>NC_134357.1:510924095-511569225 GCF_048569485.1 Anomaloglossus baeobatrachus | reverse complement strand
CTCCGACGAAGCCGTTGCGAAATGCGCGTCTGGTGTGGGCGGTGTACTCTGTTTGGGGCCTCTACTTTGGTGGGTATTATCCCTTATTGAGCTTCTTTCTTCCCTGCAGGGATCAGCGTTTTTCTCCCATCTTATGGCTATTTAGCCTCAATTTGTGGTTTCTTACCTACTTGTGCAACAACGTTGTTGTGCCTGGCTGGGCTATCAAATCCTAACATTCATGTCATCTAACAGCTGCGATAGCCGATTGTGGTAGTTCATTGATAAACACTGATTATTTGTGCCTATCTATATTTGACTATGTCTGACTGTGTATACTTTTTATATGAACCCATTTGGTCTTATGTATTTCTCTGAGTGGATTTGACATATAATACCAGCCATCTATTCAGCGATTAAAAGTAAACCCTGTTTATAGTACCATGAATTATCACTACCTCCAGATATACAATCCTATTTAAGATCATTATGTATGTTGTACGCATCTGTGATCCCTGCTGTATTTGACTCAAATTCCCGTCATTATTTCATCAATTTAAGCTCTCTCCTCAAATGAAACCCACTATTTTGGGTACATGCATATGACAGAGGCCCCACTCATTGTTATACCGCCCCCTTTGTTGTTGTGATGATTTTAATTCACTTTCTTCTGTGCTGTCTTGCATGTATCATGCTCAAAATAATAAATACTTTGTATTTTTTCAACAATTGTGTGTATCTATGCTATTATTGCATGAATTTATTAGACTTTTAGACTGAGTCAATCTTTTTTGTTAATCTATGACATGGTGATTTCGGTCAGCTCATGATCTGTATATGATGAATTCCTGTATTTCATGTTTTCTAGTGTATATATAGTGCCTTGCGAAAGTTTTCGCCCCCTTGAATTTTTCATCCTTTTCCCACATTTCAGGCTTCAAACACAACGATAAAAAAAAATAAATTTTATGATGAAGAATCAACAACAACTGGGATACAATTGTGAAGTTGAACGAATTGTATTGCTTATTTTAAACTTTTATAAAAAATAATAAACTGAAAATTGGGGCATGCAATATTATTCAGCCCCTTTAAGTTAATACTTTGTAGCGCCACCTCTTGCTGTGATTACAGCTGCAAGTTGCTTGGGGTATGTCTATCAGTTTTGCACATCGAGAGACTGAAATTCTTGCCCATTCTTCCTTTGCAAACAGCTCGAGTTCAGTGAGGTTGGATGTAGAGCGTTTGTGAACAGCAGTTTAAAGCTCTTTCCACAGATTCTCGATTGGATTCACGTCTGGACTTTGCTTTCGCCATTCTAACACCTGGATACGATTATTTTTTAACCATTCCATTGTAGATTTTGCTTTATGTTTGGGATCATTGTCTTGTTGGAAGACAAATCTCAGTCCCAGTCTCAGGTCTTTTGCAAACTCCAACAGGTTTTCTTCAAGAATGGTCCTGTATTTGGCTCCATCCATCTTCCCATCAATTTTAACCATCTTTCCTGTCCCTGCTGAAGAAAAGCAGGCCAAAACCATGATGCTTCCTCCACCATGTTTGACAGTGTGGATGGTGTGTTCAGGGTGATGAGCTGTGTTGCTTCTACGCCAAACATATCGTTTGGCATTGTGCCCAAAATGTTTGATTTTTTGTTTCATCTGACCAGAGCACCTTCTTCCACGTGTTTGGTGTGTCTCTCAGGTGGCTTGTGGCAAACTTTAAATGAAACTTTTTGGATATCTTTGAGAAATGGCTTTATTCTTTCCACTCTTCCATAAAGGCCAGATTTGTGCAGTGTACGACTGATTGTTGTCATATGAACAGACTCTCCCACCTCATATGTAGATCTCTGCAGTTCATCCAGAATGATCATGGGCCTCTTGCCTGCATCTCTGATCAGTTTTCTCCTTGTTTGAGATTAAAGTTTTGAGGGACGGCCGGGTCTTGGTAGATTTGCAGTGGTATGATACTTCTTCCATTTCAATATGATCGCTTGTACAGTGCTTCTTGGGATGTTTAAAGTTGTGTAAATCTTTTGTAACCAAATCTGGCTTTAAACTTCTCCACAACAGTATCACGGACATGACTGTTGTGTTCCTTGGTGTTTATGATGTGCTTTAAATAGAACACTGAGACTATCACAGAGCAGGTGCATTTATACAGAGACTTGATTACACACAGGTGGATTATATTTATCATCATCAGTCATTTAGGACAACATTGGATCATTCAGAGATCCTGAATGAATTTCTTGAGTGAGTTTGCTGCACTGAAAGTAAAGGGGCCGAATAAAATTGCACGCCCCAATTTTTTCAGTTTATTATTTTTTATAAAAGTTTAAAATAAGCAATACATTTCGTTCAAGTTCACAATTGTGTCCCACTTGTTGATTCTTCAACATAAAATTAATTTTTTATTTTCATGTTTGAAGCCTGAAATGTGGGAAAAAGTTGAAAAATTCAAGGGAGCCAAAACTTTAGCAAGGCACTGTATATACAGTATATGTATATATATATATATATACTGTAAAAAGTTCACTTTTATTAAATAATTTATAATATAATACATCCAGATAATAGATCTATAGTGGTATAGCTTATTGATAACAGTATTTATAAGAAATTAATATTTTGAGTCCGTATTGAATAGATAATTGCTGACACAGTCTTGTGTGTGTGTGTATATATATACATATATATATATATATATATATATATATATATATATATATATATACTCTTTGCAAGCTGCTAGTGAGTGACCTCTAGTAAGCTAAAGAAGTATATTATTTTTTCCTTTCTGTAACTGAACTTTGGCAACCAATTTATTAGATATAAAATACATTTATTTTTTACACATTTTGATATCCATCTTTCATGCGTCTTATCACGTATTTGAAGAAAAATATATTTAAAAGTATATTTTTAACATTTGGTAAGCCAGCTATTCGTGTTTTTTAATTTTTGTACTTGTTCCTTTACTTTGCACAACGGGGGACAGCAGTAATAAATATCTCCTGCAAAGTGTCAGGAATCGACAATTTATAAATCACTTGGGACCTAGGAAATATGGATAAGTCAAGTCGCATGAATGTGTTTTTTTAAATGAACTTTAAAGAGTTTACAAAGCCACAGAAGATAATCCTTTGACGTGTCTTTGGAAGAAAAAGAATAAGTCAGTCCATAAAGTATTGGACATGCTGAACGAGGTGAATCCAGTCTCATATTGGGTCATTCCAGGTAAGAAAATGGATTTTATCTCTTCTTCTCTGCTAAGCAAAGTAAACTTCAGTTCACATACGCAGATATTTCTAATGTTGAAAAGCTTTGGTTAAGCCTTTATGGGGAATGTGAACTTGAGAATTCACGTGTAAAATGTGCAATGTCTTTTCATAGAGAGAAACAGAAAATCAGGAATGTCTGTCATTTAGTCCATCAATTTCACAAGTTAGTGTTAGAAAAATGTAAAACTGGTGGAAATGGACAACCTGAAATGTCAGTAAGTGATATTGTGAATTCTGACTGTAATGTTGCAAATGAAAAGTCAGATTTTGACTGTAATTTTGCTAATCAAAATCCTGAAGATGGCCGCAGACATGTGCTGTTTATTAAAGGTGACCTTCAGGACACCGGAAAAGCAGGAAATGACATAGAGAAGCCAGAAGGGGGAGGAGTCAGAGAAAGAAATGACAAACCGGAGCCAGAAGGGGGAGGAGTCAGAGAGCATGGCGGAGATCAGTTTCTAAAAATAGAACAGGCTAAGTTAGGGATTACACTTAGAAAGAATCTTTTGGACTTATGCAAATTAATTCCCGCATATAATTCCTAAATACATGTATGCAGAAATGCAGAAATATTTGAAAGTTCTGTTGAAAAGCTAAATTTAACCAATAGTGAGAAGACTCAAATATTCCATATGTGGATACCCCAGCAATTTTTCAGACAGTTGGCACTAACCCCTTCAGCCCCCAGCCTGTTTTCACCTTAAAGACCCGGCCATTTTTTGCAATTTTGACCAGTGTCACTTTGACAGGTTATAACTCTGGAACACTTCAACGGATCCTGGCGATTCTGAGATTGTTTTTTCGTGACATATTGTACTTCATGTCAGTGGTAAATTTAGGCCGATATGTTTTGCGTTTATTTGTGAAAATTTCGGAAATTTGGCGAAAATTTTAAAAATTTTGCAATTTTCAAAATTTGAAATTTTATGCCCATAAATCTGAGAGATATGTCACACAAAATAGTTACTAAATAACATTTCCCACATGTCTACTTTACACCAACGCAATTTTTGAAAAAAAAAAATAAATTCCGTTAGGAAGTTAGAAGGGTTCAAAGTTCATCACCAATTTCTCATTTTTCCAACAAAATTTACAAAAAAAAATTTTTTAGGTACCACATCACATTTGGAGTGATTTGAGAAACCTAGGCGACAGAAAATACCCAAAAGTGACCCAATTCTAAAATCTGCACCCCTCACTCTGCTCAAAACCACATCCAAGAAGTTTATTAACCCTTTAGGAGCTTCACAGCAACCAAAGCAATGTAGACGAAAAAAATGAAAATTTTACTTTAACACAAAAATGTTACTTTAGCCATAAAAATTAGTATTTTCACAAGGGTATCAGGAAAAATGCATCCTAAAATGTAACGTGCATTTTCTCCTGAGTACGCAGATACCCCATATGTGGTGGTAATCAAATGTTTGGGCACACAGCAGGACTCGGAAGCCAAGGAGCGCCATTTGAATTTTTTAGTGCAAAATTAGCTGCACTCATTAGCGGACGCCATGTCGGGTTTGAAGACTCCCCGAGGTGCCTAAACAATGGAGCTCCCCCATAAGTGACCCCATTTTGGAAACTAGAGCCCTCAAATATTTTTTCTAGATGTTTGATGTGCACTTTGAACCCCTGGGGTCTTCACAGAAGTTTATAACGTTGAGCCGTGAAAAGAAAAAAAAAAATGTTTACCACAAAACTGTTGCTTCAACCAGGTAGCTTTTTTTTATCACAAGGGTATCAGGAAAAAATGCACCATAAAATGTATTGTGCATTTTCTCCTGAGTACGCAGATACCCCATATGTGGTGGAAATCAAATGTTTGGGCGCACGGCAGGACTCGGAAGGCAAGGAGCGCCATTTCACAGCAAAATTGGTTGGAATTATTAGCGGACGCCATGTTGCGTTTGGAGACCCCCCCTGAAGTGCCTAAACAATGGAGCTCCCCCACAATTGACCCCATTTTGGAAACTAGACCCCTCATGGAATTTATCTAGCTGTTTAGTGAGCACTTTGAACCCCTGGAGGCTTCACAAACGTTTGTAATGTTCAGCCGTGAAAATATTTTATTCTTTTTTTTACCACAAAATTGTTTTTTCAAACAGGTAGCTTTTTTTTCCACAAGGGTATCAGGAAAAAATGCACCATAAAATGTATTTTGTAATTTCTCCTGAGTACGACGATACCTCATATGTGGTGGAAATCAATTGTTTGGGCGTACGGCAAGGCTCAGAAGAGAAGGAGCGCCATTTCACAGTAAAATTGATTGGAATTATTAGCAGACGCCATGTTTCATTTGGAGACCCCCTGAGGTGCCTAAACAATGGAGCTCCCCTACATGTGATCCCATTTTGGAAACTAGACCCCCCCCCATACAAAAAAAATTAGTTTGGCGAAATAAAAAATACAGACATCAGTAAAAAAAAAAAAAAAAATGAGCGCCTGCCACTAAGACCAGTGCCAAACGTGAGAGCAATGCACGAGTCTCGCATCGCATCATCCACTGCAGTCTGGAAGCGAGCAACTGCGCTGGATAATGCGATGCGAGAGGGCAGGGCGGCAGATGAGAAAGGGCGCAGCGGATGGAAGATGGGAAAGGGCGCAGCGGGTGGAGGAGCAGCAGAGGATGGGAAAGGGCGCAGCGGATGGATGATGGGAAATGGCGCAGCGGATGGATGGGAAATGGCACAGCGGATGGAGGAGCGGCAGAGGATGGGGGGGGGGGGGAGGTGAGATGGGGATACCTACCTTACAGGATGGATCTAGGCAGCAGGATCACAGCAGACAGAATAGGCAGCAGATGAAGGAGGCAACAGATCGAGGAGGGTGAGAGGGGGCAGTAGATGGAAAATGGGAGAGAGCAGGCAGCAGATCGGGGAGGGGGGCAGAGTCTGATGGGAGAGAGAGATGGCACATGGAGGAGGGGGGGCCCCCGGGGGAGGGTGGCTTGCAGCACATGTAGGGGGAGGGTGGCTTGCAGCACATGTGGGGGGAGGGTGGCTTGCAGCACATGTGGGGGGAGGGTGGCTTGCAGCACATGTGCTGCAAGCCAGCCACCCTCCCCCCACATGTGCTGCAAGCCAGCCACCCTCCCCCCACATGTGCTGCAAGCCAGCCACCCTCCCCCCACATGTGCTGCAAGCCAGCCTCCCTCCCCCCACATGTGCTGCAAGCCAACCTCCCCCCACATGGGGGGAGGGTGGCTTGCAGCACATGGAGGGATAGGAGGTGTGGCGATGGAGAAGGGGCAGCCGATGAAGGAGGCGGCGGCGGCGGCCGCCGATCGGGAACAGTGGGGGCCGATTCGGGGGCAGCAGCGGCTGAAAAAGGTGGGTGCGAGGGCGGCGGGGACAGTGGCGAGCATGGCGGCGGGGACAGCGGTGGATCGGGAGCGGCGGTGGGGACAGCGGTGGAGCGGGAGCATGGCGCCGTGGACAGCGGTGGATCGGGAGCGGCGGCGGGGACAGCGGTGGAGCGGGAGCATGGCGCCGGGGACAGCGGTGGAGCGGGAGCATGGCGCCGGGGACAACGGTGGATCGGGAGCGTGGCGCCGGAGACAGCGGTGGATCGGGAGCATGGCGCCGGGGACAGCGGTGGATCGGGAGCATGGCGCCGGGGACAGCGGTGGATCGGGAGCATGGCGCCGGGGACAGCGGTGGATCGGGAGCATGGCGCCGGGGACAGCGGTGGATCGGGAGCATGGCGCCGGGGACAGCGGTGGATCGGGAGCATGGCGCCGGGGACAGCGGTGGATCGGGAGCGTGGCGCCTGGGACAGCGGTGGAGCGGGAGCGGCGGCGGGGACAGCGGTGGAGCGGGAGCATGGCGCCGGGGACAGCGGTGGATCGGGAGCATGGCGCCGGGGACAGCGGTGGATCGGGAGCGTGGCGCCGGGAACAGCGGTGGATCGGGAGCGGCGGCGGGGACAGCGGTGGATCGGGAGCGTGGCGCCGGGGACAGCGGTGGATCGGGAGCGGCGGCGGGGACAGCGGTGCATCGGGAGCAGCGGCGGGGACAGCGGTGGAGCGGGAGCATGGCGCCGGGGACAGCGGTGGATCAGGAGTTTGGCGCCGGGGACAGCGGTGGATCGGGAGCAGCGGCGGGGCGATCGGAGACAGCGGCGGGGACAGCAGTGGATCGGGAGCAGCGGCGGGGCGATCGGGGACAGGGCGGGCGGCGGGGACAGCAACTTACTGCTCTCCTCGGCTTCCAGGGACGGTCACAGGCCGCAGATCCACATTGATTGGAGAGAGCGGTCACAAGACCGGTCTCTCCAATCAGAGCTGGGGGCGGGTGAAGCATCGATCACCCAGCTCCAGCCAATGGCCAGTGCTACAGCAGCACTGATCAGGGCTGGATTTCAATGTTCCAGCCATTTTCAGTGGCTGGAACATTACAGTGGCTGTGATTGGCTGAGCGGCGTTCGTCAGCCAATCACAGCCTCTGTAGGTTCGGGGAGGAGGCACCACCCCTCCTGAGGTCAGGCAGAGGTCCCCTCCTTCCCGAATCTACCGTTTAATTAAACAAATTTCACTCCCCGGGGCTCCGGGACCGCGATTTCGCCATGACGTACTGAGTACGTCATGGGTCGTTTAGCACCATGTCACCATGACGTACCCAGTACGTCAAAGGTCGTTAAGGGGTTAAAAAAGTCTTCTGACAATGAGACATTTGATTGTCCAAATGATGATGACATCACAAGGCTGAGAAATCTCATTTTCTGTGAAAGGAATGAATCTAATCCAAATTATGAGATGTTGAAGGAATTACAAATTGAACAGAATGAAAGTACGTTCTCATTTATGTCCGTTTTTGAACGTTTATAAAGGGCGGTCATTCCAAATGTCAGATTACATTCTTTAATGTACACATTCATAAGGAAATTTAATTTCCTTGATGATACAATCTGTACTATGGCATTAAAGAAAAAGTCCCTATTCGAATGTACGATATTTATCGATTTTGTTAGAAATCACCAAATTCAATCAAAACAGAAATTAATTAATTCTGTAAAACCAAAAAAGGTGGCATTTTATGACAAACCAACAGTGTCTCCCAGATCCAAATATTCCTGCGACAAAATGTATGAAATTCGTAGGATATTGCATGTTAATTACAAATCATACAATCGATCTGATACTGATGATCTCAGACAATTTATTTTTAAAAGCTTTGAAAGGCAGAAACAGGTGTCTTGTGCAAATCCTTTTCCCTTGTCATTATTGGGAAGAATGCCTTCTAGGGAACGTGACACCCAAAGACAGCTGATGGGTCCTCAAGACATTCTTGCTCATTTAAAAAGAGCAGTCGGGTTACAAGATTTTTTCAATAATCCCAACAGTTTACAAATGGGTTTATTAAATTTAATTGGAAGAAAAACTGAGGCTGGTCTTCAGTTTGGGTAGAAGGGGATTTCTGAACTAATAAAATATGGTGATTCGTATTTGATTTTCATCATTATTCATATACAGTGAATCTATGCATTACGTATATGTGTGTGTATGTATATATATATATATATATATATATATACTAGAAGGTGGCCCGATTCTACGCATCTGGTATTCTAGAATTTACGTATCGTGTAGTTCATGTATGATTTTTGTTATATATATATATATAGATGTTGTTGTGTGTAGTTACCAAGTGTTTGTGTAGGGCGCTGTACATGTTCTGGATGTTGTCTGGGTGTGATGGGGGGTGAGAGCGGTGTTGTATGTGTGTTGCGTGTGTTGCGTTGTTTGTGGAGCGCTGTGTGTCTGTAGCGTTGTGTGTGTGTTGCGCGGTTTGTGTGTGTGTGGTGTGTTTTGGGGGGAGGTATGTTTTGTGCAATGTGTGTGTTGTGCGGTATGTGCGTATATTTGTGTGTGCCGCGGTGTTTGTGTGTTGGGTGTTGTGTGTGTCCAGCGTTGTCTGTGTAGGGCAGTTGTTTGTGGTTCCTAGTGTGTGTGGTGTGTTGTGCAGTGCGTGCGCGTGTGTGTGTGTGTGTGTGTGTGTGTGCATCAGCCTCTCTTCTCTCAGCCTACCTCTCCCAGCCTCCCTCCTCCCAGCCTCCCTCAGCATCAGCCTCCCTCTCCCAGCCTCCCCAAGCATCAGCCTCCACCAGCATCAGCCTCTCTCCTTCCAGCCTCCCCCAGCATCAGCCTCCGCCAGCATCAGCCTCTCTCCTTCCAGCCTCCTCCAGCATCAGCCTCCCTCTCCCAGCCTTCCCCAGGATCAGCCTCTCTCCTCCCAGCCTCCGTCCTCCCAGCCTTCCCCAGCATCAGCTTTCCCCTCCCAGCGTCCCTCAGCATCAGCCTTCCCCAGCATCAGCCTCTCTCCTCCCAGCCTCAGCCTCTCTCCTTCCAGCCTCCCCCAGCATCAGCCTCTCTCCTTCCAGCCTCCCTCAGCATCAGCCTCCCCTTCCCAGCCTTCCCCAGGACCAGCCTCTCTCCTCCCAGCCTCCTTCCTCCCAGCCTCCCCCTCCCAGCCTCCCTCAGCATCAGCCTTCCGCTCCCAGTCTCCCCCAGCATCAGCCTCCCCAAGCATCAGCCTCCACCAGCATCAGCCTCTCTCCTTCCAGCCTCCCCCAGCATCAGCCTCTCTCCTTCCAGCCTCCCTCAGCAACCTCCCGTTCCCAGCCTTCCCCAGATCAGCCTCTCTCCTCCCAGCCTCCTTCCTCCCAGCCTCCCTCAGCATCAGCCTTCCCCTCCCAGTCTCCCCCAGCATCAGCCTCCCCAAGCATCAGCCTCCACCAGCATTAGCCTCTCTCCTTCCAGCCTCCCCCAGCATCAGCCTCCCCAAGCATCAGCCTCCCTCGTCCCAGCCTCCCCCAGCATCAGCCTCCCCCTCCCAGCCTCCCCCAGCATCAGCCTCTCTCCTCCCAGCCTTCCCCATGATCAGCCTCTCTGCTCCCAGCCTCCTCCAGCACGCCGTGCTCCTCTGCCGACACTCACACACCCGATCGCATCCACTCACACACACCCGATCGCATCCACTCACACACACCCGATCGCATCCACTCACACACACCCGATCGCATCCACTCACACACACCCGATCGCATCCACTCACACACACCCGATCGCATCCACTCACACACACCCGATTGCATACACTCACACACACAGACACTGACGATATCGCACATACGCGCTGATACTCAAAACATCCGGAGATATCACATGCCTCTGGCCATGTGATCCTCCGTCAGGTCCTGGAAGATCACAACAGCACAGTATCGAGGCCGAGAAGCAAGCGATATCGCCGGATGCTGTGAGTGTGTGGATGCGATGTGAGGTGTGTGTGAGGTGTGTGTGTGTGAGAGTGAGTGTGATCTGATGTGTGTGTATGTTTGTGTGTGTGCTGTTATGTGTGTGCGTGTGGATCTTCCGCCGCAGCAGGACCTTGATGCGCTTGTAACCATGCGAGCATGGTTACCAACGTATCCACACCACTCCCGTGCGAGCGGGGGCCGGGGGGGGGGGGAGTACAGTACTCACCTCCGTGACAGCTGTGTCAGTTCGGGGAATGCGCGGGGGGGGGAGGGGGGGGGAATACAGTACTCACCTCCGTGACAGCCGTGTCAGTTCGGGGAATGCGCGGGGGGGAGGGGGGGGAGTACAGTACTCACCTCCGTGACAGCCGTGTCAGTTCGGGGAATGCGCGGGGGGAGGGAGGGGGCGGGGCCAGAGCTAGCGTGCATTGCGTGAGGGGGGCGGGGCGTGGCGTGGCTGAATTGCCAATGCCTGCAGGGTGCCGGGGCGAGAGGCCAATCTGTGGGGGGGGCGGAGCCTGGGCGAGCGGCTGGCCAATCCGTGTGGGGGCGCAGCCTGGGCGAGCGGCCAATCGGTGTGGGGGGGCGGGGCCATGGCGAGCCCAGCGGCCAATCAGCTTTGTGTCACCGTAAGGACACAATTTTGGAGCATGACAGACAGACAGATAGACAGACAGACAGACAGACAGACTAAGGCAATTATATATATATATGTTCATATAGCATATTATATATTTAAAAGTACTGATAGTAAAATCAAAGTTATATTTTCATTCAGTTAAATGATAGTTACATTTTATAAATTAATAATTTGATCTCTGTATATGAATAATAATATTTAAAATTTTAATAAGGAAAAGTATAACTTATTTTAAGTGTTTTTTATGATAATAATTTTATTCTTTTATTTCCCTCAGAATTTATCAGTAAAGCAGATTAATGAAGTATTAAATTTTTATTTATAAATTTATTCTTATCCACAAACAGGTAACATATATCTTATGTTGTGTAAGGCTAATTGGAAAAAAGCATGTGCTAAATTGAATTATTGCTATTTTCTCAGGAGGAATATATTAGTTTAACATTTTACTTTCAGGAATATGAATATACATATCTCCCTTAGGCCTCTGCCACACTCACGTGAAATTCATGCACGTGCCGAGAGACACGTATTTTCCCTGCGTGTTGCGTGCAGGTAAGTACGTGTCTCTGGTACGTGCGTGACACGTGTGTTCTACGTGTGCTATCCGCGATAGCACACGTAGAATCAGTAATTATTATACTCACCTGGTCCTTCCTGATGTCCGTGGTGCTGTCCGTGGTGCTGATCCTCGGTCTCCAGCCCTCCCGTCTCCCCGCTGCTGCTGCTGCCAGGCAGTGAAGTGAATATTCAATGAGAATAATGAGCGGCGGTCGGCAGCAAGAGGCAGCAGCGGCAGAGACAGGAGGGCTGGAGAAGGTGAGTAAATGTTTTGTTTTTTTTTCACTGACATGTGTGTTTTCTCCGGCGCGTGTCACACGGGACTGCATCCACACTACACCCGTGTAGTATGGGTGCGGGCCGTGTGACACCCGTGCTGCCGGAGAAAACACTGACATGTCAGCGCTTTGAAAATCGCACACACGTACAAACGCACACGGACACACGTTCCGTGTGGTTTTACGTGTGTGTGCCTGCTACAATAGGGTAGCATTGGTTAAAGTGTCTCCGTGCCGCCGGGACGTGTAAAAAATGACAAACACGTACCGGAGGCACGGATGTGTGGCACAGGCCTTAGTGCGATTTGAAATGTGATCTGAGTGTTTAAAAATACTTACACTGCTTGCTTTGTTGGCATGGTGTTCTTTGTATTTAACCAAAAAGCATGTGAGACTTTAAATACTGAGTTAATAATAATAAGTGTCTGTCTGTCCTATGGTCAAACGTACAGTATGTGACTATCAAAGGTACCTGTTACTCATGAGTATATGTGATTTTTCATTCGTATACTTCAAGAAGTATTTCAAATTAGTATCATATCTTTAAAATGCGCATAGACAAATTGAAAATCAAAAGGGATATGTGTTTGTCAATGTTTGTCTGTATGTGGATGGGTTTGTATATACAGTGAGGCAGTCTAATTGACTGAACAGCTGTTAACTGAAATTCTATCCAGAGGTCTTTGAAGCTTCAAAAGGAAAAAAAAAGGGAAACATTTTTTTTTTTTTACTTCAAAGTTATGTGTGTGTGTATATATATATATATATAATATATATATATATATATGTGTATATATATATATATATATATATATATATATATATATATATATATAATGTGTATATATATATATATATATGTATATTATTAGAATAAATAAGTTATAGTACATAAGTATTAATAATTAAGGAATTTATACAGAATATATCTTATTTGTAGACATATTTCTTTAGTATAGTGTGTCAGGATCCATATCAAAGGTTTACTCTGAAGAATCACATTCTAGGATAAGTATTTTTAATGTCTTGATTTTTATACAGTTTTGTGTTATATATTTTACTGATACACAGATTGGTAATCATTTTCTTTTCATGATATTGAAAGGAAAAGGTCGGGTTTTAATTACATATTTATATTTGATTAATATACGTGTCTACAGAATACTTTAATAGTCAATATTAATCAGGTACAAAGGAAAAATTGGAAAAAAAAATATTTGAAGTATGGTAATCACAACGCATTTATATACTAAAGCTGGGTTTACACACTGCAACATCTCAAACGACATCGCTGTAACGTCACCGGTTTTGTGACGCAATAGCGATGTTGTTTGCGATGTTGCAGTGTGTGAAACCTATCAGCGACCTGGCCCCTGCTGTGAAGTTGCTGGAAGTTGCTGATCACTACAAGTCGTTCAGGACCATTCCTAGGTCCTTTGTTTCCCGCTGTGCAGCATGAAGTTTCAGTGTGTGAATCCTTTTCAGCGACTTTGTTAGCAACTTCCCTTTCAAAAGGCTGCTTATCAACGTCCCCAACAACCAGCTAGGTCGCTCTGCAGGTCCGGATCGCTGGTAAGTTGTTGGCCAGGTTTGCCGGTTTGAACGCTCACCAGAGACTTAGCAGAGACTTAGGGAGGTCGCTATTGCGTCACCAAACCGGTGACGTTACAGCGATGTCCTTTGCGATGTTGCAGCGTGTAAACCCAGCTTTAAGAAGAGTATTATCAGCAAGGTTACATGACTTAATTATTTTTATAGGTTAATGATATGACAGGGAGGGATATCATACAAGATATTGGGAATGTTAAGGTTATGTGTTATTAAGGACATAAGTGTCACATACATAGTAGGTCTTATTTTTATTCCAATTTTCATTTTTCTTTTTATTCCTATTTTTTTATTTTGATTATTTTTATTCAATATTCAAATTTTTCGTTTAATATTTCTTTATTATTTTCAAGAAAAATTATATAACAAAGCATGAATATAGATAATTTTGTGGTGCCCGGTTTTACAGAATATGAAAAAGTTGCAGTTTGATCTGGGCATTTAAATCTTATACAGCATATATTACAGTGAGATTTATCGTAGGTCTTACAAGAAAAATTCTTCATAACATCCTCAATGACATCTTATCCCATGTATATATCAGTCGTTTATCCTTGTTCTATTTAATATATAGATGGCAATATCATTCTGAATATTCCTGCCATATATTTCAACAAGTGAACCTATGTACACTAATTAGATAAGTAAGGAGAGGAAAAGAGGGGAAATAAAGGGATGAAAGGAGAAGAAGAGGAAGAAAGAGAAGAGAGAGGAGAACGAAAACAAGAGAAAGAGAAAAAACGGAAGATTCTGTAGGGTTCTGTGACGTCGCACCACACCACCCTCCCGTCAGGGGGGCCACTTCACCCTGTCATACATCAATGTGTCATCGTGCCCGTGAATAACCAGGATTGGAATTGTTGTGTTTCTCTGAATTGAAGCCACGGATACCAGGTGGAAAAACATAGTGAGTCTCTCCCTTCGTCAAATGCTCTTATCTCTTCCAAACGTCTCAGGGTATCCATAGCCCCCACCCAGCCTGCTCTTCTCAATGTATAGGTGGACCTCCAATGTTTCGGTATGATCTGTCTCATTGAGATCATGAAGTATGAGAGCAGACCTCTCTTCGCCTTCCGGGGAGGGTGTCACTCCCACCTGATGTAAATGATTATAGAGAGCAGAGATGTCTTCCCATAATCCCTGGATCCCTGGACAAGACCACCAAACATGTAGCATTGTGCCCACAGAGGAGTGACACCTCCAGCAAGTATCTGAGACCTCTGGAAACATTCTGTGGAGCCTGGCGGGTGTCCTGTACCACCGTGCGAGGATTTTATAATTGAGTTCCTGCATTCTACATGAGATGGTGGATTTGTGTGTTAGGTTAAATGACTTATGCCACTGTTCTTTGGAAAAAGTCTTTCTCAGTTCTGACTGCCATTGCCCTACATACTCAGGCAGGTCTACCCCCGTCTCCCCGGACACTGCTATGTTGTAGATTATCGAGACTGTGTGGGAAGGTGTTTCTCGAAGGAAACATAATCTTTCAAATGAAGTCAAATCCCTATGTATCTCAGATCCCGGAGCCAGTGAGTCTACAAAGCTACGTAGTTGTAAGTATTGAAACCAATGACTTGGCTCTCTAGGCCGGTCACCTAGTAAGGACATCAGTGGTCTGCAACCCTGTCGAGTAATTACATCTTTAACACGTGGGATCACTCCCATCGGCATTGAGATTAAGCTGGGATGGCGTTCACGTAGCCAGCACTGGAATGCGAGGTTGCCCACCAGTGGCGTCATAGGGCCCGGTTCCCCTGTCAGCCTATATCGCCTATTGGCCTTCCTCCATGCGGTAGCCAGAGATAAGAGGATCAGGGAAACTCCCAGGGTCTCCAAGTTAATTCTAGATGATAACCAGAAGATTCCCTGTGTCATGGTCGGGTGTAGATCACATTCAATCTCTACCCACAATTTCCTGTCCTTGTTATGGAGGAGATCCAGTACGCAATTGCCCACCAACGCCGCATGGTATGCTTTGAAATCAGGTAGCCCCACCCCCCCCGCCCCAGCGAGACCTATTCAACATGGAGTATTTCAGTCGGGGTCTGGTACCGCACCATATGAAATTGCTGATCATCTTTTTTTAACTTGAGGAAGAAGTTTTCTCCCAAATTCAATGGGATTGTCTGGAACATATATAGTATTTTGGGTAGGACATCCATTTTAATTGTATTGACTCTGACAAACCACAAGAGGGGAGGTTATGCCAAGCCATGAGGTCTTTTTGTATGTTTTTTAAAAGGTCTGGAAAATTATGTTCATATAGGTCTTGGTGTTTAGAAGGTACACCTGATCCCCAAATATTTAATGCAAGTGCTGTTCCACTTAAAAGGAAAAACGGGTTTGAGGGTATCCTCTTCCACCGACGATAGCGATACGTTTAGAATCTCTGTTTTTTGTAGGTTTACTTTAAAGTTGGAGAGTCCACCAAAAGTCTCAAACTCCTGTAATATGGCGGGTAAGCTAATCCTTGGTTGTGTCACATATAACAGGAGGTCATCTGCAAACAGTGACAGTTTAGGAGACGTTGGTCCTATCTGTAACCCCTTTATCGAGGGGTTTTTCCTAAGCGCGTTTGCCAGGGATTCCATTACCAAAATATATATGTATGGTGAAAGAGGGCATCCCTGTCTGGTGCCGTTTCTAATATTGAATGGGGTTGACAGGCGTCCGTTCACGCCCACTTGTGCCGTTGGCTCACGGTATAGGGCCTTTACCCATTGTAGTAAGCGCGAACGGACGCCAATTGCCTGCAGCGTGGCTTCTAAAAAACCCCAATGGACTCTGTCAAATGCTTTTTCGGCTACGACTGTCAAGAGGCACATTGGGGTCCGGCGTTGTCGGGCTTGGGCTACCAGAGACAGGGTTCTGATTGTATTATCACGCGCCTCCCTCCCTGGAACAAATCCCACCTGGTCTTTGTGTATCAGCTTACGGATGAAGGGGCCTAATCTCAAAGCTATCATTTTAGAGTATAGTTTAATATCTACATTTATTAATGAGATAGGTCTGTAATTGGCACAAGTCAGTGGGTCTTTGCCAGGTTTTGGGATTACTGTTATTCGGGCTTGAAGTGTCTGTTTAGGGAACTGGCATGTTTTAGTTAGGGCATTAAAGGCTTTCAACATTATAGAGCTACAGGCTTCTCCGCATATTTTGTAAAACCGGGGAGTCAACCCGTCGGGGCCAGGACTTTTGCCAACTTTAAGGGTTTTAATAGCGTTGCTTAGTTCAGTGTCTGAGAAATCCTCTTCCAGACTCTCAGCCTCCGTATCCTCAAGAGGGCCTGGTGCATATTTATTGAGATATTCTAAAATGTTATGGTGTCTTGTGTCAGATAATGGGGCATGTGGAGTTGGGAAGTTATAAAGTTTTGCATAGTAGGTTCTGAATTCTTCCAGTATGTCAGAGGTAGAGTGGATCTGAGTTCCTGTCTGTGAGTTTAGCGAGAGTATTGGAGTTTGTGCATATCTGGGATGTAGGGTTCTGGCCAGTAATCGTCCACTTTTATCTCCAAACTCAAAGATATTCCTGCGGAATTTATCCCTGGCACACAACGTTTTTCGGTCTAGTATGGATAATATTTGGTGACGAATGCTAGATATTTCTATTTTGAGGATATCGCTAGCTCTGGATTTATTTATCGTTTCTTTGTGACCTAGCTGCAGCAGTAGTTCTTTTAACTCTCTTGCACTTTCTTTTTTAATTCTGGAGGGGGGGAGGGGGGAAAGGGGGGGAAGGAGGGGGAGGGGGGAAAGGGGGGGAAGGAGGGGGAGGGAGGGGGGAGGGGGGAAAGAGGTGGAGGGAGGGGGGAGGGGGGAAAGGGGGAGGAAGGGCGGGGGAGGAGGGGATTTGGGAAAGGGGGGAAGAGGGGGAAGAGGGGGAAAGCACTGATATAGTTACGCTCTATAGATAGGTAGGTAGGTAAACAGTCAAGTATAATCAACATGTATCTCGCCTCCTGGCTCCTCCAGTATGTTTTCTTTCTTTCTCTGGATGGTCAGCGACGATCAGCGATGTACATCTCGAGGGGATCCTCCAGCTCGTCTGTTCTGTACTTGTCTCCATTGCTCCCTTGGTGGTAAGGGTGTGGGAGCTCCCGGAGTTGGCCAATCTGGCAGGCTGATCATAGGCAGTTCAAAAGTCCCCAAGAAATTAGGGAGATCTCCCAAGGACCGGAGGACCGCCGACTTCCCATTCTTCTTTGCTATGAGTTGGAAAGGATGTCCCCAGCGATATGGAACATCTTTAAGGGACTGGAGTAGTGGTCTTAAGGCCTTACGTAGTTGTAGTGTTCTCCGTGATAGGTCTGGCAGGACAATCAGGGGTGTCCCTTTATATGTACCAGCTCCTTTCTCTCTGCATCTTTGTAGTATGGCCTCCTTTTCTTTATAGAAATGGACCCGACATATCACATCTCTTGGTCTGGCCGGGTCAGGGGATTTGGGACCCAGGGATCTGTGGATTCGGTCCAGTTGTGTGCGTTGTTCTGGATCACGTTGGAGGAGACGGGTGAAGACTTTTTGTGCCCATTCATCCAGCTGTGGTGGTTCCACTGCCTCTGTGAGGCCTCTAATCCTCAAGTTATTTCGGCGATGCCGGTTCTCGATGTCATCTAGATGGGTCAAAATGTCCTGTATCTGGGCCGTGTGCTCTGATAGGACTTGTTGATGTGATTCTATATGGGAAAATATCTGTTCCTGCACCTCTTCTGTAGCTGCTACACGCTGGCCAATTTGTTTGATCTCTGATTGTATAGCAGCCATGTCCTGCTTGTGGGATTCCCTCAGTTTCCCCAATAGAGAGTCCATTTCCTGCCTGGTTGGAATTGATCTGATATGTGCTTTCCAATCCCAATCTTCCTCTTGTATCTGTGACTGCTCTAATTTATTCTTGTCTCCTTTGTTTCTGCGGGCAGAGGTCATTGAGTTAGAGGGCCTTTGTTCTACAGGTGATGTATATTGTTGTGGTTGTGTTATTACAGGCTCCTCTCCGGGTGCTGCAGGTCTGCTTCCCATAACTGCTGGGGTCTGTTGTAATATTGGGCTGGAGCCTTGCTCTGCCTGCAACTCATCCTGGGATCGTTGTTGTGACTGGGGCACAGGGTTATTAGTATTCCCCTCTGTGGTGCCCTGCTGCAGCGTGTCTGTGTTTAAGGCTGTGCTGGCTGCCGGCATGTGTGGGGGTAGTGAGGCCGCTCCGCTGTATGTTTGCTGAGCGTTACCTCCTGTCTCAGTATCTGCCGGCGCCATCTTGGAGAGAGCAGCAGTGTCAGGCTTGGAGGCTGCGGCCCCGAAAAAGCGGGAGATATCAGCACCTTCTCCCTCCTGGATCTGTGTGCCCGTCGTCCGTCCTCTCCTGCGTGCCATTACCGTCCTGGAGCCCGGTGAGTGCCTGTATTATGGGGGTTCTGCCGCGGGTCTGTGGGAGCTCCTTCTTTTTGCGCCCTAACACGCCATCGGCTAGCTCCGCCCCCCCCAATATTCAAATTTTTAATCAAAATTTTAATTATACAATTTTTATTTTCCTAATTTTTAATATCTCAGTTGAGGAAAACACTTCAATATTTAGTTAAGTAATATAGAATATAAGAATATTACTTTATTAAATATAAATCATATTAAAAAGGGAAAGTTCCAATTTTTGGAAGAAAAGAACACTTCATTCATCAATATATTTCATTATTTACTTCCTAGTAATACATTATTCTTATATTAGTATGTTAACACAATAAGGATGAAATATTGGTTATAGTTACACAGTTTCTTATATAGTAGGTTATTTAATAAATAATAGACAAATCAAATAAATTAAATTAGAGTAATAAAGATGGAAGATCGAGGTACATCTAGGTTTACTTTCATATATATTATATTTTTTAATCAATAAGAATCATTTATGATGTGTAATATTGTGTTTTGATGCAATCATCCAGTCTTTTCTAAAAGGTTATTTGCTTTGGTTTAGCATTTTACAAATGATCTAACTAAATAAGCCACATTGTTGCCTTTTATATTTATAATTTGGTACATGTTATAGGTACATAATATATTATTTCATATTGAGTATTACATTTTTGTATTATTCAACACACTGCCACCTATGGGTTTGGAAAGGTAATTACACCAATGACAAAAAAAAGGTTATTACATGAAATACTATCGTCTATACCATTATGCAGTATTGTTTCATCATTCTAAGTATCAATTATATTAATACTTTTACGATAATAATAATGACATGGTATTATAGTATTAGAGTTATGATACACTGACATTATTAGTGGTAGGATCATTACCATATTTGGTATCTAGATTAGGGAATGAAGTCTTCAATCAAGATTACAGAAAGATAAAAGACTTTTATTAAATTTTTAAAGTCAAGAGGGATTCCACAAAAAGTTGCAAAAGCTGATACTCAACGGTCCAAAAGGTAACGTCTCAAATAAGACTGTGCTAAATACAAAACACTTACCGCTTCTGGACCTCAGCAAAGATGGTAATCTTATGGTGCCAGGATGGACAATGTTGTAACCCTGACACATGGTCTGTCCATTAAGACTTCACCACAGTTACCAAGGAGAGCAATAAAGTGTAAAAGTTAACCCCTGTTGTTCTGACCAAGAACGTCTTAACATCTGTTCCAGAAATGACAACAAGCAGCGCGGAGGATAAAGGTGACTAATAGTGATGAGCGAGTACTAAAAAGCTCGGGTGCTCGAAGCTCGGGCCGAGCCTCCCAAGATACTCGTGTACTCGGGCCGAGCAACGAGCCCAATGTTATCCTATGGGAGACCCGAGTATTTTTGTGAAATGACCCCCCGGCAGCATGGAGAAACCCTAAAAATGGCACAAAAGTCTCAGAAGAGTGCTCAAATGACATGGCAACAGCATGGGGAAGACCCCTTGAAGCATTTATCACTCAAAAGTCACAGCTGTGAACAATTTTGTCCGCGTTTCACGCCATTTTTACGGACTCACCAGAAAACCTTCCAAAATGACCCCAAAATGATTTTTCATGGCAGAAATGTTAAGGGCACATACCCAATAGTGAGATAGAGCTGGTGTATGTTACTTTTTGAGATTAATACATGAAAGATTTTACGTGAAAACATTGTGTGGCACTCCGATGTCCCTGAGAAGAGACGTACATGAAGGCCTCTTGAGTCTAATGTGCCCATTTTGAGGAAGTGAGTCTTTGTAGTATTTTCCTTTGCCAGGGCAGTCCAAAATTGTGAGGTTCACCAATGCCCCTGCATAGAGACGTGCATGAGGGCCTGTAAACCTGAAGTGCCCATTGTAAGGAAGTGGGTCTATTGTAGTATAGCCCTTTGGCAGGGCAGCCAAAAATTGAGAGGCTCCACATTGTCCCTGGATAGAGACGTGCATGAGGGCCTGTAAACTTGAAGTGCCCATTGTAAGGAAGTGGGTGTATTATAGTATAGCCCTTTGGCAGGGCAGCCAAAAATTGGGAGGCTCCACGTTGTCCCTGGGTAGAGACGTGCATGAGGGCCTGTAAACTTGAAGTGCCCATTGTAAGGAAGTGGGTCTATTGTAGTATAGCCCTTTGGCAGGGCAGCCAAAAATTGAGAGGCTCCACATTGTCCCTGGATAGAGACGTGCATGAGGGCCTGTAAACTTGAAGTGCCCATTGTAAGGAAGTGGGTCTATTGTAGTATAGCCCTTTGGCAGGGCAGCCAAAAATTGAGAGGCTCCACATTGTCCCTGGATAGAGACGTGCATGAGGGCCTCAAAACATTAAGTGTCCATTGTCAGGAAGTGGGTGTATTATAGTATAGCCCTTAGGCAGGGCAGCCAAAAATTGGGAGGCTCCACGTTGTCCCTGGATAGAGACGTGCATGCTGGCCTGTAAACTTGAAGTGCCCATTGTAAGGAAGTGGGTCTATTGTAGTATAGCCCTTTGGCAGGGCAGCCAAAAATTGAGAGGCTCCACATTGTCCCTGGATAGAGACGTGCATGAGGGCCTCAAAACATTAAGTGTCCATTGTCAGGAAGTGGGTGTATTATAGTATAGCCCTTAGGCAGGGCAGCCAAAAATTGGGAGGCTCCACGTTGTCCCTGGGTAGAGACGTGCATGAGGGCCTCAAAACATTGTTCCCATTGCAAAGGAGCGGGTCTCCTGTCGTTGTAATGTCCATTCTGCAAAGAATGGGCGAAAAAATTTACCACTGGGGGTATACCTGAAACAAAGGCCTAAGTATTGCAATTTGTAACGGTCATCATGGTGGCGCATGAGGAGAAGGAGGAGCAGTCCAGCGATTATCCAAAGTCCAGAAGTGTGTACCCATGGGTGAGTGGAGGTACATGGCAAACTTTAAATTCCGCTCTCATTTGCTGGTGGTGTGGTGAAGTCTGGCCCAATCCAACCCTTGTTCATCTTGATCAGAGTCAGCCTGTCAGCATTTTCAGTTGACAGGCGGGTGCGTTTATCTGTAATGATTCCACCTGCGGCACTAAAAACACGCTCTGACAAAACGCTAGCGGCAGGGCAGGCCAGGACTTCCAAGGCGTAGAGAGCCAATTCATGCCACGTGTCCAGCTTGGATACCCAATAATTGTAAGGCACAGAGGAATGTCGGAGTACAGTTGTTCGATCTGCAAGGTACTCCTTCAGCATCTGGGCAAACTTAGGATTTCTTGTGGCACTACCCCGCACCTCAGGGGCTGTGGTACGTGAGGGGCTGAGAAAACTGTCCCACATCTTAAAGACTGTTCCCCTACCTCTGGCGGATTGGACTTGTGCCTCTCTCGGCTGTACGCCTCGGTTGTCCACTGATTCCTGACCTATGCCGCTAGCGTTTTGTGAGGGGAATGCTTTGCCTACTTCCGTGACTATGGCCTTCCGGAACTGCTGCATTTTGGTTGACCTCTCCTCCACGGGAATAAGAGACAAAAAGTTCTCCTTATAGCGTGGGTCTAACAGTGTTACCAACCAGTAATGATTGTCGGCCAAGATGTTCTTAACGCGAGGGTCACGAGACAGGCAGCTTACCATAAAGTCAGCCATGTGCGCCAGACTCTTAACAGCCAGGACTTCAGTAGCCTGACCAACAAGATGACTGAACATGCTGTCCTCCTCCTCCTCCTCCTCCTCCTCCTCATCTACCCTGTCCTCTGGCCAGCCACGCTGAACCGAGGATATGACTGGTGTGCATGTCATATCCTCAATTTGGCCGGAGAGTTGCTCCATGTCTTCATCCTCCTCCTCGTCATAGTCCTCCACTGCACGTTGTGATGAGACGAGGCTGGGCTGTGTGTTATCACCCACACCCACTACTGTTTCTTGCTGCAACTCATCGCGCTCCGCCTGCAATGCATCATGTTTGTTTTTCAGCAGAGACCGTTTTAGAAGGCAGAGTAGCGGTATGGTGACGCTAATAATGGCGTCATCACCACTCACCATCTTGGTGGAGTCCTCAAAGTTTTGGAGGATGGTACATAGGTCTGACATCCATCTCCACTCCTCAGGTGTTATGTGTGGAGTTTGACCCATTTCCCGACGGCTTAGGTGATGCAGGTACTCAACAACTGCCCTCTTCTGCTCACATATCCTGACCAACATGTGCAGAGTTGAATTCCAACGCGTGGGGACATCACACACCAGTCTGTGAGCCGGAAGATGCAAACGGCGCTGAAAGCCGGCAAGGCCGGCTGAAGCAGTAGGTGACTTTCGAAAATGTGCAGACAGGCGGCGAACTTTTACCAGCAGATCAGACAGCTCTGGGTATGACTTTATAAACCGCTGAACCACGAGGTTGAGCACATGGGCCACGCATGGAACATGTGTCAGCTGGCCTCGCCTCAAAGCCGCCACCAGGTTCCGGCCATTGTCACACACGACCTTTCCTGGCTTTAGGTTCAGAGGTGTGAGCCAGTGATCTGCCTGCTGTTTCAGAGCTGTCCACACCTCTTCTGCATTGTGGGGTTTGTCACCGATGCAGATTAGCTTCAGCACAGCCTGTTGCCGCTTCGCCGAGGCAGTGCTGCAGTGCTTCCAGCTTGGGACTGGTGTGGAGGGTACAGTGGATGAGGATGCGCAGGAGGAGGAGGAGGCTGAAGAGCATGACATTCCTGAGCTGTAGAGTGTGGGTGAAACACTGACTGAGGTAGGGCCTGCAAACCTTGGTGTGGGAAGGACGTGTTCCGTCCCTCGCTCAGACTGGGTCCCAGCTTCCACAATATTAACCCAGTGTGCCGTCAACGAGATGTAGCGGCCTTGCCCACAAGCACTTGTCCACGTGTCTGTGGTTAGGTGGACCTTGGGTGAAACAGCGTTGTTCAGGGCACGTGTGATGTTTTGTGACACGTGGTTATGCAACGCGGGGACGGCACACCGGGAGAAATAGTGGCGGCTGGGGACCGAGTAACGTGGGACAGCTGCCGCCATCAGGTCGCGGAATGCTTCTGTCTCCACCAGCCTAAAAGGCAACATTTCCAGCGCAAGCAGTCGCGAAATGTTAGCATTTAGAACTGTGGCATGTGGGGTGTTGGCAGTGTATTTGCGCCTGCGTTCAAAGGTTTGCTGACTGGATAACTGAACGCTGCGCTGGGACAAGGACGTGCTTGATGATGGTGTTCTTTCTGCGTAGGCAACTGCAGGTGCAGGAGTGGAGGAGGCTTGTTCGCAGGCAGCATGGACAGGGGATTGGCTCGCATGCACAACCAGCGAAGACGTAGCAGTGACATCAGCAAGCACTGCTCCTCGACTCTGTTGTACTTCCCACAAAGTCGGGTGCTTGGCTGACATGTGCCTGATCATGCTGGTGGTGGTCAGGCTGCTAGTTTTGGTACCCCTGCTGATGCTGGCACGACAGGTGTTGCAAATGGCCTTTTTAGAATCATCTGGAGCCAACTTAAAAAACTGCCAGACTCGGGAAGACCTAACATTTGTACAGGCACCTTGTGTCGTCGTGTTGTTCCGGGGAACGGTTGCCTGACTTCTGCCTGGGGCCACCACCCTGCTTCTTACTGCCTGTTGTGATGCTACGCCTCCCTCCCCCTGTGCACTGCTGTCCTCGCTCTGCATATCCTCCTGCCAGGTTGGGTCAGTTACTGGATCATCCACCACGTCGTCTTCCTCTTCCGCACCCTGCTCCTCCTCCTGACTTCCTGACAATTGTGTCTCATCATCGTCCACCACTTGTTGAGACACGTTGCCAACTTTGTGAGAACGTGGCTGCTCAAATATTTGGCCATCTGTACAGACGATCTCCTCATGACCCACTTCAATATGAGCTGGCGAGAGGCCAGAATGTGTGAATGGAAACGTGAACAGCTCTTCCGAGTGTCCAAGTGTGGGATCATTAATGTCCGAGGAGGACGTGTACTCAGCCTGGTGGTAGGAAGGAGAATCAGGTTCAGAAATGTGCGGTGCAGTATCACGGCTACTGACACTTGACCGTGTGGAAGACAGAGTGTTTGTGGTGGTGCCAATCTGACTGGAAGCATTATCTGCTATCCAACTAACAACCTGTTGACACTGGTCTTGGTTCAAGAGCGGTGTACTGCTGCGGTCCCCAAGAATTTGGGACAGGACGTGCGAGCGACTAGATGTGGCCCTTTGTTGTGGCGAAATTAGAGCTTGCCCACGACCTCGGCCTCTGCCTGCACCACCATCACATCCACTTCCTTGTTCCTTGCCAATGCCCTTGCGCATTTTGCAATGCTGTGCTGACGTGTATTCACTACTTGTGCGTTATATCAAAGTTTGTGGAAATTGCACACAAGTGCACCTGTACGCTGCCACCGACAGGCACACACGTGCGGTTTTAAAAACCAAGCACGGACGCACTAAGAACCTAACAGGTTTTTTTGGGGAGCGACAATTACAGACAAGTCAGACACTATCTGGACTGTTTTAGACTGTGTACACCAGCCCCAGATATGATGAAGGCTGGTATACGGTCACCACTAGGAATGGCTATATATACCCTGCCTGCCTGCCTGCCTGTATACTGGTACAATAGTCCTGACAAGGACTCTTCTGGTCACTAGCCTGTATTCAGACCTGGCTATACCCTGCCTGTATATAGCAACAATAGTCCTGAGAAGGACTCTGCTACTGTACTCCGACCTGGCTATACCCTGCCTGCCTGTATACAACTAGAATAGTCCTGAGAAGGACTTTTGGTCACACTGTTTGCAGCCCTGCAACTGAAAAAGCTATAAAGGGCCGCAAAGCTTTCCCTGAATCAGCGACACTCTCCCTGCACTGACTGTCTGGATAGCTGTGAGCAGAGCACAGCGCGCCGGCCGGTATAAAGGCTCGGTCACGCTGTGCAGGCCGGCCAATCACTGCAATTCCACAACTAACAGGGCTGTGGCATTGCAGTGGTCTGCCAGCCAATCCCTGCATGAGGGCTGGCTCTCAAAAGAGCGCCAACATGCAGAAATGAAGACCACGAGTACAGCACGAGTATCGCGAGATTACTCGGTCCCCGCCGAGTAGACCGAGTACAGTGATACTCGTGCGAGTACCGAGTAGTAACAAGCATGCTCGCTCATCACTAGTGACTAATGTAAATTTCACTGCACAGATATATTCTTCTTATGAACTGTGGTTTATCAACATTGATCATGGACTTTGATTAAATATATGGACTTTGCAATAAAGAATTAAGTTTATGGATCTGATCTAACAATGATAAACGCAATAATGGACTGTATTGAATTGATAACCATTCCTCTTATCAAAGGATCTATTTGAAAAGACTGTGTTTATGCCAGATTACATCTGAGATAAGAAGACATCATCCCAAAGGACATCAGATGGTGACCGGATTAGTTTTGCATCTTTTTAGTTTTAGGAAAGTATAATTATATATTTTATATGATTATCAGTCATGGCCTACCATAACATGAATCCACATTATTATATTGTTGAACATACAACATGAATAAAGTAAATTGATTATTATTATTGTTATTATTTTTATTATTATTATTGAAATTAATCCACTATTGCCAAAGGAAGGAAAGAGATCTGTTATCTTAATGATGCATTAATTTATTCGGAGGGTTTCATGTAGATTTTCCCTCCACAGGGGGGATTGTAAAAAGTTCACATTTATTAAATAATTTATAATATAATACATCCAGATAATAGATCTATAGTGGCATAGCTTATTGATAACAGTATTTATAATAAATTAATATTTTGAGTCCATATTGAATAGATAATTGCTGACACAGTCTTGTATATATATATATATATATATATATACATATATATATATATATATATATACTCCTTGCAAGCTGCTAGTGAGTGACCTCATGCGCTCAGCAGAATAACCCTATATGGGTTTGGACAGCTGTATAAATATGACACAGAGGGAGGGGCTGGCTCTCTCTCACACAAGCACATGTCAGGTTACTGAGAGCCTGGTCAACGGATCCTTCCATCCAGCCCATTCACCCAAGACGAAGCAAGATATGGCTGCTCTCTCAGGAACTCAAGAAAGACTAATTGAACTCTTTTACGTAAGCTAAAGAAGAATATTATTTTTTCCTTTCTGTAACTGAACTTTGGCAACCAATTTATTAGATATAAAATACATTTATTTTTTACACATTTTGAAGTCCATCTTTCATGCGCCTTATCACGTATTTGAAGAAAAATATATTTAAGAGTATATTTTTAACATACACACACATATAGAATATATACACACAAATATATATATATATATATATATATATATATATATATATATATATATATATATATATATATATATATACACACACACACACACACACACACACACACACACATTTTATATAATATATACTGTATATTGGAGTAAGGAAAAAAACTCTCCAGCACGATCACAAATTTACAGCAGTCTTTAAAATTCAAAACTTTATTCAGATGATTAAAAAGTCTATGTGACAAATTCTTGTCCAGAATAGCAGTGAGTTCACATTGGGACTACATGTTTCGGCACAAAACTGTTTTCATCCAGATCCACAATTGCTCTGTTAGAATAGACTATTTTAAACAGAAGGTAGGAGAAAACCTCCCACTAAATAAACATGTATGTGTCTCCAATTATAAGAGAAAAAAAAAAAGTGAAAAAGGGCATTAAACCACATATACTAAAAATAGTCGATACCATTAAGATTCCAGCAGTAAAATGTGAAACACTTAGTTCTATTAAAATCAAAGCTTCCAACAATTACCAAAAACATAGTAATGATATTAGCAAGAAGAAAATGTGCACAACAATTTCATAACATACATTAATATTGTGTTATCAGATCCAACCTGCTGTTTAAACCATTATGAATGCGAGTTTCCAACAAAAATATCCATTTACTTTCATTAGCCAAAACTTTTTTATGGAAATCCGCTCCTCTCAAAGATTTATAAACTTTTTCTATCCCTTTAAACAAAAAACTGCTTAGATCTCCTTTGTGTTTATGTGCAAAATGTCGTGAAACCACTGAAGCACCTGCTATAGGGAGATTTAATGCATCTGAGATACTGTATGTTCTATGATGAGTTTTTTTAACGGTCCCATCGTGCAGCCAACATATTGAAGTTCACATTCACTACATTCTATCACGTTTTCCATGTTGCAATTTATAAAATGTTTTATCATATACTCCCTTTTATTGAAATTGGAAGACTTTTTTGTATCTTTACTGACTAAGTTGCACCCCCTGTGCCTACCAGAGTCATCCTTTTAAATCCGGGACTTTAACCCTGTCACGGACCCCCAAGTAGGAATGCAGCGGGTCAGGTTTGTTTGGGTAGCAGGTTAATGGGATCCGGGATGTTGGAACTAGACTGTCGCAGGAAGGGGCTGCAACAGAGCAGGTTGAGCCCCCACTATCAATACACAACCGGTAGCATTCCACAGGTTTTTATAAAAGATGAACTCTAAGGGGCACTTTGCACACTAAGACATCGCAGGTGCGATGTCGGAGGGGTCATGTCGAAAGTACCACACTTCCGGCGTCGCACTCGACATCGTACTGTGGTATAAATCCTAGATGATACGATTAACGAGCGCAAAATCGTCGTAATCGTATCATCGATGTAGTGTCTGGGAATTCCATAATTACGCGACTGCGACAGGTACGATGTTGTTCCTCGTTCCTGCGGCAGCACACATCGCTGTGTGTGAGGCCGCAGGAGCGAGGAACATCTCCTACCTGCGTCCTGCAGCTCACGCCGGCTATGCGGAAGGACAGAGGTGGGCGGTATGTTTACATCCCGCTCATCTCTGCCCCTCCGCTTCTATTGGCCGCCTGCCGTGTGACGCCGCTGTGGCGACGCACGACCCGCCCCCTTAATAAGGAGGTGGGTCGCCAGCCAGATCGACGTCGCAAGGCAGGTGAGTCCATGTGAAGCTGCCGTAGCGATAATGTTCGCTACGGCTGCTATCACAAGATATCGCTGCTGCGTCGGGGCCGGGGACTATGGTGCTCGGCATCGCAAGCATCGGCTTGCGATGTCATTGTGTGCAAAGTGCCCCTTAGAGTTTGCTATAGTTGAAACATTTAAGTAATGTGCCTCCTCTGTGAGGGATGAAAAAGAGAAGCTAATAAAAATGTTATTTCTTTTTGCTCTTTCAGTTACAAAATAAAGCTCTGGATGTCCTGTAGCACGGGTATGAGCTACATTTAACCAAGGGGGAATGTGACGCCCTGGACTATTCGGGTCATCACAGGGTTCTGCACAATATGCCCTCCCCGTGCAGGGCTCAAACCTCCATGGCTCTGGGTCTCTATCCTGCAGTACTGCCTCCCACCAGCATTCACAAATCCTAGATACACTTTGCACCACACCTGTCAGGCACATCAGTGAGCCGCTTAAGCAGGAATAGGGCCGCTCACCCAGGGGTCAGGCAGGGAGGTGGGAGGTGTCAGTTCAGTCAAGTAGTAACCCTCGAGCTGTGAGGAGCTCTGAGGAAGCTGGGAATTGTAGCTCCCATGGGAGAAGAATACTAGGTCGCAGACGGTTGTCTGGACCTAGAGGAGTCAGACCCCCAGTCACAGGGGATTGAGGCTAGGTGCCTGGAACCCATCAAGGAGGACAGTCAGCAGCCTGGTCCTATCACCGGTCCGGGACCAAAGGCACGTCGGGGTACACGGACCCTAGGTCGGGGAGAAGCTTCAGGCGACCTGGCAATTAACTTGTGGAAGACAGGGCATTTATGGAGTGTTCCCACGAAGCTCAGATATCGGGGCACTAGTGCAACGAGGGGGATAGGGCTTTCCTAGCAAGCGGCCCACTGAAATCCCAAACTTGAGCTCCTTAGAGCAGGCTCCTTCCCTTAGCCACAGTGGGGAGCGGGGCCCAGAAAGCTCCAAGCTATCGGGCTATAATGGACAATCTAAATTTTGTGCCAGGAGGCAGGTTACTGACCACCAGGCAGTGCTGCAGGGGATGGGACTCGGACGATCTCCCCTCAGGAGACAGCGGCAGTCAGAGACTTGGTTTACCCTGTTGTTAGCATCTACTTCATTGCTGAGTGAGTACCCGACTGACCCTGCACTGCACCCTCGCACCACCATCCAGAGTCCCGGGACCTACCCCTACCCGTGGAGTGTAACGTCATCTTGCTGCCCCACTCCATCACCCCGGGTACTCCCAATGGCAGTGGCGGTACTCCCAATTACCGTACACCACGGGTGGCGTCACGAAGTATATCTGTCCCCTGTAAATAGAGCCCCTTTTTCATTTGAGTGTGGCCCCTAGCCCCCGGGTCCGGAAACCCTCGAGCCACGAGCAATCACCACCTCCAGATCCGAGCGGTTCTATCCACTGCAGGGGCGGCACATTTGTGTGTGTGTGTGCATGAGATTTCAGAAATCTCATAGACTTTGCTAGGACTGTAAAAAGCAGCTTTTTATTAGCATGGATTTGCATAAAACCAAGGCAAATCTGCAGCTAAAAAACACAACAAAAACTTACCCAAAAAGCCCTGTGTGAACATGCCCTTACCAAGGAATAGACTAGGAAATAAAAAATATCCAATTGTAGACACTCTTTAAGATATACAAATTTTATTGTGCGTTGTTTAGGCCTGTTTCACACGTCAGTGAAAAACACTGACGTTTTCACTGATGTATAAAAGACGCCTATGTCCCTCCGTGATCCATGATTCACGGCACATGTGTGTTATCCATGTGCAATACGTGATACGTGATCCGTACTCCATGATTGCACATGGGCATTACTCACCTGTCCCCGTTCCTGCTCTCCATGGTGCTGAACTCCTCAGCTCTGCTGCATCCTGCCGCTGCTCTCTGCAGCTACTTCTGGGTCAGCACTGACTGCATTCATGAATATGCATGAGCCAGCCAGGAAGCTGCACAGAGCAAAGGCTGCACAGGAAAGGTGAGTTGAAAATGTTTTTTTATTTTGAATGTACGTTTTTTTTCTGGTACGTGTTTTACCATAGTGTGGTCCGTGGGACATCAGTGATGCCAAAAATAAACGGACTTGTCTCCATGCGACAATCACGGACACGCGAGTACGCCGCATGGAAATGTGGCGCCCCTGAGGCTTCCGTCGCCACAGGACATTGCACTCCATCCAGCGGTGTGATGCCCCATTCTGGGTGAGGAAAGGAGTGAACACCGATCCCCTGGTAAATCTACACAACACCCATTGTTAGGCACACACTGGGACCAGGGATAGTGGCAGCAACCCTCCCATTCTGCATGCTGGGAGGGGCCGTAAGACCCATCCCTGCTCCTATAGGGTACAGCTTAGCAACTGGGGAGGTGGGAGGAGCCATCAGAGAGCAGACACTGAAAGGAAGGTCTAGTGTAGGGAGTTGAAGAGAGAGTGGGGAAGGAGGAGGAGGTCTGCCAGAGGCAGGCAAGGAGGAGAAGCAGAAGAGAAGCTCTAGTCAGTCAGGAGCTGAAAAGAAGAAAGAGATGCTTCCTGGTGAAGATCCTGGGACTCAGAGGGTCCAGGTGACACCAAGCAGAGAACAGAAGGGATCCCAGGGCCACGGGTAGCTGTAGAGCTGCGGTGGCCTGTTCCACAGGAACATCGGTGGAGGGATCAAGCTGCAACAGGGGACGGTCCCTAGAAACCGGAGGAGTGCAAAATCATCTCCAAACAGGAAAAACCGAGGCCCAGGGAAAGTTGTAAACTCCCCGGGCCACAGCCCACAGCAGAACCTCTAGAAAAGGGATAACCAGCCGACAGGTGACTCCCCAGCCTGGAAGCTGTTGTGGAGGCCAAGCCAGGTTTATCCTACAAAAGGCAAGGCTTAGGAAGACAGCTGAAGACAGAGACACCTTAGAGAGAAGGGTACCGGTTTACACTCCAGGAATCACCCAGAAACGGCGGAGGTCCCTGACAGTGGGTTCCAGTCGTCTGAGGGCACCAGTGTGCGCATACCAGGACGTGTGAGTAAAGAACTTGAACTGCACCCTTGGAGTTGTCTCTGTTATTCCGTCTGCTTAGACTTCCACTACACCATAGACTCTCACGAGCACCAACCGTGTCTCCGGGGCACTGCTCCACCTGTGGGGAGCCGTACCACCATTGCTGCCATTACATCACCCCGGAGGCCTCATACAGCAGCGGCGGCTTACTAGCCGCATACCACAGGTGGCGTCACGAACACAAACTTTAATTCATCAGCCATATTAAACTGACACCCACCAGGGCCACGGAGTCGGGCCCCACCACCACTGACGACCCCCGGACTAGTCCGGCCCGGCACCGGGTGTCCCATAGCCCTGGGGTGGGCGAGTCAACTTTGGCGTCACAAACAGGATTTCGTGCCCGGTCACACCGGGTACTGTGCGCCTGAAGAATTGTGTTTAAAAGACTGTGTCATTGTGAAAACTGCCGCCATTAGCGCTGCTGAGAGCGGGAAGAAGAAAGGGCGCGAAGAGAAGCCCCGCCCCCTTGTCCAAGAGGAGCGCGCGAAGTGGTGCCCGCCATGGAAGGCGGAAGAAGAAAGAGATGGCGACTAGAAAAGAAGGCCGGCTGGCAGAAAGAGTCTAAATGCCAGACTAGCAGATAAAGAAAATGTACCTGATAGCAAGCGGAGTAGTGCCGGCCATGATGGGCTGGGCGCCAGTCTGGCGCCAGATGCTAGTGCAGCCTCCGGCCCCGCCTCCGAGAAGGGAAAGGGTGCAGCCGAGTGGTGTGGTCGAGCACCCGAGCAGAGTGGAAGAAGACGGTCACCAGGCAAGCGGCATGGCAGAGAGGCTGCAGAAGTGCACACCAGGGACCGGGAACATGGATCCTGAGCTGGACCTGCTAAAGGAGGAGATGAGGATCCTGGCCCGGAGGCTGAGCACCATGCTGATGAAGGCGGACCGGCGGAGAGAAAGCCCGATGGTGCCGGAGAATGTGGGCCGCAGGATGGAGGCCGCCGAGCAGCGCCCGGGTGAGCTATTTAAAACCCTGACCCGTCCGGACCCACGGCCCTACCAAGTGCCACCGCCCGGTCCCTCCACCGTCCCGCTAGCTTTCCCCGCCGGCCCTGCTGATGCCCTGTGGGGCACCGGAGGCCTACTGGAGACCCCCGAAGACGGCGCCTGGGGTGGGGAGGTCCCCGAACAGCTAGTGGGCCCCCTTCCAAGTCCCCCTGTAAGCCTCCTGGGAGCAAGATCACCGGCAGTGAACTGGGATGCAGCGCCCATTGAGAGCGGGAGACTGCAGCAGCCACTGCGCCCTGAAGAGACTCCCATGGCAAACGCATTAGCCTGCCAGAAAATGGTGGTAGAGTTCCAGCGGGAGCGGGAGACCCGGGAGGAGAAGAGGAGGGCCGAGCAGGCGTCTAACCTGGCCTCCAAAGAGGGGATTCGAAAGGCCCTCAAGGGATCCCAGGGTCCAGTGAGAAGGGGCCGAGTGATCGACTTCAGGCAGGAAGGCGGCTGGGGCTTCATCAGAGAGCCCGGACTGGGCAAAGATGTCTTTGTTGCTCGCCGTGATATAGAGGAGCACCTGCCCAGAGGCCACCCAGAGCGTGATGCTAAGCCTGGTGACACCGTGGAGTACACCAGGCTGAAGGGGAGCCGTGGCTGGTACGCTCTGAATGTCCACATCCTGCAGGGAGAGGCAGCCCCAGAAGAACCGGAGTGGCGCCGCACTATGCCAGCGTGCAGTACTGCCCCCGCCAGCAGCACTACCTCAGAGCAGGCCCAGGCCGCAGAACTTTGCAGCAGGCCTGCTACAGCCACTCAAGAGACGCAGACCAGGATCTCCATGGCTTGTCTGATGCCCGGTGCTCGGCCAAAGCGCGACCCCCAAGATCTCGGAAGCCCCATGCAAGTCGGCAGCCCCCTGCAAGCAAGCAGTCCACTACAAGAACGCCGAGCTGTGCATGCAAGAAGCCCCATTCCCGCCCAGGCCGCAGCAGCCCGCAGTAGGTCAGTGGCCAGCCCCCAGGGGACCCAGACAATGATCTCATCGGCCTACCTGTTGCCCGGGGCAATGCCGGAGTGGGATCCTCATATCTACCCCCGCGAGTAAAGTGAAGAAAAGAAGATGCTGAACTGTATATAGCCCCTGTCTGCCCCTCATTCTTTGTGAAGATGTCCCTTTTGTTTTGCCCTCATGTGCTTTTTGAAGAAGTCACCCCCTTTGTTTATGTACCGGGCCACGGAACTGGAATGTGGTCCCCGGTGAATGTAATGTGTCCTGTGTAACCAGGCCACTGGACTTAGTGGCTGGTTTTGTTTTGCCCTTTTGTTGTTTGAAAAGAAACGAACTGCCAGGCTACTGGACTTGTTGTAGCCAAGAATGTATATAGTTGCACCTGTTGTGCCCCCTACCAGAATTATGGGGGATGTGCCCAAACCGTGCAATGGACTGGAAGTGCACACTTAGATGTTTCTTTATAAGAAAGTTTGCAACGTTCAAGTATCTGTGCCTCCCATAAAGGGAAGAAAAGTTCGAAAGTTTTAATGTTTCATGTGTACACAAAAATGTTTTTGCAGTTTTTCCACATGTCTTGTTGTTTTTCAGCCCGAGGACGTGCTGGGATTCGCTGTGGGGAGTGTGGCGCCCCTGAGGCTTCCGTCGCCACAGGACATTGCACCCCATCTAGCGGTGTGATGCCCCATTCTGGGTGAGGAAAGGAGTGAACACCGGTCCCCTGGTAAATCTACACAACACCCATTGTTAGGCACACACTGGGACCAGGGATAGTGGCAGCAACCCTCCCATGCTGCATGCTGGGAGGGGCCGTAAGACCCATCCCTGCTCCTATAGGGTACAGCTTAGCAACTGGGGAGGTGGGAGGAGCCATCAGAGAGCAGACACTGAAAGGAAGGTCTAGTGTAGGGAGTTGAAGAGAGAGTGGGGAAGGAGGAGGAGGTCTGCCGGAGGCAGGCAAGGAGGAGAAGCAGAAGAGAAGCTCTAGTCAGTCAGGAGCTGAAAAGAAGAAAGAGACGCTTCCTGGTGAAGATCCTGGGACTCAGAGGGTCCAGGTGACACCAAGCAGAGAACAGAAGGGATCCCAGGGCCACGGGTAGCTGTAGAGCTGCGGTGGCCTGTTCCACAGGAACATCGGTGGAGGGATCAAGCTGCAACAGGGGACGGTCCCTAGAAACCGGAGGAGTGCAAAATCATCTCCAAACAGTAAAAACCGAGGCCCAGGGAAAGTTGTAAACTCCCCGGGCCACAGCCCACAGCAGAACCTCTAGAAAAGGGATAATCAGCCGACAGGTGACTCCCCAGCCTGGAGGCTGTTGTGGAGGCCAAGCCAGGTTTATCCTACAAAAGGCAAGGCTTAGGAAGACAGCTGAAGACAGAGACACCTTAGAGAGAAGGGTACCGGTTTACACTCCAGGAATCACCCAGAAACGGCGGAGGTCCCTGACAGTGGATTCCAGTCGTCTGAGGGCACCAGTGTGCGCATACCAGGACGTGTGAGTAAAGAACTTGAACTGCACCCTTGGAATTGTCTCTGTTATTCCGTCTGCTTAGACTTCCACTACACCATAGACTCTCACGAGCACCAACCGTGTCTCCGGGGCACTGCTCCACCTGTGGGGAGCCGTACCACCATTGCTGCCATTACATCACCCCGGAGGCCTCATACAGCAGCGGCGGCTTACTAGCCGCATACCACAGGTGGCGTCACGAACACAAACTTTAATTCATCAGCCATATTAAACTGACACCCACCAGGGCCACGGAGTCGGGCCCCGCCACCACTGACGACCCCCGGACTAGTCCGGCCTGGCACTGGGTGTCCCATAGCCCTGGGGTGGGCGAGTCGGAAACACGGTCAATGAAAACTCACTGATGTGTGTGCAGGCCCATTTATTATAATGGGTCTGCGTTTGTCAGTGATTCTGGTACGTATGAAAAAAAAGCGCACATAGATACCAGAATCACTGACGTCTCAAACAGGCCTATAGGATATTTTTTACTTCAATGTCTTGTTCCAATAGAGGTAAAAACTTTTTTATTATAGAGGTGATATTTTTAAACTGGGGACTATACTTGGTGGAAAAAGTTACAGATTCCCTATCCTTCTTATTATTATTACTCCTATCCATTTCATTTTTTAATAATAAATTCCGATCTTTACTCTTTGTAATTTTTTGTGCTCTATCAAAACTCCAATCAGGATAGCCTCTAGCCTTCAATCTCTTAGGCTATGTGCGTACGTTGCGTTTTTCCCTTCGTTTACACAGCGTTTAAAACAGCCATGTAAATGCATGCATTCTGCTTCCCCAGCAAAGTCTATGAGAAGTCGGCAAATTCCATGTGCACGTTGCTTTTTTAAATGCAGCGTTTTGGATGCCAAATATTTGACAAAATTGATGTGTGACGCCACCCGTGGGTTGCGGTGATGGATGGTGACACCGCCGCTGCCTAGATATGGGGGTGCCCGGGACTGATGGAGCGGGGCAGCAAGGTGGGTTCCCCTCCACGGGTAGGAGAGTTGTAGTCCCGGGGCCCAGTTGGGAGTTGTGGTGGTGGCGGCAGGGATTGCAGGGAATAGTACACTCACAGCTCTGTTGTCCTGGTGCTGGATGAGGTTGTATTGATGTGGAGGGTCAGTAAACACAGTCTTTTGTAAACCAAATTGCTGGTAGCTGGTGCCCTCGGCTGCTGTGAGGACGGGCCCCTCACTCAGGGGTGTAATACAGGTGCTCTTCTCCTGCCTGAGGTCTGTGTCTGCTTCGTGCACAGGTCTGGACTGGGTCCCGACAGTCGGCACCGGGGGGCCACTACCCTATCCCGGTCCACTTCGGGTCCCAAAAGCGGCTGGCCTATTCCTGAGGCACTTACTGCCCCTCTTCCCAAGCTCCACACAGGAGCTCCTTCCAGACTCCACACTTCCTGCAGACTGACTGCTCACTACAAACTGGAAACTCCCTATATAGTTTCCTCCCAGACACCTCAGACCTCTCAGCTCCGCCAACTGGTGTTGTGTGTCCCTGTGTTAGTAACTCCCCAAGGGAGAGTGAGATCTGCACCAGAAAGATGGATGCAAACCTCTGTGACATCCTGGTTTTGCCAGGGCGGCACACTCCCCCTTGGTAAAACACAGCCCGTCCTCGGGCTGGCCAGCTACCAGCGTTTATTTATTTATTTTTTTTTTAACGGGAAAGAAAAAAAGTTAAAACATTACAAACATGCATCTTCCCACATCGGGAGGTACGTTTCCTCAAACTTTTAAAGTCTTAAACGTTACTGCGCCCATAGCCCACCTCCCACCAGTCCACAGCAACAAGCAAGTCACCGATTCTCATGGCGACTGGACCTCGGCCACCTTCACACAGGCATTTCTTCCGACAGTCCACTCCATGTTGTGCTACAGTTCTGGGGGGGCATAACATGGCAAAAGGGGTAGCCAGGAACCACTACCTTAGCATTCTTATAAATGCGGGCATGCACATACGCTCTCCTGCTCAGGAGCCAGGCCCACTTGGGTGCCCCCGGCGCCGGCTACGTCCGACCTCTCATACTGCCGTGGGCCCCACCGATCAGTGGCCTGCTCCGCCTCTCCGCAGGTGTACACCGGCTGCTCCACAGCCGGGATGGGGTACTTGGGAGCGGCTAGCACCGTGGCCGGGGTAGACTTCCGGTCGGGTGCTGCCTCCGTTGAGGCCGGGCAGACCGCTGGAGCCGTCGTCATCACCGCTGAGGCCAGGCGGACTGCCGGAGCTGACGTCATCACTGGTGCGACCAGGCTCGGGGCCGGATGGGATGTCGTCAGCAGTACCGGAGCGATGGTGACGGTATGGCCTGAGGGCCCAGTAGCTGGGTTCTCCCCTGTAAATGGTATGGGCTCCGCTGCCACGGACTTGGGCAGGGGGTCGGTCGGGGTGTTGGCTGCGGACACGGGCAACGAGGGAGACGGCATGGCGGACGGGAGCAGGCCGGGTCCCTGGGGAACATAGGGGCGTGGGTCACTGCTTACCCGCTCCTCCGAGATCATCTCCACTTCATGCACCCGAACAGCTGCAGCCAGGCCCTTCATTCCCGACGTCCACTTCGCCAGCATGAAGTGGACTTGGGCCTGGGTCTTCCGACACATCCTGCTGCGTTGGTGTCCAGGAACGAGTTACTGCAGAGTCCTGGCGTCCCTGCACTTCACAGCGTTAGTTACATGCCGCAATTCTCTCCCGCTCCCCCTCAGTCTTTTGCCGGCACTCTTCTTTTAGGCCTGTTAATTTTATTTTTCGACTTCCGGCCTTGCTTTCCGGCCTTGTTCCCAGGGGGCGGGGCTTCGGCTTTCGCGCCCTTTCGTCGGGGAAGGGGACTCTGGGCGAGAACGTTTCGCGCCCAAGATGGCGGCAAGATGGCAACTTCTGTGATTTTTGCAATGGATCACCGCTGACTTCAGCACAAGGCGCACTTCCACAAGGTAAGTGGATGGGTAAGTATCCTGTTCACAGCGCCAGAAATTGAGGTGTGCCGCCCCCGTGCCAGCAGACGGCGCTGCTCGTATCCGGACCTTCTGTGGGTGGCTCGAGGGTCTCCGGACCCGGGGGTCTCGCGGTCATTTCAATCAAAAAGGGGTTTATGGTGGTGGATGTAGGACGTATATGTACGGGCTGAGCCGTATTAAGTTCGTCACGCCACCCACGGTGTGTGGCGAGGTTGGACACCACCGCTGCAGTTACGGGGCACCCGGGGGAGATGTTGTGCAGCAAGTTGTTAACCCCTCCATGGGCAGGGATGGTGGCCCCGGGACCCGTTGGGCTTTTGGTGCAGGGAGATGGGTGACCGCAGGGTACTGGTGTACTCACTATTGAAGGAAATAAACGAGTCTCTGGTAAACCAAGGTGATGGTGGTCGGTGCCTGCTACGTTCTGGTTCCCCCACCCGGCTGGTGGTCTCTGTCTTTCTCCTGCACCTTTTTGTAATGGTGGACTGCCTGTGCTTGCAACTTCAGGAGTCCGCTCCCAGTTGGATGTGGCCTAAGGAGCCCTTGCTCGCAGACGCTGGCCTGTGGCATCTCTGAGCCTTGGCGGGGACCTTTTATCCCCCTTGTTGAGCTGTTGTCTTCTATCGGGACTTTATGTGGGACAGGACCACTAGTCCTGGCCGCAATCAGTTAATTAACCAGTTCCAGTAGCTTCTGGACCTAGCTTCAGGATCTGAGTATCCCCCCGGTGCTCCGGTTTCCAAGTCGGTTCCCCGGGTCGGTACCGGCGGGCCACTACCCTGTCCCAGTCCACCTCGGTTCCACCGAGCCGTCTTCCCGGCTCCTGCAGATGGAGACCGCCGTCTGCCTCCTAGCCAAAGGCACCAGGGCTCGTACCCTGGTACCGGTCAGTTTAGCTTCAGGCCTGACACATAGGCCTGACTTCACTCCACTCCTCTGACCTTGAACTCTAACAGAAATCTCTGTCTTTTCCCGCCCCAGGCTGTCTAAACTCCTTGGTGGGCGTCTTCCAACCGCCTGGTTCCGCCCCCTGGTGTGTCTATCAGGCCCCGGGGGAGGTGACTAGGTTTTAAGGTTAATATATCGAATAGACCTGGCTCACTGAATATAATACGGTGCTCTGGAGAAAAATAGTCAGCTGAAATCCAAAAACGAATCTCCGGCACTCCAATGGAAAAATGAGAACAAAGTCTGGGTTTCTTTGGTGTTTTTTATTGAAAAAGGCAAGAGAAAAAGTCTGTCTCAACGTTTCGGTCACAATGAGACCTTTATCGAGAGTATTAACAGACTATGTAAAGAAAGAAAGAAAAAGAAACATAAATGTTACAAAAATAAAATAAAACATTATATGAACAAAACAGATTATATGTCAGGAGACAATGGATATAATACATACATAAGGTGTACACTGTAACATGCATAACCTATAATACAGTATATGGATGGAGAATCCACAAACAAAGGTATTACCATGTAAATACCCAGAATTAAAATGGCAATAATCCAAACCAAACATTGAGTACAATAAGGAAATATAGCAATTATGCATGAAGAGATGACAAAAGATGGCAGTATAACACGTACCTATGAGGTAAAGGAATTGACGTGTGAAAAGCACCAAGGAAAAACGATGTGAGTCAACACTTAGGATGGGGAGAGGAAAGTTGATGCGTGTGAGCACTGAGTGAAAAAAGACAAAGCGTCCATTAAGAAATCATGCAAGGTTTAACACGTAATAAACTATCAAGTGTGTGTGGATACCTGTGACCTTATAGCGTGATAATGACGTCAGCCGGTCGGGATCGCCAGGGGGATCATATAGTGGTATTCTGCAAAAATAGGGGGCTGCAAATCAAAACTAGGTATATACTAGTGAAAAAAGAGAAAAGGAGAGAGTGGAAGAATGGGATGAAGGGCGAAAGGTAGGGAGAAATGGGGGGGGGGGGGGAGGGAGGGGATTTGTAGGAAGGAATGTTATTGGAGATTGGGGCTGTATAAAGTAGTACCTGCCAGATCAGGGTAAACAGTTCAGTAACTACTATGTCGATAGAATACCTATCTCCTCCAATAGGGGGAGGGAGAGAGAGGGTGATGGTTGTGCGCATGCGCGGACCCTATCCGGTCTGCGCATGCGCCACTATGCGTTCCACCTGACTTCGTTTGCGTTCCACACCGCAACCAGGAAGTCGACTCCACCTGCTGCCACTCCGAGCATTATTTTCAGCATTTAAGGCAGCTGAGTCTCTCCAGCCACTGCAGCAGCCAGCCAGTATTCTTACCGGACGCAGGTCTGTACCTTTTCATACACCACGCTTTGCCTCAGGATTCCTCCTTAACCCCTTGCTGTATCTTTACTGTTATAGGTCCCCTATGCTTCCTATGGGTCGTCTGACCGATTCACCTCTCAGGTAGATTTGATACATTGTCTAACCATTGATAGTTTTTTTGACCCATACATTTTGATATACTCATTCTTGTTCCAGTATCCCTTTGGGAATAGCCTACAGCATAGAGCACGTCCTTACGCAGATTACTCCACTCTGAGGTATTATACATTGATATTTTTTTCACTGCATGCCTCTCATGGTCATCTACTACTGAGATTTTCCCTCTTTACCTATAGAGCAGAAATCATATTTGCCTGGTGTTATAAGTCCATAGCAAATACAGGAGACGGTCACTGCCACCAGGGTAATCCTTAACATTTCCACACTGACTTTATAAGGGGCCTCGCCACTATTTCCTTCTATTACCTTACAGGCAGTAAGTACTGTGTTCTAAACTTCACATAGTTTTACTTCGCCACACACTGTAACTCATTGTAACCTACTATTATTATTTGTCCCCTTCATCCATAAAGCATAAACCTGTTGCTTCTACGTGCCAGTAGCTCACAGCGAGTACAGGAAGACGGGCATTGTTAACCAGGGCAATTCCGGCCTAACTCAGATTGATCCCGTTTTATACGTTTGATACCAACATCCACTGTACACCTGCTTACTACTTCTGACAGGTAGTGAGCATTATCACTTATCTCTCATGCAAGTCTTCTTCACTATATAATGATGTTTCCTCATCCTTTTTCATGTTTTTCTTATCCTTTTCATAGGCTCACCCTCTCTCTCCCTCCCCCTATTGGAGGAGATAGGTATTCTATCGACATAGTAGTTACTGAACTGTTTACCCTGATCTGGCAGGTACTACTTTATACAGCCCCAATCTCCAATAACATTCCTTCCTACAAATCCCCTCCCTCCCCCCCCCCCCCATTTCTCCCTACCTTTCGCCCTTCATCCCATTCTTCCACTCTCTCCTTTTCTCTGTTTTCACTAGTATATACCTAGTTTTGATTTGCAGCCCCCTATTTTTGCAGAATACCACTATATGATCCCCCTGGCGATCCCGACCGGCTGACGTCATTATCACGCTATAAGGTCACAGGTATCCACACACACTTGATAGTTTATTACGTGTTAAACCTTGCATGATTTCTTAATGGACGCTTTGTCTTTTTTCACTCAGTGCTCACACGCATCAACTTTCCTCTCCCCATCCTAAGTGTTGACTCACATCGTTTTTCCTTGGTGCTTTTCACACGTCAATTCCTTTACCTCATAGGTACGTGTTATACTGCCATCTTTTGTCATCTCTTCATGCATAATTGCTATATTTCCTTATTGTACTCAATGTTTGGTTTGGATTATTGCCATTTTAATTCTGGGTATTTACATGGTAATACCTTTGTTTGTGGATTCTCCATCCATATACTGTATTATAGGTTATGCATGTTACAGTGTACACCTTATGTATGTATTATATCCATTGTCTCCTGACATATAATCTGTTTTGTTCATATAATGTTTTATTTTATTTTTGTAACATTTATGTTTCTTTTTCTTTCTTTCTTTACATAGTCTGTTAATACTCTCGATAAAGGTCTCATTGTGACCGAAACGTTGAGACAGACTTTTTCTCTTGCCTTTTTCAATAAAAAACACCAAAGAAACCCAGACTTTGTTCTCATTTTTCCATTGGAGTGCCGGAGATTCGTTTTTGGATTTTAGGTTTTAAGGTTGGCTGATGTCACCTCTGAGGGAAACGTGTAGTGCAGGGGCCTATCTGTGACTTCCTGGCTCGGCCAGGGCGTCACAGATGCGTTTAAAAAAGCAGCATGTCACTTCCTTTGTGCATTTTGGTTACAGTTTGCACACATTGAAATGAATGAGGTGTGTCAAAACGCAACCAAAATGCGCTTGCACTCTATTTTTGTTGCGTTCTGCATGCTTTATTGTCAAACAAAACGCAGGTCTTTCAGTCTCTCTCTCTGTCGGTCAATCTGTCTTTGTTTGTAGATGTCGGTCAATCTCTCTCTGTCTGTCGGTCGGTCTCTCTCTCTGTCGGTTGGTCAGTTGGTCTCTCTCTCTTTGTCTCCCTCTCTCTTTCATACTCACCGATCATCGGCGCGGCACTGCACAGCTATCACAAAGCTCCGCCAGCTTCTCCTCTTTTGAAAATGCCGGCCGCTCATTATTCCATCTCGTATTCACTGCTTCCCCGCCTCTGATTGGATGCAGTCAGATATGCCCCCAGGCTGAGTGACAGCTATCTCACTGCAACCAATCACAGCTGCCGGTGGGTGACATGCGGTCCCCCCCAATTTTGATACCAGCCGAGGTAAAGCCACATGGCTGAAGACTGGTATTCTCAGGATGGGGAGCCCCCCACCCTAAAATTATCAGCCAGCAGCCGCCTGGAATGGCTGCATCCATTAGATGCGACAGTCCTGGGACTCTACCCGGCTCATCCCGAATTGCCCTGGTGCAGTGGCAATCAGGGTAATGAGGAGTTAATGGCAGCCCATAGCTGCCACTAAGTCCTAGGTTAATCATGGCAGGCATTTCCCTGAGATACCTTCCATGATTAACCTGTAAGTTAAAGAAAATAAACACATACACACAAAAAATCCTTTATTTTGAATAAACGACAAAAAAACCCACCCTCTTTCACCACTTTATTAATCCCCAAACACCCAATCAGGTCCAACGTAATCCACGTGATGTCCCACGACGCTTTCAGCTCTGCTACATCGGAAGCTGATAGAGAGCGGCCACAGACCACGTCCACTGTCTGTCAGCTTCACGCAGCAACTGAAGTGAGTCACTGTCAGTCATGACATCACTCAGGCTACCCGCGGCCACAGCTCTCAGGTGGAGGACTTCAGCTGTGGCCCCAGGTAACCTGAGTGACGGCACCGCTGATCGCGCGGCTCACTTCAGTCACTCAGGGGATTTGCTGTCATCGGTGAGTCCTTCACCGGTGACCGCAAATCAGGCCGCGACACACAGACAGAGCCGCGGGATGACAATGGAATCGAGTGAAGTTCATCCTCATTCTAGTTCATTCTCATCGTGCGACTCTGTCTGTGTCTGCTGTCAACGGGCATGTAGCAGAGTTGAATTGCCATGGGACCGCACTGTCAAAAATGCATCCAAAACGCATGCAAAATGCATCCAAAATGCATGCCTTTTGGATAATTTTTTTTTAAACAAACGCAGTGTTTAGAGTTGTCCAGTCTGCCAGAGGGTGCGTTTTTTTCTGCACTTGACAGAACGCAGCGTGCGCACATACCCTTACATGTATTATCTGTTTCCTTCAGAAAAAACTGTTCTTGTGAATCCTCATTAGTTCACCTACAGGAAGATTTTTCCCCACGTGTGGTGGATGACATGATGTGGCTCTGAGGATACTATTAGAGGCTGTATCCTTTCTAAAAGGTTCTACTTCTACTTTTCCTGTTAAAGAATTAGCAATTAAAGTCACATCCAAGAAATTAACCCTCAAATTTTCATAGCTACAAGTGAATGTTAGATTGTAGTCATTATCATTGAGGTATTTAAAATAATTAGCCGCTTCATTTTCAGTGCCACTCCACACTAAGACCATATCGTCAATATAGTGTCCTATTTATTGATTTTCGCATTATACGGGTTCTCATGAGTGTAAATAAAATTTTCCTCCTAAGCCGCCAATGAAAGACTAAATTTCGCCCCCATACTCACACCACAATTTTGCAAAAAAAAGCATTCATCGAAGCTGAAGTAATTATGTGACAACAAAAACGTTGTTACCATTGTAATAAATTTTTAAGTTGAATCTTCATAATTGCTATATTTTTGAATAGAAAACTCCAAACATTCTATGTCGATATTATAGGGGATGGAGGGATAAAGCCCTACTACATCACATTAGAGCCATGAAGATTCAGATTGCCAGTCAAAATCCTTTATCATAGAAACCACACTTTTTGTATCCCTTATATGACTGGGAGTAATTGGTACCATTGGCTGCAAGAATGTATCCAGCCATTCACCCAACCTTACACTCAAACTTCCAATACCCGCCACAATGAGTCTTAGACCGGTGTCCCACTTGCGATTGCCTTGCGTGTATATCGCGTGAGTTTCACGGTGCAATACCCATCACGGACTCACACTCTCCTCACAGGAGCATCTCAGTAGCATAGAGATGCATGCAACCGACCCCCTCCTGTGAGGAGAGTGGAAGTCCTTGACGGTATTGCACCGCGAAACTCGCGCTAGATACATGAGGTGTGACACCTGCCTTAGATGGGGTGGTAATATTCCCTAATGTATTTTTGGAAGTGAGTGAAAGATTGTAGTTATGAGAAATTTCTGATAAATGTAATCAATCTGCTTTTGATCCAAAACAACCATATTTAATCCTGTTTTCAATAGACTCAACAACTCTGCATTATAGACCACTGTACACATCTTTATTTTCCAGATCCAACAAGCTTAATTTCTGATATAATATCGCATCCAATAGTACTATAGCCCCACCTTTATCGGCTATTTTTTACCAAATAATCTCTGTTATCTCTCAATTCTTTCAGGGCGCATATTTCATGAAATATCAGATTGGAATTTTTGTTAACTATATTTTACTTAATTCCAAAAGTTCTTTTTCAATAGCATCCTGAAAAAAATCTAATACTGCCGGTCTAGATTTTAATGGATAGAAATCTTTATTGGATGTGGAAAATAAGTTAGAACTTTGCACCATGTTAACTCAATAATTTTTTATCAAACGACCTAAAATCAAGAATCGCCTATTGTTCTTCAAAATACAATAATGCATCTTTTTTATCCAATATATCACAATCCTACATGTATTGTGCACCAGTAGTCACCACATCATCCCCTTTAAAATGACATTTCAGTGTTATCTTATGTGCTAAATGGTTCTCATCCAAAATTGTTTGATAAACATCAAAATTACAGGAAGGGGAAAAACCTAGACCCTTTGATAACAATGTTATTTGGGCCTCAGATAACACATAGCTTGATAGATTCCAAACCGGAATATCCATAATTTGTTAGCCTTGTTCTTTTTTAAGGCTTGTTTCACACGTCAGTAAAAAACACAGACATTCTACACTGACGTGTAAAAAACGCCTATGTCCCTCCATGTGCTGTGGCTCACGGCACACAGTGGTTGTCCATGTGCAATACGTGATACGTATTCTGTGATTGCACATGGACATTACTCACCTATCCTGTTCCTGCTCTCCATGGTGCTGAACTCCTCGGCTCTGCAGCATCCGGCCACCACTCTCTGCAGCTACTTTCAGGCCGCCTCTATCTGCATTCATGATCCGGCCAGGAAGAAGCAGAGAGCAGAGGCAAAACACAGCGTTGCTGGAAAAAGTGAGTTGAAAATGTTTTTTATTTTATATGTACGTTTTTTCTGGTACGTGTTTCACGGACAACAGCATAGTGTGGTCCATGGTACATCAGTGATGGCAATGATGGCAGAAAAAAACGGACATGGAGACACGGTCAGTGAGAAATCACTGATGTGTGAGCAGACCCATTGACTATAATGGGTCTGTGTAGCGCCCCACAGGGCAGACATTTACCTACTCATCGCCAGGCGGTTGACTGTCATTGTCACGGGCGGCCTCACCCGGCTCCGTTGCCCCGAGGCGTACAGGAGATGGCTGAGGGAGAGATGATGGGGGTAGTTGTGAGGTGAATGTCGTGACGCCACCTGTGATATGCAACCAGAGAATTAGCCGATGCTCCGGGGTGAATGATAGTAGCATCAAGGGGTGGTATCGCTCCTCACACGTGGAGCGGGCCCCAGGGAGGATGATGAGGGAAGTAGTAATGGTGGGCACCGAGAAGCAGGGTTTCGGCGCCGGTAATAAAGAGTCTGAGTCTATTGCTGCGGTTTCCAGGTGTCTTTATTCACTTTTTGTGCTGTGCCGCTCACCCGGATAATACCAGTCACTTGCTGGGATGGGCTCCGTCGAACCCAAATCCTTTCAGAGGACAGCCTGGTGTGGTATTTGGTGGGTTCCTTCCCTTACGCTCCTGTGCATTGCATCCCCGTGGGGTGAAGTTACTTAGGGATCCCAGCTTTTCACGAGTAGTACTCTTGTCCCTTATCTGCAGGTGCCGCGGTTCCTCAATGGGGTCTGGCTTTGTCCTAGGCCCTGGATCCTATGTGGCACTGTGCTTAAGGGTGCTGTGTGGACAGGGAAGCTTGAAACTTTCCCCGTCCAGGCAGATTCTGGAAAACCAACGTGGAGTATGATCTTCCTTAGGGTTTTGCCGCCCTGAGTGGCGCCAGTCCCGAGAGAGCAGATGCACTCTCCCTGCGGCGACCGTGTGAACTCTCCTTCTTCCCACCGGAGCACCCGTGAGACACATCTGCTCATTTCCTCTCCTGCTGGAGAACTCTCTAACTGTTGTGTTGGCTTCTGACTCCCCCTGCTCTCCGCACCTCCCCCCATTCAGGTCCTAAGCTAGTGGGACTAGGGACCCTGTTGGAGGGCATCCTGTAAATGCCTCTCTGTCGACAACCCCTTTATTACCCGAACCTAGCCCAGTGGGAACAGGGGCAACCTGGTGTGTATTTGAGTGTGTAGGTGGTGACACCGGTACTGACCTCGCCGGGAACCAGGTTTAGCATTACACCTGAAATCAGTTGGAATACTCTGCGGGGACTGAAGCCTCAGGGGCGCCACACTCCCGCAGAGCAAATGGCGGCACTCCTGGGCCGCAACCATTTAAAGATGGTACACCGCATTTTCATATGTATTAAACAAATAACTTAACATTCTTCCCTTTATGGGAGGCACCATAATTAAACATTTCAAACATTTTCAACAGTTCAGGTGGACAGCAGATGGCAGCAGCGCTGCTGGAAGATTGAAGTCAATTAACCCCTTAGCAACCCATGACGTACTGGGTACGTCATGGCGACCTAGTACTTAATGATCCATGACGTACCCAGTACGTCATGGCAAAATTGCGGACCCAGAGCCCCGGTGAGTGCGATCGGTGTACACAAACCTTATATTCGGGAAGGAGGGGACCTCTGTCTGGTCTCAGGAGGGGTTGTGTCTCCTCCCCTGACCTACGGAGGTTGTGATTGCCTCAGCGGCGTTCGTCAGCCAACCACAGCCACTGTAATGTTTCAGCCATTGAAAATGGCTGAAACATTGAAATCCACCCATGATCAGTGAAGCTATAGCACTGATCATTGGCTGGAGCTGGGTAACCTCTGTTTCACCCTACCCCAGCTCTGATTTGAGAGACTGGCCTTGTGACTGATCTCTCCAATTACCGTGAATCTGGGGCCGGTGACCTGTAGGTGACCGCCCCCTCAGCTTCATATCTGTGGAAGCTGAAGAGAGCGATCCCTGCACATGTCCTATCGGTAAGCCACTGCCCCCAATTTGCCGCAGCTGCCCCCGATCCGTCGCCGATCCACCGCCACTGCCCCGATCCGCCGTCGAACTCCTCCATCTGCTGCCCCCCTGCATCCGCAACCGCTTTCCCCCATCAGTTGCTGCACCCCTCCCCGATCTGCCGGATCTCTCCCATCCACTTCATCTGCTGCCCCCTCTCCCACTCCCCGATCTGCTGCCCACTCTCTCCCATCCTCTTCATCTGCTGCTCCCTCTCCCACCTCTCACCCTTCCGATCTGCTGCCCGTCTCTCCCATCCTCTTCATCTGCTGCCCCCTCTCCCACCTCTCACCCTCCCCGATCTGTTGCCTCCTTCATCTGCTGCCTCCTCCGTCTGCTGTGATCCTGCTGCCTCCTCCATCACCTGTGATCCTGCTGCCTAGATCCTTCCTGCAAGGTAGCCCCAATCTCACCTCCCACTTCCGTCCCCCCCATCCTCCGCCGCTCCTCCATCAACTGCGCCCTCTCCCATCCGCTGCTGCTCCTCCATCTGCTGAGCCCTCTCCCATCCACCGTCGTTCCTCCATCTGCTGCACCCTCTCCCATCCACCGCTGCTCCTCCATCCGCTGCGCCCTCTCCCATCCTTCGCTGCTCCTCCATCCGCTGCGCCATCTCCCATCTGCCGCCACCACCCTCTCACATCCACCGCTGCTCCACCCGTCTGCTGCTCCCGTTAATCTGCCGCGGCATCGATCTGCCTTCATCTCTCCTGTGATCCATCCCATAAGTATTGTTTGTGGCTCTTTTCTAACTATCCCCAATCCCAACTCCTACTCCCTCTCCATCCCCCCCGCCTGCTTGCCACCAAGCGCTGAACAGGTACGTAATTGCTCGAGTTTTTTTGTGCATCCCAAATAAAAAATACAAAATTTGAACAATTAGGTACCTGATCAGCAAGCGTCCTGCAGCCATACTCGACTTTGGACGGGACTTCTTTTTTCCAATCCGCCTAGTCCCCCCCTTTTTGCAGAAAATCCGTGCATGCGCCCTGATTTTTTGTTATGCCATGGGGGGGTCTAGTCTCCAAAATGGGGTCACATGTGGGGGAACTTCACTGATTTGGCACATCAGGGCTCTCCAAAAGCAACATGGTGCGGCTAATGATTCTGTGGATTCTGTGGTATAGCGCGGCATTAACCCAGATTCTTGTTCTCTGGATACTCCTGGATTCTGTAGAGAGCAGACACAAATAGCTGCCTAATAAATAAAGACCACAGCCACACCATGATTAACAAGTTGATATATAATATACTAAATAGTTAAAATGCATGGTGAGGTATAGGACCCTGACAGGTCGCTAAATAGTATACACAAGAAGGAGAAAAAACGCGAACTCAACGCCCATTAGTGCAAGTGATATCTTTATTGAAGCCAGGGAGGGTGAATGGCGGCACAATTACAAGTGAGACTGCAGGTACCAGATGGTCCAAGATACTAAAATATAGTAACTAATGTCAATCAAGTTAAATGATTCAACATGTATACATATAAATAAACAAGTACCGTCCCATTGATTTAATTAGCAAATGGAGCGATACAATTCACCGACCAGGAAAGAATGCATGTAGATCAGGTGTCAAAGGGATATATAATAACCTGAACAGAGTATACAGAAAGTAGCGATCAGACACCCATAAAAGCAGATACAGAGTATATAGGGCATACAATTAAGCCACAACTATCCGCGTATATTGGATGCTAGCATACCTGGAGGGGAAAGGAACTTGGAACACACCGTGACCTGCGTCTACCTGACGGCCGTTTCGGCTGTCCAAGCCTTCGTCAGGGGGAGTGGTATAGTGTAGGAAAGTGCTCGTTTAAAAAGGAGACATCAACCAATCACGTCCGGTGGGCGGAACTATGATGCATGTGATGTCCTGGCAACCAGGGACGCCGCTCGTCCGCCGCGTCACCCTATGTCCGTCATTTCCGGTCACATGACAGCCGTGTGGCGGTCACGTGAGCGGACGTCACACACAGGGTTGAATCGATGCAGCTACGCGGCAGCGTCCCGGCGCCGGCAGCACGCATGCGTGCTCGCACATCGGAACCACTGGAAGGAAAGGGGAGGAGGATTTACAACCCCTAGTCATATCAATCAATGAAAGGTATCTGTCGCAGTCGAAGCTGGACCAAAATGGTATAGGAATCATATATATAGAATGCAGCAGATGATATAGATACATAACTTAGAGTAGAAAAAGACAAAGTATTAAAAAGAAAATCAAGCACTAAGTAGCAGCAAAAATTGGATATACATATATTCATTAAAACCATCCACAGTGCTAGATGAATCAAAAGACAACTACATAATTGAAGTTTACATATGAGCATGGTTCACCAGAAGTGTAAGAGGTCCATTTAGCAGAGTGGATAGAGAAATAAATAAATATCATCTGCTGCAACATCCTCAATGAAGCATACTGTAATCAAACAAGAGATTTATAATACAGGGCACATCAGATGGTATGTAAATTAGACCACTATTATGAAAATATTTTCAGAAATCATGATGCTTAATCAATTGCATGAAGATGATCTGTTGCTCCACAGGGGAATAGTAGACACAGATATCCCAGGAGATCCGGCACAAAGATGAAGTACCGACATATGGGAACAAGCCATGAAGTAAGAGGTTGATGTCTGAATCAAATATAAATAGAAAAAATTAAAATCAAGGATGGAAGGGAAACAATTAAAATAAAAGAGCACCCCTGAACCACAACCATCACAAAAATGAGGCGCAAGATATATTTTCATTAAGACCCATGGGATGAAGGGTTTTTAGGGTCCAAATCCACTTTGTTTCCATTCTAGCTAGCTTTTGGCTGATTTTACCACCACAGATGTTGGAGTCAAGATGGTCAATACCCCTGACCCTTAACAGTGTTGGGTTAGATTGGTGATATTGCCTAAAATGGCGGGGAATGGTCTTCAGAGATGGGATATCAAGGCAGTCAGCAGCTGCCACTATCCCATTCACATGTTCTCTGATGCGTACCTTTAACTGTCTGGTCGTCAGACCAACATAAATTTTGGGACAGGGGCACATAGCGTAGTAGATGACTGCTGTCGTGGTACAATTTATAAATTTATTACTACAGAAAGTGTGGATTCCTGCAGAGTCTGTAAAAGAATCAGTCCTATCCACATTTGGACAGGCCACACAGTGGCCACAAGGTGTACACACGACGTGCGGCGTTACAGAACCAAAAGGGGAAGGCTAGACAACAGACTCATAGTGGCTGGTGACGAGGTGATCACGGAGGTTTTTAGACCTGCGGATGCTTAGCATGGGTCTATCAGGGATTATTCGGGCCAGAATAGGGTCAGCCTGCAACACAGGCCAGAATTTGTGTTAGTAACGAATCTCAGCACTTACCGTGATTTTGATTTTTTAGAGGCATACAATAAGGAGTGTCGGGTGGAATATCTTGCCCTATTGTAGGCCCTCTTTAGGCATCGTTCACTGTAACCTCTGGCATAGAACCGATGTTTCAGATCAGTGGCTCTGTTTTCAAAGTCCGAATCCACAGAGCAGATTCTGCGAAGACGCAGAAACTCCCCTACTGGAGTGGATTGAATCATATGATGCGGATGCGATGAAGTCGCATGCAAAAGCATGTTACCCGCTGTTTCTTTCCGAAAAATGTCAGTTTGAATAACATTGGAGGAATCTTTTGTGACCATGACATCAAGAAAGGAGACCAACTGCGTGTGAAGGGTATATCTGATACGTATATTCATGTCGTTGGAGTTGAGGGACCCCATGAACTCATGGAGTTCTGCCTCCGTGCCCTGCCAGATCAAAAAAATGTTGTCGATGTACCGCGTCCAAAAGAGGACGCGGTCCATCGACGGCAGTCGATCCGACAGGAAGAGGTCCCTCTCCCACAGCGCCAGGAACAGGTTGGCATACGAGGGGGCAAAGGAAGCCCACATCGCTGTTCCCTGGAGCTGCAAGTAGAAGGACCCCTTAAACAAGAAGAAAGTGTGTGTTAACATGAACGCCAACAACTCCATGACAAGGGATACAATATCCATGGGGGAGACTGGACATCTCTAAAAAGAAACGGGTTGCCCGAAGTCCATCATGATGTCTAATGCTGGTGTACAGGGATTCAACATCACCTGTCACCAACAAAGTATCTTCCCCCACACACAGTCCGTCAATCACCTGTGTCCTTGGTGAACGATGATAGGCCCTCAACCATTGGTTAGAGCTTAGCATCAATCCACCTATTGATGTTTTCTAGAAAGTTGCCTCTGCCTGATACAATTGGTCGTCCAGGTGGAAAGTTTACATCTTTATGTATTTTAGGCCGGAGGTACAGTGTGGGGATCACGGGCTCAGCCACATGGAGCGCAGAAGCCAGGTCCTTGGTGACCACATCGTTGTCTAATGCCTGTTTTAGGATCTTTTGGAGCTGGATGGTAAATGCGGACAGTGGGTTAAAGGTCAGCTTTTTATAGCAGACCCTATCCCGTAACTGCCTGTATGCCTCTTTTTCATAAAGATCCTTTGGCCAGACAACGATGTTCCCACCCTTGTCCGCCGGCTTCAGCACAACACCCGGCAGGGCCTGCAGCTCCCGCAACCTGACACGCTCCTGCCTAGTGAGATTATCATGGTAAATACTTGTTGGGATGTTATCAAATTCTTTGGAGACCAATTGTACAAACAGGTCTATATTGGCGCAAGATGATAATGGAGGAAACTTCCTAGAACGGGGGCGTATGGAGGGAGGAATCTTACCTCCTTCTGGTGTGTCATGGTCACTAGCCAGTTCCTCAAGGTCACGCAGGGCTACTTGTTCCTCCTCTGTTGGAAAAAGATTATTCAGATAAACATAAAAAAAAATATTTTTTAAAAAGTAGGGAGCGAGCAAATAAGTGCAAATCCTTTGTAGCAACGAACTTATCGAATCTGGCAGTGGGTGAGAGAGTGAAACCCTTCTCCAAAAGAGAGATATCAGAGGTCAGCAAGACATGAGAACTAAGGTTAATCACCTTATTGGAGTGTCTATATCCAGATGTCCTATAATTATTTGATTTGTTAGCAGACGTCTTGTTGTCTCTTTGTTACCCAATAGTCATGCCAGACCTGGTAGTGATGTTAGATTGAAAAGAGGATGCATCAGATTGGCCACTCATTGCAGAAAGTGATGAAAAAGAGGCGGAACGAGCAGTCCTGGGCGAGCCAGAGGGACCGTGTCTCCAATGATAGACAGCCTTTTGGAAAAAGTCTCGTTGGTCTCTGGCTAGTTTCCTAGCCTGTGTATCGTGAATTTTCTTCACGCAGGCATCAAGTGCCTTCTCTAATTTTGCATCATAGATTGATATCTGATCTGATGGACAATCAGCTTTAAATTTTGATTGGATCTCATCCAATTTAATATCTATATCAGAAATATTTTTTGTATTGGATTCGACCAATAATTCCATAAATATGGAAGAGCACGCATTGCAGGCATCTTCCCACCTAGAGACAAACGTCTCATCATCGATGACAAACGTGGGATCACACGAACCCTTAACCCCCTGGGTATTAGCTTCTTAGAAATATATTTTTGTAAAAACAAGCGGTTCCACCATAGTCTAGATCTTTTAAGTTGTAACTGTTGTATGGTAGTAAACGCTTCCTTTTTAAACAAGCACCTTCCTACACTATACCACTCCCCTGACGAAGGCTTGGACAGCCGAAACGGCCGTAGGGTAGACGCAGGTCACGGTGTGTTCCAAGTTCCTTTCCCCTCCAGGTATGCTAGCATCCAATATATGCGGATAGTTGAGGCTTAATTGTATGCCCTATATACTCTGTATCTGCTTTTATGGGTGTCTGATCGCTACTTTCTGTATACTCAGGTTATTATATCTCCCTTTGACACCTGATCTACATGCATTCTTTCCTGGTCGGTGAATTGTATTTCTCCATTTGCTAATTAAATCAATGGGACGGTACTTGTTTGTTTATTTATATGTATACAAGTTCAATCATTTAACTTGATTGACATTAGTTACTATATCTTAGTATCTTGGACCACCTGCTACCTGCAGTCTCACTTGTAATTGTGCCGCCATTCACCCTGCCTGGTTTCAATAAAGATATCACTTGCACTAATGGGCATTGTGGTCGCGTTTTTTCTCCTTCTTGTGTACAAATAGCTGCCTGCAGACCAGGGAGGCTTATACCACTCGGGAGGCGCAGCCACCTGAACACTTCACTGCAGACACCACGGGGCAGGCCCAGTTTTATCTCAAAATGGTGGCATCTCTACCCAGGAATTCTCAAGCCAGGTATGGGGGTTGTAGCTTACCGGGCTGCGGATCGTAGATTTGAAGGGTGCAGGCGTCCTTCTGCCTGATCAGTTCCCTCTGCAGTCACTGGGGAAAGGCGACAGGAGAGTCTCCAGCTGCAGATCAGTCCCAGGCCACTGCAGTCGGCCCCAGGCCTGAGGTGAACCCTAGATGATTACAGCTGAGGAAAGGCGGCCAAAATCTCACCACTGGGGTTCCCCAGGTGTCCTGATAATGTTGAAGGGGGACGGGGTAGTCGAGGGAGCTCTGCAGAGCATTGATGGGGTGGATTGCTTCTGCAATACCAATGTGGTGACGGCGGGCAACTTTTTAAGGACTTTTGAGTTGCTGATGACAGATCTGCTAGAATGGCCACCAAGCTGGCAACTTCCAGCAGTTCCTCCCAGATGGCATACTTTCCAGCATGGAAAGAAGCAGCAGAAGCATCCTGATGTTTCAGGAACAATTTCTTGAGATTAAATATTGGCCTGTATATGGTTATGAGCGACTTTTTGGGTGTGGATGCACAGTCCTTCCATGTTCCTATACCCCTTTATATCAACCATTATACCGTTACACTTTTATTCATATTTTTGTCTCTTTAAAATAAATAAAACCTTAACAAGACAGGCAATCTCTGTTGGGTTTAGCATTATACTTGAGGCACGTATATTTTGTTGATCTGCTTCATAAGGTCTATATATCCCTAAAAATGCAGCCAAGGATATAGTTCAGAGAAAATGTTGGAACTGGGTCCATAAATAAAATCTTCAAGCTTTATTTGAATATAATAGTAATATTAAAATCATGTTGGACAGCCGGTGTCTCCACTACAATGGCCCCAGCATCAACATTGTACACGGTAAGGTAACTTTTAGTTTTTCTATAAAAGATATTGTTCTATTTGTTCCAGTTATTTTGACTTCATGGCTGGGGTAATCTGCGAGGAGCTACACTCGGTCTTTGGCTTCCTTGATAGGTATGATAGGTAATCACTACCAAACATCTGCACTTACAGTGGGGGGAAAAAAGTATTTAGTCAGCCACCAACTGTGCAAGTTCTCCCACTTAAAAAGATGATATTTGTCTGTAATTGACATCATAGGTAGACCACAACTGTGAGAGACAAACTGAGAAAACAAATCCAGAAAAAGTTTTTTTTTTGCAAATTGAGGTAGAAAATAAGTATTTAGTCACCTAAAAACATGCAAGATTTCTGGCTCTCACAGACCTAAAACTTCTTCTTTAAGAGGCTCGTCTGTCCTCCACTCATTACCTGTAGTAATGGCACCTGTTTGAACTTGTTATCAGTATAAAAAACACCTATCCACAACCTCAAACAGTCACACTCCAAACTCCACTATGGTGAAGACCAAAGAACTGTCAAAAGACACCAGAAACAAAATTGTAGCCCTGCACCAGCCTGGGAAGACCGAATCTGCAATAGGCAAGCAGCTTGGAAATGCAGGTGGTATGAAATCAACTGTGGGAGCAATAATAAGAAAATGGAAGACATACAAGACCACTGAAAATCGCTCTCGATCTGGGGATACATGCAAGATTTCACCCTGTGGAATCAAAATGATCACAAGAACGGTGAGCAAAAATCCCAGAACCACACAGGGGGACCTAGTGAATGACCTACATAGAGCTAGTGTGACGCCCTGGCAAAACAAGGTAGTCACAGATGACTGTACCCCCCACCAAGGGTACAGGAATTGCCTCCTCCTTGGGAAGTAATACCACACATTCCACACATGGGAACATCAGCCACAAATCCTAGTCAGCCCCCCCATGACAGCCAGGACACACCAGTGGGCGGGACCAGGCGGATGGGAACGCCCACCTAGGGGTCTTGAGGTGACAAGGGGGGGGGGAACCAGTGAATTCGGTTGAGTTCAGTTCAGTGGAGTTGAGTGGAGTGAGAGGTTGGAGTTGGAGGAGCAGTCGGTGACAGGAGCTGAAGTGCAGTGTGGTCAGGGTTGGACTACGGGAGGACCGACTAGGTGGCAGACGGCATTGTAGGGCCACAGGCGACGGAGATCCAGTCGTGGGAGACCTGAAGTGGACCGGGGCAGGGTTGTAACCCGTCGGTACTGACGAATCCGGTTCGGAGGCCGTGCACAGGTGGGGTACTTGGACCCTAGGATGAGGCAAGCTTCAAACCCTTGCTAATTGACCAGCGGGACAAGGTACCAGGCTTGTTCCCGAGAAGAGAAGCCCAGATAGAGCAGACCGGCAGCCCAACGCGGGGGATAGGGTGTCCGCCAAGAACCCATTGAGATCCCACAGGTCAGTGTTTGTGGGCAACGGCTCCCTCTGTGTACAAAGCTGCAGGGGAGCGGATTACTCCCGCTCCAAGCGGGTTAAATCAACACACAGCAAGACACAAGTACAGGAGGAAGGGCCCCTACCTTACCAACCCGTGTGCGGGACCAGCACATCCCTCCAGAGGCAACCGGCATCCGGTCTTGGTTTACAATACGGACTCTGTGTGACTTCTTCTAAGTGTGAGTACACCGGTGTCATCCGGTCCAACCTGCCGACGGCGCCCCAGCACTGCTCCCAACCGGGACTACACTTCCCCTACACATGGAGGGGATACCATCTTGCTGCCCCCACACCATCGGTCCCAGACGCCGGCCCCGAGAGGCAGCGGCGGTACCACCATCCCATCACCGCAACCCACGGGTGGCGTCACAGACAATCTCCCCTGTAAATACCCCCCTCTTTCATTGTGTGCGTGGACAGGCGGTCACTCGAGCAGCCCCGGTTGCCGCAGCGGAGGCGGCACCCATCCGCGACAACACATAAACTGGCGTCACAAGCAGGATTCTTACCCCATCAGTAGATGCTTGCTTTGAAATCCGTGAAACGCTCCAAAATCTTGAACTGCCGCCATCTTGCCCGCCATCTTTGCCGCCAAAACAACAGCGTCATCGTCTTCCCCGAAAAAGGCGTGAAGTCGAAGCCCCGCCCCCTAAGAACGCGGGCGGAACCCAGTGACTCCCAAAGCCGGAAGTCGCAAAGGACAGTGGGTCTCGCGAGACTGCTGTTGAAAACCAAGGGGGAGGGAACGGAAGAATGTCGGTGCCTGATAGTGATGGTGGAGCTGTGGCTCCCGCAGCCAGGCAGGATGATGGAGAAGCAGCAGGCCCCGCTCTGGTCGCAAGAGCGGCGGACCCCGCGATCCCGGCAGTCACTCAAGTCATGCCGATTACCTTGCCTTATGTTCCCGGTGCTGCCTGGCTGCCCCAGTATGATGGCCGACCAAACGCCCTGCAGGTATTCAAGAAAAAGATATGTACTTTCTTCGACATGTATACAATGACCGGCAGGCAGCGTGCGTCCGTGGTGCTCGGACAGCTGACAGGCGCAGCTGAGCAGGAGGTAGAGACATGGACTGATGAGGATCGGGCCTCCGTACCCACCATATTTGATAAGCTGCAAGTTGCCTTCGAAATCCGTACGGAGGCGCAGCTACGAATGAACTTTTATAACTGCAAGCAGCGTCCCCAGGACAGCATCCGGGGCTACGCCCTGAGACTACAAACCACTCTGCGTACTCTAAGGCTCGTAGATCCGATCAATGAGCCAGAGAGCAATAAAATGTTAGTGGAACAGTTCTTGCAGGGGCTGGGGTCGGCGGAGGACCGCAAACAGCTCCGTCTGTGGGCCCTGGAGCATCCAGACATAGACTTTGCATTTTTAAAGGACCGAGCCATAAAGGCTCTACAGGCCCCTGAAGCCAGTGACCCTACATCATCATCCTGGCCGGCAGGCACCGCCCACTTGCTGGTGAAGCCCCTCTACTGGCTTTACCAGCACCTGCAGTGCCAACAGAGTCCCCAGGAGTTCCCGGTGATCTGAATTCCCAAGTGCAGCAGCTGAGAAAAGACATCGCCAGGATCCTCAAGGCCATGCAGCTACAATCAAAACCCAAGCCATCGGAGAAGATCCAGCTCGCCGACATCCCTGAAGATGTTCCCTAGATGCAGAGAAGGAGCAACAACCGGTATGGAAAACCCGTTTGTTACAGGTGCAACAAGACCAACCATTACTCCCGTCGGTGTCCTTTAAACAGGCCACCCCTGAGGCCAAGGGCCAATCCTCAGGAATAGACCAACAAGGCCCAGCTGATTGGCGTGATCGGTATGTCGGAGGCTGCCCCATCATCTCCCTTACCGTGGATGGGATCCCGACGTTCGTGCTCCTGGACACAGACTCACAGATAACGACTATACCTCATGTACTGTATAAGCGTTACTGGTCTGATGATAACCTTACCCCACCAGACTCTGGCCTTACTATTATCGCAGTCAACGGACTCCATATGACCCAAGTGGGGTTTACGGAAGTGACTCTTAAGGTGGAGAGGGTGGAGTTAGAGCACCAAGGACTCATAGTGGTGCAGAATTGCCTTAGTGATCGTAACCCGAAAATGGTCCTAAAAACCAATGTTATTGAAAATTGTATGGGGGAAGTGTTATACTTGCTTCAGCAGCTGTTTGCAACTGCAGGAGTGGGCTGGCAGAGGGCTTTGCAATGTGAGATCCGTGCCCTCCTGCAGCGGCAACAGGTGAATCTATCTAGTGGAGAGATTAGTGGTGTGCGAGTGATGGATGTAGCACCCCTTGTAGTGCCTCCGCAGAGTGAAATGATGATTTGGTGTAGGGCAGCTGTAGGTACCCGAGGACAAGATTATCAGGCAGTGGTGGAGCCCCTGCCTTCAAAACACTGGCCCGCAGTTTGGACAGCCAGAGGAGTGATTGATGTCCAGAATTGAAGAGTGCCTGTGAGAGTGATGAATTGCGGCGAGGAGGAGGTTAGGCTACCCAGATATGCCACTATCGCCAAGCTGTTCACAGTAGACACACATGCCATCCAAGCAGCAGCAACCACTAAACCTACACCCCTACCGGTCAGTGAAGACTCACCAAGCCAGTCAGAAGAATGGTGTCAGGAGCTACATGTAGGCACTGACTCCATGCCTTCACACCACAAGGAGGGAGTCTACAGGATAGTGCAGGAGTACGAGCAGGTCTTCAGCAAACACCCGTTAGACTTTGGGAGGATCAAAGGGGTTCAGCATCACATTCCCACAGGTGCACATCCACCCATCAAGGAGAGGTATAGGCCAATACCACCTGCACATTACCAGTGCGCCAAAAATATGTTAAGGAACATGAAGGAGGCGGGGTTATCCGTGATAGCTGTAGCCCCTGGGCAGCGCCGCTGGCTCTGGTGAAGAAAAAGGATGGTACCATGAGGATGTGTGTGGACTATCGGAAGATCAATCAGATCACCCATAAGGACACATATCCACTCCCCCGTATCGAAGAATCACTAGCTGCATTGAGAACGGCGAATTACTTCTCTACCCTTGATCTCACTAGTGGCTACTGTCAAGTGTTCGTTGTTGAGGAAGACCGTGAGAAAACCGCCTTCGCCACCTCGATGGGACTCTGCGAGTTCAACAGCATGCCCTTTGGGTTGTGCAATGCACCCGGAACCTTCCAGAGGCTGATGGAGTGCTGCTTGGGACACCGCAACTTCGAGTCGGTACTGTTATACTTGGATGACGTCATCGTCTATTCAAAGACGTACGAAGATCACCTAGCACATTTAGCAGAAGTCTTCGAAGCCCTCTCCAGGTATGGAATGAAGTTGAAGCCGTCCAAGTGCCATTTGCTGAAGCCTAAGGTCTAATACCTCGGGCATGTGGTGAGCGCAGAGGGTGTGGCCCCGGATCCGGAGAAGATAACTGCCATCCAGAGCTGGCCGAGACCTACTACCATCAAAGAGGTGCGACAGTTCTTGGGCCTGATGGGCTACTACCGCCACTTTGTCAAGGGATACACCAAGATTGCAGCTCCTATGCAGGACCTCCTAGTCAGGCAAACTCAGTATGGTAAGGCTTCTGGGTCCCCCTTCACATGGGGTGAGGAGCAGGAAAGGTCCTTTCAACAGATGAAGTCGGCTCTGACTGGAGAAGAGATCCTGGCATACCCCGACTACGGTCTCCTGTTCAGACTCTATACAGACGCCAGCAACGTGGGATTGGGGGCCGTCTTGTCCCAAATGCAGAATGGAAATGAGAAGGTGATAGCTTATGCAAGCAGGAAGCTCCGCTCGACAGAGAGGAACCCGGAGAATTACAGTTCGTTCAAGTTGGAGTTCCTGGCACTCGTCTGGGCTGTGACGGAGAGGTTTAAGCATTACCTGGCTTCTGCAAAGTTCACTGTATATACGGACAACAATCTCTTAACTCACTTGGATACAGCGAAGCTTGGTGCCCTGGAGCAACGCTGGGTAGCCCGGCTGGCGAACTATGACTTCACCATAAAATACAGAGCTGGTCGGAAGAACACCAATGCTGATGTGTTGTCTATGATGCCACACGTGCCCGATGGTGGAGTCGACGTAGATGAGCTAGAGGAGATTGAGTTGTTTGCATTCCATCAACCTGAAAAGTCGGAAAATATCAAGCACTACAGCAATCAGCAGGAGGCAACATTCAACCCGTTACCCCATCACGGCTGATGAGAAGCACAAGATAAAGATCCTGCCGTCAGTCTGGTCAAGACGCTGATTTCGCAGGCTGGTTCCGGATTAGAACCCACTGCCCCGGCAGAAGCCCGAAGGTTGTGGAAAGAGAGGGGCCGGTTGTACCTACAGCGAGGCAGGTTGTGCCGAGGACTGATCAACCCTAAGACGCACGAGAGCATCTATCAGATAATCATACCTCAAGCATATGCACCAGTGGTCTTGGCAGCCTATCATGATGGAGATGGACACTTCGGCTGGAAGAAGTTGGAAATGCTGTTGAGGGAGCGCTTCTATTGGGCTGGAATGAGGGAATCAATCGAAGCATGGTGTCGGGATTGAGGTCCCTGTGTGCTAAGGAGAAACGTTGGTACCAGCCAGAAGGCCCCGTTGCAGCCGATCATCACCAATCAGCCATTGGAACTCATTGCTCTAGATCAGAGGTTCCCAACTCCAGTCATCAAGGCACACCAACAGTGCATGTTTTCAGGATTTCCTTAGTATTGCACAGGTGATAATTTAATCACCTGCAAAGGTGCTGAATCCAACACCCATGCAATGCTAAAGAAATCCTGAAAACATGCACTGTTGGTGTGCCTTGAGGACTGGAGTTGGGAACCTCTGCTCTAGATCATGTCAAGCTGACGCCCAGCCGGAGCGGGTACACATATGCCCTCACCATAGTGGACCATTACTCAAGGTTCATGGTCGTGGTACCCGTTAAGGATCTAACGGCCCGCACAGCGGCAAGAGTCTTTCAGGCGCATTTCTGCAGACCGCATGGCTACCCAGAGAGTGTCCTTACGGATCAAGGCCCTGCCTTTGAAGCGGAGATCTTCAAGGAGTTCTGCAGTTTGTATGGATGCAGGAAGATACCTACTACACCTTACCATGCCAAAACCAATGGGATGTGTGAGAAGATGAACCATCTAGTGATCAACCTGCTCAAGACTCTGCCCCTTGAGGAGCGGAACCAGTGGCCTGAAAAGTTGCCCGATCTAGTGGATATGTACAACAACATTCCTCATATATACAGTGCCTACAAGTAGTATTCAACCCCCTGCAGATTTAGCAGGTTTACACATTCGGAATTAACTTGGCATTGTGACATTTGGACTGTAGATCAGCCTGGAAGTGTGAAATGCACTGCAGCAAAAAAGAATGTTATTTCTTTTCTTTTTTTTTTTTAAATTGTGAAAAGTTTATTCAGAGGGTCATTTATTATTCAACCCCTCAAACCACCAGAATTCTGTTTGGTTCCCCTAAAGTATTAAGAAGTATTTTAGGCACAAAGAACAATGAGCTTCACATGTTTGGATTAATTATCTCTTTTTTCAGCCTCTTCTGACTAATTAAGACCCTCCCCAAACTTGTGAACAGCACTCATACTTGGTCAACATGGGAAAGACAAAGGAGCATTCCAAGGCCATCAGAGACAAAATCGTGGAGGGTCACAAGGCTGGCAAGGGGTACAAAACCCTTTCCAAGGAGTTGGGCCTACCTGTCTCCACTGTTGGGAGCATCATCCGGAAGTGGAAGGCTTATGGAACTACTGTTAGCCTTCCACAGCCTGGACAGCCTTTGAAAGTTTCCACCCGTGCCGAGGCCAGGCTTGTCCGAAGAGTCAAGGCTAACCCAAGGACAACAAGGAAGGAGCTCCGGGAAGATCTCATGGCAGTGGGGACATTGGTTTGTCAATACCATAAGTAACGTACTCCAACGCAATGGTCTCCGTTCCAGACGAGCCCGTAAGGTACCTTTACTTTCAAAGCGTCATGTCAAGGCTCGTCTACAGTTTGCTCATGATCACTTGGAGGACTCTGAGACAGACTTGTTCAAGGTTCTCTGGTCTGATGAGACCAAGATCGAGGTCATTGGTGCCAACCACACACGTGACGTTTGGAGACTGGATAGCACTGCATACGACCCCAAGAATACCATCCCTACAGTCAAGCATGGTGGTGGCAGCATCATGCTGTGGGGCTGTTTCTCAGCCAAGGGGCCTGGCCATCTGGCCCGCATCCATGGGAAGATGGATAGCACGGCCTACCTGGAGATTTTGGCCAAGAACCTCCGCTCCTCCATCAAGGATCTTAAGATGGGTCGTCATTTCATCTTCCAACAAGACAACAACCCAAAGCACACAGCCAAGAAAACCAAGGCCTGGTTCAAGAGGGAAAAAATCAAGGTGTTGTAGTGGCCTAGTCAGTCTCCTGACCTTAACCCAATTGAAAACTTGTGGAAGGAGCTCAAGATTAAAGTCCACATGAAACACCCAAAGAACCTAGATAACTTGGAGAAGATCTGCATGGAGGAGTGGGATAACTCTAGAGACCTGTGCCGGCCTGATCAGGTCTTATAAAAGACGATTATTAGCTGTAATTGCAAACAAGGGTTATTCCACAAAATATTAAACCTAGGGGATGAATAATAATTGACCCACACTTTTATGTTGAAAATTTATTAAAATTTAACTGAGCAACATAACTTGTTGGTTTGTAAGATTTATGCATCTGTTAATAAATCCTGCTCTTGTTTGAAGTTTGCAGGCTCTAACCTATTTGCATCTTATCAAACCTGCTAAATCTGCAGGGGGTTGAATACTACTTGTAGGCACTGTATATATATATATATATATATATATATATATATATATACATACAGTTAGGTCCAGAAATATTTGGACAGTGACAATTTTCGCGAGTTGGGCTCTGCATACCACCACATTGGATTTGAAATGAAATCTCTACAACAGAATTCAAGTGCAGATTGTACCGTTTAATTTGAAGGTTTGAACAAAAATATCTGATAGAAATTGTAGGAATTGTACACATTTCTTTACAAACACTCCACATTTTAGGAGGTCAAAAGTAATTGGACAAATAAACCAAACCCAAACAAAATATTTTTATTTTCAATATTTTGTTGCGAATCCTTTGGAGGCAATCACTGCCTTAAGTCTGGAACCCATGGACATCACAAAACGCTGGGTTTCCTCCTTCTTAATGCTTTGCCAGGCCTTTACAGCTGCAGCCTTCAGGTCTTGCTTGTTTGTGGGTCTTTCAGTCTTAAGTCTGGATTTGAGCAAGTGAAATGCATGCTCAATTGGGTTAAGATCTGGTGATTGACTTGGCCATTGCAGAATGTTCCACTTTTTTGCACTTATGAACTCCTGGGTAGCTTTGGCTGTATGCTTGGGGTCATTGTCCATCTGTACTATGAAGCGCCGTCCGATCAACTTTGCGGCATTTGGCTGAATCTGGGCTGAAAGTATATCCCGGTACACTTCAGAATTCATCCGGCTACTCTTGTCTGCTGTTATGTCATCAATAAACACAAGTGACCCAGTGCCATTGAAAGCCATGCATGCCCATGCCATCACGTTGCCTCCACCATGTTTTACAGAGGATGTGGTGTGCCTTGGATCATGTGCCGTTCCCTTTCTTCTCCAAACTTTTTTCTTCCCATCATTCTGGTACAGGTTGATCTTTGTCTCATCTGTCCATAGAATACTTTTCCAGAACTGAGCTGGCTTCATGAGGTGTTTTTCAGCAAATTTAACTCTGGCCTGTCTATTTTTGGAATTGATGAATGGTTTGCATCTAGATGTGAACCCTTTGTATTTACTTTCATGGAGTCTTCTCTTTACTGTTGACTTAGAGACAGATACACCTACTTCACTGAGAGTGTTCTGGACTTCAGTTGATGTTGTGAACGGGTTCTTCTTCACCAAAGAAAGTATGCGGCGATCATCCACCACTGTTCTCATCCGTGGACGCCCAGGCCTTTTTGAGTTCCCAAGCTCACCAGTCAATTCCTTTTTTCTCAGAATGTACCCGACTGTTGATTTTGCTACTCCAAGCATGTCTGCTATCTCTCTGATGGATTTTTTCTTTTTTTTCAGCCTCAGGATATTCTGCTTCACCTCAATTGAGAGTTCCTTAGACCGCATGTTGTCTGGTCACAGCAACAACTTCCAAATGCAAAACCACACACCTGTAATCAACCCCAGACCTTTTAACTACTTCATTGATTACAGGTTAACGAGGGAGACGCCTTCAGAGTTAATTGCAGCCCTTAGAGTCCCTTGTCCAATTACTTTTGGTCCCTTGAAAAAGAGGTGGCTATGCATTACAGAGCTATGATTCCTAAACCCTTTCTCCGATTTGGATGTGAAAACTCTCATATTGCAGCTAGGAGTGTGCACTTTCAGCCCATAGTATATATATAATTGTATTTCTGAACATGTTTTTGTAAACAGCTAAAATAACAAAACTTGTGTCACTGTCCAAATATTTCTGGACCTAACTGTGTATATATATATATATATATATATATATATATATACATATATATATATATATATTTTTTTTAATTTATTTATTCATTTATATAGCACTATTAATTCATAGCACTTTACATTCCTATCAGTTCTACTAAGTGTACGCCTGCTTACCTTATGAGGGCGAGGTCCGGGAGGTTACCAGTTGATCTGGAGATGGATGTTGAAGTGCCCGAAACGCTCTCTCTGACCACGGACTGGAATTCCAAACATCAGATGCAGTATCGTCAGATTCAAAAGTATGTGTAAGAAAATCTGAACCAAAGCCGGAAAAGGCAAGAGCAGCATTTCAGCAAACAGGCAAAAGCTGCTCCCTTTGAACTGGGAGATGTGGTATTGAAGAGGAAGAGAAGACTGCATAAATTGGACGACCAGTGGGATGTGGTATTGAAGAGGAAGAGAAGACTGCATAAATTGGACGACCAGTGGGAGAAGGTCCCCTATGTCATACAACCCACTGACTGCGGGAATCAAAAGACCTATCCCGTCAGTCGAGACCAAAGGAAGACTACAGCTACCGGCTCGAGGGACCACCTGAAAAGGTGCCCAGAATCTCTGAAAGTCTTGGAAGAAGTGCCCACTCCAGTCCCGGGTGCAGAAAGAAGGAAAGAGGTGATCCACACTGTTCTAGGTGACGTCCCAGCAGATTGGCCTATGCAAAATGGGGCCGTGATCGTTCCCGTTCTAACATTCCCACAACCCGTGGAACAGCCAGAACCAGAGAGGCCTGCTGACCCTGCACCTAGACCTACACCTAGGGTTGCACCTATACCTATACCACGTACTTGGCGATCTTTGCCCACCTTACCTAACACAAGGAGTGAGGAACCCGTAAGTAGTCTGACCCCACCAAGCCTAGGAGAGAACTGAGGGTTAAAGAGGTCTACACACCCTAACCTAGGTCAGCCACCACTCAGATACAGAGAGTGAGAGAAGCCTGTATGCCTATGTAAATAGTAATGTATAAGCAAATTCAAATGCTAATTAACTGTGTACGTCACCTGATTTACAGTTTTTTTGAAACAGGTTTACCCCAGTTAACCGTAAAAAATGGACCATGGTGTCAGGACTGGCGACACCACCCCAAAAACTTTCTTGGGGCTTGTAAATAACCCCCCCATCTACCTTCTTGTTACTCACCGCCAGGAGGCGGCACCCACTGGAGAAATCGGTTGGAGGAAGGGCCTGCGGTGGAGTCGGTCGAGGCCCAGTCACCACGGAAACCGGTGACTACCCTCCAGGCCAAAGGGTTCCGGTCCATGTAACCCTTTGGGGTGATACAGGGTGCGGAACATTGACCCGGACAGTAACAGAGACACCCACCAGAACCCAGGATGGTGTGACACCTGACTAGCGGTGGCACCAAGGGAGGGTATAGGTGTTTTGGGTGGCGGGAAAAAGGGTAGATGGTAACCAGTTCCATAACGTTCAAGCTATGTGCCTCCCATAAAGGGAAGAAATGTTTTAATGTTTACTGTTGAAATGTTATCCTTATTTTCACCTTTTTGCAGATGCAGAACAAAATAAACACCAGTGCCGGACAGCCCGCGAATGGGCTGTGTTTTACCAAGGGGGAGTGTGATGCCCTGTCAAAACCAGGTAGTCACAGATGACTGTACCCCCCCCCCATCAAGGGTACAGGAATCGCCTCCTCCTTGGGAATTAACAGCACACATCCCACACACAGGAACATCAGCCACAAATCCTAGTCGCCCCCCCATGACAGCCAGGACACACCAGTGGGCGGGACCAGGAGGATGGGAACGCCCACCTAGGGGTCTTGAGGTGACAAGGGGGGGGAACCAGTGAGTTCGGTTGAGTTCAATTCAGCTCAGTGGAGTTGAGTAGAGTGAGAGGTTGGAGTTGGAGGAGCAGTTGGTGACAGGAGCTGAAGTGCAGTGTGGTCAGGGTTGGAGCCCTTGGACCACGGGAGGACTGACTAGGTGGCAGATAGCATTATACCCCCAAAGGTGACGGAGATCCGGTCGCGGGAGGCCTGAAGTGGACCGGGGAAGGGTTGTAGCCCACCGGTACTGACGACAGGAATCCTGTCCGGAGGCCGTGCACAGGCGGGGTACCTGGACCCCAGGACAAGGCAAGCTTCCAGCCCCTTGTTAATTGACCAGCGGGACAAGGAACCAGGCCTTCTTTCTGAGAAGAGAAGCCCAGATAGAGCAGACCGGCAGCCCAACGCGAGGGATAGGGTGTCCGCCAAGAACCCATTGAGATCCCACGGGTCAGTGTTTGTGGGCAACGGCTCCCTCTGCGTACAAAGCTGCAGGGGGAGCAGATTACTCCCGTTTCAAGCGGGTTTAATCAACACACAGCAAGACACAAGTGCAGGAGGAAGGGCCCCTACCTTACCAACCCGTGTGCGGGACCAGCACACCCCTCCAGTGGCAACCGGCATCCGGCCTTGGTTTACAATACGGACTCTGTGTGACTTCTTCCTAAGTGTGAGTACACCGGTGTAATCCGGTCCAACCTGCCGATGGCGCCCCAGCACTGCTCCCAACCTACACCTGGGCCCCGGGACTACACTTCCCCTACCTGTGGAGGGGATACCACCTTGCTGCCCCCACACCATTGGTCCCGGACGCCGTCCCCGAGAGGCAGCGGCGGTGCCACCATCCCATCACCGCAACCCACGGGTGGCATCACGGACAATCTCCCCTGTAAATACCCCCCCTCTTTCACTGTGTGCGTGGAGGGCGGTTGCAAGAGCCCCGAGTCCGGTCACCACTCGAGCCCCCGACACGATCCCGGACCTGAGCGTCACTCGAGAAACCCTGGTCCGCGACACTAGGACCACCATAACAAAGGCTACCATCAGTAACACACTATGCCGCGAAGGACTCATCTTGCAGTGCCAGACGTGTTCCCCTGCTAAAGCAGATACATGTCCGGGCCCGTCTGAAGTTTGCTAGAGAGCATTTGGATTATCTAGAAGAGAATTGGAAGTATGTCATATGGTCTGATGAAACCAAACTAGAACTATTTGGCAGAAACACAACTTGTCATGTTTGGAGGAGACAGAATGCTGAGTTGCATCCAAAGAACACCATAACTACTGTGAAGCATGGGATTGGCAACATCATGCTTTGGGGCTGTTTCTCTGCAAAGGGACCAGGACGACTGATCCGTGTACAAGAAAGAATAAATGGGGCCATGTATCGTGAGATTTTGAGTCCAAACCTCCTTCTAAGGACCTCCTTCTTGAAAGGGCATTGAAGATGAAACGTGGCTAGGTATTTCAGCATGATAATGATCCCAAGCACACCGCCAGGGCAACGAAGGAGTGGCTTCATAAGAAGCATATGAAAGGTCCTGGAGTGGCCTAGCCAGTCTCCAGATCTCAACCCCATAGAAAACCTTTGGAGGGAGTTGAAAGTCTGTGTTGCCCAGCAACAGGCCCAAAACATCACTGCTCTAAAGAAGATCTGCATGGAGGAATGTCCCAACATACCACCAACAGTGTGTGCCAACCTTGACTTACAGAAAACGTTTGACCTCTGTCATCAGATCAGACAAGGTGATTTTCTGGATTTGTTTTCTCACTTTGTCTCTCATAGTTGTGGTCACCTATGATGTTACTTACAGGCCTCTTTCATCTTTTTAAGTGGGAGAATTTGTACAATTGCTGGCTAACTAAATACTTTATTTACCCACTGTACCACTGTATGGTCTATAGGGTAATTAACCCTTCTTTTTTTATTTTTTTTTTTAATCTCTTGTTTCTTAGTTCTCTCCCTTACATTTTCTCTTCTTGTTTGGATTGATACACTAGCTGTGATGCTCAGGTATTTCTGATTCCAATACAAAATGAGTAAAATTAAATTCTGCTCCTCTAATGTAAATGGGCTTAATTTACCAAAAAAAAAAAAAAAAAAGGCATCAAGCTGGCTATTTTAACCACAACAAACATGTCTCCGTTTTAATGCTGCAAGAGATGCAATTTCGGCACGATTGAGTCCCAAAGTGCACCTCTAAATATTACCCAACGTGTTTCCAAAGCACTAACCCAGACTCCAAAGAACAAGGGGGTAACAGGGGCCTTCAATAGGTTGTTCATACTTTAGGTGCTTAGAACTCTTATTGACCCTCTGCGTAGATATGTCCTGGGCTTGATGTAATTTGGTGATTGTTAATGTATACTTTCCCATCAAGGATCAGCAGAGCTTTGACTCTGAATATCGAGACTATTGGAGGACTTTTCTGGTTCTTTTTCCATGGTTCAGGGTGGAGACTTTAACCATCCAATCAACCCATCATTGGATGTGAACTCGAGTAGGTCCTGTTACCCTCTTTCATCTATTCAGGCTATTAAAAACCGGATGCGGGGTTTGAAGTTGGTGGATGACTGGGGGGGTCCTTCACCTAGAGCCCAGAGATTATCAGAGATTTTGGCTTTTATTCACTGGTACATTACATAGATAAAATAGTCGGAGTTGGGATCCATATTGTGATCAGCTCCCGCACCTATGTACCCTATTTTTGAGATTATAAGACACACTTTTCCTCCCAAAAATTTGGGAGGAAAATGTAGGGTGCATCTTACAATCTGAATGTTGCTTACCAGGAGGTGGTGGAGAGGGGTCGTAGGAGGCAGGGCAATGCTGCGGGCTGTCTGCTGCTCTGTGCCGTGGACAGTGAGGTAGGAGCCATCCTGAAGATGTCGGCGGTGTAGGTTTCAAAAATTGGCACTCGGAATCGGCACGTGTGCATATGGAATTTTCCGCTCAAGATGCCATCTGCGCGCGTGCTGCCTCCGGCCCGTTGATGTCCCAGCAGCGGACTTAAGGAAAATGGAGCTGGGAGGTGGCGCGTGCGCAGATGAGATCTCAGCTCTGGGTACAATTTCTTTGAAGCACATACCGCTGACATCTTCACCACTTGCAGCACTGAGCAGTGGGCACTGCCCGCAGCCCGCATAGAGCAGGGTCTGCAGCCAGCATAGAGCAGAGCACAGCCCGCACAGAGCGGTGGAGATCCTGCACAGAGCCAACAGCTTCTGGTTGTTTTCTTTGCCTCACTGTGCCACCGAGCATCTGGGACACCCACCGCACCGCCCACAGCATCGCCCTACTCCTCCACCGCCGCTGCCTCCTGTGACCCCCACTCCATCACTGCTGCTGTCCCCCCACCAGTAAGACACTACCGAAAGATGGACCCCATTTTTTACCTTTGTTTCTTTAAATTTGGGGTGCGTTTTATAAAATGAAAAATACGGTACTTCTTTATGCAATTTGGTCTACATTTGAGACCTAGTTTTACAAGGCATCTGAATGAAAATCTGTTGCAGGATAATATGTGCACAGCAAAGGTGAATTAAACTATCCAGAATTTTATCTCTCACCATGAAGGAGATCAAACTTTTCCCTCGATAAAATGGAAAGCCCTGAAGAGTGTAATATGAGAGGTTCTCATATCACACAGTACTCATCTCAGAAGAGTGTGCCGAAGAAATAGTAATCATTTCTTCTCAAATATACAATCTGGAGATACAACACAAACGTAAATCAATCTCCATCTATTTATGCATAATTATCAACGACTAGACATAAGTTACTAGCTACCGTAGTTTTCGGTTTATAAAACGCCACAGATTATAAGACGCACCCCAAATTTTGAGGAGGAAAACAGGAAAAAATATTTTTGAATGTTAAAATGAGGGTCAGTCTTATAATCCTAGTGTGTCTTATCCCTAATGCTCACCAGTGGGGAGCGGTGGTGGTGGAGTGGCTCAGGAAGGTCACAGGAGGCAGGGTCAGTGATGCTGTGGGCTCAGAGGAGGGGGTGTTCCATCTCAGGAGGATCAGTGGATGGAGGGTTGGCAATTCTGTGGCCTTCGGGGTGTCACGGTGGCGGGTGCCATTGATCTGCCGGCATGCTGAAAGGTTGTCACTGTAGTGGAGAGACTCAAGAGGGTCATAGCAGCTGCTCTTTTAACGTGACGCAATTGCCTGTTGGAAAGAGTCCTCAATTTTTCTTTATCAGCACGCACACGTGTATGCTGTGAATCAGCTACATACTTCTTGATTGTGCGATGATCATGATGAAGTGTCTAGGCAATGTTGATTGTAGTAATGCCTTGACCTAAATACTCCACAATTTGTTGCTTCTCAGCAGCCGACACATCCTTTCTCTTTTCCATTTTGGCAAAAAAATGTAGGCTGCTTAATAATGTGGAACAGCCTTCTTAGGGGTGCTTCACACACAGCGAGATCGCTGCTGAGATCGCTGCTGAGTCACGGTTTTTATGACGCAGCAGTGACCTCATTAGCAATCTCGCTGTGTGTGACACTGAGCAGCGATCTGGCCCCTGCTGTTAGATCGCTGCTCGTTACACACAGCCCTGGTTCATTTTTTTATTGTTGCTCTCCCGCTGATAAGCACACATCGCTGTGTGTGACAGCGAGAGAGCAACAATCCTGAATGTGCAGGGAGCAGGAGCCGGCGTCTGACAGCCTGTGGTAAGCTGTAACCAAGGTAAACATCGGGTAACCAAGGTGGTTACCCGATATTTACCTTCGTTACCAGCCTCCGCCGCTCTCTCGCTGCCAGCGCCGGCTCCCAGCTCTCTGCACATGTGGCTGCAGTACACATCAGGTAATTAACCCGATGTGTACTGTAGCTAGGAGAGCAGGGAGCCAGCGCTCAGTGTGCGCGGCTCCCTGCTCTCTGCACATGTAGCTGCACAGTGACGCGTGTCGTTATGATCACTGCTTTGGCTGCTGTGTTTGACAACTAAGCAGCGATCATAACAGCGACTTACAAGGTCGCTGTTACGTCACAGAAAATGGTGACGTAACAGCGACGCCGCGGTCGCTTAGTGTGAACCCAGCTACAAGTAGTCTTGCCTTTATTTGGACACACCTGCCAAACTAATTTGCACAGGTATCTGCAATTGCTTTCAGTGATATAAAGAGCCCTGACACACATCACCATCAATGAGTTTAAATGACAAACAAAAAAATTGTAACCTTATCACTCCTAAACTCTTTTTGCATAATAATTTGGAACACAGTGTAATTGTGTTGTGTTTTATTTCTAATAAAAATATTTTTTATCTTTACTAGAAATTCATGGTGGCCATGTCTAATATTGGCGTGACACCATGAATTTCAGGCTTAGGGCCAGCTGATAATATACAGCTAGCCCTAACCCCATTATTAACCAGCGAGCCACCTGGCATCAGGGCCGCTGTAGAGTTTGATACAGCGCCAGAAGATGGCTCTTCTATGAAAGCACCATTTTCTGGGGTGGCTGCGGACTGCAATTCGCAGCGGGGGTGCCCAGAAGGCTTGGGCACCCTGCACTGCGGATTCCAATTCCCAGCTGCCTAGTTGTACCTGGCTGGACTCAAAAATTGGGCGAAGCCCACGTCATTTTTTTTTAATTATTTCATGAAGTTCATGAATAATTAAAAAAAAAAAAAAAAAAAAAGGGCTTCCCTATATTTTTGGTTCCCAGCCGGGTAAAAATAGGCAGCTGGGGGTTGGGGGCAGCCCGTACCTGCCTGCTGTGACTGGCTAGCATACAAAAATATGGCGAAGCCCACGTCATTTTTTGAGGGGGGGGGGGGGGACTCCTGCATACAGTCATGGATGGAGGATGCTGAGCCTTGTAGTTCTGCAGATGCTGTCTGCTCTCCTGCATACACTAGTGGATGGAGTATGCTGAGCCTTGTAGTTCTGCTCCCCCTGCCTCTCCCTCCAGCATACAGTGCTGGATGGAGCATGCTGAGCCTTGTACTTCTGTAGCTGCTGTCTGTTCTCCTGCATACACTAGTGGATGGAGTATGCTGAGCATTGTAGATCTGCAGCTGCTGTCTGCTCCCCTGCATACACTAGTGGATAGAATATGCTGAGCCTTGTAGTTCTGCAGCTGCTGTCTACTCTCCTGCATACACTAGTGGATGGAGTATGCTGAGCCTTGTAGTTCTGCAGCTGTCTACTCTCCTGCATACACTAGTGGATGGAGTATGCTGAGCCTTGTAGTTCTGCAGCTGTCTACTCTCCTGCATACACTAGTGGAAAATGAAGAACATTGAAGAAGGAAATTACATCAGACCTTTTTTTTTTTTTTCCAACAATCTTTAATCGCATTGTTCACTGATAAAAAAACCCGCATAAAAACGCACAAAAACGCAGCGTGCGCACATAGCAGCAACTGCAACACAAGGAGGGGTATTTTCCAGGCTTGGATAAAACCATAATATGAGCAACAAGGGCTTGAGATGGAAAGGATTAATTTCCTCCATATAGAATTACTAAGTGATAGAAATATAGGGCCTAGTAAATCTAAGAATGTTTGAAAAAATCCTGCTGTATACCCATCAGTCTCTGGACTTTTCCAAGTTGTCAATTTTTTAATGGTTGCAGTCACCTCCTCTAGAGGGAAGTCTTTGTCTAGTTCAGAGAAAACCTTCTGCGGTAATGGGGAAAGTTTATGCACTTGCAAATATGACCCTGTTTTCCTCTGAAGTTGCTGATTAGGGAGGTAATTGAATTGTAACTTGATATTATAGAGACTAGTCACTATTATAGTAGTCACTAACACCTTGCAGAGCATCTCGGGAATTGTATACTTTCTTCCTCTCAGGGTTATTTATGAAGGGGATAAAGGTAGTTAAAGTGCGTGTATGTAATGCGCTCAATAGAAGTTTACCACGTCTTTTGTCTAGTTGGTAAAAACGACTTCTAATTTGATCCCTAAAACAATGAGATTTCTGGTCCAAGATACCGTATTTTCCGGATTGTAAGACACACTTTTTTCCCCAAAACTAGGGTAAAATGGGGTGGCGTGTTACAATGTGGATGGATATGGCTTACTAGGGCGGCGGTGGTGGATTGGGGTCATAGGAGGCAGGGACGGGGATACCGAGGGTGTCACTGCAGTGTCGCGGTGGTGCAGGCGCCTGTTCTAACTGCGGGCTCTATTAATTCACCCGCAGTTGACACAATAAACTTGAAGAAAATGGCTGCGGAGGCCTTTCTGCGCATGCGTCGCCTCAGCGGCCATTTTCTTGAAGTCCATTGCGTCAACCGCGGGAGATTCAATGGAGCCCGCAGTCAGATCAGGCGCCCACCGCCGCAGCGACACCCCGACATGTTAATGGCTAACTGAAAAGAGTGCTTCACCAGCAAAGTCTATGAGTTTTCATGTTTGCTGTCTGTACACAGCGGGGGGTTTTTTTAGCTGCATTTTTGTGGTGCCCACAAAAACGCAGTATGTCAATTATTTTTGCGTTTTTCACTGTGTTTTCCACCCATTGAGGTCAATGAGATGTTCAAAAACATAATTAAAAACGTAAATTGCAAATACAGCTGCGTTTTAGTGCATTTCTATGACTAAAAACGCAGCTATAAACGCAAGGGGTGGGTAGTACAGTGATGTGTATGGGAAGAGGATTCCTTGTGTTGGTAAACACAGAAGCGTGAATCCTCCCGGTACCGCCACATGTGCTTCCACCTCCGGTTCGGCGCCATGTCCACTCCCGTCCTGCGCCATGTCCGGGCGTGAGGTGGAAGCAGCTGCGAAATCAAATGTGAACAGTAGAAAAAAAAAAAATGTCATATTCACCTGTCAGCAGACTCCCGGGACACGTCCGATAGCTGCAGGACCTGCCAGTGATCAGCTGATGCGGCACCTGACCACATCAGCTGATAGTATAAGTCTCGCGGTGAGGCTGGCTTTTTACCGCAAGGCCGGCTTAAACAATGAGCTGATGCGGTCAGGTGACTTGTTCAGCTGATTACCGGCAGCTCCTGCAGCGATCGGATGGGAGTCTGTACAGACGTGTGTAGTTTGGTTGTTTTTTTTTTCTACCGATGCATCAGCTGATTGTATAAATGCCGTTTATACAATCAGCTGATGTGTCATGTGATTCACATCCTTGAACCTGACACATCATCTGATCGCTTTGCCTTCCAGCAAACAGATCAGATGATATTGGATCCGGATTGGACAGCGTGGGACCCTGAGCCAGGATTACTGTGGAGGGGAGGGTTTCTTTATTTCAATAAAGATGAAGTCACTACACTGTGTTCCAAAATATTATGCAAAAAATATTTTTTCATATTTTCCTAAATTAACATTATGAATTGCAGTCATTGTTATTTTCCAGTCATCTACTATTCGAGTATAATTGAAATGTTTTTGATCAAACTGCCTACGAACACAGTATATTTTTAAAAATAATAAACACTCAAGCAAAGTCATGCAGTTTTCTGAACAAAAAACGCACCCGAAAAATGTGCAAAAACGCCGCGAAAAACACACTGTGCGCACATAGCCTGTCTAGAAATCAGAATACAATAACTTTTAAGAGCTGATAGCACTGACCAAAGTCACAGAGGGGAGGGAATAGATTGTGGATTAGATAGGGAATCGGGACCTGTTTCACAATAGTCAGGGTTTCACAGCCTAATTTGTGCCTTCCGTCCACGTCAGCAACATTAAACGTTACTAGTGGATTTTGCAAATACAAAGCAGGACTCTACCATTTTGTGCTGCCTGGTACAAAGTACTCACTTGTACTTTCTCAGCAATATTTTTGGGGTCATAGCATTCTTGGCTTGGGCTATCAACAGCAGCAAATATGTCAGCAAAACCCAAAATGACAAAAAAGGCAGTTGTTAAGGGACGTGGTGTTATCAGTGGTGAGCGACAAGGCAGTGAGTCTGTCAGGTCAGAAGAAGCTTGATGCATTCACTATATTCGTTGCCAAATTTCCCGGTCTGGAATGTAAAGGTGTGTGGAAGCCAGAAGAGCGAGAGCAGATTCTGTCTTAGAATGCAGACAAGGCCTCTTCGCATTTGTCAAGCAACAACCAATCTTCCATGACCACACAGTCTACTGTGGATACACAGAAGGCTGGTCCATCCAATCCTCAACCTGGTCCTCCTTTCCTCCCCCTTCATCAGTCACAGGAGACATATGACCTCAATCTTGGCCACTTTGAGGATCTGTTTTGTTTGTACCCATGGTTTGGCTCTGGCCTCTTGCCGTGCAGCATGAAAGAGGGATGTGAGGAGGTGGCATGCGTTGATGTGCAAGTATTTGAGGACCAACGGCCAGAAGATAACCATTTTGAGGAACCTGATTTACTGTCTCCTGAGGTGGAGGCTGATGATGATAAGACACGGTTGCCATCAGGTCAGCCTATAATCTCAAGTGGGAAGGAGGATGAGATGGAAGACGAGGTGGTCGATGATGAATCCACTGATCCGACCTGGACCGTTGATATGCATAGCCAGCACAGCAACACAGAGGAAGATGGATATTTAGCACAAACACATGCACCAAGGGGTAGTGGTTTGCCCAGAGTGAGAACTGGGTATACTGTTACCAAAAGCACCCCCACTGTGGCCCAAGTAAAGGCAAGGAAGCATTCAGCCGCTGTCTGGAATTTGTTTTTTTTTTTCAGAAAGTCCTTAAGAGAAAAACAAACATTCTAATCTGTAGCATCTGTCATACCAAGTTGAGCAGAGGTCAGGGCAAAGGCAACCTGAGCACCACCAGTATGCGGAACCACATGACAGCCAAGCACCCCAGTAGGAGGGCCGAACATCAGGGTACCAAAATTGTGTCTGCGGGTCAAACCCCTGCCGTGTCGCCAGTGCTACATCCTTCACAATCTGTTGTCCAAGAAGCAGGCGTTCATAAATTCTGCCCACAAGGTCCAATTGCACAGACACAGCAAACATCAACCACATCCACTTCTTTGTCCCATGAAGCATCCAGTTGTCCGTGCCTAAGATCTTGGAAAGGAAGCGTAAGTACCCAGCTACGCACCCAAAGGCACAAAACTTAAACACGCACATTACCAAATTGCTAGCCGTGGAGATGTTGCCGTTTAGGCTTTTGGGAACACAGTGTTTCCGTGATCTCTTGGCTGTGGCTGCACCACAATACAGTGTTCCCAGCCGCCACAATTCTGCCTGTTGTGCTGCTCAGCAGGGTTACACAAGCACGTGTTAAACAATCTCAACCGTGCTCTGATAAACGCCGTAACCGGGAAGGTCCACCTAACAGCAGACACATGGACAAGTTGTTGTGGACAGAAACGGTACATATCTGTCTTCATGGCACACTGGGTGAACCACGTGGAGGCTGGGACAAACTCGCAAACTGTTTTGGGATAACTTCGGCACACCAAAAAAGAAAAGAGAACCATTCTGTAATCAGCAACTCTCGTTATTTATTATTAAGGTATATGCAAAAGAAAAAAGTCCAACGTGTCGACCCTTCAAGGGTCTTTCTCAAGGACAATAGGTCTATAAAAGGTATGTGTACAATTGTATTCTTTACTGGAGGTAATGTTAAGCCTTGATTTGTATACCTTAAGAATAGATAAAGAAAAGTTCAATGTATAACTGGAGGAGGAGCCCGGGCCCGGTTTTCCTCCTCCATACCTATACAGGCTCAACATAGCCACTATCTACCCTATCTAGGGAATCACTTTAGCTACCTGCATACCACTTACGGGTCACGTACTTTCTACCACTAGCCTTGTCATGAAATATTTACATCATATGCCTTACATTTTGGGCTTACTAGCAAATTTACACTTTGGTGTGCGACTAATCAATTCTGCAGACAGCATATGTGACTACCTGGACCACCTTTACTCATCCACCCCTTAATGATCCACACTCCACAATATGGTTTTGGATAGTTCACGGCCCATTAGGTTACTTCAGACTTCGTCCAGTTATATATTGAACTTTTCTTTATCTATTCTTAAGGTATACAAATCAAGGCTTAACATTACCTCCAGTAAAGAATACAATTGTACATGTACCTTTATAGACCTAATGTCCTTGAGAAAGACCCCTGAAGGGTCGACACGTTGGACTTTTTTCTTTTGCATATACCTTAATTATAAATAACGAGAGTTGCTGATTACAGAATTGTTCTCTTTTCTTTTTTGGTGTAACAAAGTTATCCCAAAATATTTTGTACTGTTATTTACTTCCTGGCAGCCTCCCTTTTGGTAGTCGAGCCAGGTCTAACTTTTATATATGAAACTCACAAACTGTAATATCACACATCCTACCCACGCCAAGAATAGCGGGCCCAATTTCTACCAGCATTTCCGCCTCATCATATAACACTTTCTGTCTCCCCTTCTCCTCCTGCTCCTCATCCTCTGCTGAATTACCCTCCCCATCACTGCCAAGCTGGGAGCTGTGCAGTAGTGCATCGGCAAAGTGGCAACACGCTCTGCTGAAGCTGATCTGTTTAAGTCACAAACCACATACTGCAGCAGAGCTGTGGCAAGGTATAAAAGAGCAGACTGATGAGTGGCTCATCCTGCTGCACCTCCAACCCGGCTTTGTCGTTTGCGACAATGGGCGTAACCTGGTGGCGGCTTTAAAGGTCAGCAAGCTGGTACACATGCACATTGCTCACGTGCCGAACCTAGTTGTCCAGAAATTTATGAAAACATACCCTGACTTGCCGCACCTACTCGAAAAGGTTCGCCGTATTAGTGCCCATTTCTGCCATTCCTCTACTGCTTTTGCTGGTCTTACAGGGTTGCAAAAGCTCTTTAATTTGCCAAGTCACCGACTCATGTGCGACCTGTTGGCGAGGTTTACTGAGCAGCAGAGGGCAATAGCTAAATACCAGCTCGAACATGCCCGTCAGACAGAGAGTCACCCACCACACAACAGCTGTTGAGTGGGTATGGATCGCTGACATTTGTGAGGTTCTTAAGAACTTTGAGTACTGCACCAAGTTCGTGAGCGGTGATCAGGCTATTATCAACTTAACCATCCCACTGCTGTGTCTGTTGAAACAATCACTGCATAATGTCAAAAAGGAAGCTTTGAGTGCCCAGGATGTGGGTATGGAGCCAGATTTCCCCATGGGTGATACTACCCAGCCCAGCCAATATTCTGAGGCAACATTGAGTGATGATGAGGAGGATGGGAATTATGAGGAGGAAGAAGACTTTTTTCTCTGTTCTACGCAGGAGACTCCCAATGCTACACAGGGGACTCTCAAACCCAGCTTCATGTCTGTCCAGCATGGATGGGCTGGAGAGGAGGAGGAGAAGATGAGTGCAGCATGAGGCGAGAATGGGTATTGATCCTTCTGGTGGGGATACAGAACCTTTGCCTGTTTGCAGCTTGGCCGACATGGCACAGTTCATGTGAAAGTGTCTGTGGCAATACCCTCGCGTGATACACATTTTATCCAAATAACCTGTACTGCTTGGCCACCTTTCTGGACCCACGGTACAAAGAGAAATTTCCTTCTCTCCTTTTGGAGTCACCAAAGGGTTGCACAATGGAATCCTTCAAGAGGGTGGTTGTAGATCACTTGATGAAAGCATCACCCTCAGGCAACGCCGGCAGCAGAGTTACCAGCTCTTTTCAACACCAAGGATTAATGGGGAAAGACACCAACACTAGGTCCAACAGAGGTGGGGGGAAAATGTGTGCAAACTGGGCCATTTTCAATAAACCAGGACATCAGCAAAGGCTATCTGTGCCTGTAACAATGCCAAGGAGGGAGACGTTGCACAACATGGTCAAGAGGTACTTAAGTAACCATACCTGTATCCTTTCTGATGCTTCAGTTCCCTTTAATTATTGGGTGTCCAAGCTGAACATTTGGCACTGTGGCGCCCCTGAGGCTTTGTCGCCACAAAGGTACTGCACCTCAGCCAGAGGTGTGGTATCCCATCCTGGGTAGGAAGGGGGTCAGCTACCGGTTCACAGACAAAACCTGCACACACCAATTGTTAGGTCACACATTGGGTCAGGGTTTAAGGCAGGTACTCCATTAATGCTGAGAAGCAGCGACCAGTATACCTGGTTATGGAGCCTTAAATCCCATTCACTGGCCTGAAGGGGTGGAGCCTGGCAATAGGGAGTGTGGGAGGAGTCAGTGACTCAGTAGGAAAAGTGGGCGGAGCTAGGTTTAAAAAGTGAACAGTTGAGAACTGGTTAGGACCAGTTTGGGGGAGTTTAGTCAGAGTGAGGGAGTCTGTCAGAGAAGTGACAGTTGAAAGGAAGATCTAGTCAGTGAGGAGTCTAGCCAAAAGGAGGTTTTAGGTGAAGATCCTGGGGTCTTGCTAGGCCCAGGTGACACCGATTGAAGGGATTCCAGAGTGCCACGGATGTGCGGGAGGCCTCCGTGAACTTGTTCCACCAAGACCACCGGGGTGGAGGATCTGGTCGCAATAACGGGGATGGACCCCAGGCTAAAGAAGAAAAAAACATTTCCTCTAGCAATCCGATGGCCCGGGAGGTTGCTTCAGGCACCCGAGCCCACAACCTGCCACCCATCACCTGCAAGGGTGAGCAATAAGAGGACCGAGGTCAGCCACCCTTTGGACACGCTCGGTGGCAGAGGCGCCAGTCTAGTGAAGGTCGGTGCTAGTGAGATGGCCAGGGAAGGACACATTGAGGGGTGCACCGGTACTGACACTTGAACTATTCGGGATCGGCGGAGGCCCACGACAGTGAATCCTGGCACACCATGGGTAATTGATCAGCTGCCGTGTTGGAACCAACAGTGAGTAAAAACATCTTAACTGCAAGCCCCGTGTCGTATGCTTTGTCCTGCACCTCATCAACATTCACCATAGACTTTACAAACGGTTGCCCCGGGGTACCTGCTTCACCTTTGGGGAGTAAAAAACACCTCAGCTGCCACACCACCAGCCCCGGAGGTCCCGTGCAGCAGCCACAGCTCCAAAGCCGCAATCCACATGTGGCGTTACGAATCTTATATAAACATTAACTACAACTCCCATCATCATCTCCCCTTCATTATTAAAAGACACCACCAGGGTCACGGAGCCGCTGACATCCCTGGACTAGTCCGGCCCGGTTCAGAGTGCCCCCGGCCCTGGGGTGGGCGTGTCAGCACGACCTCTCCTTCTACGCCTTGGAGGTGCTGGTCTGCCCAGCTGCTAGTGTGATATCAGAGCATGTTTTCAGTTCTGCAGGGGAAATAGTCACTGATAGGTGCTCACGCCTCTCCACAGAAAATGCAGACAGACTTACTTAAATTCAACAAGGACCGGATTTCTCCATAGTTTGCAATCCCTCCAGATGAGAGCAAGCCAAACTAAATTCCCCCAAATTGTTAATTTTGGCTACTGCTGTTAACATCCACCCTTTGCCATATAAAGCGGTTTCTTTCCGGCGTCAACCATGACTTAGCCCATAGGGCTAATATTTGTAAACACTATGCACATTGTGCAGTAGACAAACTAGGACAGTACCCCTACTCCAGCCGATCTCCTATTTGTCATTGGAGGCCCTTGTCATGGGGACTTCCTGCATCAACCATGACTCAGGCCATAGGGCTAATATTTTTTTAAAAATGCACATCCGTGTGACAACCGCATCCTTTCCATTCTGTATACGGTCCGTTTTACATTTTTTTCGCGAACCGCCAAAAAAAAAAAAAAAGGAAGGGGGGTTACATACAGTCATAAGCTAGAAAGATAGCTGGATGGATAGATATAATTTCCCACTCCCCTACATTGTGTTATTTTGCACCCTTTGGTGCCTTTCATGTGGCACTAAAGGGTGCTTAGTCTTGTATTTAGCCAAAAAATAAACAATTAAAAAAACCCAACGTGGGGCCCCCCCTAATTTTTGTAGCCAGCTCGGGTAAAGCAGACAGCTGCAGCCTGCAGACCACAGCTGGCAGCTTAACCTTGGCTGGTAATCCAAAACAGGGTACCCCACGCTGTTATTTTACAGTAAATAAATAATTTAAAACAAAAAACGTGGGGTCGTCGGGAGGGAATTTGGGATTCGAGGAGATACATTATCTGTAATTTTGTAGTTTAATATAATCATAATGTATTGTATTATATGATTATTATCTATATCTACAATTGGGACTTTTTGATAAAAATCCTCAAAAAAAACAGCGCTAGAAAAGGGTTATAACAAAAAACCTTTTTTAATGACAATTGGTTGCTATCCTTGTTCTAGATAGGATAAGAACAATAAATCACAGTAAAAAAATAAAATAAAAATAAAATTAAAACGAACAATAGTGAGTACAATATTAGCATTAATATATCAATTTAGTACAGCTGGCTTTCTTTAATTAGTCTGTTGTAATGCCCCGGCCGGTGGCAACAACCAACTATAATAGTATGGTAAAATAATGATGTAATACAGGTACCATATAATACCGAACCAAGCTAACGCTGGAATCTGTAAAGGGTTCAGAATTATTGATTAGCAATGTGCAATATATATATATAAGTTTGCAACGTTCCAGGTGCCTCCAGATAAAGTGGAGAGACTGCTCTCCATTCAGTCTAAACCAGCAATGTGGTAGGGCACTGGTTCATACAGTTAATTCACCAAGGCTTTTTACCTGCACTTTGAGTTGGGCAGGAATCCCCGCAGATTTAGTTGCTTGGGCATATTTTATTCTATTTTATTTTATTTCATTTTGTTCTATTTTTTCCTATAACCTAAATGTTGAAATATGGAGACACATTCTATAGATTCTCCAATATATGATTGTACTATTATAGCATTTTCAGTTGGAGTATTTAGGTTTCTCCAGAAAAGCCTTTGCACCAATTTATACTATATGCGGTTTTTTAGATTTAACTATGTGTATCGGTGTGTACATAGTAATGGTGGTGTTCTTGTAATTATATCCAATTAAAATCATGTATAAGTAGTATTCTAAGCAACAGCTGAGCTATCCTTGAGGAAGGGGACCGGTAACGCCCCCGAAACGCGCGTCGGATTTGGACTTTGTTCAGCTTATGTTGTGTGGCGACACTCATCCTAGTGACTTCTCCTTCGTGTGGATCACATCAGCCTAATAAGGTGACTACCTAGGCTGCCACTTGAAAAGTTGGAGAAGCTGCAAGTTGTACCTAAACTCTGTTCCTCTTTGGAGCCAGCACTAGTTATAAGTGCTTTGTCGGCTCTGCTTCGCTCGCTCTGGAAGCGCTAATAGGAGACTCCTGGACTGCTCAATCTATATCTCTCCTTAGAGCCAGCTCTGCCTAGCACTGCCGACTCTGCTCAGCTTGCTCTGGAAGCGGTAATAGGGGACATCAATACCAACTGTACCCCTCCTTAGAGCCAGTACCATAATACGGCTCATCGGCATTGCACTGCTCGCTCTGGAAGCTCTGACAGGGGGATCCTGTATTCAAACGGCTCCAGTTTCAAAGGAGGTGTGTGCAGCAATTAATCTGCGGGGATTCCTGCCCAAATCAAGCTGCAGAGCCAGCACTATATTGTGGATCGCCGGCTCTGCACTGCTCGCTCTGGAAGCTTTGACAGGGGAACCCTGCATTGAAACGGCTCCAGTTACAAAGGAGGTGTGTGTAGCAACTAAATCTGCGGGGATTCCTGCCCAACTCTAAGTGCAGGTAAAAAGACTTGGTGAATTAACTGTATGAGCCCTACCACATTGCTGGTTTAGACTGAGCGGAGAGCAGTCTCTCCACTTTATCTGGAGGCACCTGGAACGTTGCAAACTTATATATATATATTGCACATTGCTAATCAATAATTCTGAACCCTTTACAGATTCCAGCGTTAGCTTGGTTCGGTATTATATGGTACCTGTATTACATCATTATTTTACCATACTATTATAGTTGGTTGTTGCCACCGGCCGGGGCATTACAACAGACTAATTAAAGAAAGCCAGCTGTACTAAATTGATATATTAATGCTAATATTGTACTCACTACTGTTCGTTTTAATTTTATTTTTATTTTATTTTTTACTGTGATTTATTGTTCTTATCCTATCTAGAACAAGGATAGCAACCAATTGTCATTAAAAAAGGTTTTTTGTTATAACCCTTTTCTAGCGCTGGTTTTTTTGAGGATTTTTATCAAAAAGTCCCAATTGTAGATATTGTACTATTAGGCAAATTGAAGGGGCCATTTTGTCATTTAACCTAGCTGCAAGAATATAAGGGTTATTAGGTCAAGCGCTGACAATTGCCTACGGGCAGTTTTTATTTGATATGATTATTATGTTTTTGTTATTAAAAACTAATAAAAAGAAGGTTAAAAAAAAACAAAACGTGGGGTCCCCCCAAATTGGATCACCACCAGCCAAGGTAAAGTGGACAGCTGTGGTCTGGTATTCTCAGACTAGGGAGGTCTATGGTTAATGGACCCTCCCCAGTCTAAAAATAGCAGGCCGCAGTCGCCCCAGAAGTGGCACATCACCCCAGCTCATCCCGTTGCCCTGGTACAGTGGCAAACGAGGTAATATAAGGGGTTGATACCAGCTGTGTAATGTCACCTGGCAACAAGCCTTGGCATTAGTGATGTCACAGCATCTATCAGATATCCAACATCACAAACCCAGTTAGTAATAATAAAAAAAAAAAAATAAACAGAAAAACATATTTTATTTGAAAAAACACTCCCCAAAACATTCCCACTTTCACCAATTTATTTAAAAGAAAAACAAATCCGGGTCCAGCGTAATTCAATAAGGGGGTACAACGACGATCCATACCATACACACTGTCCCAGTCAATGAAGAGCAGAATGTTCCCCATTGGCTGGGAAAGCAGTGCAGTGACCTGAGCGAACATCATTAGGTCAGGCCAGGTCACTGCAGGGCATAATGAGCACCGACGTCATGAACTCGTGAGGTCATTGCTTGTCACTGAGTTCCAAGGCCACTGCGCTTTGATGGGAACTGTCCTATGAGTCCATAACGTCACCACTAGTCACTGTCTCGGGCCATCCATGAGACTTGATGTGAGAATGCGGCATCTTGGAAGTCAGTGACGAGCATTGACATCGAGTGTTGACGTCACGAGTTCAGAGGAGATCAACACAGGGCTGAGCACAAAGTGTACCGGAGCACAGCGTTGCTTGTGCCAGTGAAGTTCGCACGTAAAGCATCCGAACTCCGAACCTTAACTTTTTAAATTGGTGTTTGGTTCGAAAACCGAATCTCAGGTTCGCTCATCTCTTGTTTGGAATAGCTTGGGCGCATATGGACACCGTAGGTGTGTCATTGAATTTTATATGATTGGGCAATGAAGAAAAAATAATTACATTTCTACCACTAAAATATTTTAGCATCAAATTTCCAATTTTCAAAAGGGGAATAGATAAAACAGGCCCCATAATGTGTTGCACAAATTCTCTTGAACGTGGCAATATGTGACATGCCTCCTGCATGGTTTCCCATTAGAGCCACACTCAGTTCTCCACTGTCCCATAGACCATTAAGAGAGAAGCGCACACATCTCCTGGGGAATCCTCTCTGTGGTTCTATATACCGGACTTGTTTCTTCAGACATTTAAAATTGCGGCTATTATAATTGATGACCCCTGTAATTTCCACTCATGGCCGCTCCCCTGGACCCTCTGTTACATCCCTTGTTATCCATATTTCTGAAGTCCCTGTGCTCTGAGCAGCTCTTGTACAAATAGTCTCGATCGCTACAGCAGCAGCAGAATCTAGATGATTGTGAGATGGAGAGCGCTCCCTTTATCACCCATTTCCCCACCCGTGACCTTATGGCCTCTAGCGAATAACCCCTTCCGAACATATGATGTAACTGTGCGTCACTATTGGGAAGGGGTTCCCACAAATTGAAGTACAGTTAAGTCATGGCAATTAAATGGGCATAGGAGTATCATGGCCGCATCATAGGAGTAGGACTGGTAAGATGCTCCCTTGTGAAGGCATCTTTATGGCATTACCCACAAGTATATCAGACTAATCTCTGATTATAATTTCGTCCAAGACAAAAGTGGGAAGATATACCTCTATTTCAGCTTTCGTTGTTATCCTGCCTCCACCATTATGGCCTTTTAGAGGGGCGACATAAGGTCAATGGAACACCATTAGCTTCATGTCTGGTTTCTAGTATTTGTTTGACCAGGGATTATTACATACCATTCTTCAAATCTAACATTCAGTCTATACAGAGGTTTACTTCTGGTCACCTCTTGCTTTTATTCCAGTTTGTCATTTCCCAACCACTGGGACATTCAAAATTGAATGGTGTCGATTTTTAGGCTTATGCATATAGTAGTCTGTCTAAGTCAGGGGTCTCAAACTCGGCTGGATATATGTGCCGCACATAGAAAAAAAAATAACTTGGGGGAGGTGGGGGGGTGCATTGATTGCAGTACAAAGTGATATTTTTATTTGTCCCATATTTTTTTTTCTCTACACCTTTTGATCACTGTTTTGAATATTTTTTGCTCATTTATTATAACAAAATGTGCACTTTTTTTGTTTAAATACATAACAACAAACATTTTTGATGGTAAAAAAAAGTCATGCTTTATTTTTTTTGTTTACATTTTATCCCTTTCTTATAACTAATATAGATTTTACAATTTGCACTATATAGTAATTTTGTCCATTATTTTTTATTAATCTGCCCCATCCTGTTCCCCCTCTCGAAGTAATGTTCCCATCCTGGTCCCCATTCTGTAGTCCGCCTGCAGAAAACGTATATGTACAAAAATGGTGCAAGACAGAGCCCACGCTAACTCCGTCTGCTCTATTATAGTCAATGGCCACGTCAGCGCATGCGTCCTAAACACGTTTGTGGGGAGAGGGGAGGGGGATCCGGACGGATGCCCCGACAGGACCAGCGAACGCAGCTAAAAACACAATGTGAAACTAAAGTAGCTTAAGACTGATTTTTGTTTTCCACATTTGGAGCATTAAAACACCTTGCTTTCCTTATATGACTCATATGATGCCTAGCAAGATGTGATTTCCTAGAAAAACATTTCCCACAGTCTGAACAAGAAAATGGCTTTTCCCCTGTGTGAATTCTCTGATGTCGAATAACATATGATTTCCTAGAAAAAAATTTCCCACATTCTGAACAAGAAAATGGCTTTTCCCCTGTGTGAATTCGCTGATGTTTAACAATGTCAGTTTTTCTACTAAAACATTTCCCACATTCTGAACATGAAAATGGCCTTTCCCCTGTGTGAATTCTCTGATGTGAAACAAGTTCAGACTTCAGAAAAAAACATTTCCCACATTCTGAACAAGAAAATGGCTTTTCCCCTGTGTGAATTCTCTGATGTGAAACAAGTTTAGATTTCGTAGAAAAACATTTCTCACATTCTGAACAAGAAAATGGCTTTTCCCCTGTGTGAATTCTCTGATGTCGAACAACAAGTGAATTAGTAGAAAAACATTTCCCACATTCTGAACAAGAAAATGGCTTTTCCCCTGTGTGAATTCGCTGATGTTTAACAAAGTCAGCTTTTCTACTAAAACATTTCCCACATTCTGAACATGAAAATGGCCTCTCCCCTGTGTGAATTCTCTGATGTGAAACAAGTTCAGATTTCACAAAAAAACATTTCCCGCATTCTGAACAAGAAAATGGCTTTTCCCCTGTGTGAATTCTCTGATGTGAAACAAGTTCAGATTTTGTATAAAAACATTTCCCACATTCTGAACAAGAAATTGACTTTTTCCCTGTGTGAATTCTCTTATGTCGAATAACATGTGATTTAGTAGAAAAACACTTACCACATTCTGAACATGAAAATGGCTTTTCCCCTGTGTGAATTCTCTGATGTTCAACAATTTCAGCTTTAGTAGTACAACATTTCCCACACTCTGAACAAGAAAAAGGCTTTTCTCCTGTGTGAATTCTCAGATGCTCAACAAGTTTTGATTTATCAGATAAACATTTCCCACATTCTGAACATGAAAATGGCTTTTCCCCTGTGTGAATTCTCTCATGCCGAATAACTAGTGATTTAGTAGAAAAACATTTCCCACATTCTGAACATGAAAATGGCTTCTCCCCTGTGTGAATTCTCTGATGTCTAACAAGATGACCTTTTGTAGCATAACATTTCCCACATTCTGAACATGAAAATTGCTTTTCCCCAGTGTGAAATCTCTGATGTACAACAAGTGTTGATTTCTTAATAAACCATTTACCACATTCTGAACATAAAAATGGTTTCTCCCTTTTGGAAGTTATTTTATGTTCAACGGCCCTTCTGTGGATTTTGCTTTGCTTATTGGTCCTTGAGGAAGCAGAAGAAAGGTCCTTGGATTCAGATGTAGCAGATGTAGTAGGTTCTTCACATGTATCTGTTGCAAAATCTGATAATATCAGATGTTCTTCTGAGCTCCTAGTACAAGCATCTGAAAAGAATAAAACGGTTATTAAAAAATAATAAAATTTCATTGGAATATTAATTATATACATTATATTTCTTTGCAAACTGTAAAACAATTCAGTTAAAGGAAACCTATTACCAGATTTTGGCCTTCTCAACTAAAATTAGCACTTTAAGTAGCTCCTGTGCTGCATTGTATAAAAGCGTGCACGCTACCCCCTGCCCCCCCCCCCCCGTAGACCCCAAAAATACCCTATAAAATCTCCCACCATGTATGTAAATTGTCCAGTCCAATCCAATCCAATGGGTGTCCTAATCTGCGCCTCCTTTTACTGTTTTCTTGTGCCGATTAATGTAAATTACACCTTTGGCGCCATCCACGTAGGCGTGCAAAATCTCACGCTTGCACATATTCCCGCTAGCGCAGGTGCACTTTGCTCGGCCCGATTGCAGGCAGAGCTGAAAACATAGGTGCGCCTGCACAAACAGGTGAGCTGTCTGCGTAGGCGCGAGATATTGCCCAGCGATGTGGATGAAGTCACCCACTTCATCCACATCACCGGAAAAAATCTCACTCCTGCACAGAGAGCTCACTGGTTCACGGAGGCGCACCTAAGTTTATGGCTCTGCCCGCAATAGGACAGAGTGAAGTGCACCTGCGCAGGAGCAAGATTTTGCCCACCTACGTGGATGGTGCCTGGGGTTTCGTCCACGTCAATCCGCACAGGAGGATGGCTAAAGAAAGGATAGGTTCGCTTTAACAGACTAAGACAGTAGACCACAGCAGAGGGATTGATTATGCTTTTTCAAATTTTCACTTCTCTATTGTAGCCTCCTTCTGAAGGTTCATATTTCACTGTGCCCAACACCAATTGTTTCAAAATACCTGAGAAAACTCAGAAAGGAGCTTTTGTTGGTTTCAGCTCTTTACATATCCTCTCTGGCAGGTACAAGTATGTACCACAGCACATTGGAGGAGCATATTGATCATGTACACATAAGCCATCATTTTGGAGAAAGTGTAAGGTTCTATATTATTGTTTAATGTAACTAAGCAGTGGATACATGAAAAAAAGAACAAGTCCTTTATATTCTTTTATATGTCATACAAGCAAATAGAAACATTGCCCTTAAATACATATGTGGGTGCGCTTCTCAAACGTTTTGCAGCACTGTCCTCTGCCTGTCTTGATTTCCAGTCCCTGGTTCTTTTGTACATTACTTAGCCTTAGTGGTTCTTAAAAGTTTGTGAACCTTTCAAAATGTTCTATTTTCTGCATAAATTTGAAATATAACTGCATAAAGACTTTCAGGCTAAAAGTAGATAAAGAGAAACAAATCAATGACTTAAGAAATTAGACTTTCATTTTTTATTTTTTTAAAAATCAGGAAAATTAACCAATGTCACATTTCTGAGTGTCAAGGTCAGGTCTTTGACTTCACCATTCCTACACCTTAAACTTTAATTTTTCTCTCACCTTTCTTTTATAGAACAAATTATGTGCATTATATAAGTCTTACTGAATGATGCATGTTCTCTTGATATTCAGCTGATGGACAGGTATCCTGACATTTCCTTTTAGAATTCGCTTGTAACATTTATAACTCTTTGTTCCATTAATAATGGCAAGCCAACCTGGCCCAAATTCAGGTAAACGGGCCCAAATAACGATAGTACCACCACTATGGAGCACAGCTGGTAAGAGATTTTTATACTGTATTGTTCTTTCTCGACATAAATCTTCTTATTTAAACCTAAAAGCTTCACTTTGGTCTCATCTGTCCACGAAAAGTTTCAGTAGCCTTCGAGGTTGCCCAGGGATGGGCAGCAATGTTCTTATGAAGAGCACTGGCTTTTTCCTTGCATTAATTTTCAATGTCGTACTGATGGTGGACATGTGAATTTTATCGTTAGTTAATGTGAGAGACCTTAACCCCTTCACCCCCGGCCACTAAAACACCCTAATGACCGGGCCATTTTTTGCAATTCTGACCAGTGTCACTTTGACAGGTTATAACTCTGGAACGCTTCAACGGATCCTGGCGATTCTGAGATTGTTTTTTCGTGACATATTGTACTTCATGTCAGTTGTAAATTTAGGCCGATACTTATTGCGTTTATTTGTGAAAATTTAGGAAATTGTGCGAAAATGTTGAAAATTTCGCAATTTTCAAACTTTGAAAATTTATGCCCATAAATCTGAGAGATATGTCACACAAAATAGTTACGAAATAACATTTCCCACTTGTCTACTTTACATCAGCGCAATTTTCGAAATAAATTTTTTTTTCGTTATGAAGTTAGAAGGGGTCAAAGTTCATCAGCAATTTCTAATTTTTCCAACAAAATTTTCAAAATAATTTTTTTAGGGACCACATCACATTTGAAGTGACTTTGAGAGGCCGAGGTGACAGAAAATACCCAAAAGTGACCCCATTCTAAAAACTGCACCCCTCACACTGCTCAAAACCACATCCAAGAAGTTTATTAACCCTTTAGGTGCTTTACAGGAACCAAAGCAATGTGGAAGGAAAAAATGAAAATTTTACTTTTTAACACAAAAATGTTACTTTAGCCATAAAATTTTCATTTTTACAAGGGAGAAAAGAGAAAGTGCACCCTACAATTTATTGTGCATTTTCTCCTGAGTACGCTGATACCCCATATGGGGTAAAAATCAATTGTTTGGGTGCACGGCAGAGGTCGAAAGGCAAGGAGCGCCATTTGAATTTTTGAACGCACAATTAGCTGCACTCATTAGCGGACGCCATGTCGGGTTTGAAGACCCCCTGAGGTGCCTAAACAATGGAGCTCCCCCACAAGTGACCCCATTTTGGAAACTAGAGCCCTCAAATAATTTTTCTAGATGTTTGGTGAGCACTTTGAACACCTGGGGGCCTCACAGAAGTTTATAACGTTGAGCCGTGAAAAGAAAAAAAATTTTTTTTTACCACAAAACTGTTGCTTCAACTAGGTAGCTTTTTTTTTCACAAGGGTATCGGGAAAAAATGCAACATAAAATGTATTGTCCATTTTCTCCTGAGTACGCAGATACCTCATATGTGGTGGAAATCAAATGTTTGGGCACACGGCAGAGCTCGAAAGGGAAGGAGTGCCATTTGAATTTTTGAACGCACAATTAGCTGCACTCATTAGCGGACGCCATGTCAGGTTTGAAGACCCCCTGAGGTGCCTAAACAATGGAGCTCCCCCACAAGTGACCCCATTTTGGAAACTAGAGCCCTCAAATAATTTTTCTAGATGTTTGGTGAGCACTTTGAACACCTGGGGGCTTCACAAAAGTTTATAAAGTTGAGCTGTGAAAAGATTTTTTTTTTTTTTTTTTACCACAAAACTGTTGCTTCAACTAAGTAGCTTTTTTTTCCACAAGGCTATCAGGAAAAAATACACCATGAAATTTATAGTGCATTTTTTCCTGAGTACGACGATACCTCATATGTGGTGGAGAGTAATTGTTTGGGCGCATGGCGGGGCTCAGAAGAGAAGGAGCACCATTTGACAGCAAAATTTGTTTGAATCATTAGTGGACACCATGTCACGTTTGGAGACCCCCTGAGGTGCCTAAACAGTGGAGCTCCCCCACAAGTGACCCCATTTTGGAAACTAGACCCCTCAAGGAGTTTATCTAAAGGTTTGGTGAGCCCCAAGGGGCTCCACAGAAGTCGATAATGTTGAGCCATGAATACAATTTTCTTTTGTTTTACCACAGAACTGTTACTTGAACCAGGTAGCTTTTTTTTCACAAGGGTATCAGGAAAAAATGCACCATAAAACGTATTGTGCAATTTCTCCTGAGTACGCAGATACCTCACATGTGGTGGAAAAAGAGAATTTTGTTTACTTACCGTAAATTCTTTTTCTTATAGTTCCGTAATGGGAGACCCAGACCATGGGTGTATAGCTTCTGCCTCCGGAGGACACACAAAGTACTACACTAAAAAGTGTAGCTCCTCCCTCCTAGCATATACACCCCCTGGATAACCAAATATAGCCAGTTTAGTGCAAAAGCTGAAGGAGGACAGCCACCCACAAGTAGAGATAGAGCAAAAAACCGGAACAACCGGAGCCTCTGTCTACAACAACAGCCAGTGAAAACACACGGAACAAGAAAACTGCCAACAGGCAACAGGGAGGGTGCTAGGGTCTCCCATTACGGAACTATAAGAAAAAGAATTTACGGTAAGTAAACAAAATTCTCTTTTTCTTCATTGTTCCTTATGGGAGACCCAGACCATGGGACGTCTCAAAGCAGTCCATGGGTGGGAATAAACAGAAAACTGAGAAGTAGGCGAAACCTAACTTCACAAATGGGCGACAGCCGCCTGAAGGATGCGTCTGCCCAAGCTCGCATCTGCCGAAGCATGAGCATGCACTTGGTAGTGCTTCGAAAAGGTATGCAGACTAGACCAAGTGGCAGCCTGACAGACCTGCTGAGCCGTAGCCTGGTGCCGGAAAGCCCAAGAGGCACCGACAGCTCTGGTCGAGTGTGCCTTGATCCCCGGCGGGGGAGGCACCTGAGAACACTGGTAGGCATCGGAAATGGCCGACCTAATCCAACGAGCTAGGGTCGGCTTAGAAGCCGAGAGGCCCTTGCGCCGACCTGAGGTCAGCACAAAAAGAGAGGTGCACCGCCTAAGAGCAGCGGTGCGAGACACATAGATCCGGAGCGCCCGCACCAGATCCAGAGTATGCAACGCTTTTTCAAAGCGATGAACAGGAGCCGGACAAAAGGAAGGCAGGGAAATATCCTGGTTAAGGTGGAAAGGAGATACCACCTTAGGAAGAAAGTCCGGAGTCGGACGGAGAACCACCTTGTCCTGATGAAAAACCAAAAAAGGTGACTCCGAAGAGAGAGCAGCCAAATCAGAGACTCTCCTGAGGGAGGTTATGGCCACTAGAAAGACCACTTTCTGTGAAAGACCAGACAAAGAAACCTCCCTAAGTGGCTCAAAAGGGGGTTTCTGCAAGGCCGTGAGGACCAGATTAAGGTCCCAGGGATCCAAAGGCCGCCGGTAAGGTGGAATGATGTGAGATGCGCCCTGCATGAAGGTGCGCACCTGAGCCAGTCGGGCGATACGCCGCTGGAACAATACTGACAGAGCCGAGACCTGACCCTTGAGGGAAGGGAAGGATAGTCCTAGCTGCACACCGGACTGTAAAAAGGACAGAAGGGTCGGCAGGGAAAAAGGCCAAGGAGCATGGCCGGAAGAGCGACACCAGGACAGGAAGATTCTCCAGGTCCTGTGATATATCTTGGCCGAGGAAGACTTCCGAGCCCGAGTCATAGTGGAGATGACTTCAGGAGGGATACCAGAAGTCGTCAAGATCCAGGACTCAAGAGCCACGCCGTCAATCTGAGAGCCGCAGAATTCTGGCGGAAAAACGGACCTTGCGAGAGAAGGTCTGGACGGTCCGGAAGATGCCACGGCACCTCTACGGACAGGTGGAGCAGGTCTGGATACCAAGCTCGCCTGGGCCAGTCTGGAGCAATGAGGATGACCCGACGGCCCTCCATTCTGATCTTGCGCAGGACTCTGGGCAAGAGAGCTAGAGGGGGGGAACACGTAAGACAGACGAAACTGGGACCAATCCTGAGCCAGCGCGTCCGCTGCAAAGGCCTGAGGATCGTGGGAGCGAGCCACGTAAACCGGAACCTTGTTGTTGTGCCGGGATGCCATTAGATCCACTTCCGGAGTGCCCCACTTGCGGCAGATTGTCCGAAACACTGCCGGATGCAGAGCCCACTCGCCGCTGTCCACGGTCTGACGGCTGAGATAATCTGCCTCCCAGTTTTCCACGCCTGGGATTTGGACTGCGGATATGGTGGACTTGGAGTCCTCCGTCCACTGAAGGATGCGTTGAACCTCCAACATTGCCAGGCGGCTGCGTGTCCCGCCCTGGTGATTGATGTAGGCAACCGCTGTCGCGTTGTCTGACTGGACTCGAATGTGCTTGCCCGCCAACAGATGGTGAAAGGCTAAGAGCTAGAAGCACAGCTCTGATTTCCAGCACATTGATCGAGAGGGCTGATTCGGACTGAGTCCAAGTGCCCTGCGCTCTGTGGTGGAGATATACTACTCCCCAGCCGATTAGACTGGCATCCGTGGTGAGGATCATTCAGGACGGGGCCAGGAAGGAACGTCCCTGAGACAGAGAGAGGGGCCGAAGCCACCACTGAAGGGAGCCCCTGGTCTGTGGCGACAGAGCCACCAACCTGTGCAAGGAGTAAGTCCGCTTGTCCCAACAGCGGAGAATGTCCAGCTGCAGGGGACGCAGATGGAACTGGGCAAAGGGAACCGCTTCCATTGACGCCACCATCTGACCCAGCACCTGCATTAGGTGCCTGATGGAGTGACGGCGAGACCTCAGTAAAGAGCGCACCGCCAGATGGAGGGACTGCTGTTTGACTAAGGGCAGCTTTACAAGTGCCGGCAAAGTCTCGAACTGCATCCCTAGGTACGTGAGACTCTGGGTCGGAGTCAGAGTGGACTTGGGTAGATTGACAAGCCACCCGAACTGGACTAGAGTGGCGAGAGTGAGCGAGACACTCCGCTGACAGTCTTCACTGGATGAAGCCTTGACTAGAAGGTCGTCCAGGTAAGGAATCACTGCCAACCCCTGGAGGTGCAGAACCGCAACCACTGCTGCCATGACCTTGGTGAATACTTGAGGGGCCGTGGCTAACCCGAAGGGGAGAGCCACGAATTGGAAATGTTCCTCTCCGATTGCAAAACGTAGCCAACGCTGGTGTGAAACTGCAATTGGCACATGCAGATAGGCATCTCTGATGTCGATGGATGCTAGGAAATCTCCTTAGGTCATTGAGGCAATGACTGATCGCAGAGACTCCATGCGAAAATGCCGCACCTGAACATGCTTGTTGAGAAGCTTGAGATCCAGGATGGGCCGGAAGGAACCGTCCTTTTTGGGGACTAGGAAGAGGTTTGAGTAGAAACCTCTGAACCGTTCCCGGGCGGGAACCGGTACAATTACTCCATTGGCCTGCAAGGATGCCACGGCCTGCGAGAAGGCGGCGGCTTTGGAGCAGGGGGGAGTGGACAGAAAAAATCTGTTTGGCGGGCTGGAAGAGAATTCTATCCTGTAGCCGTGGGAGATGATATCCCGCACCCACTGATCGGAGATGTGTTGAAACCACACGTCGCCAAAGTGGGAGAGCCTGCCACCGACCAAGGACGTTGCTGGCGCGGCCAGATAGTCAAGAGGAGGCTGCCTTAGTGGCAGCGGCTCCTGCGGACTTCTGAGGACGCGGCTTCGTGCGCCAGCTGGGTTTTCGGTCCTTGGCTGAGTTAGTGGACGAGGCTGAGGGCTTAGAGGATGACCAGTTAGAGGAACGAAAGGAACGAAACCTCGACTGGTTCCTGCCCTGGACAGGTTTCCTGGTTTTAGTTTGTAGCAAGGAAGTACTCTTCCCGCCAGTAGCTTCCTTAATGATTTCATCCAGTTGTTCGCCAAACAGCCGGGACCCAGCAAATGGGAGCCCAGCAAGGTACTTCTTGGAAGAAGCGTCTGCTTTCCACTCTCGCAGCCACAAGATCCTGCGTATAGCGAGGGAATTAGCCGAAGCCACCGCCGTGCGGTGAGAAGCCTCCAGAATGGCAGACATGGCATAGGATGAAAAGGCTGAAGCCTGGGAAGTTAAGGCAACCATTTCGGGCATAGAGTCCCTGGTGAGGGAATGCATCTCCTCCAGAGAGGCAGAGACGGCTTTAAGAGCCCATACTGCTGCAAAAGACGGGGAGAACGAGGCCCCTGCCGCTTCATATACAGATTTGGCCAGAAGGTCAACCTGGCGGTCAGTGGAATCCTTAAGTGAGGTGCCATCAGCCACAGATACAACTGTCCGGGCTGAGATTCTAGACACCGGAGGGTCTACCTTCGGTGAATGAGCCCACTCCTTGACCACCTCTGGTGGAAAGGGAAAACGGTCATCAGAACTACGCTTTGGGAAGCGTTTGTCAGGACAGGCCCTGGGCTTGGTCACAGTGTCCTGAAAACTGGAGTGGTTAAAGAACACACTCCTTGCTCTCTTAGGTGATGTAAACTGGTGCTTTTCTACCAGAGAGGGTTGGTCCTCCGATACTGGTGGATTGAGGTCCAGTACAGAATTAATGGACGCAATCAAATCACTAACATCTGCATCACCTTCGGACAGATCAATGGGGCATATGGAGGTAGCGTCCGAGCCCACAGTAAAGGCATCCTCCTCGTCCTGTGATTCAGCTCGTGAATCAGAGCCGCGGGACGAGGAAGGAGAGGAGCCCCTGCGTCTCCGTTTAGGAGGACGGGGTCTGAGCTCTGTGAGCTCTGCTGAGCGAGCCGTAGCAGCAGAGGCGCCCTGAGAAGGGGGCTGATGCATGCTCAGCAGAGTCCGGGACAACTGTCCCATGGAGTCGGCAAAGGACTGGGAGATAGACTTAGAGAAGGATTCTACCCAAGCCGGGGGTTCAGCCACCGGAGCCGAAGCAGCCGGAGGGACCACTGGGAGTGAGACTCCAGGCTGAGGCACCACCATGTTAGAGCAGGCATCACAATGTGGATATGTGCTCGGTTCAGGCAGTATGAGCTTACATGCAGTGCATATTGAGTACAGCCTTGAAGCCTTGCTCCTTGTGTGAGACATGCTGCTGAAGTGGGGGTTCTGAGTAGAATGGCCCCCAGAGAGTATATAACTAGGTCCACAACCGGAGGTTGTGGCTTACCCGACCGTTTGTGTGCCCTCCAGATCCCACAGACCGGACCCCCAGAGAGATGCTGCAGGCAGCTCCAATCAGTGTGAGAACGCTGATAAAATGGCGCCGGAGCGAGGAGAGGGGGCGGGGCCTATCTCAAAGAGCGGGATCCGGAGGGCAAAGGAGGTATACAGGGGAGGGAATCTTTCCTCAGAGAGGAGTGTCCCTTCCCTGTGCTGAACAGCCGCTGGGCGGAGCCGCACTGTCCCTCTGCATGATTGGCATGCAGGGGCAGTGAAAACGAAAGTAGGCCTCAAACGAAGCCAGGGCCTAAATTTAACAATGCGGCCGGCGCGCAGGCACCATCGGCGCGGTTCTCCGGTGAAAACCACAGAACCGGCCGGAAAGTCAGCATAGTTACACAGCACACTCTCCCCAACAATAAAGTACAAGGGACCCCCTGATAACCACGTCTCAGATACTTAGCTTGTGAGACGCAGGGCCAGGTCCCTGAGGGATGAGTGCTCCGTCCGGCAGGATCCAAAAGGGGCTGCGGATGGAGACCGGTCTCCTGCAGGGCAGTGAGAACCGTGCTGGCTCCCACTTCAAGCCAGAGCCCAAGGGGATGGTGAAGGAGCGCGGCATGAAGGGCTACAGCCCTGAAATCAACCTTAACAACACCGCCGACACAGTGGGGTGAGAAGGGACATGCCGGGAGTCCAGGCTTGGACCCGCTTTTCTTCAAAAACTTTCCAAAAATCAAAATCAGATGAGAATGCATGTGTGGATGTGTGCCTCCTGAACACAAAGCATTGAACTGGCTATATTTGGTTATACAGGGGGTGTATATGCTAGGAGGGAGGAGCTACACTTTTTAGTGTAGTATTTTGTGTGTCCTCCGGAGGCAGAAGCTATACACCCATGGTCTGGGTCTCCCATAAGGAACGATGAAGAAAGTAATTGTTGGGCGCATGGCGTGGCTCAGAAGAGAAGGGCACCATTTGACAGGAAAATTGGTTGGAATCAATAGCGGACGCCATGTCACGTTTTTAGACCCCCCTATGGTGCCTAAACAGTGGAGCTCCCCCACAAATTACCCCATTTTGGAACTAGACCCCTCAAGGAATTTATCTAGATGTTTAGTGAGCCCCTTGTACCCCCAGGGGCTCCACTGAAAGTTGATAACGTTGAACCGTGAAAATTATTTTTTTTTTTTAAATTTTTGCAGCAACAAGGTAGCTTTTTTTTTTTTCTTTTTACAACGGTATCAGGAAAAAATGCACCATAAAACGTATTGTGCAATTTTTCCCGAGTACGCAGATACCTCATATGTGGTGGAAATCAATTGTTTGGGCGCATGGCGGGGCTCAGAAGACAAGGAACGCCATTTGACTTTTCAAACGCACAGACGCAGTGCACTGATCGGCCGCTGCATGAGGCACGGTCGGATGAGATACAAAAAGCGCTGGGATACGGAAAAAAAAACAAAAGTCACGCCAAAAATTGAGCAGGGATGCTGATCCGCGCTCAGCGGGATGCACGGTCAGATGCGATACTTTTTTTTCCGTATCCCCGACGCTTTTTGTATCGCATCAGTCCGTGCGTCCCGCTGAGCGCTGATCAGGGATGCACATAACGGATCGGCATTCCTGCTCAATTTTTGGCGTGACAAAAAGCATCGGGGATACGGAAAAAAAAGTCACGCCAAAAATTGAGCAGGGATGCCGATCCGTTATGTGCATCGCTGATCACCGCTCGGCGGGACGCACGGACTGATGCGATACAAAAAGCGTCGGGGATACGGGAAAAAAAAAGTCCCGCCGAAAACTGATCACGGATGCAGATACGTTATCTGCATCCCTGATCACCGCTCGGCGGGACGCACTAGGTGTAAAAATGGACAGGGGATAGAGGAAAAAAAAGAAAAAAAAAAAGTTATACTCACAGTACCCAGAGGATTAGCAGGAGGAACAGCTTTACAGGAGCAGCAGGCAGGAAGTCGGACAGCTCAGCAGAAGACCCAGGAAGAAGGACCCAGCGATGGAGGCAGATGTGATCGGCCGGTGAAGACAGGTAAGAGGACATCGGGGGGACAGCAGAGGGGGAGGGGGACAGCAGAGGGGGAAGGGGAGAGCAGAGGGGGAGGGGGAGAGCAGAGGGGGAGGGGGAGAGCAGAGGGGGAGGGGGAGAGCAGAGGGGGAGGGGGAGAGCAGAGGAGGAGGGAGATACCGGAGGAGCTGCAAAATAGAGATCACGGGGGAGGCCGGCAGATTGGGATGTCGGGGGGCAGATCAGGATGTCGGGGGGCAGATCGGGATGTCGGGGGGGCAGATCGCAGGGGGGCACGGGCAGGGGCCATTACGGGAGCGCGCAGGAGCAATCACAAGAGCGCGCAGGGGCTGCAAGGTGAGCACAATACTCACCGCTCCTGCTCCGTGACAGCAGCGGCAGCAGCAGCGGTGGCGTGGTACCACTAGTACCAGCCAGTGCTGCACGCTGCAGACATGTTGGGGGAGGGTCCCCAGACCAGCACAGTCCTGGGGAGGGCGGCCACCGGCAGATCAGACCGCCCCACTGCACACTGATTGGAGCGATTGCGCGTCATAGCACGATCGCTCCAATCAGTGCTGCAGGGGCTGGGGGCGGCATGTTTGAGATCCACCTATGATCTGCTGTACCTGCTACAGCACATCATAGCCGGATCTCACAGTATCGCACTATTTCCGGCATTATTTTTACCGAAATCAGTGCGAAAGATGTGGTTGGCGGTTCAGATTTGAACAGCCAATCACATCGATCGTCGATGGGGGGTGGCGATGCCACCCCCCCTGGGGTGAAGCAAAGGTCCCCTGCTGTAAGAAACAGCGGGGGACATCATTTGAAAGCCGTTGCTATGACCACGGGAATCAAATGAACTTTAGGCCGTAAAATTACGTCCCTGGTCGTTAAGTCACGTTAAAATAGGATGTAATTTTACTGCCCGCGGTCGTGAAGGGGTTAAATTTCCTTAGAATCTGCCTTGAGTTCTTTTGGGACTAAGCAGGCTATTATATACCTTGCTTTTGGATGGTTGTACAGTCCTATGGAGCATAGAAATTGTCTGAAATTGTCTCCATTTCTATATACTACATCTGACTCAGGATTGGATGAGTCCAACCTCTTTAGAAATAGTTGTGTAAACTTTTCCAGCCAAATGAGCATCAGTAACTCATCTTCCCATACAATCAGTGGTCTCCTATGTTTGTGCCATAACTAATGATGAGCGGACTCGCAGATAACCGGGACCGGTGGGTCCATTTTATCTTTTTTTAACCATTCAGTTCCGTTTATGGGGAACAGAATCCAGAGATTAAAAATGTTGGTAGAAGGGATAGGTGGATGGGAGCGCACGCGCTGTACTTATAGAGAGTCTGTCATGGTGAAACGCTGCTTCCAAGTCGCGTATTAACTTCCGAAGCCAATAATTAACGTTCATTGCATATGCACTGCTTTCCCCACCCACCGGCGCCTGTGATTGGTTACAGTCAGACTGAGTGGCAGCATGTCAGCTGACTGCTTCCTATCACAGCTATACGTGTCTGTATCATACAGTAAAAATAAATAAAACATTTGGTGTAGGGTCCCCCCATATTATGATATCTAGCACAGATAAAGCCCACGACTACAGGCTGCAGCCACCAGCCCTGCGCTTATCTTGGCTCTGTATCAACATAAGGAGAACCGTATGCGGCTTTTTAAAAACAATTATTTAAATAATTTAAAAAATCGGCGTGCAATCCCCTCCAATTTTGATACCCAGCCAAAATAAAGCCCGACAGCTGGGGGCTTTTATTCTAAGGCTGAGAAGGGCCATGGTTATTGCCCCCCTAGCCTAAAAATAGCAACCTGCAGATGCCCAGGACAAACTTGGCGCTTTACCGGGCTCTTCCCGATTGCTCTGGTGTGGTGGTAATCAGGGTTTAATAACAGCCCAAAGCTGCTACTAAACCCTAGATTAGTAATGGCAAGAATCTATGAGACCCCACCATCAATACTCTGTAAGTGAATGTAACTAAAACGCAAACACCGAAAAAATCATTTATTTGGAATAAAAGACAAAAAAACAAACACCCTTTTTCACCACTTTAATAACCCTCAAAACACCCCTGCAGGTCTGACGTAATCCACATGAGGTCCCGTGACGATTCAGCTCTGATACTTCTGAGTCACAGCGAGCGGCCATAAAAGATGACTGGCTGCTGTGAGTGCAGGCAAAGAATGACTGACCCCCGATCAGCAGCGAATCTACTCTGGTGTCACGCTCCCAGTCCGACCGCGCCGCCCGTCGCTCCGCCCCCTGGGGTCCCCGCTCCCTGCCGAGCTCGCTCCCCTGCAACCTCGTCTATCCCGTTTCCCCGTCAGTCCCAACGCCGCACACTCACTGCAACCACCTGCACTTTAGCCTCCTGCTTCTCCTCCTGTGGTCTCAGCTCTGACTTCCGGGTTGCGGGAGTCACACATGCACACTAGAGGGCGCGCGCGTGCACTCACCCAGACTTAAAGGGCCAGCCCAGCTGTTCGGGATATGACTACTAATTAGCTATGGGTATTTAAGACTTCCTATTCGCCATGGCCGATGCTTGTTCAACGCGTCCCTGTAGCTTGTCTCTTGTACCAGTTGTTCATGTCTCTCTAAGCCTGTGCTTGGTGTAACTCTGTCTCTGCTTTCAGATCCTGAGTACCTTTCTGAGCACACACTCCAGCCTGATCCCAGTAACCTGCACCAGTCTTCAGTTCTGGACTTCAGCCTGATCCAGTTAACCTGCACCAGTCTCTGGTTCTGGACTTCAGCTGAATCCCGTTAACCTGTACCTGGTTCAGATCTGATCCTGTATCTACCACAGACTCTATCCTGTCAATCCTGCTGATCCTGGCTTCCGTGCATCTAGGCCCTCTAGGGTTTCGCCCGATAGTCCCTGTATAGGAGTTCGCTCGAGGCGGCGCCACAGGGGAGTCCAATGTACGGTCCAGTGGGTCCTCCCCAGAACTATCGTTACATCAGGTTATTTGCGGTCACAGCTGGACATTAAAATTCACACAGAAGCCTCCAGCCGAGCCAGGAGAGCACATAAGAAAAAAGAATAATCTTCCCCTGTACTATTCCATATGAGTAAGTTTGCCGCAATTACACAATTGAATCAAAATGTTTATGGCATAAAACATTTTGAGGAGTTGCAAAATCTTGCAACTTTGAATGTTTTTACCCAAACCCCAGCCAGATCCACCAGAGTAGGCAGAGCATGGACAGGGTTCGGTGTCGCCCCTCCGGAGAATAGTTCAAAAGTTCAGAGTTAGGGACCCCAATATAGAGATATACCTTGACGATGTTTTGGGGCTCAGTTACATTGATCAATGCGATTGCTAAATATCTCATTTTTCCTAATATTCATGGCAGGTATGCATTTCATTATTCACACTTTCAAGTTAGCAAGTGGCATTTTTCATTGTATGCTGCAATATATTTCGGTATGCTTATGGTATTATACTATTATCTATGATGTGCAGCCTTATCCTTATGTATTTTTTGGCATGCACTCATAATATATACTAGTGCTCACTTCAGTTATCCCATTTAGTAATATGAGGGGTTTTTTTTCTGAATGTGAACACAGCTCCGCCTCTTTCGGTCATGTTTTTTCCATCTCCTATATAAGCAAGTCCTTGGTTACCCCTCTCCACACACAGCAGTTTTTAATTGCAATGAACCATCTAGTTCAGCTACTCTACGCCAGCATTCCTACTATGATCCTTGAATGCAGGAGCATTTCTGGCAAGGTGCACACCATAGAGAAGACGTGCCAAATTGCCATTTTCATCCTAATGAATTCGGCTCATCTTATCTCACCACACGCCTTCATTAAGGCTATGTGCCCACGTGTGTGCGCTCTTCACCGCAACGTTTAGTCACTGCATGTGCGCTTCAGAGCGCAACTGAAAAGCTCAGTTCTAAAACTTTGGTGACTGCAGAATTCGTGCACTCTGGATGCTGCCTCTCCCATAGACAGAATGGAGACAGCATGCAAAGCGCACGAAAGAAGTGACATGTTGCTTTTTAGAACGCAGCAATTTGGCAGCATGCAAATCGCTGCGTTCTAAAACGCAACGTAGGCATGGATTATGCACAATCTTCATAGATTGTGCAGGGGACGCAGGATGCATGCAGTTACGCTGCGGTGCAGAACGCAGCGTAACTGCATGCAATACGCACACGTGGGCACATAGCCTAAGACTGGAGTCCACAGGGCAAGATTTAAGGTGGCTTTACACGCTACGATATCGCTTAAGCGATGTTGTTGGGGTCACGGAATTTGTGACGCACATCCGGCCGCTTTAGCGATGTCGTTGTGTCTGACACCTATGAGCGATTTTGAATCGTCGCAAAAACGTTCAAAACCGCTCATCGCTCAATTTTCGTTGCTGCTGCTTGGACGATGTAGTTCGTCGTTCCTGTGGCAGCACACATCGCTATGTGTGACACTGCAGGAACGAGGAACCTCACCTTACCTGCGGCCGCCGATAATGTGGAAGGAAGGAGGTGGGCAGGATGTTACGTCCCGCTCATCTCCGCCCCTCCGCTTCTATTGGCCGGCCGCTTAGTGAAGTCGCGATGACGCCGAACGCACCTCCCCCTTTAGGGAGGGATTGTTCGGCAGTCACAGCGACGTTGCTGCACAGGTATGTGCGTGTGACGCTGCTGTAGTGATAATATTCGCTACGGCAGCGATCACCACATATCGGCCGTACGACGGGGGCGAGTGCTATCTCACTCGACATCGCTAGCAATTGCTAGCGATGTCGCAGCGTGTAAAGCGGGCCTTAATGAAGCGGCACCTACATTTTTAAGTGTAAATTCCATGTGAACACACTCTGATAAATCAAAGTTATTATAGAAGCCAGTGATTGAGTAAAATCTGTGACTTCTCTGCATTTAGTGGTCACTACTCACCTGTGCGCTTATCTGTAGGAATCTCCTCTTTACACCGCTCATCACCCCTCACATATGTCTCTGTAGTAATAATATGGGTCAGATCTTCACCCTGAAAATAATATTGTAAAGTCACAGACAGATGGAGAAGTCACATGAAATGATTCAGAAGAACAGAAAAGATCATAAATGAACATTATGACCAAAACTGACAGCAGTAGATATCACAGAGCTGCAGGTCTCCTGTATAATCCAACCTGTCACCTCCTAATTGTAACCAGCAGTCTCCATAACCAGAAAATTGTGAGAAGATCCAGACAACATCTAATGTCTATGATCAGCTTTATCCTGTCATCTCCACCAAGTATAAACCATACACTGAATGGCCACATTATTACAGACACCATCTAGGAGCATTGGATTTATACTCTTGACATCAATACATGTGCAAATCCAGGATAATTGTCAATTTTTGAAATACTGGTCCTGGCTAATCTAGAACCACTGACCGTGTTCAAAGTCATTCAGATTGTTCAAACTTTATACTCTGAAAACTGATCACTTTATTAGATGCTGGACTACACAGTCATGTACCAAAAGAGAAAGATGACAGCGTTCCTCCGGGTGAAAAAAATAAGTTGTTTTTTATTTTCTTTATACATGTACACGGTCATGTGTCTTTAATAAATTGGCCATTCAGTGTATAATACTGATGGATAAAACAAGACTGAACACAAGACCTTCACAGCCGTCTACACATCATAGGGAGATTTCATGACTCCATCTACCTGATGATCCTGAGGAACAATGGGATTTTCTGGTTTACAGTCCTGAGGAAGAAAAGGACGGGGACATCTCTCTGGTGTTGTCCTCTCACCGGATAGAACTGGAGGAAACACATACAGGGACTGAATTCATTCTTTACATACAGATAATTATAGGCCGTGTGTACTTAGTCCTGTCTATTACCTGGTGGTGTGAGGGGCTGGGGAGCCTCCATCATGACGTCCTTGTACAGATCTTTGTGTCCTTCTAAATATTCCCACTCCTCCATGGAGAAATAGATGGCGACATCCTGACACCTCATAGGAACCTGACACATACAATGATACCGTCATCCCCCGATCCCTTCATAGCATTACTGTACAATGTCCCAGCATTCCCAGCAGTGTCACCTCTCCAGTCAGCAGCTCAATCATCTTGTAGGCGAGTTCTAGGATATTCTGGTCATTGATGTCTTCATGTATCAGGGGCTCAGGTGGAGGCCCCATAATTGGGCTCAGGGGTCTTCGCTCAGACACAGAGTCGTGACAGCGCTCACTAGAGGTCTTCACTACTGTGTAATCCTGGATATGGAGAGACACATGAATAAATCTCACTACAGACATTTCCAGAGTCCTTAATTCCAATTGTGTCCCTCTGTTATTTTCATAGATCAGAATGCTGTTGTGACGACTGAACCCTAACACTCTCATAGGGATGGACAAACTAGGGGAGATGTAAAACCAGAAATTCCACAGGTTCCAAAACAGGCTACTACTTGACCCTGATTTGTCTCTGCCTGATAGCAGAGGTTGTCACCCTAAGATCACAGAATAGCACCAGCACTTGTCAACGGCTTACCCCAAGTGTCTTTAACTGCACCCTAAACTATAAACCTAGTGCAACTCAAAAATAACAATAACCAGAAAATGAAGTGCACACAGGCAGAAGGAAAGACACAGGGCTAAGAACGGGCAAGCAAAGTCATAGAGGAATGAAAAAAACCCCAAAAAACCAGAATACTTGTAAACCCTCCCAAACCTAAATGAAACAAAATCGGAGATAACTGGGAAGGCATTTACACAAACTTCAAGGAATAGCAATAGAAATGTCTCAGTAACAAAATCTTAACCATGGAGCTGGGACTTCAGACAACCATCCATCTAGAAATGTGGGGTCAGACCCCGCAGTGGAGCCATGACAGATATAATATGACATCATTAGAATCTCTCACCTCTCCAGTAAGCTGGAACAGGATCTCTAGGGTGAGATGTAATATCCTCTCAGCCATAATGTCCCGGTCCCTATCGGTCTTTGAAGGATCAATCAGGAAAACTCTTCGATATATAGAAAATCTCCATTGAGAAGATCCGATATTGTAGGCACCTAAATGGGAAGAAGATGATGATGATGTAACATCATAAAGATCCCATGTAAGAAATCTCTGCGGCTATGCAGGTGGAGGCATGTGGCTACTGGCATTACGGTGATTGGCTGGCCACAATGAGTCATTGACCCGTTGATGTAATGCTTGTCACAAACTGTTTTCTCAACTTCCATCTGACGGAATAAATTTCTCTCCCTTCATGTTGTACACTTGCACCCTCTAATGCCTTTCAACGGGCACTAAAAAGGTGTTTTTAGCCTTGTTTAACCTAATAAATAAATATTAAAAATATTATTTGAGGTCTATCTCATTTTTGACAACTAGAAAAGGTAAAGCAGGCAGTTGGAGGCTGATATTATAAGGCTGGGTGGGCCCATGCTTTTTGGCCCTTCCCAGCCTAAAAATAGCAGCCTGCAGACAGTCTGCAGCTTTCCAGGAGTGGCACATTACATTACAAGCGCCATCTATGGGGCTTTGCCCTGGCTCTTCGCAATTGCCCTGGTGCGGTGGCAATCTGGCAGTGGTTTTTGGGGTTGATGTCAGCTGTGAATTGTCAGTTCCACTCCCAGTCAGTGCCAGACCTGGAATTTCTCAAGGAGCTGACCGGAAGTGACTGAATCTGTACTTCAACAGATTCAGTGGATGTCGTGGGACCAGTACACCATGAATGTCAGAACTTCATGGATTTTTAAAAAATAATATAGAGTAGATGAGACCCAGCGTCACCGATTAGGTGCTCAGCAGAAAACAAGACAAATATAAAAAAGAGAGAGCTCCAGCACACTATTAATTCCCTAAACAAACCTTCGATCGGACCGGACCATCTAAATGCAAAGTAATATACAAACACCAATCAATGACAAATCAAAACATCTGGTATAGTAGTACAAGTATATACAATAATCAGCATGAATATGTATAAGGATAAACCATTATCAACTAAGTACAGCAAAAAAGGGAATTTTGTTTACTTACCGTAAATTCCTTTTCTTCTAGCTCCTATTGGGAGACCCAGACAATTGGGTGTATAGCTTCTGCCTCTGGAGGCCACACAAAGTATTACACTTTAAAAAGTGTAACCCCTCCCCTCTGCCTATACACCCTCCCGTGGATCACGGGCTCCTCAGTTTTGGTGCAAAAGCAGGAAGGAGAAAACTTATAAATTGGTCTAGGGTAAATTCAATCCGAAGGATGTTCGGAGAACTGAAGACCATGAACCAAAAGTACAATTCAACATGAACAACATGTGTACACAAAAGAACAACCAGCCCGAAGGGCACAGGGGCGGGTGCTGGGGCTCCCAATAGGAGCTAGAAGAAAAGGAATTTACGGTAAGTAAACAAAATTCCCTTTTTCTTTGTCGCTCCATTGGGAGACCCAGACAATTGGGACGTCCAAGAGCAGTCCCTGGGTGGGTAAAAGAATACCTCGATAAAAAGAGCCGAAAACGGCCCCCTCTTACAGGTGGGCAACCGCCGACTGAAGGACTCGCCTACCTAGACTGGCGTCTGCCGAAGCATAGGTATGCACTTGATAGTGTTTCGTGAAAGTGTGCAGACTAGACCACGTAGCTGCCTGACACACCTGCTGAGCCGTAGCCCGGTGCCGCAATGCCCAGGACGCACCCACGGCTCTGGTAGAATGGGCTTTCAGCCCTGAAGGGAGCGGAAGCCCGGAAGAACGGTAGGCCTCGAGAATCGGTTCCTTGATCCACCGAGCCAAGGTTGACTTGGAGGCCTGAGAGCCCTTACGCTGGCCAGCGACAAGGACAAAGAGCGCATCTGAACGGCGCAAGGGCGCCGTGCGAGACACGTAGAACCGGAGTGCTCTCACTAGATCCAAAGAGTGCAAATCCTTTTCACACTGGTGAATTGGATTAGGGCAAAAGGAAGGCAAGGAGATATCCTGATTGAGATGAAAAGGGGATACCACCTTAGGGAAAAATTCCGGGACAGGGCGCAGAACCACCTTATCCTGGTGAAAAACCAGGAAGGGGGCTTTGCATGACAGCGCTGCGAGCTCAGACACTCTCCAAAGTGATGTGACTGCCACTAGGAAGGCCACCTTCTGCGAAAGACGTGAGAGAGAGACATCCCGCAGCGGCTCGAAAGGTGGTTTTTGAAGAGCCGTCAGAACCCTGTTAAGATCCCAGGGTTCCAGCGGACGTTTGTAAGGTGGGACCATGTGGCAAACCCCCTGCAGGAACGTGCGGACCTGCGGAAGCCTGGCTAGACGCTTTTGAAAAAACACGGAGAGCGCCGATACTTGGCCCTTGAGAGAGCCGAGGGACAAACCCTTGTCCATTCCAGATTGAAGGAATGAAAGAAAAAGTGGGTAAGGCAAACGGCCATGGAGGAAAACCATTATTAGCGCACCAGGATAGGAAGATTTGCCAAGACCTGTAATAGATCTTGGCGGACGTTGGCTTCCTGGCCTGTCTCATGGTGGCAATGACCTCCTGAGATAACCCTGAAGACGCTAGGAGCCAGGACTCAATGGCCACACAGTCAGGTTGAGGGCCACAGAATTCAGATGGAAAAACGGGCCTTGTGACAGCAAGTCTGGGCGGTCTGGAAGCGCCCACGGTTGACCCACCGTGAGATGCAACAGATCCGGATACCACGACCGCCTCGGCCAGTCTGGAGCGACGAGAATGGCGCGACGGCAGTCGGACCTGATCTTGCGTAGTACTCTGGGCAGCATCGCCAGAGGGGGAAACACATAAGGCAGTCGAAACTGCGACCAATCCTGGACTAACGCGTCCGCCGCCAGAGCTCTGTGATCCTGAGACCGTGCCATGAAGGCCGGGACCTTGTTGTTGTGCCGTGACGCCATGAGATCGACGTCCGGCGTTCCCCAGCGGCGACAGATCTCTCGAAACACGTCTGGGTGCAGAGACCATTCCCCCGCGTCCATGCCCTGACGACTGAGAAAATCTGCTTCCCAGTTTTCTACGCCCGGGATGTGAACTGCGGAGATGGTGGAGCCTGTGGCTTCCACCCACTGCAGAATCCGTCGGACTTCCTGGAAGGCTTGACGACTGCGAGTGCCGCCTTGGTGGTTGATGTAGGCGACGGCAGTGGCGTTGTCCGACTGGATACGGATCTGCCTGCCCTCCAGCCACCGATGGAAAGCCAATAGGGCTAGATATACTGCCCTTATCTCCAGGATATTGATCTGAAGGGATGATTCTATCGGAGTCCAGGTTCCCTGAGCCCTGTGGTGGAGAAAAACTGCTCCCCAACCTGACAGGCTCGCGTCCGTGGTGACCACAGCCCAGGTTGGGGGTAGGAAGGATTTTCCCCGCGACAGAGAAGTGGGTAGGAGCCACCACTGAAGTGATGTTTTGGTTGCAAGGGAAAGAGACGTTCTTGTCGAGGGAAGCCGCACTCTTGTCCCATTTGCGGAGAATGTCCCATTGGAGTGGCCGTAGATGGAATTGCGCGAACGGGACTGCCTCTATAGCTGCCACCATCTTCCCCAGGAAGTGCATGAGGCGCCTTAAGGGGTGTGACTGACTCCGAAGAAGTGATTGCACCCCTGCCTGCAGAGAAAGCTGTTTGTCGCTCGGTAGCTTGACTAACGCTTGCTGGGTATGAAACTCCATCCCAAGGTAAGTCAGTGATTGGGTCGGTGTCAACTTGGATTTCGGGAAGTTGATGATCCACCCGAACTGCTGGAGAGTCGCCAGAGCGACGGTTAGACTTTGTTGACACGCCACCCGAGAAGGGGCCCTGACTAGGAGATCATCCAAGTAGGGGATCACCGAGTGGCCTTGAGAGTGCAGAACCACCACGACGGATGCCATGACTTTGGTGAAAACCCGTGGGGCTGTCGCCAGGCCGAAAGGTAATACCACGAACTGAAGGTGTTCGTCCCCGATGGCGATACGCAGGAAACGTTGATGTTCGGGTGCGATCGGTACATGGAGATAAGCATCCTTGATGTCGATCGATGCTAGGAAGTCTCCTTGTGACATCGAGGCGATGACCGAGCGGAGAGATTCCATCCGAAACCGTCTGGTTCTCACATGTCTGTTGAGTAGCTTGAGGTCCAGAACGGGACGGAATGACCCGTCCTTTTTTGGCACCACGAACAAGTTGGAGTAAAATCCGCGACCACGTTCCTGAAGGGGAACGGGGATCACAACTCCTTCTATCTTTAGAGCGTCCACTGCCTGAAAAAGTGCGTCGGCCTGAGCAGGGGGCGGAGAGGTTCTGAAGAAACGAGCCGCAGGACGAGAGCTGAACTCTATCCTGTAACCATGAGACAGAATGTCTCTCACCCATCGGTCTTGAACATGTGGCCACCAGGTGTCGCCAAAGCGGGAGAGCCTGCCACCGACCGAGGATGCAGCTAGGGGAGAGTCATGAGGAGGCCGTCTTGGAGGCAGTGCCTCCTGCGGCCTTTTGGGGGCGTGACTTGGACCGCCACGCATAGGAGTTCCTCTGGCCTTTCTCCGGCCTGTTGGACGAAGAGGATTGGGGCTTGACGGAGGGACGAAAGGACCGAAACCTCGATTGGATTTTTCTCTGCTGAGGTCTCTTAGGTTTGGACTGGGGTAAGGAGGAGTCCTTTCCCTTGGATTCCTTAATAATCTCATCCAATCGTTCGCCAAACAAACGGTCGCCAGAAAAGGGCAAACCGGTTAAGAACCTCTTGGAAGCCGAGTCTGCTTTCCATTCGCGCAGCCACATGGCCCTGCGGACTGCCACGGAGTTAGCAGAGGCTACCGCCGTACGGCTAGTGGAGTCCAGGACGGCGTTCATGGCGTAGGACGAAAAGTCTGACGCCTGAGAGGTCAAAGACAAAACATGCGGAGCAGAATTCCGTGTGACAGCATTAATCTCAGTCAGACAAGCCGAGATTGCTTGGAGAGCCCACACGGCTGCAAAGGCCGGGGCGAAAGACGCGCCCGTGGCCTCATAGATGGACTTCACCAAGAGCTCTATCTGTCTGTCAGTGGCATCCTTCAGGGATGAGCCATCTGCAACAGACACAACGGACCTAGCAGCCAATCTGGAGACTGGAGGATCCACCTTGGGACAGTGAGCCCAACCCTTAACGACTTCAGATGGAAAGGGGTAACGCGTGTCAGTGTGACGTTTAGCAAAGCGCTTGTCCGGGACCGCTCTGGGCTTCTGGACAGCATCCCTGAAGTTAGAGTGATCAAAAAACGTATTGCGCGTACGTTTTGGGGAACCGAAACTGGTGTTTCTCCTGCTGAGACGCCGACTCCTCTACAGGAGGAGGCGGGGGTGAGAGATCCAACACCTGGTTGATGGACGAGATAAGATCATTTACTAAGGCGTCCCCTTCAGGTGTATCAAGGTTAAGGGCGAAGTCAGGGTCAGAGCCCTGAGCTCCCACGTCCGCCTCGTCTTCCAGAGAGTCCTCAAGCTGGGATCCCGAGCAGCGTGAGGAAGTCGGGGAAGAGTCCCAGCGAGACCGCTTAGCCGGTCTGGGACTGCGGTCTGGGCAGGAGTCCTCCGCCTGAGACCTAGGGGCCAACCTGGGAGAGTGCTGCGGCGCGGACCGAGAGGGGCCTGGAGGAGACGAGCTAACAGGGGCCGGGGCCTGTGGAAGGTCCGGTCTGGACTGCAATGCCTCAAGGAGTTTAGAAGACCATTTGTCCATAGACAGTGCAATGGATTGAGAAAGTGACTGAGAGAGTTTCTCAGCAAAAGAGGCCAACACCGGTGACTCTGTCCCTGCAGCCTGCTCAGGGGGAGCAGGGGGGTCTACATGAGCCGAGGGGCCCACCAGTGCCCGAGGCTCCGGCTGAGCAAGCGAGGCAGGAGTCGAGCATTGCTCACAGTGAGGGTAGGTGGAACCCGCAGGTAACATAGCCTCACAAGAGGTACAGGCCGCCAAAAAAACCTGTGCCTTAGTAGCTTTGCTCCTTGTGGACGACATGCTGTTGTCTCCTAGGAGAGTGACCACTGAGGGTATATGGGAAAAGGGTATACAGCCTGACCGAACAGATATATATTTCTATTATATATATATATATATATGTATCTATTCCGGCACCCTAGGGGGACCAGCACCGGGTGACCGGTGTGGCTTACCGACCGCTAACGAGCGGAGTGTGTCCTCCAGATTCTCTGCCGTGGATCCCCCGGAGCTGCAGAGCTGTTCACTGAGAAGCATCCACCAGCAGAATGCCAGAAAATGGCCGCCGGAGCTCTCAGTGGAGGAGTGGGGCCGAGGGCGGCGCCAGCAAAGAGCGGGAATCTGGGGTCCCCACAGTGGTCAATGAGGGGGGAGGAAGACATGCAGGATGCTCCAGCCCTCACATCCGACGTCATGTCGGTAATCCCACCCTTACCCCTGACAGGCAGGCCCGGGGGCGGGATTTTCGCGACTAGGCCGCGGTGAAGCCGGGGACTAAATTTGAGGCCGCGCCCGACAAGCAGGCACGGTCAGCGCGGAAGTCCACTGGCCTCCTCAATTTCACAACTACCGCGGCTTGGTGCGCTCCCTGCACAGTCCCCTATGGGGACACAGAGTACCTTTAAGTTGCAGGGCCCGGTCCCTGAGGTTGAAGAGGCTCCGGTCCGGCAGGTTCCACCAGGGGCTGCGGATGGAGGACGGTGCCAGCAAATTGATGACCGCTCAGGATCCCACTTCTCCCAGAGCCGCATAAGGGATGGTGAAGGAGACGGCATGTGGCTCCAGCCTCTGTACCCGCAATGGGTACCTTAACCTTAACAACACTGCCGACATAGTGGGGTGAGAAGGGAACATGCCGGGGGCCCCGTGGGGGTCCTCTTTTCTTCCAACCGACATAACTAAGTATGAGAATGCATGAGTGGATGTGTGCCTCCTTCCACACAAAGCATAAAACTGAGGAGCCCGTGATCCACGGGAGGGTGTATAGGCAGAGGGGAGGGGTTACACTTTTTAAAGTGTAATACTTTGTGTGGCCTCCAGAGGCAGAAGCTATACACCCAATTGTCTGGGTCTCCCAATGGAGCGACAAAGAAAAATGTAATAAATGATACCTAAAATATGTACCATCAAGTATAACGGAGGTAAAGATGTGAAGTGTCAATGTATAACCTAATCAAAGAAAGAGAATAAGTGAGATATGAGGTAACGCAGATGTGTTTACTAACAGAGTGAGAGGGTGTAATATGAAATATGGGTGGTTTATCGAAGGATATGTATGGTAAGATGTTCACCAGATGGATACAACAGGAAACTATATTGCAATAGTGTAAGGTAATATATACGCCCAAATGTGGATGCCTAATACATAGGAACAAAAAAAACAATGGTTATATATAGACATATACGCATATGGTATATACTGTGCAATAATAAAAGTAGGTAAACTGGAATACCTGAAATGAGGTAAATGGCAATATAAGGAAGATGGTATAATTAACAGATCCTTATCATGTATCGGGGAATAACATGGAGCATCTGTGTAGCAGATAATAGCAATTAAGGAATATAATGCTGTCTACCAATGGTTAGAGAAGATGATTAACAAATTTACCTACAGACAGGATAGTTTCAAAATTACTAATCAGATGTGCTAGAGGTAAGTAACCTTATGGTCGTCCTGCTGACGGCAGAGAAGATGGTCCTAGTGGTGCTATAAATGTAGTATGAAATGATAAAAAATGACCAAATTGTAACATAGTGGGTGTCACGTTACATCAAAATCATACCTGGGTTTCAAAAACAGGAGACCTGCAATTGGAACATGGATCCGGCATATAAAGGCCACTCTAATATATAAAGAACAAAATTCTGATGATATATGATAGGAATATATAACTAGGTAGTAGACTGGTTAGTAAGCTACTAGTATAATGTAGTACTACCTGTAATGTCTTATGTAGAGACAAGTCATGTTTAACATCAAGACACATAGTGGACCATAAAGGAATATTATGCTATACCAAAATAAATTCCTCTGTACAAACAGATGATATGGGGTAGTAGATCACAATCTGGAGGTAGTAGAGAAGGCACAAAATTATAACCAGTGCGGGGTTAGACTGAATGTGACATGCAAATATATCAGGGAGGCATATACCTAATGGTAGGAAAAATGATTTCGAGTAGAGAAAAAAATCTCAGGTAGAGCAGAAAGTAGTATAGCCTTACAAGACTCTATGGAGACTGAGAAAATAATGGATCTAATTTTTTACAAATAAACAATAGTACCTAAGGCATAATTATCGATTAGGTATATACACACGAGAGCCCAAAATGGGAAATACAGGAATCATGTAGAGTTCCTAAGACCGGAGATAAATTATTAAAAGGAAATGAAGTGTATCTATATATGGGAAAAATAGAATTTGAAAATCAGAACATATCAGTAGGTTTAAATATAGCTTTGTCTAAATAAATAAGTACATAAACAAGTAGATAAACAGAATATCCCCTCCGGGGAGTTAATAGCCCTTCACCTATTGAGCACTAGCTGTCACAAAAAAACCTGCTGATGCTACACTTTGAGCGCTGGGACAGTCTTCACTTTCTTGCCTGTAATGTCACTTCTTTCTAGACTGCCGTAGCAGTCTATGCGCATGCGCAGAGTGCGTTTCACTCACTCACTTCTGCGTTCCACAGACCGGATATTACACCATACACTGTGCTCACACCGGCAGCATAAATACGTCAGTCTCTAAGCGACACGGCATATAGCAGGACGCACATGGGCACATCTCCTATTACCTTTCTGGCGGCCATTGGTGAGTGTTTTCCTCCAGATGGACAATGCAGTGATTTACTTGTGCTAATTAGATCCGTTATTTTCTCAGTCTCTAGAGTCTTGTAAGGCTATACTACTTTCTGCACTACCTGAGATTTGTTTCTCTACTCGAGATCACTTTTCCTACCATTAGGTATGTGCCTCCCTGATATATTAGCATGTCATATTCAGTCTAACCGCGCACTGGTTATAATTTTGTGCTTTACTGCCTGCAGATTGTGATCTACTATCCCATATCATCTGTTTGTACAGAGGAATTTATTTTGGTATAGCATAATATTCCTTTATGGTCCACTGTGTGTCTTGATGTTACACACGACATAAGACATTACATGTTGTACTACATTATACTAGTAGCCTACTAACTAGTCTACTACCCAGTTATATATTATCATATACCGTCTTTTTACAAAAATAAGACCTCCCCCAAAAATAAGCCCTAGCAGGGATTTTCAGCATTTTCGGAGAAAGGCTTAAATATAAGCCCTCCCCCGAAAATAAGCCCTAGTCGCAAATCAATAATGAAGTGTCCGTGCAGCTAAAAAAGATACAGATACTGCAGGACACTTCATTATACACGGGGGCACCCGGCAATTACACTCACCCGACACTGAACGGCAGCACCTGCAGTGATCACACACCCGCACACATCAGCTCTCACACACACACACACACACACAATCAGATCTCACACACACACAAGATCTTACACACAAACATCGAATCGCACACACAGTCAGATTACACACATAATCAGATTACACGCAAACTTCAAATCACACACACACATCGGATCGCACACACACTCACCTCATCCAGCGACACCGATCTCTTCTCGCCGGCAGAATCCTGAGAGGCAGTGCAGTGGAGCGCAACGAACAGGACCTGCGGCCGGACACGTGACTTGCTCTTATTCCCTGCGGCCGTAAGTCCTGGATGTGATGTGAGTGTGTGTGTATGTGTGTGTATGTGTGATCTGCTGTGTGTCTGCAATCGGCTGTGTGTGTGTCTGCGTTTGGCTGTGTGTATATCTGTGATCGGCTGTGTGTGTCTGTGATCGGATGTGTGCCTGTGATCGGCTGTGTGTTCTTGTGATCGGCTATGTGTGTCTGTGATCGGCTGTGTGTGCCTGTGATCGGATGTGTTTATCTGATCGACTGTGTGTGCCTGCGATCGGATGTGTGTATCTGTGATCGACTGTGTGTGACTGCGATCGGCTGTGTATCTGTGTTCGGCTGTGTGTGCCTGCGATCTGCTGTGTGTGTGTGATCTGCTGTGTGTGTGTGATCTGCTGTGTGTGTGCTTGCGATCGGATGTGTGTATATGTAATCGGCTGTGTGTATCTGTGATCGGCTGTGTGTGCTCTGCTGTGTATATCTGCGATCTGCTGTGTGTGTGTGTGTGTGTGTGTGTGATCTGCTGTGTGTGATCTGCTGTGTGTCAGCTAGCAGCAGGGTAGGACGGCGTGCAGCACCGACCAGAGATCACAGGAGAACCTGGGAACCACGCAGACGTCCTGGTCTGGTGAGCATGAGTCTCCTTCGAAGTGGGGGGGTCTGCTTTTTGGGGGGGTAAACTTACCCCCAACCGTTTTTCTCCAAGAATAAGACCTCCTCCAAAAATAAGCCCTAGTGCTTTTTTGGGGGGCAAAAAAAAATATAAGACAGTGTCTTATTTTTGGAAAAACACGGTATCATCATAATTTTGTTCTTTATATATTAGAGTGGCCTTTATATGCCGGATCCATGTTCCCATTGCAAGTCTCCTGTTTTTAAAACTAAGGTACGATTTTAGTGTAACATCCATCTGGTGATCATCTTAACGTACATATCCTTCGATAAACCACCCATATTTCATATTACACCCTCTCACTCTGTTGGCAGCGAACACACCTGCGTCACCTCGTATCTCACTTATTCTCTTTCTTTGATTAGGTTATACATTGACACTTCACATTTTTACCTTCGTTATACTTGATGGTACATATTCTAGGTATCATTTATTACAATTTTTGCTGTACTTAGTTGATGATGGTTTATCCTTATATATATTCATTCTGATTATTGTATATACTTGTACTACTATACGAGATGTTTTAATTTGTCCTTGATTGGTGTTTGCATATTACTTTGTATTTAGATGGTCCGGTCTGAAGAAGGCGAGTAGGCCGAAACGTCACTTGTGGCGGACATTGACACTATACAGCACTTCACATTGAATATTTTTAACCAATAAAGAAAAGAACAGTATTCCAGTATTTATTCGTTTTTTCCTTGGGTAATTAATAGTGTGCCGGAGCTCTCTCATTTTTAAAAAATAATAAAACTGTTGAATGAGGAATATAGTGTCGGAGAGTCTTTAGTCAAAGAAACTTTTTTCCTGTGTGTGTTTTTTTTTTTTCCACTTTTCATTTACCGGGTTAGTAATGGGGGTTTCCAATAGATTAGACGTTTCAATTACTAACCCCTGGGCTTGATATCAGCTGACAACACTCCCAAAAAATACCACCCCAATTGCCAATGCACCACGGCAATCAGAAATAGCCAGTACGAAGCACCAAAATTGGTGCATTTTATGAATGTGCCAATTTTGGGGCAAATGTGGGCTGTTATTTTTTAGGCTGGGAAGGGCCAAATAACCATGGACCATCACAGCTTGATAATACCAGCCGACAGCTATCTGCTTTACATTGGCCAGTTATCAAAATTAAAGGGGACCCCTGTACTTATTTTTTTTAATTATTTATCGTTTTATATGTGTTTTTAGGTGCGTTTTATGCTATGTAAACGCACTTAAGTTGTATTCACAGTTTCAATGTTTGTTCACGCTTTCACGGTGTTACATTTCCGCATGAATCCTAAACCTCCGCTCACTTGTGTGCTTGGCATTTCAGGATTCTCATGGACTTTGCTGACATCAAGATTTCCTTAAATGCATAAAAAAATGTGGCAAAAGCATTGAAAGAATTGACATGCTGCAGATTTCTTCTGTACCAAATCTGCAAGTCAGAAATAAGCATTGTGTGCATGACAATTTAAGAGTCTCATCGATTTTGCTGGCAACAGGATTTCCTTCAGTTTTTGTAAGAAATCAGCAATCAAAAACACAAAAAACACAAAAACACTCGGCAAAAACATGACATGTACACATAGCCTTAAGTAAGTAGGATAGATTAGATAGAATTCTGCATCCATAAAACGTTCCACTCCTCTACATATTATAAACGTGCACCCTTTAGTGCCTTTTATGTGGCACTAGGCTACATGCGCACACTGCAGCTTTTTGTGCTCACAAACTGCAACCAAAGCTGCACGTTGTCAGAGAGAGCCTGGAAATGTAAAAAAAACCCCCGCTTGTAATGTAGTTGCGTTTTTGGTGCGTTTTTGTGACAAATGTTGACAAATTTGCTAGAAGAATGAACATGCTGCATCTTTTATGTCATAAACATTTGACAAAAAAAACGCTGACAAACTGCAAGGTGCACATAGCAAATCTGAATTCTGATGTCAGAAAGTTCTGACAACAAAACTGCACCAAAAAATGCGAAAAAAACCGCTGCATGCGCATGTAGCCTAAAGGGTGTTAAGGCTGTTTTAAGCTAAAAAAAGAAAATTATAATTAAAAAAAAAAAGTGATTTGGTCCCCCCCACCTATTTTTCATAGCTAGCTATAGTTAAACAGACAGCTGTAGGCGGATATTATCAGTGTGGGAACTCCCATGGTTATTTTTTTCCTTTGCTGCCTAAAAACACCTTCCCATAACTGCACCCCGAAGTGGCGCATGCATTAGCTGTCCCAATTCCGGTTGTTTACCCCAAGTCTTTCCGATTGCCCTGGTGCGGTGGTAATAGAGATAATATTTTTGGGGGTTTATGTCAGCTGTGTAGTGTAGCTGGCATCAAGCCCAGTGGTTGATAATGGAGAGGCGTCTATCAGAAAGAACGAATACCAACTCGGTATAAAGAGGGAAAAAAAAAATAAATCACAACACTTCCCAAATTTCTCATTCACCAATTTACTTAAAAACAAGAAAAAAAAATGTAAAAAAAAGCCATGAAGATTCTGAAGTAATCCACCGAATCCGATAAAGTAAAAAAAATGGAAAACTGGAAGACATAAAATAATAATTAGCTAGCCTCCACCCAAAAAAACCACAGCTCAGATATAATTCATGGTGATCCCACGATATCCACAGATTCTGTCATACAAGCTATAAAGCCACATTCAAAGTATGAAGCTTCATAAGTTACTCCTGGTCATTTCTCTCGAGCGGTGATGTCCGTAATGTCATTGCTCGTGAGACATTCCGGGTGTAGCGCTGTCCTCTGCATGACCCGGCGACAGCAATAATTAAGTCAGTAATCTTACATGACCTCATCACCCTCATCGGGTCTCGAGGAGGGCAGTGCGAGACCCGGAAGGTTTCATAAGAGACGTTACTGAGTTACTGACGTGACTAATTGTGAGAAATGATTGGGAGTGACTTATGAAGCTTTGTTCTGTGAATGAGGCTCCATAAATTGTACAACAGAATTGGTCGATGTCGTGGGATCACCATGGATTACATCAGAGCTAATGTTTTTTGGGGGGGAGCTAATAAAGTGATGAACGAGGGACTATCTCTTGTCTTTATTTTTTATATTATTCCTTTTTATGTCTTTCCGGTTTCCATTTTTTTACGACATCGGATTCGGTGTATTACTTCAGAATCTTCATGGCTTTTTATTTTTTTTAAATAAATAGGTGAATGAGAGAACATGCAGAGGGCGGTTAGGAGCTAACAGAGTGGTGAACGAGAAACTGTCTTATGCTTTTATTTCTTTAACTATTTAATTTCAGGTCTTTCATGTTTCTATTTTTGGACTAAGTTGGATTACTTCAAAATCTTCATGGCGCTCTAATTTTTATTATTTTTTTAAATAAATTGGTGAACAAGGGATAGTGTAGTGGAGTTTTTAGTCAAACAAAGTATTATTTCCTGTGGACGTGTTTTTTTTTTTTTACTTACTGGGTTAGTAATGAGGATGTGTGATACATGCCTATCCAATAATAACCCCTTGACTTCATGTGAGCTAACAATTCACAGCTGACATTAACTCCAAAATCCAATACCCCGATTACCACCCCACCGAGCAATCAGCAACAGACAGGCAAAGCGCTAGAATTAGGGCATGTAATGTGATGCGCCACTTCTGGGGCAGCTGCGGGCTGCTATTTTTGGCTGGAAAGGGCCAAATGACCATGGTCCTTCCCAACTTGAAATATTAGCCCCTAGCTGCCTGCGTTAACTTGGCTAGTTATAATAAAAAAGCTACTTTTTTTTTTTTTTCTTTACTTTTTATTGTCCTTCCCTCCCAGATTTCGTGGGAGGGTCTGATGAAAAGAAAAAAAATGCTTGAGTTTCCCATTGCCTTCCACTATACTTTTTACTCGAGTCAAGACCCCTGAACAGTCCAATGTACTTGATTCGAGTAATGAGCACCTGAGCCTTTTGGTGCTCACTCACATCGCTAGTAATCATTTCCATAGCTGAATTCTCGCGGCATGTCGGCCTACTAGGTGCAACAAATTTAGCTCATAAGTCCCAAATCTCGACTGATAACAATAGCATGCAACATGCCCTTGACCACTTCCATTTTGTGGGATACAGAACCAAACTTTGTGCAATATATAGTGGCCTGGGCCAAGAGATAGTTCTTGACATCCCCATGGATGCATCTTACCCCCACCCCCAACCCAGGAACTAGCAAATGCAGAAATATGGCCCTCAGCAGGGTTGCCAAACTCCCTGAGTGCAGGAGCTACATCACTTTGATGCCGTCCACAGTCACCTGGCACGCGGAAAAAAAAAAAAAAAGACTCATCAGCCAATGAAACAGTTCATCGGTTCTGATACTAGCGGGCAATGGGCTGATATATGACCCATGGTTACGACACCTCCAACAGACAATGGTATGAGAGGTACCCCTTGAAGTCAGCTTTGACGAGTCCTGGGTCTTTGTGAGCAACTCAGACATGAATGCCCCTTTGTTGGGTATTCCAGAGAGGTGACTTCAGGCTCCTCTGATTGCTCAAGTAGTTCTTCACTGCCAAGTATCTCTCCACAAGGTCGTCTGCATTCTGTGGGTCTCCTTGGGAAACCTAGCTTTGCAAAAGATTTAGGTAGCTAGTGAATAAATTAGTATACAACTGTGCTGGAAACCAAGTTTCAGGCTGCAGCCATTTTTGCATCAGGTTTTGCACTTTGGTTGTGCCAGAGGTGCATATGTTGTGCCCACCAGCTAGGGTTACACCCAAACGTGCCATAATCTCCACCTTCAGCTTTCTATTCTCTTTGGTATCATGCAGGGCAAGGTTGTAGTACGCTTTCTGTGGTTCCTCAGTAAGGTACAGAGCTAGGACCTCTGTCCATTGTACTGTCACCCTCTTAAAGACAGTCAGGAAAGCCTTGACATTTTCCACCTGAGTCAGTAGATCACACTTGTGTTAAACGTGATCACCAAGGAAACATTTCTCTGTTTTCAGCACACATTTCCTTTCAAAGGAGACTTCACACTCCACTTTGCTCAGCTCCCACCCAACTGACCGACAAGTGAACTCAATGTCTGGTTCTAGTCATAGCTATGCAGGTGCACCTAATCAAGGACTATAGTGCTAGGATTTAACCCTGTACTACTTGGATTTCTTATACCCCACTGAATATTATTATTTTTTTCATGGTTGAGCCCAATTTGGTTTTGTGCTATGGGACCCCATGATTTCTACGTACGTCCCTGCCTCCACTCCTCATAGTATATGTTGTACTATGTGTTACTCTGTAATGTTTTTTCTTCTTTGAACAGTGCTGCGGAATAGGTCGGTGGGATAGAAATAAAAATTATTATATAGACACACTTGGCTACAACCGTGCAATTATCTGCAAAAAGAAACTGGTGATTTGTGCAAATCGAATAACAAGTTGTTCAAACAGTGACAAGTAAATTCTCTCCGATCCGCTAATCTCTGCTTTATTCTAATCCAATTATTGTACCAAGATATTTCATACAATAGATGGCGGCTCCTGCACCCATCAACAGCGCAAATCTAGAGCTGCACACAAAGCCGAATAGGTCTGCATTCTGCAAATATAACGTTCACTATTATTTACATGGCCGTCTACATCCAGCCTTATTAAACATCTTGTCTGCAGTAGGACGACGTCTAAAAGGCATTAGGCCAGAATCACACTTGCTAGTGCCTCGCGTGAGTCTCTCATGGTAGAACCTGGCTTGGCCGCACACTCCCCTGACAGGAGCGGGTCGGTTGCATGTATCTCTATGCAGCTCAGACGCTCCTGTATGCATAGTGTGCGGCCATGCCGGGTTCTACCATGAGAGACTCGCGCGAGTTACACGCGAGGCACTAGCAAGTGTGATTCTGGCCTTATACTAAAATTCACACAGAAGCCTCCAGCAGATCCAGGAGAGCACATAATAAACAGAATAACCTTCCCCTGAGCTATTCCATACCTGTAAGTTTCCCTCAAATACACAATTGATTCAAAGGGTTTATGGCAGTTTTCTGTTTCAGTCTTCTGGAGTAAAACACTTTGAAGAGCCACAAAATCTTACAACTTTGGATGTTTTTACATCAGTCCTGTCCAGATCCACCAAAGTGGGCAAAGCATGGATAGGGCGTGGTGTCGCCCCTCCGGAGAATAGTTCAAAAGTTCCTCTACTCTGGTGGTGAAAGTTACTCCAGAAATGTTACTCCAGGCCTTAAATGCAGCAGCATTTCTGACAAGGCACACGCCATAGAGAAAACGTACAGAATTAATTAAAGTTAAGCTGTCACCTTTTCGTTTTGTATTTTTTTTGTATTAATAAAAGTGATTATGGAATCAAGTATTCTTAATACAAAATAAAATTCACTGTTTATTTAGTTTTGATTTAATTCTAGTTTTAATGAAATACTGGGGCTGCCATCTTGGATTTTCTGTGAGGAATGACAGTTGCCTCAAATACAGCAGCGCCTGTGCATAGAAGACTGTTGTCGGGCTCCGACCTCTATACTTAACACAGAAACAGCTTCTGCTGTGAAATAGACACGCCCCCTGGGCCGTCACAACAGAGGGAGGAGATCTCTGCCATCTTTGTGCAACTCACAGGTATGCTGCACTTTCCCCCTGTCACCGGCCGGGATGTGTGAGTACTGGCACCGGGCCGCCGCCTCTCCCTCCCACCCACAGCACCCCCCCAGAGCTGCTACTCCTCTCCCCACCACCGCCACTACTCTCTCCCTGTCACACTCCTCACTCTCCTTCGCTGTTCTCTCCCTCCTGCTCTCCTCTCCCCGCCGATCTCCCTGCAGCCACAGCTCCCCCCACTCTCTTGTGCTCACCTTGGGCCTCTGCTCTTCAGCTCAGCAGAGCACAGTATACTGAGGAGCACAGTATACAGCGAAATACAGCGGAGCACGGAATACAGCAAAGCATAGTATACTGAGGAGCGCAGTATACAGCGAAATACAGTGGAGCACGGAATGCAGCAGAGCACAGTATACTGAGGAGCGCAGTATTCAGCGAAATACAGCGGAGCACAGTACACTGAGGAGCGCAGTATACAGCGAAATACAGCGGAGCACAGTATACTCTCTTATCCTTTTGGAAACACCCAGAACGATAGGGGGGGGCTGTGACATCACACACAGGAGAGTAGATTCAGCCCACTTTTACTGCATTTGTAATGTGAGCTAGTTCTACAGTAGCTCTGCAGTAGGATAACAGCAGCTGCTCCCCCTAGTGTTTAAGAGTGGAAAATATCAAACTTTAATTTTTTGTTTTATATTTTGCTCAATTAAAAACAAATAATATTTAAACAAAATAAATAAGGCCCTGTGCGCACTAAAAAAAAAGGAGTTTTTTCAAGAAATTTCTTGAGTCTGAAAGATTAGCGCAATTGCGTTAAAAAAACGCACAATAATGCACCAAAAAGCGTGTGTTTTTACCGCGTTTTGGTGCGTATTTTTTCCACAGGTTGGTTCCTGCATTTTTTTTTACCATTATCTATGGCAAAAAACGCAGGTACCTGCAGAAAAGAAGTGACATGCACATGCTTTTTCTCAAGAAATTCTGTAGAAAGAATGTTCTTGAGAAAAAAAAACGCAGTGTGCGCACACCTACTTTTTTTTCCCATAGGTTTTGCTGGGGAATGTCTGCAGAAAGGTTACAACCATTTTTCTCAAGAAATTTATGCAGCAAAAATGCAGTGTGTGCACAGGGCCTAAAACATTAATACTTTCCTTTTTTTTTTTTCAGTTATTGAAATTTTTTTTTTTCTTGGACAACACCTTCCCTTTAACCGTTTTTTGCTCCCCTTCCTCCGAGAGCTTAACTTTTTGTATATTGCCATATAAGGGTTTATTTTTTGCGGGACGACTTGTACTTTTGAATGACACCATTCATTTTCCAACATAGTCTACTGGAAAAGGGGGGAAAAATACCAAATGTGAAGAAATAGTAAAAAGAAAAAAATGAAATTCCACAATGTTTTTTTGGGTTTTTTTTTATTCACCCTGTTCCCTATATGGTAAAACGAATATATCAGTATGATGCCTCAGGTCAGTATGAGTTTGTAGATTCTAAACATGTATACTTTTACGTAAGTGGTGAAAAAAATTCAGAAGTTTGCCATTTTATGAGACCGGTAGCGTTCTCATTTTTCGGAATCTGGGGCTCAGTGACTGCTTATTTTTTTGCATCTTCAGCTTGCGGTTCTAATATTATCATTTTTGTGTAGATGCGCTGTTAGTTATTGCATTGTAATGCAATATTGCAGTGACCGAAAATATAACTTTGGCGTTTGGATTTATTTTTCTCGCCACGCCGTATACTGATTAGAATAATTTATTTTATATTTTGATAAATCAGGCGTTTTTGAACGCAACAATACCAAAGATGTGTATTTTTCAAATTGTTTTATTTTCAATGGCAAAAAGGGAGCAGTGATTTGAACTTTTAGGTATTATTTATATTTTTGAAAACTTTTTTTTTTTCATTACATTTTTAATTGATTCTACTGGTTCCCCTAGGGGACGTTATGGCTCATCTCCTGTGAGTACCGGCACTCTGTTGGCTCTCACAGGACGTGAGTCATGGTACCGGCAGGGGTCATCAGCACACATTGATGCCTCATGATCGCATCAAGGAGCCACTGATGGCTGCAGGGATCCCCACTGAGGCTCTTCAAATCGTGATGTCAGTGCTTCACAGTGCAATCTAAAGGGTTAACAGGCAACCTTAGCCGTCGCCTAAGTCCGCAGTAGCCGGAGGAAAGCGACCAAGGATGTGCCAGTGCATCCTAGGTCGTTAAGGGATTATCATTTTCCAATTAATGAGTTTGGCTCATCTTACCTCACCACACCCCTTCATTAAGACCGGCGTCCAAAGTGCAAGTCTTAATGAAGCAGAACCTACATTTTTAAGCATAAAATTCACATCTAAAATTCCATGTGAACACACTCTGATAAATTATATAAAGTTATTATAGATGCCAGTGATGGAGTAACATCTGTGACTTCTCTGCATTTAGTGGTCACTACTCACCTGTGCGGTTATCTGTAGGAATCTCCTCTTTACACCACCCATCACCCCTTACATATGTCTCTGTAGTATTAATATGGGTCAGATCTTCACCCTGAAAATAATATTGTAAAAGTCACAGACAGATGGAGAAGTCACGTGAAATGATTAAGAACAGAAAAGATCATAAATGACCAAAACTGACAGCAGTAGATATCACAGAGCTGCAGGTCTCCTGTATAACCCAACCTGTCCCCTCCTAATTGTAACCAGCAGTCTCCATAACCAGAAAATTGTGAGAAGATCCAGACAACATCTAAGTGCTCGGTTCCACTTGTGATTTTCACGGACAAGTGCAATGCGATAAAACATCAGATTGATTAGCACTGGTTTGAGTGCAATCAGGCAATGTACTTCTGCTATTTTTTCCTCAGTTCGAATCGTGCTGAGGATCAAGTTGCAGTATGCTGCGAATGGCTGCGTAGACTGCACCAGACTTACTAATGCAAGTCTATGGGTGCGAGAAAAATATCGCACGGCATTACATACGAACGTCATACAGATGCTAGGTGAGAAAAACCTACACACTTGCATAGCACTCGCATGGCATACGGATAGTAGGCAAGAAAAAAAAAAGCGCACTTGCATGACGCTTGTCCCACTTTATCCTGTCATCTCCACCAAGTATAAACCATACACTGAATGGCCACATTATTACAGACACCATCTAGTAGCATTGGATTTCCTTTGGCATTTAGGAGATCAGCAATTTATCACATCAAAGATTCCAGGTGATGAAATAGTTCTGCAGGATTACAGGCCCATGGGGACATGACAGCTTCTTACATTTACTGAAAATTACACCGAGGAGCTGACAGGCACTGAACATCCCATTCTACCTCGCCCCAGAGATGCTCTATAGGACTAAAGCCTGCTTTACACCTTACAATTAGGTGTGCGATCTCGTATGCGATGTGACATGCCCAGGTCGCATATGCGATTTAATGAGATCGCACGTAGGTCGTTCATTTGCTGTCACACGAGCGTTAGTAGTCTATGTTAAATTGATCAATTTTGTGTGCGACCCTTTAGATCATGTGTTCTGTGACGTATGCATTGGGCACCCCTTTTTTTTTTTTTTTTAATTTATTGACTTGCCAAGCGTGTGTAATGTGTAGGGATGCGTTTTTACTATGTCATCTGCCATTCAGCTCTGCTACATGGCTGCTAACAGCAGACACAGACAACCATGTAGCAGAGCTGAATGGCAGATGACAGCAGACACAGAAAGAGCCGCACGATCAGAATGAACTCGGGTTAACTTCACCCGACTTCATTGTCATGCTGCGGCTCTGTCTGTGCCGCTCCTGTCAGCTCCACGCAGCAAATGAGGTGAGTAGCGCGATCAACTGAGCTGTCACTGAGGTTACCCGCGGCCACCGCTGTATCCAGTGACAGTGGGTAACCTCAGTGACAGCTCAGCTGATCGCACGGCTGTCTTCAGTTGCTGCGTGTAGGTGACAGGAGCGGCGGTGTCTTCTGAAGCTTTGGTCACCTTCATGCAGCAGAGCTGGATGCGACGCTGGAGGTCCGTGGATTACGCCAGACATGGAGGGCTTTTTCGGGCTTATTAAAGTGGTGAACCAGGGTATATGTTTGTGTTTTTTATTTCTAATAAAGGATTTTTTCAGGTGTGTGTGTTTATTTACTGTAATTTACAGATTAATCATGGAAGGTATCTCGGGGAGACGCCTGACATGATTAATCTAGGATTTAGTGGCAGCTATGGGCTGCCATTAACTCCTTATTACCCCGATTTGCCAACGCACCAGGGCAAATCGGGAAGAGCCGGGTACAGTCCCAGAACTGTCGCATCTAATGTATGCGGCAATTTTGGGCGGCTGCTGGCTGATAGTTAGGCTGGGGGGCTCCCCATAACGTGGAGCTCCCCATCCTGAGAATACCAGCCTTCAGCCGTACGGCTTTATCTGGCTGGTTTTAAAATTGGGGGGGACCGCACGCCGTTTTTTTTAATTATTTATTTCACTGCACAGTATAGACACGCCCACCGGCTGCTGTGATTGGGTGCAGTGAGACACCTGTCACTCAGCGTGGGGGCGTGTCTCACTGCAACCAATCATAGGCGCCGGTGGGCGGGGAAAGCAGGGAATACGAGATTGTTTAATGAGCGGCCGGCTTTTTCAAAATAGTAAAAGCCGCCGGAGCAGTGTGAATGCCGTGCAGCGCCGCATCGGTGATCGGGGATCGGTGAGTATGAGAGAGGGGGTAAGAGGGATAGACTGACATGGACAGAGAGGGACAGATAGTGACCGACTGACAGAGATTAGTGAATGACAGACATTGTGAGGTGCTTCAGAACGCAGCTTTTCAGCTGCGCTCTGAAGCGGACCTTTTTTAAGCTGCGGTGTAGAGCGCTCACCTGCGCACATAGCCTCAGACATCAAAAGCGTATGAGGGATGTCACACATTTCAATTGATTAGGTTCGTACAACAAAACGTCCAATGTATGAGGAATAAACGACGTGTATGCGATCACCGTATTTGCGTTCAATCTTGATCGCATGTAGGTGTCACACGCAAATACATCACGAACGATGCCGGATGTGCGTCACTTACAACTTGACCCCGACGACGGATTGAAAGATTTATTGAAGCGTGTAAAGCAGGCATAAGATCTGAGGACTGTGAAGGCCGAGGAGGCAAGAAAAAGTAATGTCATGTTCCTGATATAAAGAAGTGGAAGATCCCGACACCCCCTGGAGAGAATTGCTGTGTGACATAAAGCTTCACTTGTGGAGCTGCAGAATATACTGTTATTACAGGACCCTGAGGCAAAGTACTGTCCTTATATGGTGAAAGCTATTGGTCATTGTAATCACTTTAATGTGAGTCAGCCCTGCAGCTGAGCAGGGGAGAATTACAGATGGTCAGCACTGCAACTGGGCAGGGGGTAGTTACAGAGGGTCAGACCTGCAGGAGGGCAGGGGAGAGTTCCAGAGGGTGAGACCTGCAGCTGCGCAGGGGAGAGTTACAGAGGGTCAGACCTACAGCTGGGCAGGGGGGAGTTATAGCGGGTCAGCCTTGTAGCTGGGCAGTGGAGAGTTAAAGAGTATGAACCCTGCAGCTGGGTAGGGGTGGCGCTACTGATGCACCCCAGAGCTATGGGGTACTTGGTCCCGGGCCTTGAATTGCAGGGAAATGTCACGGTGGTGGCCGATGCCCGGTCCTGTGACCCTGGGGGGGTCGCTTAAAAAGTGGAATAAAGAAGATAAAAATAAAATGTTTTTCTTGTCGCCACTTGCGGTATGCAGCTATATGGGGAAAGCCGCCGCTACAAATTCTCTCACTGCTGGGTCTGGTAGTATTGTGCAGCTTGGATGGTATGGCCCTCCACAAGTAGAGTACATTGATCTTGTGCACCTCTACTGCCTCCTGGTGGTAGTCAGGAGACTGCTGCTGTTGTAGAAGAGGGGACTGGTGATGCTGCAGTGGCCCCTGCTGGACATACCACCATGTCCAGGGCGTACGAGCCCCGCTCCCCGTAGTGTCAGGTGTACGAGACCACATCACCCGGGTGTAGGTCTCGTCCAGGGTGTCCTTTTGGAAGATGGGCCCTCAGATCCCGCCAGGAGACAAAGACTCCTTGTTCCAGTCCCGGCTCTGCTATGAAGCCTCATCCCTTTACCAGGTTAAACCTCTCTACCACACCCTGGTACAGCGCCCCTCGGGCCTTGCAACTTGCCCGCCGGAGGTGACTTTTTCTTGGAGGTCACGGGCCTCCACCTGTGCCCTTCAGGTCTCCCGCTGCTCCTGCTCGCGGGCCAACTGGTCAATAGTGGCCCATCACGCTGCTCAGGTCTCCTCATTAATGGCAGCTCTCTGCCTGGCGATCACCACTCCGCACTCCGGGTCTGGAGGCCTCTGGTTCAGGAGCCGGACCTTCCCTTTCCGGGTAGTTTTCTGCCGGGTCCACGGTAGCGGCTTGGGGCGGTACGTGGTATTCGGGGATCGAGGTGGCATCCTCCTCTGCAGCTCCCGTTGATGTTACAGCCTGGTCCTTCACGGCCGGGTCTGGTGGTGGTGCGGCCTGGTCGAGGGAGGATTCTGGCAGACAGGTCGGTGAGATCAGGGAGGACTCTGGTGTCGCGTCCTCCCTTCACAGCTCTGCAATTGGCGCCCGGTTATCGCGGACCCACATAGCCGCCACTGTCCCCATTGTGCCAGCTCTCCATTCTTATATTTATTGTAGCTGCTGTGCCCGCATTGTCCAGCGCAGCCGCTGGACCTCCGCTTTAAGCCTCTCCGCAGTCCACACACCTTTTTCCCAGTTTCTTGGGGCAGACATTCTCTCTTTCTTCCTGGGAGCATTCTGCTGCAGGGTTCCGGTTTCCCTGCACTAGTTTCGTTTTCACATCGCTCAGTCACTCCCAGGGGGTGGGATTTTACTTTGCGCCCTTTTCACAACCACTATGGCGCACTTAACTTTTCTGTCACCCAAAATGGCGGACAAATTCACAAGTTCAGTCACAAACACTGTGCACAAGGCGCACGTCACCCGGTGTTACCGGGTCTAGTCCAATCCTGTTTGTGACGCCAGAAAGCTGACGCACCCCAGGGCTATGGGGTACTCTGTCAAGGGCCTTGAATTGCAGGGAAATGTCACGGTGGTGGCCGATGCCCGGTTCCGTGACCCTGAGGGGGTCGCTTAAAAAGAATAGGGGCGTGCCCTGGCCATGAGGGAGTGAGGTTGTGCTTTGCCTCAGCTCCCCCTTATCTCCCGGGATATCAGCAGATAGACCAAATTCTAGGCCCTCTGACCCGGACTATGAGCATGAGGAGACGGAGGGGAGCTCAGAGACACCCTTCTGTGCAGAATCACGGCAGTATTCAGCGATTCCTGGCTGGAACAGAGGTGACACAGGTGGAGAGGGAGAGGAGCAAGATGGCTGCCGGCCCTGTCAGCTACGCAGCGGTGGCAGCAGGGGAGGAAGTGGAGGCGAGCAGAGTACCTGTCAGATGCTCGCAGCAGCTTACAGCCCGACAGGCTGAATGTGGAGGCAAGAATGTTCCCGACCATCTGGAGGAGAGGCAGGGGCTGGGGAGTCAGGTACTAGGAGAGCAGGCCCTGGAATCCTTGCAGCGTGGAGAGCCGGCCCTGAGAGAGGGGGAGGAGGAAGACAGGTGGCAGGTGAGAGATCAAATTTCTACAGAGCCAGCAGCTTCCCCTGGAAGAGAAGAGAGAGACCCAACTTTGCCCCTGAGCCCCTCATTGTCTATGGAGCTACAGGAGGGACAGGAGGATGGGGCTCCCTGGACCTCCAAGCCCCTTGCTGCTCAGTGACACTGCTGCGACCATGACAGGCGCAGGGGTCAGAGGCACTGCAGTGGACATGGAGGGAGTGGAGTAGTGCTCCACTAGCCAGACTTCTCAACATGCCAGCACCCTAGGGCTGGGGCCTGGAGGCTCCTGTGTTCTGAGAGAACTCAGATCAAGAATCATCAGCATCCCATCCAGGGAGGACATGGAAGGCTATATCTCCAGAATGGAGCAGGCGTGCAAGTCAGAGCTGGCAGAAGTACGCTCCAGTGTGCAGATTGCAGAATATAGATGCGAGGGTCCTGTCTCAGGAAAATCAACTTGAAGAAATGCAAAAGAACTTATCCTCTCATAAATCGCTGCTGGAGGCCCAATCTCGGCAGCTCCATTACTTGACTAAAGCATTGGACGACGCAGAGAACAGAGGACGATGCAATAACTTGAGAGTACAGGGTCTGCCAGAGTCCGTCGATTCCAGGGAGCTTCCACTGGTCCTCCAAAGAATCTTTAACAAAATTTTGGGGCTCCCTCCAACCACGGAGTTTAAACTTGATAGAGCACACAGAGCCCTGGGATCTAAACCAGCTGACTCAGATGTCCCGCGGGACGTCATTTGTCGGGTTCACCATTACCTACAGAAGGAATCCATTCTGCTGAAGCTCCGGGAAGGGGTGCCGATCCTTTTCCAAAAGATGAAGTTACAGATCTTACCCGACCTCTCTCATCTTACACTCCAGAGGAGGAGGGCACTGCGGCCTTTGTTGGAGCTCCTGCGGTCAAAGGACATTGTATATAGCTGGGGCTTTCCTTTTCGTCTCCAAGTCCGCAGTGGCGACCGAATGCATGTTCTTCACTCGCCAGCTGATATAGCATCCTTCTCAAAGGCCTTGAATCTTCCAGGGGTTGAAATTTCGGACTGGCCTTCTATTCCAACAGCTTTTTCGTGGGGGCTCCCTCAGCGTCCTCAAAGAAATAACCGAGGGGAGAAGAAGACAGGTGGAGGAGGTCATCCCCCCGCCAAGGTTTGAAGTTCGTCGAGACGGGGCTTGTATGCTTCCTACATTTTATACTTTACTTGAATATAATTGTTATATAAGTCTTGGAGAGGGGGGCCGTTTGAGGGGTAGAGTTTATGTAAATGAAATCACGGGAGTGGTTTAATGCTAGACTTAATAACCAATGTGAGTTGAGACGGCTCCTTTTCTCTCAGTGGCTATAATTTTCTCTCTTGCCCTGGATCCTTGTGGTCACATGTTCTTACAGATTTTTCAGCACTTTCACATAGGGCCTGTATGGTTAGTATTGACACGTCCCCGTCCTAGAGTTCCCTTCTGTGTCTCCTTTAGCCTGCTCTTGCCTCTCTCTTGTCCCGGCTTCCCTGCCCTTTCTCTGCTCCCTTTATTTTGTCTCCTGGGGTCCTCCTCCCCCCCCCACCTTTAATCCCCCCCTTTCCTTTTTTTTTTTTGTTTCTTCTTCTCTCACCTTCTTCCCCTGGGGGTTGGGGTTGTGGGGGTGTTTGGGGGGGCTGGGGCCAGGGACCCCTTGGGGGCAGGACTTTCGGGGCATGCATCTGAACAGGGGTTTGTCCGTGGTCTGGGTTTTATAATGAGGCCTGGGAGGGGGGGGGCTCCCATTCTGGAAAGCACACGCCTAGTTTGGGTTTACGCTTCACAGGTTTAGTGACGCCCCCCTTCCCTGCACCCTCCCACACATTCCCCCACACCCCGTATCTCCCCGCAACCTCCCCTGGCACTGCGATGGGGTCCGTGACCTGGGGGAGGGGCCTGGCGGCGGCTGCCTACGGTGTCAGTTCCAGCACCGGGCCCCCTGCTCAGGATCGCACATTCAAATGTACCGGCATCACAGATGCCAGTACATTTGAAAGCGCTGATGAGAAGCAGCACAGCGCTGATGAGAAGCAGCGCAGCGCTGATGAGAAGCAGCGCAGCGCTGCTTCTCATCACTGTCCCGCTGTCTGTGCTCTCTTCAGCACAGCGGTGACGTCACTACTGTGCTGATATGTCCGGAGCACAGACAGCGCGCGAACGTGCAGGAGCGGCGGGGACCGGGGAGGGGTGAGTGTGTACTCCCTACATGTGTTCCTATGGGGGTAAGGGGGTCGGTACAGAGCGCCGTGTGTGCGTGCGGTGCAGAGCCCTGTGTGTGCGTGCGGTGCAGAGCCCTGTGTGTGCGTGCGGTGCAGGGCCCTGTGTGCGCGTGCGGTGCAGAGCCCTGTGTGCGCGTGCGGTGCAGAGCCCTGTGTGCGCGTGCGGTGCAGAGCCCTGTGTGCGGTGCAGAGCCCTGTGTGCGTGTGCGGTGCAGAGCCCTGTGTGCGTGTGCGGTGCAGAGCCCTGTGTGCGGTGCAGAGCCCTGTGTGCGTGTGCGGTGCAGAGCCCTGTGTTCGGTGCAGAGTCCGATGTGCGTGTGTGGTGCAAAGTCTGATGTGCGTGTGTGTGGTGCAGAGCCATACGTGCGTGTGTGTGGTGCAGAGCCATACGTGCGTGTGTGTGGTGCAGAGCCATATGTGCGTGTGTGTGGTGCAGAGCCATATGTGTGCGTGTGGTGTGCAGAGCCATATGTGTGCGTGTGCGGTGCAGAGCCATATGTGCGTGTGCGGTGCAGAGCCCGATGTGGTGTGCGGTGCAGAGCCCGATGTGGTGTGCGGTGCAGAGCCCGATGTGCGTGTGCGGTGCAGAGCCCGATGTGCGTGTGCAGTGCAGAGCCCGATGTGCGTGTGCCGTGCAGAGCCCGATGTGCGTGTGCGGTGCAGAGCCCGATGTGCGTGTGCGGTGCAGAGCCCGATGTGCGTGTGCGGTGCAGAGCCCGATGTGCGTGTGTGGTGCAGAGTCCTATGTGCGTGTGTGCGGTGCAGAGTCCGATGTGCGTGTGTGTGGTGCAGAACCATATGTGCGTGTGTGTGGTGCAGAGCCATATGTGCGTGTGTGTGGTGCAGAGCCATATGTGTGCGTGTGGTGTGCAGAGCCCGATGTGGTGTGGGGTGCAGAGCCCGATGTGGTGTGGGGTGCAGAGCCTGATGTGGGGCTGTTATTTGCAATGCTATAGTGATACAAGGTCAGTGCTGGGCAGAATGCTGACAGGGACTGTGTGTGCAGGGGGCGGGGCTGGACACTGGACCATACACGGTAGGTTTTTTAACTGCATGAGAGGACACACACAAGCTAGGGACCCCAACGTAGAGAAATACTTTGGCGTAGTGTTGGGGCTCTTCTGCATTGATCAATTCAGTAGCTAAATTTCTCTTTATTCATATATTCATGGCAGTAATGCAGGTTCTATTTTTCACATTTCATTCTAACAAATAGCTATTGAATTTTTCATGTCAGTATTCACACAGCAGTTTCTGCTATTCCATGTATTCCCCTTCCATAGTCACTGGTGTGCATACCTTATCTCCCCATAGTGATGTTTTTTAGGTTTTTTGCACCCAGTTCAGACATAGAATGGAGTTCCAAACGTTATTCCTTAATGTTAGTAGTTTTTCGTTTGTGAACCCTCCCCATACACACCTATTGCCAATCCACATTATACGCATATATAGCCTGGGTCTCAGCGTCCCATACACGGTAGGTTTTTAACTGCATGAGAGGACACACACAAGCTAGGGACCCCAACGTAGAGAAATACTTTGGCGTAGTGTTGGGGCTCTTCTGCATTGATCAATTCAGTAGCTAAATTTCTCTTGATTCATATATTCATGGCAGTAATGCAGGTTCTATTTTTCACATTTCATTCTAACAAATAGCTATTGAATTTTTCATGTCAGTATTCACACAGCAGTTTCTGCTATTCCATGTATTCCCCTTCCATAGTCACTGGTGTGCATACCTTATCTCCCCATAGTGATGTTTTTTAGGTTTTTTGCACCCAGTTCAGACATAGAATGGAGTTCCAAACGTTATTCCTTAATGTTAGTAGTTTTTCGTTTGTGAACCCTCCCCATACACACCTATTGCCAATCCACATTATACGCATATATAGCCTGGGTCTCAGCGTCCCATACACGGTAGGTTTTTTAACTGCATGAGAGGACACACACAAGCTAGGGACCCCAACGTAGAGAAATACTTTGGCGTAGTGTTGGGGCTCTTCTGCATTGATCAATTCAGTAGCTAAATTTCTCTTTATTCATATATTCATGGCAGTAATGCAGGTTCTATTTTTCACATTTCATTCTAACAAATAGCTATTGAATTTTTCATGTCAGTATTCACACAGCAGTTTCTGCTATTCCATGTATTCCCCTTCCATAGTCACTGGTGTGCATACCTTATCTCCCCATAGTGATGTTTTTTAGGTTTTTTGCACCCAGTTCAGACATAGAATGGAGTTCCAAACGTTATTCCTTAATGTTAGTAGTTTTTCGTTTGTGAACCCTCCCCATACACACCTATTGCCAATCCACATTATACGCATATATAGCCTGGGTCTCAGCGTCCCATACACGGTAGGTTTTTTAACTGCATGAGAGGACACACACAAGCTAGGGACCCCAACGTAGAGAAATACTTTGGCGTAGTGTTGGGGCTCTTCTGCATTGATCAATTCAGTAGCTAAATTTCTCTTGATTCATATATTCATGGCAGTAATGCAGGTTCTATTTTTCACATTTCATTCTAACAAATAGCTATTGAATTTTTCATGTCAGTATTCACACAGCAGTTTCTGCTATTCCATGTATTCCCCTTCCATAGTCACTGGTGTGCATACCTTATCTCCCCATAGTGATGTTTTTTAGGTTTTTTGCACCCAGTTCAGACATAGAATGGAGTTCCAAACGTTATTCCTTAATGTTAGTAGTTTTTCGTTTGTGAACCCTCCCCATACACACCTATTGCCAATCCACATTATACGCATATATAGCCTGGGTCTCAGCGTCCCATACACGGTAGGTTTTTTAACTGCATGAGAGGACACACACAAGCTAGGGACCCCAACGTAGAGAAATACTTTGGCGTAGTGTTGGGGCTCTTCTGCATTGATCAATTCAGTAGCTAAATTTCTCTTTATTCATATATTCATGGCAGTAATGCAGGTTCTATTTTTCACATTTCATTCTAACAAATAGCTATTGAATTTTTCATGTCAGTATTCACACAGCAGTTTCTGCTATTCCATGTATTCCCCTTCCATAGTCACTGGTGTGCATACCTTATCTCCCCATAGTGATGTTTTTTAGGTTTTTTGCACCCAGTTCAGACATAGAATGGAGTTCCAAACGTTATTCCTTAATGTTAGTAGTTTTTCGTTTGTGAACCCTCCCCATACACACCTATTGCCAATCCACATTATACGCATATATAGCCTGGGTCTCAGCGTCCCATACACGGTAGGTTTTTTAACTGCATGAGAGGACACACACAAGCTAGGGACCCCAACGTAGAGAAATACTTTGGCGTAGTGTTGGGGCTCTTCTGCATTGATCAATTCAGTAGCTAAATTTCTCTTTATTCATATATTCATGGCAGTAATGCAGGTTCTATTTTTCACATTTCATTCTAACAAATAGCTATTGAATTTTTCATGTCAGTATTCACACAGCAGTTTCTGCTATTCCATGTATTCCCCTTCCATAGTCACTGGTGTGCATACCTTATCTCCCCATAGTGATGTTTTTTAGGTTTTTTGCACCCAGTTCAGACATAGAATGGAGTTCCAAACGTTATTCCTTAATGTTAGTAGTTTTTCGTTTGTGAACCCTCCCCATACACACCTATTGCCAATCCACATTATACGCATATATAGCCTGGGTCTCAGCGTCCCATACACGGTAGGTTTTTTAACTGCATGAGAGGACACACACAAGCTAGGGACCCCAACGTAGAGAAATACTTTGGCGTAGTGTTGGGGCTCTTCTGCATTGATCAATTCAGTAGCTAAATTTCTCTTTATTCATATATTCATGGCAGTAATGCAGGTTCTATTTTTCACATTTCATTCTAACAAATAGCTATTGAATTTTTCATGTCAGTATTCACACAGCAGTTTCTGCTATTCCATGTATTCCCCTTCCATAGTCACTGGTGTGCATACCTTATCTCCCCATAGTGATGTTTTTTAGGTTTTTTGCACCCAGTTCAGACATAGAATGGAGTTCCAAACGTTATTCCTTAATGTTAGTAGTTTTTCGTTTGTGAACCCTCCCCATACACACCTATTGCCAATCCACATTATACGCATATATAGCCTGGGTCTCAGCGTCCCATACACGGTAGGTTTTTTGACTGCATGAGAGGACACACACAAGCTAGGGACCCCAACGTAGAGAAATACTTTGGCGTAGTGTTGGGGCTCTTCTGCATTGATCAATTCAGTAGCTAAATTTCTCTTTATTCATATATTCATGGCAGTAATGCAGGTTCTATTTTTCACATTTCATTCTAACAAATAGCTATTGAATTTTTCATGTCAGTATTCACACAGCAGTTTCTGCTATTCCATGTATTCCCCTTCCATAGTCACTGGTGTGCATACCTTATCTCCCCATATGGACACTGGGGTGGGGCTGGACACTGAGGTCGGGCGGTGCCAGCTCTGACTGAGGTTTTGCACAGGAAGTGGTCAGTTTGCTAGAGCTGAATGTAAACAAAGAGCTGCAGAGAATAAAGGGTGAATTCAAGAGGAACAAAAGTTAGAAAACAAAAAATAACAATGTAGGGGTGTTTTATATGACAATACAGCACTGATTAGCTTACCAAAAATTTTTGAGTTTATGTCGGACAACTCCTTTAATTGTAAAGGGTTGAATGCGCCGCAAAAGAGGTCGCAAATATTTTTTGCTATGCATAAACAGAGGACTCAGGTGTTATTATTACAAAAGACACATTTTAAAGCAGGCCAGGTCCCAGTTCTTCAAGATAGATTTTACACCACATGGTTTCACAGCCCTAACCCGACTGCTAAATCCGGGGGGGTCTCCATTGCTCTCCATAAGTCGATGGTGTTCTCCGTGATCGACTCTTTGGTGGATCCTGAGGGTAGATTTATATTTTTGAAGCTCCAGATTGGTGTGGGGGTATATACTGTAGCTAATTGGTATTTGCCCAACTCCAGACCCACTGTGGAATGCTCTTCCCTCCTGTCTCGGCTGGCGGACTTTGCAAAAGGGACTTTAATAGCTGGGGGGGGACTTTAATTTCACCTTTGACCCGGCAATTGATACCTCCTCGGGGCGGCGTTTTATTTCTCAAAAAAGGATGTTGGCTCTAGGGAAAAAGTTGCAGGCATTACAATTGGTTGATATTTGGAAGGCACTGCATCCCACGGAGAGGGATTACTCTTATTTCTCCCCAATTAATTCATCTTACAGCCGTATAGACATGTTGTGGATTAGCCAACACGCCATGCCATGGTGAGCCCAGGCCTCCATAGGGTCTATATGTCTTTCGGAACCACGGTGTTCGTCCAACTTACTCCCCCAGACGGTTCGCGGCGACCATGGACGTGGCGTCTTAATGAACATCTACTAAAAGACGACTCATGTGTGGCGGAAATACGACAGGTGATGAGTGATTTCTTGGAATTTCACGCTTAGGATCAGAGGGCCTTGCCGACACAGTGCGAGGCGCTTAAATGTGTGGTGCAGGGTATATTAATAAAGCATGGATCGAGACTTAAACGGGAGAGGGCCTCTCTGATTACTTCTTTGGTTCAGCAAATACAGACCTTGGAGGCGTCCCATAAAAAATCCTTATCGGCCTCTGTGTATGCTGAATTGGTGGGCTCTCGGGAGGAACTTCGGGGGCTATTAGATCAAAAATACTATGCGCAGAGGGTACGTTTACAGAGATACCTATACGAACATGCAGACAAGTGTGGGAGGGTATTAGCCAGGTTTATCCATCCGAGAAAACTCACAAATCATATTCCGAAAATTAAGGATAGATGAGGACATATTATTCAGGACCCGGTTAAAATAGCTGAAGAGTTCCGTGCCTTTTATGGGGACCTGTACAACATAAAGGGTCAGTTTACTGATATGTCTCCGACGGCACTCAATAATAAGACCGAGGACTATGATCAGCGCACTGCCTTGCCTAGGCTAGCGCGAGCAGAAATTGAGACGCTAGAGTCAGATTTTACGGAAGAGGAGATATCTTCGGTTATCGGAGACGCCCCAATAGGCAAGAGTCCAGGACCGGATGGTTTTACGACCAAATTTTTTAAAGTTTTTAAGAAGCAGATTGTTCCCTTTTTGACACAGGTCTTCAACTCGGTGCCTGCTGGAGCATCTTTTGTTCCCCAGTCTTTAGAGACGCATATATGTGTAATTCCGAAGCCGGGGAAGGATCCAGTTAACGTTTCCAATTACCGTCCCATATCATTGATTAATATTGATGTCAAATTCTTCTCAAAGGTTCTTGCCAACAGACTGGCTCCTATGCTCCCAAAAGTGATACACACGGACCAGGTGGGTTTTGTCGGGGGCCGAGAGGCAAGAGACAATACGAACAAGACGTTTCTCCTGCTGGCTCAGGCGAAGACACTATCTATGTGTTTACGTTCCATAGATGCAGAGAAAGCCTTCGACCGGGTCAGCTGGAGTTTCATGTTGGCAGTGTTGAGACAGGTGGGGATGGGTGAAAGGTTCCTTAGAGGGGTGGTCTCCCTTTATAGTACACCGACTGCCAGAATAAAGGTAAATGGGTCCTTGTCCGCGCCAATTAGTAAAAAAATGGTACCGGGAAGGGTTGCCCCTTATCCCCCCTCCTATTTGTCCTCGTAATGGAGCATTTGGCTATGGCCATTAGACAGAACTTGAAAACCAAAATCAATAGAAAAATAGGAGTACTAGTGCAGAAAACCAAAGAAAAACTCCTAAAATCAAATTTTATTCGTATACAATATTAAAAATACTCTTTATCATAAAAGCGTGATAACTTTTAAATAACTAGATTGTAGACTGGTCACGTGAGGTGAGTGGGAAGAAAGGGGTAGAGCCAACCGGTGAAAAAGGAGTGCTGATTGTCTCTACACTCTAGGTAAAACAACTATAGTCATTGTAGTTTTTACCAGGTAGTTGCCCTATAGTTATGGGGAATATAGGGAAAGGATATTCTGTCCCTCCTTTTCACCTACCTACCAGCGGAGGTGCACCATAAATTATTGGGTACCCTCCGCTCCTCGTCGGCTCTCCCTATTCTATCCCTGCGACCCGTAAGTCGCAAGAAAAACACCCACCACCAAGAAGTAGATTAGTGCAAGTGGTCAAAGGTCATTACCATGGTCTAGCTGCCATAGAAAATGGCACCCAAAATATAACCGCGCAGTTATGTATTTTTCTGCACAGTCAAAAGAACAATGATGCTTATTAGTATAAATCACATCAGATCTGGTAATACATGAATGGTAAATCTTAACTAGAATCTGGTTGCCATAAATACGACAGCCATGATAAAACTGTACATATGTATATTCTTGCACAGTCATACACAGGATGATATTAATTGACATGGAATCTAGTATAGATAATAGTAAATAATCCCAGCAGGGATGACTTATCTGCTAGGATCACCCGTAACAAATCCCGACGCATTTCCCCCCTATGTTTATCTTAAGGGTTCATCAGGGGAAGGACTAAGGATTTCATGTCCGATGCATAAGATTTCTGTCTAGACAAAAAGATATTATATTTCCAAAATGGGATATAATGTAATGTCCAAAGAACTGCATACATTCTCAAACCAAGACAACACTAAACCACTAAACAATGCGTATAAAGTTACATGCCTAAGTTACTTTAGCATTCCCAATAACATCAGAACGACATCAGTGGCCTTTAGTGGAGGGCAGATCGTCTGACATGCGATGACCACTGGTGCTACAGGCACAGTGACCCCAAAGCACCAGACAAGGGAGCGGTACAACCTTCCATGATGGTGGCTATCTCTTAAATGGGCGCTGTTTTTTCAATTCCCGCTTCCTGCCCCATGACGTCACGCCGGAAGTGGTCAGAGTGTTATGATGACACTTCCGCACATGCGCGATCGTTCCCACTTCCTGTTCCGTGACGCCGAACCGGAAGTGGTCAGAATATTATGATGACTTCACTTCCGCACGTGCGCAGTCGTCACGTAAGGCAAGTAATCATCCTGCTGTCCTCATTGTGCATGACTGTGCTGGGTCGGATCTGCTCTAGTCCCGACATTCCAGCCTCCCTGCGCGTGCGCTACATCGGGGAAAGAGGTCATTCCTCCCCACATGTCACTACCGTCGCACGGAGCAGGGCGCCATCATTTTAGCAAATAGGTGTCACTGCGCTTGCCCAAAGGGCACAATTCAGAGTAAAGGGAAGTTAGAACAAAGGACTAATACCTCCCAAAAACCCCATAGGATAATGTAATAGAACCCTCCATATTTATAACGTTCCCAAAACACTCTAATCTAACACATTGTTTATTTTAAACGCTGAAAAAATAAATCCAGCGGTTTGTAGATATGTATCCATATGTTTATAAGTACTGGGTAAAGGCCAGGTATGGATAGGTTAAATCCATATATAATCTTGCTGTTCAGGGCAAGATACCCGTAATTAGGGGGCCTATGTAATAAAAAGAGTAGAGGGGCCAAACCTGACATTCCCAGTGTTGGTATGTCTAACAACGCTGATATAGTAAAAAACAGGAAATGGAGGCACAAAACCCACCCCTATATCCACTAGACCTTGTGTGTTGATAAATACTAGTAGAGGGACCACCATTATTTAATCTTATAACAGAGGCATTAGAGGAAATAAAATATGGAGGGAAAAGGGGGGGGGGGCATGAAGGGGTAGATGTTATAACTAGGGAAAGATATTTTGTTTTTAAACCAAACATCCCTCTATAGAGGGAAGTGGTGTCTTAATAGAGATTGTATGCAGACTATACCATAGCACAAAAATATATCTGCACCAGAATAAATATTCTGGCAGAAATTTCAAAGAAAACCTGGCTAAATATTTTATCAAATCCCTCTCAGGTATAGCAAAGGCTAGAGCAACTAAAAATACAAATAGGGGTCTGACCAAATTCCTAGATAAAGCTACTGTAGCTCAAAAACCTCATTGAGACCATTTGGGTTAACCGTATCAAGGAGGAAGGTCCATCGGGCTTCCCTCTGAAGTATTTTATTGTTCCAATTACCCTTCCTGATTGGCATCGGAACAACTTCGATTCCCTGGAACCGTATGCATTTGGAGTCTCCCTGGTGGCACAAATTCACGTGTCTGGCTATAGGTGTGTCGCATTTATGGGTAATGTCACCCAAATGTTCCCCTATGCGGACACGTAGTTGGCGTCTTGTTTTGCCTATGTAACTGAGTGGGCATGTACATGTGCACCTATATACCAGACCCTCAGTTCGACAGTTCACAAAGTCTCTAATATAAAAGACTCTTCCTAATTGTAAGTTGGTAAATGTTTTACTCTGGTCTATATATGCACAAAATTTACAAGAGCCACATCTAAAAGTGCCACAAGGTTTTCTCTCAAGCCATGTGCCCGATGGTTTCTCTGGTACAAAATGGCTATGTACCACATGATCTTTAATCGTCTTCCCCCTCCTATAAGTAATACTAGGGTAGGGAGTAATGTAGTCACTTAAGTCTGGGTCAGATCTTAATATTCCCCAGTGCCTTCTCAAAATGTTCATAATCTTCGTGTTCTGATCATCATATGAACCAATCAGTCTGGTAATCTGTTCTTGCTCAGGTTTAGGTTTAGTAGTTAATAATGTTGTTCTCTTTTGGTCACGGGCAGACTCAAACGCTGATCTGATAACATTTTCTGGATACCCCCTATTAATAAATTTATCTCTAAGGCTGCCAGATTTTTGTTGGAAATCATAGAGAGAGGAGCAGTTTCTCCTGAGTCGGAGAAACTGCCCCTTAGGGATATCCCTCCGTAAGGCTACAGGATGATAACTCTCCCACCTTAGCAAACTGTTTGTTGCTGTTGGTTTATGATATATTGTGGTTCCCAAAGTGCCATCCTTGTTTTTAATAAGGAGAATGTCCAGAAAGGGCAGTTTGTCACCCCCTACCTCACATGTAAATTTAAGTCCAAGACTGTTATCATTTAGGTGTGCCACAAAATCAAGAAAGGATTTTGCTTCCCCTTTCCAGAGGACGAGGATGTCATCTATGTATCGCCCCCAGAATATTATCTGGGGGTTCCATGTGACATCCTCGTCCCCAAAAACCACTACATCCTCCCACCAGCCCAGGTACATGTTTGCGTAAGTGGGAGCACAAGGGCTCCCCATCGCGGTACCCCTGAGCTGGTGGTAGAATTTATTATGGAAGATGAAGTAGTTATGGGTAAGTATGTAAGTGGGAAGCTTGAGAATGAAAGAGTTATGTTCCCTGTATTGTATCCCTCTAGTCTCCAAGTAGTATCTTACCGCCTGGATGCCATTGTCATGCGGTATACAGCTATACAGCTGTTCGACATCAATTGATGTAAGGATCGTATCATTATCCACCTGTATACCGTCTAGTTTGCTGAGAAGATCTGACGTGTCCCTTATAAACGAAGGTTGTGTATTTACAAATTTTCTTAAAACCTTATCCAGGTAAATGCTGGGGTTTTGCCCCATAGCATCAATCCCTGACACTATGGGGCGTCCCCTAAGGGGGCAGAAGCCCTTGTGAATCTTTGGTGTAGAATAAAACGTTGCGATCGTAAACTCCTTAAGGCCCCGTCACACTAAGCAACATCGCTAGCAACATCGCTGGTAACGAACAACTTTTGTGACGTTGCTAGCGATGTTGCTGTGTGTGACATCCAGCAACAACCTGGCCCCTGCTGTGAGGTCGTTGGTTGTTGCTGAATGTCCTGGGCCATTATTTAGTTGTTGCTGTCCTGCTGTGAAGCACAGATCGCTGTGTGTGACAGCGAGACAGCAACAACTAATGTGCAGTGAGCAGGGAGCCAGCTTCTGCTGAGGCTGGTAACCAATGTAAACATCGGGTAACCAAGAAGCCCTGTCCTTGGTTACCCGATATTTACCTTTGATACCAGCCTCCTCCGCTCTCACTGTCAGTGCCGGCTCCTGCTCTGTGCACATGTAGCTGCAGCACACATCAGGTAATTAACCCGATGTGTGCTGTAACTAGGAGAGCAAGGAGCCAGCACTAAGCAGTGTGCGCTGCTCCCTGCTCTGTGCACATTTAGCTGCAGCACACATCAGGTAATTAACCCGATGTGTGCTGTAGCTAGGAGAGCAAGGAGCCAGCGCTAAGCATTGTGCGCTGCTCCCTGCTCTGTGCACATTTAGCTGCAGCACACATCGGGTTAATTAACCTGATGTGTGCTGTAACTAGGAGACTGGGGGCTGGTCACTGGTTGCTGGTGAGCTCACCAGCAACTCGTGTAGCCACGCTCCAGCGATCCCTGCCAGGTCAGGTTGCTGGTGGGATCGCTGGAGCGTCGCAGTGTGACAGCTCACCAGCAACCTCCTAGCAACTTACCAGCGATCCCTATCGTTGTTGGGATCGCTGGTAAGTTGCTTAGTGTGACTGGACCTTAAGGGACAAGAAAATCCATCTCATCTTTGGATATAAGTGCTTTCTCAAAACCTTCCTGTTCAATCTCAGCAAGAACCGTTTTAAATTTAGGAGTCGGGTCTGTAGATAAAATGGCATATGTGGCCTTATCTGATAGTATTTGAAGACACATGAGGCGATATTTATCTGTATCCATAATAACAATGTTACCCCCTTTATCGGAGGGTTTTATTGTTATGGTCTTATTTGCATCAAGTGCTGATAAAGCCTCGCTCTCTGTTTGTGTGAGGTTATTTCTAGTACTTGTCAGGCCCGGTTTAATCTTCCTTATCTCATTGGTGACCAGTGTAGAAAAAATGTCAATGCTAGTGCATTCAGTTGGCGGGGGCATTTTCCTATTTTTTGGTCTAAGACTAGTAAACGGACCCCTGCCGACGTCAGTACTGTCAGTCTCTGACAAACCAGCCAGAAGTCTGACATCTGGGAGGATGTTGAGGGGGATCCCTAGTCTATGGCATTCATTGAGGTTATTGTGTCTGAAATGTTTTCTCCATCGGAGTTTCCTCAAAAACAGTTCAAGGTCTTTAACCCAGACAAACGCATCAAAGCGTGTGGTTGGGACGAAGGATAACCCATAACTTAATACCTTCTCTTCCATGTGAGATAGTTTGTGATTAGATAGATTAACAATCTTCTGGCCTTCTGTCTGACCCCTATTTACCATTTCTTGGGTTTCTGTTGTGCCTTTTCCGAAATGGATAGAGGTCCCTTGTCCCTAAAAAATTGTTCTGTTGTGCAGATGAGAGCAAAGACCCAGAGGAGGTGGAAGACTCCAGAAAGGAGGTCTGTGCTCCCCGTTGATCTTGATTTCCATAATGGGTTTTGTCCCCTAGAGTTCCACATCCTCTGGTCCCACCCCGTCCGGTAGGATGTGTCCCACCCCTGATTCTATTCGGATTTCTCTCCCTCGATCTACCTTCCGAATCTGAAAGGTCTGAGGAGGATATATCCTCTACCCCTTCTGTGAGACCAAAAACCCTTCTCTGTTTAAAATCCTCCAGATCTCTTACAAAGTGCTTGTGCTTACGACTTTTTAAATTTTGCTGATACTTTTCCACTGCACCTTGTAGTGCCAATTCTTTTATCTGGAAGTCAGAGTCAGTATTGAATTTTAGGGCTTCTTCTCTCAGGGTATTAAGATTTTTGCTGGTCTCCTCAAATTTCTTTTTCTCCTCTTCCAGGAGGATAGTCATAAAACGGAGTGAGGAGGCTACCGACACCTCCTCCCACCTTTTGAGAAGCAGGGGTGTCCTTACTATTTCTGCTGGGACTAGATTAATTCTCAGTCCTCTGGGCACTATATTGTTTTTTATATAGTGCTCCAGGGACTGTACTTCCCACCAGCTTTTAGCGTTATCAATATAAGCTTTTTGTAAGTATGTAAATACAGCTCTGAGGTTTCTCTTTGTTGAATTTGGTATCTCGAGGTTTTTGTCAGAAAAAACCTCTTCGGCGTCACTAAGCCAATGGTTGCTATTAGGAGCCCCTGAGAGGAAGCCAGCCATATCAATACTTGAAAACCAAAATCAATAGAAAAATAGGAGTACTAGTGCAGAAAACCAAAGAAAAACTCCTAAAATCAAATTTTATTCGTATACAATATTAAAATTACTCTTTATCATAAAAGCGCGATACCTTTTAAATAACTAGATTGTAGACTGGTCACGTGAGGTGAGTGGGAAGAAAGGGGTAGAGCCAACCGGTGAAAAAGGAGTGCTGATTGTCTCTACACTCTAGGTAAAAACTATAGTCGTTGTAGTTTTTACCAGGTAGTTGCCCTATAGTTATGGGGAATATAGGGAAAGGATATTCTGTCCCTCCTTTTCACCTACCTACCAGCGGAGGTGCACCATAAAGTATTGGGTACCCCCCGCTCCTCGTCGGCTCTCCCTATTCTATCCCTGCGACCCGTAAGTCGCAAGAAAAACACCCACCACCAAGAAGTAGATTAGTGCAAGTGGTCAAAGGTCATTACCATGGTCTAGCTGCCATAGAAAATGGCACCCAAAATATAACCGCGCAGTTATGTATTTTTCTGCACAGTCAAAAGAACAATGATGCTTATTAGTATAAATCACATCAGATCTGGAAATACATAAATGGTAAATCTTAACTAGAATCTGGTTGCCATAAATACGACAGCCATGATAAAACTGTACATATGTATATTCTTGCACAGTCATACACAGGATGATATTAACTGACATGGAATCTAGTATAGATAATAGTAAATAATCCCAGCAGGGATGACTTATCTGCTAGGATCACCCGTAACAAATCCCGACGCGTTTCCCCCCTATGTTTATCTTAGGGGTTCATCAGGGGAAGGACTAAGGATTTCATGTCCGATCCATAAGATTTCTTTCTAGACAAAAAGATATTATATTTCCAAAATGGGATATAATGTAATGTCCAAAGAACTGCATACATTCTCAAACCAAGACAACACTAAACCACTAAACAATGGGTATAAAGTTACATACCTAAGTTACTTTAGCATTCCCAATAACATCAGAACGACATCAGTGGCCTTTAGTGGAGGGCAGATCGTCTGACATGCGATGACCACTGGTGCTACAGGCACAGTGACCCCAAAGCACCAGACAAGGGAGCGGTACAACCTTCCATGATGGTGGCTCTCTCTTAAATGGGCGCTGTTTTTTCAATTCCCGCTTCCTGCCCCGTGACGTCACGCCGGAAGTGGTCAGAGTGTTATGATGACTACACTTCCGCACATGCGCGATCATTCCCACTTCCTGTTCCGTGACGCCGAACCGGAAGTGGTCAGAATATTATGATGACTTCACTTCCGCACGTGCGCAGTCGTCACGTAAGGCAAGTAATCATCCTGCCGTCCTCATTGCGCATGACTGTGCTGGGTCGGATCTGCTCTAGTCCCGACATTCCAGCCTCCCTGCGCGTGCGCTACATCGGGGAAAGATGTCATTCCTCCCCACATGTCACTACCATCGCATGGAGCAGGGCGCCATCATTTTAGCAAATAGGTGTAGAAAGCCAGGGAAGGAGTCTTGCGAGGATAATTTGCATATTCCCAGTGCCTTCTGGGATAAGTGAAGAGTCACCGCGAGCTCAAGGAGAACCGGGTTTTGGCCGTTACAGCCGGAAGGAAGACTTCTGAAAACCGCGTGCCGCGCCGCGCGCGAATTTTAGCCTGTCTTCTTCATTGTGAGCGTGAGTGAGCAAAGTGTGAGCAAAAGTAAGTGTGAGTAGAATTGTTTGTATTTAGTTGTTTAATTACTTAACATTTGTTTAGTGCTATCCCCATTAGAAAATGTGCTCCACTATTGCTAATGCGATCCAGTGTACATCTTGTCTCATGTATGCAGTCCTTGAAAAGCCGTTCGAGGGTGCATACTGTTGTTCGAGATGTGTGCAAGTTGCACATTTGGAAGCCCAGATACTGGATCTAAATGAGCAGCTGGCAACTCTGAGATGCATTAGCAATATGGAAAGGAGTTTGCTGCTCACTGAGCAGCAGCTTGCTGGGTCAGATGTGGGGGAGGATCGTAGTAGGGAGCGGCAGGATGGTGAGGTAGGTAGCTGGGTGACAGTTAGAAAGGGGGGTAAAGGGAAAAAGTGCTAGGAAGGCTAGTCCTGAACTGACACACCCCAATAGGTTTGCAAACTTGGCAGATGAGGGGGATGTCATTACAGGGGTAGCATTGCTGCAGCAAGGCATGACCTCTGAACGCCAGAGGAGTGTCTGCTCCAGTAAGGGGGGGAATAGGAGTGCAGGGCAGGCAAGACAGGTACTGGTAGTGGGGGACTCAATTATTAGGGGGACAGATAGGGCAATCTGTCACAAAGACAGGGATCGCCGAACAGTAAGTTGTCTTCCTGGCGCTCGAGTTCGGCACATCGCTGATCGGGTTGACAGATTACTGGGAGGGGCTGGGGAGGACCCAGCGGTCATTGTACACATTGGCACAAATGACAAAGTTAGAGGTAGGTGGAAGGTCCTTAAAGATGATTTCAGGGAATTAGGTTGTAAGCTTAAAGCATGGACCTCAAAGGTGGTATTTTCGGAAATACTACCTGTGCCACGAGCCACACCAGAGAGGCAAAGGGAGATCAGGGAGGTTAACAGGTGGCTCAGGAATTGGTGTAGGAAAGAGGGTTTTGGGTTCCTGGAGAATTGGGCCGACTTTTCAGTTGGCTACAGATTCTATGCTAGGGATGGGCTGCATCTTAATGGGGAGGGTGCAGCTCTGCTGGGGCAGAAAATGGCTAGAAGGTTGGAGGAGTGTTTAAACTAGGAATGGGGGGCGAGGGTATTCACTTTATAGAAGGGGAATGTAGTGCAGATAGTGACCAGGGCACAAGTAATGAAATTGGGGGTGGTACGGGGGGAAGGGTTAGGACAGTTAATACAGTAAGCAGGAATACAGGTACAGAGTCATACGTAACGTGCATGTACACTAATGCCGGAAGCCTCACAAATAAGGTGGAGGAATTAGAATTAATATTGTTGGAAGAAAATTATGATATAGTGGGGATATCAGAGACATGGCTGGATGAGAGCTATGACTGGGCTGTTAATTGACAGGGTTATAGCCTATTCAGGAATGACCGTACAAATAAGCGAGGGGGAGGTGTGTGTCTATATGTAAAATCATCCTTAAAACCCATCCTGCGTGACAACATATGGGAGGGTACTGAGAATGTAGAGTCCCTATGGGTGGAGATAAGGGGGGGGAGAATGAATAATAAAATACTGATAGGGGTGTGTTATAAGACGCCGAATATTATGGAAGAGGTAGAGAATCTCCTCATAAAGCAAATTGATAAAGCAGCGAGTCTCGGAGAGGTAATTATTATGGGGGACTTTAACTATCCTGATATAAATTGGGGAACAGAAACTTGCAGTTCCAGCAAAGGAAATAGATTTTTGATAACAATGAAAGATAATTACCTTTCACAAATGGTACAGGACCCCACAAGAGGGGGAGCACTAATAGACCTTGTACTAACCAATAGGCCAGACCGCATATCAAATATACAAGTTGGGGGTTACTTGGGGAATAGTGATCACAAAATAATAAGTTTTCATGTATTCTTTAGTAAGATGTCTAGTAGAGGGGCAACAAGGACACTAAACTTCAGGAAAGCAAATTTTAAACGGTTGAGAGATGATCTCTTAGTGCAATAAACTGGGATGATGTACTAAGTAATAAAAGTACACAAAGCAAATGGGAGACTTTTATGAGCATCCTGAATAGGGCTTGTGCAGAAAATATACCCTATGGGAACAAACATGCTAGAAATAGGAGGAAACCCCTATGGCTAAATAGAGCTGTAAGGGAAGCAATAAAAGAAAAACAGAAAGCCTTAAAAGAATTAAAGAGGGTAGGTAGTGATGAGGCATTATATAATTATAGAAAATTAAATAAAATATGTAAAAAGCAAATTAAGTTCGCTAAGTTTGAGACAGAGAGACTCATTGCGAGAGAAAGTAAAAATAATCCTAAAATATTCTTTAACTACATAAACAGTAAAAAACTGAAAAGCGATAGTGTTGGCCCCCTTAAAAATAGTCTTGGTGAAATGGTGGAAGGGGATGAGGGTAAAGCCAACCTGCTGAATGACTTTTTTTCTACGGTTTTTATACAAGAAAATGCCATGGCAGATGACATGACCAGTGATACCATAAATTCACCCTTGAATATTACCTGCTTAACCCAGCAGGAAGTATGCCGCCGTCTCGAAATCACTAAGGTTGACAAATCTCCGGGCCCGGATGGCATACACCCCAGAGTACTACATGAATTGAGTTCTGTGATAGATAGACCATTATTTTTAATCTTCTCAGATTCCTTAATAACAGGGTCGGTACCGCAGGACTGGCGCATAGCAAATGTGGTGCCAATATTCAAAAAGGGGACAAAAACTGAGCCGGGAAATTATAGGCCGGTAAGTTTAACCTCTACGGTTGGTAAAATCCTTGAGGGTTTCTTGAGAGATGCTATACTGGAGTATCTCAAGAAAAATAACCTTATGACAGAGTATCAACATGGGTTTATGAGGGATCGATCCTGTCAAACTAATTTGATCAGCTTCTATGAAGAGGTAAGTTCAAGCCTGGACCAGGGAAATGCAGTGGATGTTGTGTATATGGACTTTTCAAAAGCTTTTGATACGGTGCCACACAAAAGGTTGGTACATAAAATGAGAATAATGGGGATAGGGGAAAATATGTGTAACTGGGTTAAAAACTGGCTCAGTGATAGGAAACAAAGGGTGGTTATTAATGGTACGTACTCGGACTGGGTCTCAGTTCATAGTGGGGTACCACAGGGGTCAGTATTGGGCCCGCTTCTTTTCAACATATTTATAAATGACCTTGTTGGGGGCATGCGGAGTAGAATTTCAATATTTGCAGATGATACTAAACTCTGCAGGGTAATCAATACAGAGGAGGATAATTTTATATTACAGGGAGATTTATGTAAATTGGAGGATTGGGCTGAGAAGTGGCAATTGAAGTTTAATGTAGATAAATGTAAGGTCATGCACTTGGGTAGAGGAAATAGAATTTATAATTATGTACTTAATTGTAGAACACTGGGTAAAACAGACACAGAAAAAGACTTGGGTGTATGGGTGGATGGTAAACTTCACTTTAGTGGACAGTGTCAGGCAACTGCTGCCAGGGCTAATAAAATAATGGGATGTATTAAAAGAGGTATAAGTGTTCATGAAAAAAATATAGTTCTACCTCTGTACAAGTCACTAGTGCGACCGCACTTAGAATACTGTGTACAATTCTGGTCACCGATATATAAGAAGGACATAGCTGAACTGGAGAGGGTGCAGAGAAGAGCGACCAAGATTATTAGAGGAATGGGTGGGCTGCAATACCAAGACAGGTTATTAAACTTGGGGTTATTTAGTTTGGAAAAACGAAGGCTTAGGGGGGATCTAATCACAATGTATAAATATATGAGGGGACAGTACAGAGACCTTTCCAAAGATCTTTTTACACCTAGGCCTGCGACTGGAACACGGGGGCATCCGCTACGTCTTGAGGAAAGAAGGTTTAATCATAATCACAGACGAGGATTCTTTACTGTACGAGCAGTGAGACTGTGGAACTCTCTGCCGCATGATGTTGTAATGAGTGATTCACTACTAACATTTAAGCAGAGCCTGGACGCCTTTCTTGAAAAATTTAATATTACCAGTTATGTATATTAGATTTTATGACAGGGTATTGATCCAGGGAACTAGTCTGATTGCCGGATGTGGAGTCAGGAAGGAAATTTTTTCCCCATTGGAACTTGTTTGCCACATTGGGGTTTTTTTGCCTTCCTCTGGATCAACATGCTAGGCTACGGGTTGAACTAGATGGACTTAGAGTCTCCCTTCAACCTTAAAAACTATGATACTATGATACTATGATAGGTGTCACTGCGCTTGCCCAAAGGGCACAATTCAGAGTAAAGAGAAGTTAGAACAGAGGACTAATACCTCCCAAAACCCCCATAGGATAATGTAATATAACCCTCCATATTTATAACGTTCCCAAAACACTCTAACACATTGTTTATTTTAAACGCTGAAAAAATAAATCCAGCGGTTTGTAGATATGTATCCATATGTTTATAAGTACTGGGTAAAGGCCAGGTATGGATAGAAGGTTAAATCCATATATAATCTTGCTGTTCAGGGCAAGATACCCGTAATTAGGGGGCCTATGTAATAAAAGAGTAGAGGGGCCAAACCTGACATTCCCAGTGTTGGTATGTCTAACAACGCTGATATAGTAAAAAACAGGAAATGGAGGCACAAAACCCACCCCTATATCCACTAAACCTTGTGTGTTGATAAATACTAGTAGAGGGACCACCATTATTTAATCTTATAACAGAGGCATTAGAGGAAATAAAATATGGAGGGAAAAGCGGGGGGGCATGAAGGGGTAGATGTTATAACTAGGGAAAGATATTTTGTTTTTAAAACCAAACGTCCCTCTATAGAGGGAAGTGGTGTCTTAATAGAGATTGTATGCAGACTATACCATAGCACAAAAATATATCTGCACCAGAATAAATATTCTGGCAGAAATTTCAAAGAAAACCTGGCTAAATATTTTTATACTTACAGGGATAGAATAGGGAGAGCCGACGAGGAGCGGGGGGTACCCAATACTTTATGGTGCACCTCCGCTGGTAGGTAGGTGAAAGGGAGGGACAGAATATCCTTTCCCTATATTCCCCATAACTATAGGGCAACTACCTGGTAAAAACTACAACGACTATAGTTGTTTTACCTAGAATGTAGAGACAATCAGCACTCCTTTTTCACCAGTTGGCTCTACCCCTTTCTTCCCACTCACCTCACGTGACCAGTCTACAATCTAGTTATCTAAAAGTTATCACGCTTTTATGATAAAGAGTATTTTTAATATTGTATACGAATAAAATTTGATTTTAGGAGTTTTTCTTTGGTTTTCTCCATTAGACAGTACCCAGATATAAAAGGGATAGAGGTGGGAGAGCACCAATGTAAAGCGGCATTATATGCAGATGACCTCCTCCCATACATTACACAGCCCCACATATCCTTTCCCTCCTTGGTTAAGGAAATTGAGAACTTCGGACATATAAGTAACTTTAAAGTTAACTATAATAAATCAGAAGCCTTGAATTTCACTCTGCCTGGAGGGAAGTGGACCTTATTGTATCCAACTTTCCTTTTAGATGGCAGACATCGGCCCTGACTTATCTGGGGGTGGCGGTACCACGAGACAGTTCCAAGATTTTTCACCTTAATTACCTCCCTCTGCTAGAGCGCACTATAAGAGATCTGAAACAACTTGATAGACAGAAACTGTCCTGGTTTGGATGTATTAACGTCATCAAGATGGATGTCCTCCCTCGTTTTTTTTATATATCTTTCAAACGGCCCCTATAGCACTAACATCTTTTTTCTTTACTAGAATACAGTCAATTATTAACAAATTTGTGTTGGGAGGAGCTCTCGGGTGGGGAGGAGGGTGTTGAGTAGGGTTAAGGGAGAGGGGGGGCAAGGTTGCCAGACTTTAAAAAGTACCACAAGGCATCCCTTCTGCTGAGACTACTGGATTGGCAATTTAATAGGAACACTAAACAATGGATGAGTCTGGAACAGGTCTGCACTGAAAGACCCCAGCGGTTCCTCCCGTGGATCACACCGCTGCGGAGGGGACGGATAGATGGGGAGGCGGAGTTTCTCAGGGCATCGCTCAGGGTCTGGGTCGTTGAGTGCAGGCGGGGATCTCTCTCAAGGGGTCCTGGTCCACTCTCATCACTTTTCTCTAACCCGGAGTTTCCCCCAGGGGTGGGAGTTCTTGAGCGTTTCTTATGTTGGAGGAGGAGCGAGGACACACGGATAGCCCAGACTTTGCACGGTTTGGAGGTGCCCCCCTTTTCGGCCCTTTTGCTCCCAGAGGGTCGGCATCCAACAGCTTGGCTGGAATACCTTCAACTTAGGTCCTTTTTGATGGCTGATAACAGACTTGGGCTTTTTGCGGTCCCGCCCACAAAATTTGAACAATTATTTTTGCGGGAGGATTCTCCCGGGCATCTTTTGTCACTGGTTTACTCCTTCCTGACTACAGAGACGGATATGGGGGACCTTAAATATATCGAGAAGTGGAATAGAGATTTGGGGACTCCCATTCCTGAGGAGGACTGGAAGAAGTCCTTTATCCTCACCCATAAATTTTCCATTGCCTGCGCTGTACAGGAAAAAAATTATAAGATTCTGACCCGTTGGTACAGGTGACCGGATACTCTGCACGCAATATTTCCTGGGGGTCTCAGATAGTTGCTGGAGGTGCGAAGGGGACAATGCTGCATATCTGGTGGGACTGCCCATTGATACAGCCTTTCTGGAAGTCCGTGTTCAAGGCATACTCTGTGATTTGCAGAGAGCAGTTGGTAAGTTCTCCTCAGATGGCATTGCTGTCAATTGTTCCGGGATCACTTAAATCACAGAAAATGGGCCTCCTGAGATTCTGTCTTACAGCGGCACGCATGGTGATCCCGAGATACTGGAGATTGGCTGGGGTGCCATCTATGAGGGAGTGGTTTGCGGAGATGGCCATCATTCACAGGATGGAGTCCCTCACGGCAGAGACCAATGACTCCGTGGATAAATTCCTTAGGATCTGGACCCCCTGGACCCTGGCTCTTGATTCCCTACCATTTCAGAAACTTATTGGTAACTCATAACCTGGGTTACGTCAGTCCAATGTAGCGTCCCGAGTACTGGGGAAGTAATCCCTGCCATGCCATTTCTCCCGCCCTTTCTGCTGCTCTTCTTCCCCCCTCCTCCCTTCTTTTCGTTATCTTTCCCTCTTACTAGTTTCTTTTCTTTCTGGTTCTAGTTAAATCTTCTAAAAATTTTTTGGCAGTGGCCTCGTTTTGGTTGAGGTGTAATTCTCCTTTGAAAGGAGACTGTTCGTATTATAAAATGTGGTTACATGTCCTATACGTGCCTTTTGGTAGTTAGTAAGAGAGGATGTATTAGGACGTGGCTTATATTTTTCTCTGTAAGTTGACATGAAGTAATCACTTATTTGAATCTTTTTTTTTTTCCCTGTAAATTGTCTTGTTTACTTTAATAAAGAAAGATTAAACATAAAAAGAAGAATAAAGAAAATAAAATTAAAATGTTTTTCATGACGCCACTTGCGGTATGCGGTTATATGGGGAAAGCATCCGCTGCAAAGTCTCTCACTGCTGGGTCTGGTGGTATTGTGCAGCTTGGATGGTATGGCCCTCCACAAGTATGAAATTTGCCCCAGGAGAAAATGATGGTGGTTGTAGTATGGTGAAGGTTGGTGACTGAGGCGCAGGAAGAATTCAGACAACACAGGAGCTGTGGTTTAACTTGCTCTTTACTCACTGGTTCAGTGAAGCTGTAACCCGGCTGGTGCTGGTCTCTACCAATCTGGGCCTCAGGTAATCCGGTATTCTCTTTGTCCCAGTGGCAGTGTTGTGACCTGGTGAGCTTTACTTCCATGCACCCATCTGAAAGTGGTGGGTCGCCGTGGTCTGGAGCGTTTTGGGGCCTCTTCCTGTCATTACAGTCTTGGCCCTATGGCAGGCAGCTTGAACCTCTCTAGGGTTGGACCTCTGTCCCCGTTCCCGGGTTCCCTCTTTGCTGCTGTGCCCCGGACACTAACGTCGGTGAGGTCCTTGATGGTCCCCTCAACGGGCAGAATTATCAGGTGAGCTTGAAGCGTCCTCCTGAACTAGGGCTCTGCACCCCTCCAGTGCTCTTGTCCCGTGAGTACCCACACCGTACTCTCCCTGGCGACAATCCGCCTTGAGCCCAGCAAGTCACTTCACACTTGCTGTCAGGACGTCAACTTCAGACTTGACTCAAGATGTTTGACTACTGTCAACTGCCTGACTAGCCCCTCCTCCACCCGGGTTTCTGACTAGTGGATTGGAGGAGTCCCAACTAATAGGTGACCATCCATCAGGTCCATCTCTAGACTGTTACCCAGGCTGGGAAAAAGGGCAGAATTGTGTGTGTTTGGTTGGTATTTTTACCAGCACTGGTCTTCCAGAAACCCAAGGTTAGCACTGCATCTGTTAATACCCTGTGGCCCCTGACACCTCAGGGTCGCCACACTATAGAGGGACAGCTGGGTAGGGTAGAGATACAGAGGGTCAGCCTTGAAGCTGCTGGGTAGGAGGGAGTTACAGAGGGACAACCCTACAGCTAGGTAGGAGGGATTTACAGAGATTACATGAATCTTATGGCATCGTTCATTGTCCTTCCACCAAACAGTAAATAGCTTGGGATGAACTTGGATGGTCACAATGTTTAAGTAAGCTCTAGTGTCCAAACATCCATCTAGAGGTATCTGAAAAACAAGTATCAACCTAGAAAACATTCCCTGCACCATTATACCACCACCAGACAGGAAGGATACATGCATTTATGCTGCTTTTGCCCAATTCTGACCCTCCCATCATCAGGATACAGCAGCAATCTGGAACCCACCACTAATATTGCTCACTGCTCAGTAATATTTTTTTTTTATCTCTCTTTTGCTCCATAAAGTTTACTTTCTTTCTTTTTCCCTTACACAGCAATGACATGGGAAATGGTCATCAGCTATAACCCATCTGTGCTAATGTAGCGATGACTGCATTCTACTACATTAGATGATCACCATCATTGTATTCAGCTGCAGATACCTAAATGATGAGATGTTTACATCCACAGGATCCAATATCACTAGAGATTTTCCCATGATCACACCATTCATTATACTCTGTACATGTACAAATCCTCAAATTGGCAATTTTTGCAATACTGGTCCTGGCTAATCTAGCACCAGTGACTGGGTTCAAAGTTATTCAAATTGTTAATTCTTCATATTCTGAAAACTGATCACTTCATTATACGCTGCACTACATGATCATGTGTGGCGCCCCTGCTGCTTCAGGCACCACAGGGTACTGCACCTCAGCCAAGGTGTAGTATTCATTTGGGTAAGGAGGTCAGTCACCGGTGTACACCACAATCTATACAACACTCAGCTCAGGAGCCCTCCCAGTGGGACTGGGCTAGGGTAGGTGCTGGCCATCATGAGGTATGGGACCTTCTGCCCCCTAGTTCAGCAAACCGGGAGGCGGGGCCCCTTCAGGGGAAGTCAGTGGCCATCACACACACACAAGTGGAGTTCTGCACAGGGGACAGTCAAATATGGACCATCAACAGCACAGAGAAAGAAAAGGAGACTCAGCAAGGGGCCCGTGGTTTGGAGCCGGAGCGGCTCGACCCAGGTCCTTAGGAAGAAGGGGGACCCAAGGGTTCGCAGGGAGTGCAACAGACACCTGTGAACCATTCCACTGGCCAGGCATTGAAGTGGAGGGACTACCAATAGACAGGACACACAGAAAGCCACACTGGCCTTGACTTCCGAACTACCAGAGATCGTCTGGAGCCCATAACAGCGGAGCCCTGCATTCCAAAGGCGGTGATTCTTCAGTGAGTAAAGAACTTTGACTGCAACTTCTGTGTCATCCCAATCTCTGCCGGCGCTTCCATCTCTGTGCCCCTGCACCGCCATAAGAGACTACTACTCCCAACATCCCTGGGGCACAGCTCTACCTGTGGAGCGCTACACCAACTCTGCTGGCTGCGTCATCACCATCTGCCCCAGCAAGAACCTCCTGCAGCGGCGGCACATATATGGTCGCATACCACAGGTGGCGTCACTAATATAAACTCTTCTCCCCTGTAAATATTCCCCTCCATCTTTTATTGACACCGCCGAGGTCACGGAACCGGGCCTGGCCGCTGCAATATCCCCTCTCCTACACCGGCCCGGTGACGAGTAACCCCCAAGACCCCGTGGACCCGTCAACTTGGCGTCACGAACAGGATCTCGTGCCCGCAACAACGGGTACTGTGCGCCTATCGAACTGTATAAATAATGTTTCTTAAAAACAGTGCTTGCCGCCACTGGCAGCATGGCGCGCGGGAAACAAGGGGGCATGCCATCGTGGGTGGAACCCAGAAAAGCACGCGAAAGAGAGCCCCGCTGCTGGAAATAGGCAGGAAACCCTGCGTCTCCAGGCAAGGGCAGGAAGAAAGGACATGTCAACTGAGGAGGAGAATGAAGCTGTCCCTGTAGCCGTAGCATCGGTAATACCGTTCTCAATGCCGTATCTTCCAGGAGCATCATGGCTCCCGCAATATTCAGGAGAGTCGTATACTCTGACTGACTTTAAGGATAGGCTGAATAGCCTTTTCTGAGTATACCCTCTTGCCAAGAGTCAGAAAACTAGCATTCTAATCAGCCAGCTGACCGGTGAAGCTCAGCAGGAGGTGAGATCCTGGCCGGACACTGACAAAAGAACCGTGAAGCAGATCTTGGCCAATCTAAAAAGCACCTTCGACACCTGCTTCTACAAGTGTAAATAAAGGGCAAATAAAGGGCACAGGACAGTGTATGGGACTATGCTCTAAATCTTTAGGAGGCAATGAGGGCTGTTCGGCAGGTGGATACGGACGATGTGCAAGCCGAGGACCAGCTATTAACTGACCAGTTCATTGAGGGGCTCCTGTCTGATTCGCACCGAACCCAGCTGCGCATTGTGAACGTGCAAAATCCTGACCTCAGCTTCGCGCAATTCAAAGATCTGGCCCTCCGGGTGTTGAGCGAACCAGTCCTCCGCAGCACTGCGTCCCATCGGTCCATTGAGGCTCCGGGTATGTAGGTGTTACTGGCAGGGCAAACGACGGTGGAAGCTAGTGAACAGATTCTAGGTGGAGACTATCGCTGAATTGCGACTCCAGGTCCTGGAGCTGACTCAAGGTATGGCTGCCCTGACCAAGGTAGTACAATCTCAGCAGGGGGCCCCGCAACCAGCGACCATCGCTGGCCTCTAGTGTTGATGACCTCCCTTGGCGGCGACGAGGAAGAAACCCATTGCCCCAAGTACCTGACCGCTAGGACACCAACGGGCAACCGATCTGCCGCCGCTGCGACAAAGCGGGGCACTATGCCCGAGGATGTCCCACGAGTGGACAGAACTTGGGGGCAGGAGCAGGCCCTCAGGAGCCAGCAGCCAAGAAAGAGTAATGCAGGCTTTACACGATGCGATCTATTGTGCGATCGCACGAGCGATCGTACCCGCCCCCGTCGTTTGTGCGTCACAGGCAAATCGCTGCCTGTGTCGCACAAAGTCTTTAAACCCCTTCACACGTACTTACCTGCTGAGCGTCCTCGCTGAGGGCGGCGAACATCCTCTTTCTGAAGGGGGAGGGACGTTCGGCGTCACAGCGACGTCACAGCCGCTGGCCAATAGAAGTGGAGGGGCGGAGATGAGCGGGACGTAAACATCCCGCCCACCTCCTTCCTTCCGCACAGCCGGCGGGTGCCGCGGGACGCAGGTAAGCTGTGTTCATCGTCCCCGGGGTGTCACACGGAGCAATGTGCGCTGCCCCGGGTACGATGAACAACCGGCGCCATGTTAAATAAACAATTTTTTAAAATTAAATGACGAGTACACGACTCACGATTTGTGAGCGATACTGCGTCGCTCGGAGGTGTCACACGAGACGACATCGTGAACGATGCCGGATGTGCGTCACGAAAACCGTGACCCCGACGATGCATCGCACGATAGCTCGTCTCGTGTAAAGCCCGCATAAGTGTGCTAAAATAAAGGCCCTGTACATAGTTGAAAAATGCTGTATAGTGTTTTGAGTTAAAGTGTGATGCTGTATTGAAATGGACATCTGGGCCATTGGACTAGGTGTGGCCAGGACTACCTTGTAAATAATTAGCACCAGTTATGCTCCATACCAGAATTAACATGACCATAGGACCCAAAAATCTGTCGTGCATTTTGAAGTAATGAAGCATGGTCAGGAATGCTCTGAGCACGCCCAGAGCCTATGTTGGGGGTTTGAAGCATGTCCCCCATACTGCTCTTGTGCTGCTATTTGTTGTTGCACATGGTCGAAGCGATGAAAGGTGCAAAAGCAAATGTTAAAACAAAGGCTTATGTGTTACTGCATTTTACGGTACTGAAGATTTTATAGGTCTTAATGTAGAAAGTGTAAAGGATTGTAACATTCAAGAAACCATGCCTCCCATAAAGGGAAGAAATGTTACTGTTTTACAGCATAACCATTTTTTGCAGTTTTCCACTGTATTGTTTTCTTTCCAGCCCACGGATGTGCTGGGATTCGCTATGGGGGGAGTGTGGCGCCCATGCGGCTTCAGCCACCACAGGGTACTGCACATCAGCTAAGGTGTCGTATTCATTCCGGGTAAGGAGGAGGTCATTCACCGGTGTACACCACAATCCATACAACACTCAGTTCAGGAGCCCTCCCACTGGTACTGGGCTAGGGTAGGTGCTGGGGGTGGCTATCATGAGGTATGGGACCTCCTGCCTACTAGTTCAGCAACACGGGAGGCGGGGCACTTTCAGGGGAAGTCAGTGGCCATCACACACACAAGTGGACTCCTGCACAGGCGACAGTTGAATATGGACCATCAATAGCACGGAGAGGGAAAGAAAATTTAGCAAGGGGCTCATGGATTGGAGTTGGATCGGCTCAACCCGGGTTCTTAGGAAGAAGGGGGATCCCAGGGTTCGCGGGGACTGCAACAGGCGCCCGTGAACCGTTCCACTAGCCAGGCATTGGAGTGGAGGGACTACCAATAGAAAGGACACACAGAAAGCCACACCGGCCTTGACTTCTGAACTACCAGAGATCGTCTGGAGCCCATAACAGCGGAGCCCTGCATTCCAAAGGCGGTGATTCTTCAGTGAGTAAAGAACTTTGACTGCAACTTCTGTGTCGTCCCATCTCTGCCGGCGCTCCCATCTCCGTGCCCCTGCACCGCTGTAGGCGACTACTACTCCCAACATCCCTGGGGCACAGCTCTACCTGTGGAGAGCTACACTAACTCTGCTGCGTCATCACTATCTGCCCCAGCAGGAACCTCCTGCAGCGGTGTCACATATATGGCCACATACCACCGGTGGCGTCACAAACATAAACTCTCCTCCCCTGTGAATATTTCCCTCCATCTTTTATTGGCACCACTGGGGTCATGGAACCAGGCCTGGCCACTGTGACATCCCCTCTCCTACACCGGCCCAGTGACAAATAACCCCCAAGACCCCATGGGCGCGTGACATGCATAGCTCCCAACTGTCCCAGATACAAAGGGACTGTCCCGATTTTGAGGCTTAGCCCCGCTGTTCAGGCCGTGAGCTATGTATCCTGTGTCTTTCAGGCTCTGCCCCTTGCCTCGCAGGTTCTATCAGCCTTACACGTGAGTAGCTCCTCGGTGTGAGCAGCTGCACTATAGAGCCGAGAGCGCTACAGCAGACACTGCTGGAGTGCTGCTGGTAAGGTATGACTCACCCAGGAGCTGCACCCCCAGCACCGGAGCCTGTGCACTTATATCTGTTTTCTCTGATTTCCCATGTGTTTGCTTCTCACTGCTGCAGGCACACGGGAAATCAGGACATTGAGGGGGAAAACACAGTGGGGTTATCATCAGTTGTCTCCTCTCCTACAGTCACACAGCACTTGGCCAGTGATATGTAGAGAGAGAAGCATCGGCCGATGCCTCTATTAGCTTACGATCACATGGTCTCCTGCCTGGCAGAGCAGAGCTGCGGGGTCCTAGCTACACACCTAGTTCAGCTCTGCCAGTGTCTTCTCCCTGTAAGTGCAGATCCTAGAGAGACTGGTACAGGGCCCAGTAGAAAATAAGTAAGACAACCACGTTTTTTTTTTTAATCAGCATTTTGGTGACAAACTCTGTGAAAAATGTATGTGTGTAAATATATATTTTATTAACCCCTTCACGACCTAGGATGTATATATGTCCTAGGTCCCTCCCGTTACCCTGGGCTCATGTGGTCAACCTGTATTTATCTCTGCACATGTCTGCTGATTTGATCAGCAGACATAGCTAACAGCGTACCTGTTAACCCCTTAAGCCTGCTTTACACGTTGCAATTAGTTGTACAATCACATTTGCGATGTGACACGCCCAGGTTGCATACGGGATCTTATGAGATTGCACGTAGGTCGTTCATTTGCTGTCACACGTGCGTTAGTAGTCTATGTTAAATTGATCAATTTTATGTGCGATCCTTTAGATCATGTGTTCTGTGACGTATGCATTGGGCACCTTTTTTTTTATTTATTGACTTGACAAGCGTGTGTAATGTGTAGGGATGCGTTTTTACTATGTCATCTGCCATTCAGCTCTGCTACATGGCCGCTGACAGCAGACACAGACAGCCATGTAGCAGAGCTGAATGGCCGCTGACAGCAGACACAGACAGAGCCGCACTGTCAGAATGAACTTGGGTGAACTTCCCCCGACTTCATTGTCATGCTGCGGCTCTGTCTGTGTCGCGTCCTGATTAGCGGTCACCAGTGAAGGACTCACCGGTGACCGCTAAACTCCTGAGTTTAGCAGCCCTCTCTCATATACTCACCGATCCCCGATGTCCGGCGCTGCACGGCATTCACACTGCTCCGGCGGCTTTTACTATTTTGAAAAAGCCGGCCGCCCATTAAACAATCTCGTATTCCCTGCTTTCCCCGCCCACCGGCGCCTATGATTGGTTACAGTGAGACACGCCCCCACGCTGAGTGACAGGTGTCACACTGCACCCAATCACAGCAGCCGGTGGGCGTGTCTATACTGTGTAGTGAAATAAATAATTAAATAATTAAAAAAAACGGTGTGCGGTCCCCCCCAATTTTAATACCAGCCAGATAAAGCCATACGGCTGAAGGCTGGTATTCTCAGGATTGGGAGCTCCACGTTATGGGGAGCCCCCCAGCCTAACAATATCAGCCAACAGCCGCCCAGAATTGCCGCATACATTAGATGCGACAGTTCTGAGACTGTACCCGGCTCTTCCCGATTTGCCCTGGTGCGTTGGCAAATCGGGGTAATAAGGAGTTATTGGCAGCCCATAGCTGCCAATAAGTCCTAGATTAATCATGTCAGGCGTCTCCCCGAGACACCTTCCATGATTAATCTGTAAATTACAGTAAATAAACACACACACCCGAAAAATCATTTATTAGAAATAAAAAACACAAACATATACCCTGGTTAACCACTTTAATCAGCCCAAAAAAGCCCTCCATGTCCGGCGTAATCTAGGATGGTCCAGCGCCGCATCTAGCGCAGCTGCATGGAGGTGACCGGAGCAGCAGAAGACACATCCGCTCCTGTCACCTCCACGCAGCTAATGAAGACAGCCGCGCGATCGGCTGAGCTGTCAGTGAGGTTACCCGCTGTCACTGGATCCAGCGGTGGATGCAGCGGTGGATGCAGCGGTGGATGCAGCGGTGGCCGCGGGTAACCTCAGTGACAGCTCAGCTGATCGCGCTACTCACCGCCGCTCCTCTCACCTCCACGCAGCAACTGAGGTGAGTAGCGCGATCAGCTGAGCTGTCACTGAGGTTACCCGTGGCCACCGCTGGATCCAGTGACAGCGGGTAACCTCAGTGACAGCTCAGCTGATCGCGCGGCTGTCTTCATTAGCTGCGTGGAGGTGACAGGAGCGGTTGTGTCTGCTGCAGCTCCGGTCACCTGCATGCAGCAGCGCTGGAAGCGACGCTGGAGCATCCTGGATTACGCCGGACATGGAGGGCTTTTTGGGGCTGATTAAAGTGGTGAACCAGGGAATGTGTTTGTGTTTTTTATTTCTAATAAATGATTTTTTCGGGTGTGTGTGCTTATTTACTGTAATTTACAGATTAATCATGGAGGGTGTCTCATAGACGCCTGACATGATTAATCTAGGACTTATTGGCAGCTATGGGCTGCCAATAACTCCTTATTACCTCGATTTGCCAACGCACCAGGGCAAATCGGGAAGAGCCGGGTACAGTCCCAGAACTGTCGCATATAATGTATGCGGCAATTCTGGGCGGCTGCTGGCTGATATTGTTAGGCTGGGGGGCTCCCCATAACGTGGCGCTCCCCATCCTGAGAATACCAGCCTTCAGCCGTATGGCTTTATCTGGCTGGTTTTAAAATTGGGGGGGACCGCACGCCGTTTTTTTTAATTATTTATTTCACTACACAGTATAGACACGCCCACCAGCTGCTGTGATTGGGTGCAGTGTAACACCTGTCACGCAGCGTGGGGGCGTGTCTCACTGTAACCAATCATAGGCGCCGGTGGGCGGGGATAGCAGGGAATACGAGATTGTTTAATGGGCGGCCGGCTTTTTCAAAACAGTAAAAGCCGCCGGAGCAGTGTGAATGGCGTGCAGCGCCGGGGATCGGGGATTGGGGAGTATATGAGAGAGGGGGATAGACTGACATGGACAGAGAGTGAGGGACAGAGATAGTGACCGACTGACATAGTGACCGACTGACAGAGATTAGTGAATGACAGACATTGTGAGGCGCTTCAGAACGCAGCTTTTCAGCTGCGCTGTGAAGCGGACCTTTTTTAAGCTGCGGTGCAGAGCGCACACCTGCGCACATAGCATCAGACACAAAAATCGTATGAGGGGTGTCACACGTTACAATTTACTAGGTTCGTGCAACAAAACGCTCAATTCTAGACAAAGATACGATGTGTTTGCGATCAACGGTTTTGTGTTCAATCCTGATCGCACGTAGCTGTCACACGCAGATACCTCACAAACGATGCCGGATGTGCGTCACTTACAACTTGACCCCACCGACGGATTGTGAGATATATTGAAGCGTGTGTAGCGGGCTTTAGACTTACCTGTCAAAATCTAACAGCACAACTAATGCGCTCTGGTGGGGATCACTCTGTTCCCTGTCACCATCGGTGGCCTGTGACGCGATCACAGGGTGCTGGTGTGTTGACATGGCAGCATGAGTTCAGCTAATGACCCCTGTCGTTGTGATGACTCACTTCCTGTGACTGTCAGCAGTGTGCCAACATTCACAGGAGATCAGCATTTCTGCTGATCAGAGTGACGCTGATTATGAAGCATCACTCTGAAAAGCACAAGTGATCGAAAAGTGTAATCATAATTAGTAAAATAAATTAAAAAATGTAAAAAAAAAAAGTTTAAAAAAATATATAAAAAAATATAAGTTCAAATCACCGAACTTTTGCCCCAATGAAAATAAAACAAATAAAATAGTCACATTTGGTATCGCTGCGTTCAGAAGAGTCCGATCAAAATATAAAATAGATTACTCTGATCAGTCACGGAGTGGCGAGAAATAAAATTCAAACACCACAACATTGCATTAATAACAGAGGACAAAAACGTTGCATCTGCCCAAAAATGATATAATTAATCATATACCGTATTTTTCGGACCATAAGACGCACCCTAGTTTTAGAGGAGGAAAATAGGAAAATAAAATTTTAAGCAAAAAATGTGGTCATGACACACTTATGGGGCGAGGATCTGCTGCTGACACCGTTATGGGGTAATGTCCTGCTCATATACTCCCCAGCCTGCTCATATACTCCCCAGCCTGCTCATATACCCCCATCCGGCTGTATACCCTCATCATGCTCATATACTCTCCATGCTGCTCATAATATACCCTAATCCTGCTATATACCCTCATGCTGCTCATATACTCCCCATGCTGCTCATATACTCACCATGCTGCTCATATACTCCCCATGCTGCTATATATCCTCATCCTGCTCATATACTCCCCATGCTGCTCATAATATACCCCTATCCTGCTATATGCCCTCATCTTGGTATATGGCCGCATCCTGTGGCACATAAAAAAAATAAACGTTCATACTCACCCTACCTCACTCCCTGCAGCACCGCTCCTCTTACCGTCTAGGTCAGCGGCAGCACCGCTGAGTGGAGCCGTCCCCGTTCCCCTGCAGCATCGCGATGTCCTCCGGGGTCTGTGCCGGCAGCTGCGTGTGGACACGTGCGCACAGCGATGACGTCATCGCTGTGCGCGGCGCTAGTCTCCACGCAAGTCAGCTGACCGGCACAGACAGGAGATCGCGATGCTGCAGGGGAACGGTGAGTAATGTGTACTGATTCACTGCCCCCCGCACTGATGATGATGCGCGGGGGGCAGTGAATACAGCCGCACATGATCACTCCAGGCTGCAGTGAATCAGTACACATTACTCACCGTTCCCCATCATCCCGCCCACCTGTCAGTGCCGGGTTCAGCGCTGAGAGATGGGCGGGAGGATGGGCGTGCATATTAAATGAGCGGGCCCACGTGGTCACGGCAGGCTGCTACAGCCTGCTCGTGCCCCCGATGACCCGCTCCACCGCAGCACCCACATTCCCCGCAGCCACAGTCAGACCATAAGACTCACCCCCCAGTTTCCCCCAACATTTGGAGGAAAAAAAGTGCGTCTTATAGTCCGAAAAATACGGTAATTAAAATATCAGCTCAGGACGCCAGAAATAAGCAGTCACTGAGCCCCAGATCCCGAAATATGAGAATACTATGGGTCTCAGAAAATGGCGACAAAAGTTCAGTTTGTTTGTTTTTTTCTTTAAACTTCTGAATTTGTTTCACCACTTAGATAAAAGTATACATGTTTGGTATCTACAAACTCGTACTGATCTGGGGAATCATAATGCCAGGTCAGATTTACCATATAGTGAACATTGTAAATAAAAAAAACCTAAAAAAAACCCCAAAACAATTGTGCAATTATACTTTCTTTTTGCAATTACATTGCACTTGGAATATTTTTTCCCATTTTCCAGTACAATATGGGGCAGAATGAATGATGTCATTCAAAAGTACAGATTGTCCTGCAACAAACAAGCCGTCATACAGCAATATTGATGAAAAATAAAAAAAGGTATGGTTCTTGGATGGAGAGGAGGAAAAAATGAAAAACAAAAAAATTGCTTGGTAATGAAGTGGTTAAAGGGGCTCTGTAGGCTTGAGGCACAAGTCTGCAGTCTCTTTATGAGACCACAGTCTACTAAAACCTCACACTGTGTGCACCCCATACTGTGAGGCATCGCCAGCGCCGGGAGTGATTTTTACATGCTTTTTACATTTTTCTAAAATAATATGATCTACCTGATGATCTTGAGGAACATTATGATTTTCCTTACAGTCCTGTGGAAGAAGAGGACGGGGACATCTCTCTGGTGTTGTCCTCTCACTGGATAGAACTGGAGGAAACACATACAGGAACTGAATTTATTCTTTACATACAGATAATTATAGGCAGTGTGTATTTAGCCCTGTCTATTACCTGGTGATGTGAGGGGCTGAGGATCCTCCATCATGACATCCTTGTACAGATCTTTGTGTTCTTCTAAATACTCCCACTCCTCCATGGAGAAATAGACGGTGACATCCTGACACCTTATAGGAACCTGACATATACAATGATACCGTCATCCCCCGATCCCTTCATAGCGTTACTGTATAATGCCCCAGCATTCCCAGCAGTGTCACCTCTCCAGTCAGCAGCTCAATCATCTTGTAGGTGAGTTCTAGGATCTTCTGGCCATTGATGCCCTCACGTATCAGGGGGTGAGGGGAAGGCCCCGTGATTGGGCTCAGGGGTCTTCCCCGTCCCTCAGACACAGGGTCCTGACAGCGCTCACTAGAGGTCTTCTTCACTACTGTGTAATCCTGGTTATGGAGAGACACATTAATAAATCTCACTACAGACATTTCCAGAGTCCTCACCTCTCCAGTTCTGTCCATCTGTTATTCCCATAGATAAGAATGATGTAATGTGACGTCATCAGAATCTCTCACCTCTCCAGTAAGCCGGAAGAGGATCTCTAGGGTGAGGTGTAATATCCTCTCCGCCATCTTGTCCCTGTCCCTATCCATCCTTGATGGGTCAATCAGGAGAATTCTCTTATATAGAAGATCTGAGAGGATCCGATATTGTAGGGACCTGAATGGAGAGAAGATGACGATGTAACATCAGAAAGATCCCCTGTAAGAAATCTCCGGAGCAGTTACCGGTTTCACATGATCACCACATACAGTCCTGGCCCCGTCCTGTCCCCAGTGTAACACACAATCCAACTATAGTCTCACACAGAGATTTATCACAGAATAATGTGCCAGAACCGGGGCAGTCAGTAACAGATAATAGAACGTTAAAAGGTAGGGTCTCGCGTTTTTTTTTTTATTTTTGAAGTTATAATAGTGATTATGAAATAAAGTATTTTTTTTATTATTTTTTAAAACAAACATCTTTTTTATTCAAATTTTTAAACATAAAAAAATTAAACAGTTAATTCCATGGTCAAATAGTAAACATCAGCATACAAGAGATTGATTTGTTCATCACTGCAACTGTAAACCTTGCAAAGGAAGAAAAAATAAAAAGGTAGTATCACAAACAAAGAATAAGAATGTGAGTGTGAACCCTTCCACAATTATGTTCTTGCTATGGTATCGACTACCATCTCCATATGGTACATGCTAAGTGTCTAATGATGGTCCCAAAACCCCCAACGTCCCTCCCAGGTCTTCCAGACAATACCATTCTGTATGGCGGAAAGGGCTAATTATTTTCAGGATTTCCCGAGGACTATAATGAAAACCAATGAATTTTTTCCACAGCGGAAAAACTATCTGCTGACTTTTCTTTAGGGGTACTTCACACACAGCGAGATCGCTACTGAGATCACTGCTGAGTCACGTTTTTTGTGACGCAGCAGTGACCTCATTAGCGATCTCGCTGTGTGTGACACTGAGCAGCGATCTGGCCCCTGCTGTGAGATAGCTGCTCGTTACACACAGCCCTGGTTCGTTTTTTTATTGTTGCTCTCCCGCTGATAAGCACACATCGCTGTGTGTGACAGCGAGAGAGCAACAATCCTGAATGTGCAGGGAGCCGGCGTCTGACAGCCTGCGGTAAACTGTAACCAAGGTAAACATCGGGTAACCAAGGTGGTTACCCGATATTTACCTTCGTTACAAGCCTCCGCAGCTCTCACGCTGCCAGTGCCGGCTCCTGCTCCCTGCACACGCTAAGCTAAGCGGTGTGCGCTGGTAACTAAGGTAAACATCGGGTAACCATACCCGATGTTTACCTTAGTTACCAGTGTCCGCAGCTTCCAGACGCCGGCTCCGTGCAAGCGCAGCGTCGCTTGCCCGTCGCTGCCGGCTGGGGGCTGGTCACTGGTCGCTGGTGAGATCTGCCTGTTTGACAGCTCACCAGTGACCATGTAGCGACACAGCAGCGATCCTGACCAGGTCAGATCGCTGGTGGGATCGCTGCTGCGTCGCTAAAGTGTGACGGTACCCTTACTCCTTTCTGCTTCTATCAGTTCCAGTCCCAATAGATGTTCCATTTGAGATATTATTGCTCCCATTGATGGAGTGTTTGGTTTAAGCCACTCACTAAACAAAGCCCGAAGAGCCACCACTAAAATTGTGTGGATGTTTCTAGGAATCTTTACTTTGTCTACCATACTCAGAGATTCAGATTTGGGGGGGCGTAATTAATGGAAGAGCAGAGCCTGTGGTGTTTGTGGAAGTTTCGTTCCCCAACATGCTTGAATCTGGTCCCTTACTTGCTTCCAATATGTTGTTACTTCTGTGCACTCCCACACCCCATGCCACAGATTCGTAAAGGGCACCCCACACTTAGGACACGCTGTAATCTGGCCAGGGCAACTATGGGAAGGCGGGATGTTAAAGCCATACAGCGCTGTGTGCATGAGCTTGAAATAAGTCTCCCTCCATCTCTCACACAAGATGGATTTTCTCACCATTCCCACCCTTGTAATATCATCTCCGCTATCTCCTCATCTCCTGTCCACCTCTCCCATGTTCTGAACATTTTGCTCTGTTTTAATTTAACAAATTTGTGCCCCATGGTGCTGTACAATGAGGTGATACTCGCCATTTGGGTGTGCGGGCCTACACTGTCATCTAAGGCATGAGAGACAGATTCCCTCTCCAACTTTCTGAGTCTGGACTGACAAAAAGAATGAAGCTGCAGGACCTGCATAAAATGTTTCCTGTGTATCTTGAATTTGTCCATAATTTCTTGTGGACACATCCACCGTTTTTCCTCCCGGCACATAATGGACCCCGCTGTCTGCAACTGATCACAGCTCTGATCAGCGACCCTCTTAATTTCAGCTCCTTGGGGAAACTCGGGGTGACCAAATATTGGCATATGTTTGGAAACCAGAAAGGGAAGCTGAAAGGCCTTCCTCACTACCTTCCAACATATTATGGTGTCCCTTAGTAAAAAGGAGGATCTCACTATCTGTGGCAGTTTGGATTGTCTAGTGTGGATAAGAGCAGTCAGATCCCAAGGGGCGGCTAACTGTCGTTCTAGATGGGTGTTTGAGTGAGACAGACAGAAGAAAGACAGAATTTTGAGTTATATATAAAATAAAAATGTACCTTGTGAGCGACCAAAATGGCGATGTTGTGGTATGGGCCTGTTCCAGCTGTGACCGGAAAAATCCGGATGAGAGTGAACTTTGTTGTGGATTTGGGGACTCTAGGCCGCAATACTGTGATAAACCATGTGCTATTCTTGGTGGCAGACATTTCAGGTCAGATCTTAAAATGGTGGATGAAGCACATGGTGGTTGAGGCATGGTTATTACAAAAGAAGTGAGAGGGAGATGTGTGAAGAAAACCATGTGCTGTGTAAATGTTTAAACAGACTGGGTGGACTACTATATACTCAGACAGAAAAAAGGTGTTTTTATCTATAATTAGACTAAGATCATGGACAAATATATATAAAGTAATATTTGGGAGTTGGGACTGTCATAAAGAGTGTCAGGTTAGTAGGAAATTGGATTTAGGCCCTATGCGCACTGGAAAACGGAATTTTCTTAAGAAAATTCCTCAGGGTCTGAAAGATTACCGCACCTGTGGTAAACAAATGCGGCAAACCGCACCCGAAAACCGCATGCGGTTTGCCGCGGTTTTACCGCGGTATTGCCGCATGCGGGTTGGTACATGTGCTTTAATGCATTAAATGCAATAAAGCACATTGGGAAAAAAAAACAAAAGTAATTTCCTTCTGAGATAGATAGCAGACAGATAAATAGATAAATAGACAGATAGAAGAATAGATAGAAGGATAGATAGATAGAGTCCCTGTGAGCACACGCTGCATTTCTCCTGAGCGGTAATGTGTGTTCACATTACCGGCCATGGGAAATGCCCTGTGGTTACTTCTACTGTCTCGTTGCGAGGCTGCATTCATTCAGCGCTGTGTGTCAGTCGCGGCTGGATGCAAGCATCGCAGGACGTGGATTACGCCGGAGCTGTGTGTTTCTGGAGGGGTTAATAAAGGGGTGAACCAGGGGCTTTTTTGTGTTTTATTTAAAATAAAGGATTTTTTGGTGTGTGTGTTTTTTCACTTTACTTACGGGTTGATCATGTCAGCTGTCATATAGACGCTGCCATGATCAAGCCTGGACTTAGTGGCGGCGATCTGCCGCCATTAACTCCTTATATTACCCTGATTGCCACCGCATCACAGTAACAGGAAGAGCCGGGACACTCCGGTACTGCCGCATAATGGATGCGACAGTCCCGAGGCAGCAGCGGGCTGATATTCTCAGCTGCGGGAAGGGGGGGGCTTTAACCCAGCCCCCCGATCTCCCCAGCCTGAGAATACCGGGCCACCGCTGTGTGTTTACCTCGGCTGGACGGTAAAAATACGGCGGAGCCCACGTGTTTTTTTTTCTATACGTCCGTTTGCTTTCTATGTGTATTCTATATGTCGGTGTCTGTGTGTGAGTGTGATGTGTGTGTGTTCGGTGTCTGTGATGTGTGTGTTTACTCTCTGCTCAGCTTCCTCTTCCTATCATAATGACATCACTTCCCTGCAAACCGCAGGCAGTGATGAACATTATGTCCCGAAACTGCAAAATACCGGAGGGAATAATGCAGGAAAACGCAATGAACTGCACAGAATTTGCTGCCTGCGTTATTCCCTGCGGGATTTCACGATTACATGGCAGTCAATGGAGTGAAATCCCGCAGCGACGTGCAGAAAAGAAGTGACATGCAATTGTTTTGGCTGCGGGAATCCCGCAGCAAAACATGCAGCTGTCAAAATCCGAATAGTGCGCACAGCATTTTTTTTCCCCATAAGGTGAATCACTGCAGAGATGTTATGAACGAAACATGCAGCAAAACCGCAGGAAATCTGTGGCAAAAAACGGCAAGTGCGCACAAATGAGTATTTGCAATGCGAGTCTCAGGGATCAAAATGTTAAAGTCCATTGCTATATTGAAAATAATAAATTAAAGCTGTTAGTGAAAGTTAATAGTACTAAAAGATTGAATGAATGAATGAATGAATGAATGAATGAATGAATGAATGAATGAGTGGTTGTGCTGGAGATGGCAGTGGAAGACATTTAAGATATATATAGTGTGCAGGTTGGATTGAGTCAGCACTGTCATAGGGGAATGTCTTATTAATTAGTAAGCAATAAACTAAGAGGAAATAAACCCTTAAATAAACGTACCTTAGAAGCAGGACTGATGGTAGATAAGAAGGAAAAATGAAAAAGGATGTATTCCAGTTGTGGATGGGTGAATTTTGAGAGTTGCATGTTTTTTTAAAAAATATATAAAAGGAGGAGAGAGATTTTTAACCCAACAAGGAGAAGACAAGCCCTGTTTGCTTTTGGCTTCAGGGTGTGGACCCAAAATACAGGTTTTCCCAGTTTGTAGGTCAAACAACTAAAGTTTCAACTTACAGGGGGGGTAGTCCTATTGTTTGCTATAAAAAAAAAGGAGACTTTTCCCCACTTTTAGCAATTCATTGTAAATTATATTGGAAAAAGTAATTGACAATAGTGTTTTATTTTACTGATTCTATCTAAAAATTGTGAACATGTTTAGATTTATTGGTAGATATTGGAGCATAGAGGTCAGGCTGTGTACAATTAGTTAATTATTATAATCTTTATTAATAATCTAATTTATTTATAATTACAATAATTGGGTTTAAGGTATGTGGATGATTTATGGCATTGTGTTTATGATATTTAATCTCTTGAATCATCTATTTTCTTTTTATAGAAAGAAAGATTGTAATGCAGATTGCTGTGGTCCAAGCGAAGGTTAAAAAGTCATAGAAATGGTTTTCCATTATAAAGTTACACATAACTCGATATTTATGGTATTCCCGGTTATGTACAATCTACACAATGTGACTTTTATGCCTAAATGTAGAACTCTGGTGCCACACACCTTTTTTTGAGTCTAATTATGCTTTGGATAATAGATTAAAAAAAAGGGGGGGGTAGTAGTGAGGAAAATGAAGCTTAACATCATGATTGCTTCCAGGAGATAGGGTACCTTCATACTTTAGCGATGCAGCAGCGATCCGACCAGCGATCTGACCTGGTCAGGATCGCTGCTGCATCGCTACATGGTCGCTGGTGAGCTGTCAAACAGGCAGATCTCACCAGCGACCAGTGACCAGCCCCCAGCCAGCAGCGACGTGCAAGCGACGCTGCGCTTGCACGGAGCCGGCGTCTGGAAGCTGCGGACACTGGTAACTAAGGTAAACATCGGGTATGGTTACCCGATGTTTACATTAGTTACCAGCGCACACCGCTTAGCTGTGTGTGCAGGGAGCAGGGAGCCGCGCACACTGAGCGCTGGCTCCTTGCTCTCCTAGCTACAGTACACATCGGGTTAATTAACCCGATGTGTAATGCAGCTACATGTGCAGAGAGCAGGGAGCCGCGCACACTGCTTAGCGCTGGCTCCTTGCTCTCCTAGCTACAGTACACATCGGGTTAATTAACCCAATGTATACAGCAGCTACATGTTTAGAGAGCCGGAGCCGGCAGCACAGGCAGCGTGAGAGCTGCGGAGGCTTGTAACTAAGGTAAATATCGGGTAACCACCTTGGTTACCCGATGTTTATCTTCGTTACCAGCCTCCGCAGCTGCCAGACGCCGGCTCCTGCTCTCTGCTCGCTTCATTTGTCGCTCTCTCGCTGTCACACACAGAGATCTGTATGTCACAGCGTGAGAGCGCCTTTGAAGAAAACGAACCAGGGCTGTGTGTAACGAGCAGCGATCTCGCAGCAGGGGCCAGATCGCTGCTCAGTGTCACACACAGCGAGATCGCTAATGAGGTCACTGCTGCGTCACAAAAAGCGTGACTCAGCAGCGATCTCGGCAGCGAGCTCGCTGTGTGTGAAGCACCCCATAGAGAAAGAAACTGTAACGCCCGACAACGTCTCTAAACACCCACTTGAAAATTCAGATTACACCCTGTTTACAGACGGCTCAAGATTTGCTGATGGAAAGGGCACCTTTCATACAGGTTATGCTGTAACCACCTCAGTGTCAGTGATCAAAGCTACAGCACTCCCAGCCCGAATGTCCGCCCAAGAAGCAAAACTTGTGGCCCTGGCTGAAGCCTGTACCTATGCTGAAGATGCTATTGCCAATATTTATACAGACTCGATATGCTTTCGGCATAGCGCATGATTTTGGTGTCATATGGGCAAATAGAGGGTTCATCACCACAGCAAGAACTCCAGTCAAAAATGCAGAATGTGTCCGCAGACTGATGTTTGCTCTGTCCAGGCCAAGACAAGTTGCCATCTTGAAGGTCCAAGCCATGGTTACGACCGGCGCACAGAAGAAGAGGATTCTACAAGACCTATCTTTAGCTGAACCAAAAGATCCTAGAACTCACCTACAAGATGAATGAGGTGCTGACTGGCGAAGTTCCTATAAGGTGTCAGTATGTCACCATCTATTTCTCCATGGAGGAGTGGGAGTATTTAGAAGGGCACAAAGATCTGTACAAGGACATCATGATGGAGGTTCCCCAGTCCCTCAGATCACCAGTTCTATCCAGTAAGAGGACAACACCAGAGAGATGCCCCCGTCCTCGTCTTCCACAGCACTGTAAACAAGAAAATCCCAATGTTCCTCAGGATTACACAGTAGTGAAGAAGGCTTCTAGTGAGCGCTGTCAGGCCCCTGTGTTTAAGGGATTGGAAAGACCCTTAAGCCCAATCATGGTGCCTCCACCTCACCCCCTGATACATGAGGACATCAATGACCAGAAGATCCCAGAGACGGCATAAATGTTGGTGGAACACCAATGGATCGGCTCAAGGCAGAACAAAGACTAGTCACAAAGAGAAGAACTGCAGACATGGAAGAAAGATGAAGCCAAGCTAGAAGGTGACATCTGGAAGGTCATTAGTCTACCCTGCCTTCCTAGAGGAATGTATGCCGCCATAGCTGCCTTGAGACATGGCCCCACCCACAGAGGAAAAAAAAAACAAAAAAACAGAGCCTAGAAGTGATACGCAAGTTCTTCTATGCCCCTGGGATATCTACCATGCTTGCTGCCCATAATAAGAGCTTCCATGTTTGTCAAACTTGTAACACTGGAAGGATAGAAGAAGTCCCACCCAAACACCTAGCAAAGCCCCTGTACCCGTTCCAGATGATCCAAGTCGACAACATCCAGTTGCCCAAGTGTGGCAGATACGAATACTTCTTAGTAGTAGTGGATGTTTTCTCCAGTTGGCCTGAAGCCTTCCCAGTAACCAATATGACGGCCAGAACAACAGTAAAGAAATTAATCAGTGAAATTGTATGCAGATCTGGAGTACCTGAATTGAAAGTGACCAAGGACCTGCCTTTGTAGCAACCATCTATCAAGAACTATTTACCATGGTTGGATCACAAGTTGCCCTGCATACCCCGTATCATCCTCAATCCAATGTGAAGGTGGAAAGAATGAATGGCACCCTGAAGAGGAAACTGACTAAAATGATGCAGGAGTCGGCCCGAGGGAAGGCCGGATCTAGTCCCGGTTGCTCTGCATCATGTGAGAACGACCCCATTGGCTAGACATAGGTTGTCCCCTTATGAGATTTTGTTTGGGTCAATTCCCTCGATTGCAGGGTTCAGCCCCCAGGAATTGTCAGAATCAAATGATAAGATTGTGGAGTTTGTGTTTAATCTTGCTAAACAACCATTTTTCGCTTTATAAGACGCACCCCCAAATTTGGTGAAGGAAAAGAGATTTTTTTTTTTTTTAATGTTAAATGGGGTCCATCTTATAATGCCAGTGTCTGTCTAACAAATCATATAGGGTATATGTCCCTCATAGCCCCCCATCCTAAAATTAGCCCCCCTTAATCAATCTGGATATGGCCCCCTTATATTGAATATAGCCCCCTTGTGCTGGGACACGTCCCCCTGTGCTGCCCATGGCCCCTATAGATGGCACAACTCCCCTGTGTTAGATATGGCCCCCATGTGTGCTGCCCATGGCCACTATAGATGGCACATCTCCCCTGTGTTTGATATGGCCCCCATGTGTGCTGCCCATGGCCCCTATGGATGGCACACCTCCCCTGTGTTTGATATGGCCCCCATGTGTGCTGCCCATGGCCACTATAGATGGCACATCTCCCCTGTGTTAGATATGCCCCCCATGCTGCTGCCCATAATAAAATAAAACACTTTCCTTACCTTCTCAGCGCTGTAATCCCTGTGTCTCCCTCCTTGCAGTTGAGCACCGAGTCCTCCCTCCTCTGTTGGGGGAGACCTCCGGGTCTCTCTCAGGGTCACGGATTTGGATTTCAAATCAGAACTGCGCAGATGTATATGAATCAGGAAAATGACCACACAGAGAAACGTGTCTCTATTTGGGAGAAGTGAGGGTCTTCTGCCAGTGTATTCAAAAGCATAACATTTTATACAGCTTTTTGGACAGGACAGGACTGTCCAAAAGTGTCCCAGACACACCTGAATGCCTTAAAGGAATGTTGTTTTACAGGACTGTAAAACAACATTCCTTTAAGGCATTCAGGTGTGTCTGGGAAGAGAGGAAAGTCTATTCAAGAATATTGCTTAATCATGAGTCTAACCGGTTTTCCAAGACTGGAAGAAGACATTGAAGAATGTCACTTTACTTATTTATGAGACTGCAAACTCATTACTTAGCCCTAAGCATAGTTGGTTTACGTTTACAATCCTTGCAACATTTCATTCACGTATATGTAAAAAGCAATACATAAAATATAGAAAATACAGATTAATCTTATTATAATATAATATCATACTGGACAAACGATTCATAGCCTAGGCCTTCACACCTCCACTTCCTGATTCTTGCTGCCGGTCATGTGATCGTTACGGCAGAGTTATATCGTCTCTGCGTGCCTTATCACAGACAGCAGGAGACGGGAGATCAGCGCTGGAGGTAAGTAAAGCTTTTCTATTTTACTATGGGCAGCAGCATGGGGGCCATATCTAACACAGGGGGGATCATGTGCGATCAAAGGGAGCACAGGCAGATATAATATGCCCCGCTGCCCCAGCCCCTCAGCGCGATGCAGTTTCAGCACCACGCTGATGTGGACAGCGGCTGTGCATATTATATGAGCGGGAGCAGGAGATCTAACGCTGCCGCCCGCAGCTGTCAACTGCCCCCCAGCACCGCTCCAGAGCGGACCCTGCAGTATATATATATATATATATATATATATATATATATACACCCCCCCATATATTTGGTTTATAAGACACACCCCCTACTTCCCCCCAAAATTTGGGGGAATAAAAGTGTGTCTTATAAAGCGAAAAATACGGTAACTAACACACATGCTATAGTTTCTTCCTCTCTCCCAGACTCTACAGGAGATGACACTTGCCACTGTTTGAAGCCAGGAGACTCGGTGTTGGTCAAGCGAGATGTCAAGAGACATTGTCTAGAGCCACTGTATGATGATCCCTACCAAGTATTGCTGGTGACTCCCACATCTGCCAAATTGGAAGGAAGAAATACCTGGGTCCACACCACCCATTGCAAGCTTGTTCCAGCTAAAGAATGAAGATCCTTCTTTTCATCATGAGTTGTGTCTTGCTAACCGAAGGAATGGAGATAAAAAACCCTAGTGGTAAACCCTATGAACTATGGGTCAATATGACATCACCTGTGAACACTTTATTTTTGACTACTGCTCAGTGGTGGACGGTTCGGGGACTGCTTGGGCAATTTATTTTTATCTGTGCATAACGCGTACAGGGAAAGTGAATTGCAGATCATGGAATGATGTGGGATGGAACACTGGGGAAGATTGGGGATATAGACCTAATTGGAGTCCCAAGGGGGGTCCCGAATGAGTATGAAGGAAGAGATGAAGTAGCAGCGGGGGTTTGAGTCTCTTATTCCAATCACCGCAGTTAACAAAAATGTTGCATGGATATAATTACTGTTTACTGGATTTTGCCTTGCTGTAAGATTTGTAATAAGTGGACAAACGAGGCTATAGCCATGGTAACCTTCCCTTCAGTATTATATACACCAGTAGCACCCTCCAAATCTGACACAATGGTTACCATTAAAGCTCAACAACCCAAAGTCAAGCTTTCAAAGTTTGGTGAACAAACCCTAAGTTTATCGAAACTTTTTGAACCACATTGGATTCAATGGGAGGCCAAACTTAAGGCAGAGAATACACCTTCAGGAAGGTCAAAAAGCTTTCAAAACAGCAAAAATATGTTGTACAGTGGCTTCTCACTGTTTTGGCATAGCCATTAGCTCCCTAGACTATTAACATAAGAAATATTGAGGTGGATGAGAGACAGGTGAAGGGCTGGTGCTCCCACACCCCTGCCAGTACAGACAAGATAAAACTTGTAGACCTATCTTGGAGTCTTGATATTTAAAAACATTTCAGGCCGTAGTAGGACCATGGAATCAATCCCCCCCATAGTGTCTTTGCACAGCAGTGAGGTATGATCCCTGCAACACTCCGAATGTGGCCTGGCATTTCCATTTTAAAAATCAAAAGGTGGATGGATGAGTGACAGGATTAGGCCGCTTATTCCCACACCTGTGCCTGTACAGAGAAGACACAATTTTGAGTCTCCACATTTCCAAAAATTAAGTCCTTAACCAACATTTCTATCTTCACCAGAGACAGCAAGACGACAGACAGGCTTAGGTCTGGTGCTCCCAGACCTCTGGTACTACACCATCGTTTAGTGTGCACAGTCTGGGGCTGGGGTGGCAAAGTCATTGCACTTCCATGACTTGTTCAACTTTATGAAAGTTAAGCATTTTACACTTTCAGGGGACATTCAGATGCGCTTATCCCTCAATACACCACCAGGAGCGCTGAAGACACATTCTGAGAAAACACTGGCTTCCGGGCAGGCCAAAACTACCAAAAAGGGACTGCAACAAGTAGGCACTCATGTGTCATACGCTTATATGAGGTCCAAGACCATGTTGTGTTGGTGGAGGGGTGACGCTCAACCTTGCCTCCTTCATTCCCTCCCACCAACCACAGGCAACAGAGGTGGGATCAATATATTCATCTCCTGAATCCATCACCTCTTCTTCCTCAGCTCCTGCACATTCACTATCAGTTTATCTGATACCATGAGCCCACCTCGATCGATGTACTCCACCCTTCCGTGACACCCACCAGTGCGACGACTGTCCAGACCTTACAGAAAATAGTATCCCTTCCCCATCCTCCTCTGCTTCCTCCTCTTCATCTGGGACCACTACCTCCTCCCGCAGACTATTCAAAGTGTGCTCCAACATGGACAGTGGGGAAAATAAGTATTAAAATAAGTATTTGATCCCTTGCTGATTTTGTAAGTTTGCCTACTGACAAAGACATGAATAGTCTATAAGAGTAGATTAAGTTTAAAAGTGAGATATGGAATCACATTGTATAAATTATACAAATTTGCATTTTGCAGAGAGAAATAAGTATTTGATACCTCTGGCACTACACTACTTTCATCTGCCCTGCTCCGGACCTCAATGCCGGCTATTGTGCATGACGTAGGACGCGTGATGCACCCATGCTTCAGAAGAAGGAGGACAAAGATGGCCGAAAGAGGTGCCGCACCCGGAGAACGGAGACACCCATCCGACCGGTCTACACCACACTGGCCGTTAGGTGAGTATTAAAGTGATGTTTACGTTCTACACAGCGGCCTGGGCTCTTATATACAGCATGTTAGAATGCTGTATATAAGAGCCCACTGGTGGTGGCCGCAGTTTAGTCGCCAAATCTGGTGACAGGTTCCCTTTAATACTTAGTGGAAAAACCCTTGTTTGCAAGCACAGCAGTCAGACGTTTAATGTAGTTAATGATGAACTTTGCGCGCATGTCAGGAGGAATTTTGGTCCACTCCTCTATGCAGATCATTTTTAAAACATTAAGATTTTGAGCCTGTTGCTTGACAACTCGGAGCTTCAGCTCTCTCTATAAGTCTTCTATTGTATTAAGGTCTGGACATTGGGTAGGCCACTCCAAGACCTTAATATGCTTCTTTCTGAGCCACTGCTTTGTTGCCTTGGCTGTATGTTTTGGTCCATTGGCGTGCTGGAAGACAAAGCTACGACCCATTTTCAATGTCCTGGGGAGGTTGTCACTCAGAATTTTACGGGACATGGCTAAAACCATTGTCCCATTGATGCGGTGAAGTAGTTCTGTGCCATTAGCAGAGAAGCTCCCCAAAACATAATGCTTCAACCTCCATGCCTTACAGTGGGGATGGTGTTCTTTGGGTCACAAGTAGCATTTCTCTTCCTCCAAACACGGCGAGTTGAGTTAATGCCAAAGAGCTCAATTTGGTGGTCTCATCTGACCACAGCACCTTCTCCCAATCACCCTCAGAATCATCCAGGTGTTCATTGGCAAACTTCAGATGGGCTTGCACAGGTGCCTTCATGAGCAGTGGGACTTTGCAGGCACTGCAGGATTTTAATCCATTATGGCGTAATGTGTTCACAATGGCTTTCTTGGGGACAGTGGTCCCAACTGCCTTGAGATCATTAACAAGTTCCCCCCGTGTAGTTTTAAGCTGATCCCTCACCTTCCTCATGATCCTGGATACCCCACCAGGTGAGATTTTGCATGGAGCCCCAGATCGATGTCGATTGCCAGTCATTTTGTATTTCTTCCATTTTCTTACTATTGCACCAACAGTTGTCTCCTTCTCCCCCAGCGTCTTACTTATGGTTTTTATAGCCCATTCTAGCCTTGTGCAGGTCTATGATCTTGTCCCTGACATCCTTAGAAAGCTCTAAAGCTCCAAATCTGGGGCAGCTGACGCTTGCTATTCTTACTCTGGGGGGGCAATAACCATGTGCCCCCCCAGGGGGAGAATACCAACCCCCAGTTGTCTGTTGTATCTTGGCTGACTTATCAAAATTGGGGGGGACCCTACATCGTTTTTTTAATTTATTTATTTACACACTCGGCTGTCACATGGAGTGAGCTGGGCGATGCAGTGCATATTACATTAGGTGTAATGAGCGGCTCCGGAAGTAGAGGAACAGCACCGCGGACAGCAGCGAGGAGCCAGGTAAGACTTCACCGACTGCTTTCCCGTCCAATGCTTCCCTCCCCGCTGCCTTGCTCTCCCGCCTGGTGCTTCCCTCCCCGCTGCTTCACTGCCCCGCCACCTCCCCACCTGATCCTAAGTTAGGACCGGGCAGGGACCGCAGCACCAGGGAGCGAAGCACAGGGCAGCGGGGAACGAAGCACCAGGGCAGAGGGGAGCGAAGCACCAGGGCAGCGGGAAACGTTCATTATCTGATTGTTTAAAAGATGGGCAGTAAAAAGCCGCTGGCTTTTTTAAACAATCAAGCATCCATTTCAGCCTTTTAGTCAGCCCTCAGACCGCTTTGTAGGGTCCAGCAGACAATTACTCGCATTTCCCATTGACTTGCATTGGATTTGCTACTCGTTATGAGTAGAGATGAGCGATATTCGAGTCGAACGGTTCGCCAATTTAATGTTCGAGTGATTTTGGGGGGTGTTTGAGTCGTTCGACGAACTCGAACGATTTGCTAAAAGTTTAGTAGTTTGAGTTACGTTTGAGAACGGTTCGATCACCAAAAAGCGTAGCTAGTTACTAGCTGGCTTTTCCCTGTAATAGTGTGAGTCACTGTGAATCATGATATTATCAAAATTCAGCGTATAATGTGTGGAGGGGGACGGGGTTTAGATCAGTGCTGCTGCTGAGTGCTGAAAGAATGGCCATTGCCATTTTTTTTTCTTTCCCTAACCGCGCGTACAGTGGGGCGGGCCAGGCTGTCTGCACATCACAGACGCACACACAGCAAAGTGGATTTTTGCCAGATAAGCAAGGGCATGTGTCATCGGCTGTGCATGTCACATGTACTTGCCTTATAAGACACGGCCATTTTCCCCATCGCCGCCATTATCTCTCTGTTGAGGGTGGGTGACAGTCACCGCTCCCGCTGCTGCTGCTGTGTGCGCTATAGACATACAGTGCAATCTACACAGCGCTTTAGGGATTAGGGACTACTTGTAATTTCAGCCCTTCATAGCCATTGTTGCTAGGCAGGTCCATGCCAACGCTGTGCAGGGGTTTATATAAAACAGCGTCTGACTACATCAGCTCAGGCAATTCCTTGGTGCATTTTTTCATTGGCAGGGATAGAAAGTGAGGTTTTCTTTGCTGTCCAGCTACCTACAGCACCTGTGCATTCTACACACCTGCCCATTTTTGCTAAGCAATTTTAATTGCAAACAGTGCTGACACTTTTAGTGGCATACTAAAATTGTATGGGATACTACATTAGGGTTCCTCAGCTGACAATTTAGCTATACAACCTCTGCACCTGTCCATTTGTGGTACGCAATTTTAATTGCCAAAAGTGCTGCAATTCTTAGGGCCATAGTTTCATTGTCAGGGATAGTCAGTGTTGGTTCTTCAGCTGTGAATAAAGCTAAACCACCTCTGCATTGTACACCACCTCTCCATTTTTGCTACGACATTTTAAAGTGTCCAATCTAGTCACAAACAAAATGAGTGGCAAAAGAACAGATGCTAGTGGAAAGGGGAACAAGCGTGTTGGAAAGGGAAAAAAAGTTTGTGTCCGTGGGGGAGGTGGTAAAGCTACAGTAACATCTGCTGAAGAAAGGCCATCTTCCAGCAAAAGTAAGAGGTCTACTACTTTCCGTGGACAATCTGATGTGCTCCCTTTTTTACGGAGCTGAACAACTCTACCAAAGGTAGATGATGCACAAAAAAAGAACATGCTTGAATGGATCTCAAGTGCTCCAACAAGTGGCCTCTCCTCCACCTCAACTTCAACATCCAAAAAACAACAGTCCTCTGAGTTGTCACCCCAATCGCACTAGCTTTCTACCAGCTCTCAAGTCTCCACCCGCCATGCAGAGTATGTTGTAACAGAGATGGGTGAGTCTGCAGAGCTGTTCAGTCACACTATAGCCTGAGAATCAGAGGTCTGCTCCCAAGCTACAGTGAGTACAGACCAGGAAATGATCTGCAGTGATGCCCAGAAGCTTTGTGAGTCAGATTCAGGCCCTGATGACGTTTCTTAGCATAATGTAGACCCTCATTCCCAAACTGTAACACCTGTTGGTGGAGACAATGAGGAACATACTGATGACGATGAGACTCAGATACCTGATTGGAATGTCAACTTAACTATTCAGTCAGGGTAGGAAAAGGTTAGGTCTGAGGTCGAGGGGAGTGCAAACACATAGGTTGATGATGAGGTTGTAGATCCCACTTACGGTCATCCCACAGTCAGGCACTCGAGGAGGTCAGCAGAGGCGGTGGAGGAGGATGCGACTGACGACGAGGTTAGCTTGCGCCTTCCTGGACAAAGACGGAGTACTGGAAGCACGTCAACAACAGCATCCTCAGCCACAACTATGCCTCTGAGCACAAGTCGGGGTGGCTCTGCAGGTCGCATGGGCTCTAATAGTTGCCTAGCCTGGTCCTTTTTTGACATCGCAAAGGATCACCCAACTCATGTGCTCTGTAAGATTTGTCGCCAATCTGTAAGTAGAGGCCAAAAACTCACTAGTTTGACTACTTCGTCCATGAACCGTCACATGAATAACAAACATAAGTTCAAGTGGGAAGCTCACTGTGCTACAATGCGGCCTAACGGAGCGGGCCAATCACCGTCTGCCCCTTCAAGTGCATCCGCACGCTCTTCATCCTTTATGACTGTGGGGACAGCTGTCACACATGTTTTTCGACGCAGACCTTCCACCTCTTTAACCGCAACAGGCAGTTTGATTGCCAGGTCGTCAGTTGTTTTGGAAGGGGAAACAGGTGCTGGTGTAGAGCTCTCTCAGACATCGAGAGCACCAACTTTGGATGAAGGCAACATCATGTCTCCGCCTGCACTTTCCTCACAGACCAGCAGTTTTCCAGGGACACCCTACTCAACGCCATCTCCGCACAGCAGCCAGATCTCAGACCCTCAGATGTGGACAATTAAAAGACCATTTCCTAGCCATAACAAAGCTAAGAGGTTGACTTTCACCCTCTGCAAGCTGTGGTCTATAGAAATGCTGCCTTTCTGCCTGGTGGACACAGATTTTTGAGACCTTATGTCCGTCGCTGTGCCTCAGTACCAGATGCCCAGTTGCCACTACTTCTCCAAGAAAGGCGTGCCTGTGCTACACCAGCATGTCGCACACAACATCACCGCTTCCTTGAGAAACTCTGTGTGTGACAGGGTGCATTTCACCACCGATACTTGGACCAGTAAGCATGGACAGGGACGTTACATTTTGCTGACTGGGCACTGGGTAACTATGGTGAGAGATGGAGAAGGGTCTGCTATACAAGTCATGCCGTCCCCACGAGTTGTGCGTCAATCCTCTGTATGTAGAAGTTCCTCCACTGCTTCTGCCTCCTCAACCTCGTCTGGGTCCTCCACCTCCGCCCAAAGCCTGTCTGGTCAGGCCACCCACGTTGTAACTGCGCACAAGGAATCCCGCACACCTCCTTACTATGCTGGCAGCAGAGCTCAACGGCATCAGGCAGTCTATATGTTGAAATGTCTGGGAAATAAGTCACACAGCTGAGTTGTGGTCAGCTCTGGAGAGCGTGTTTCGTAGATGGTTGTCTCCACTCAACCTGCAGCCAGGGAAGGCCGTGTGCGACAATGCTGCAAACCTGGGTGCGGCCCTTCGCCGGGGCAACGTGACACAAGTGCCTTGTATGGCTCACGTGTTGATCTTTGTTGTCCAGCAATTTTTATCCCACTATACCGGCCTAGATGGGCTTCTGCACAGGGCACGGTCACTCTCAGCTCACTTCCGCCGTTCAACCGGCGCAGCTGACCGACTTGCATTGCTCCAGAAGTCTTTCGGCCTGCCGGTTCACCCCCTGAAATGCGATGTGGCGACACGCTGGAATTCGACTCTCCACATGTTGCAGCGACTGTGGCAGCACCGCCGAGCCCTGGTGCAATACGTTATGACGTGTAGCATGGACGAACAGGCGATGGGCATGGAAGACTCAGCAGATGAGGGAGACCTTGGTCAAATTTCGGTTGTTCGAGGTTGGGGGGAGATGACAGAGGAAGAAAGCACGGTTATCACCTCGCCGCCACAAACACAGCAAGGACTTGGTCCGTATGGATGTGCAAGACACACGAGCGCCTTTTTGTTGAACTACCTACAACATGACCCTCAGATTGTCCGAATTAGAAGTAATGATGACTACTGGGTTGCCACACTCTTAGATCCCCGGTACAAGTCCAAATTTGGCGAAATAATTCCAGCCATAGAAAGGGATGCACGTATGCAGGAGTATCAGCAGAAGCTGTTATGCAATCTTAGCTCGGCTTTTTCACCAAACACCAGTGGTGCACAGAGTGAATCTTCCAGTTGTAGCTTGCCAAGCATGGGACTGTCTCATCATCATCAGTCAAACCGTACTAGCAACACCGTACCTGGTGGTAACAGCAATTTTATGGAATCGTTTCATAATTTTTTTAGACCATCCTTTGCAAGGCCACAAGAGACAAGAAGTCTGACACATAGTCAATGGCTGGAGAGGATGATACAGGAGTATCTCCAAATGAACATCGATGCTATGACTGTGCAACTGGAGCCTTGCTCATTTTGGACTTCCAATGTTGAAAAATGGCCTGAGCTCGCCACTTACGCCTTGGAGATCTTGTCGTGTCCCGCAGCCAGCGTGGTCTCTGAACGTGTCTTCAGTGCTGCTGGGTGTGTGCTGACAGATAAGCGCACGCGTCTGTCCAGTGACAATGTGGACAGACTAACGTACATCAAGATTAACAAGTCATGGATCAGCAAGGACTTTGCTACCCCAGTGTCATCCTGGGGAGAGTAAAGGCTGGCGTATTTTTGAATGTGCTTGATGCAAATCAACATGTTCAGTTTGCAACTGGGGCACAAGTGATGCCACTGAAGTGGTGTGTGTGGCCCAATTTTTGGAAAAAAGGGAGACTCTGTTTGGAGTCCCCTTTCTTTGTTTTACATGATTTTAGAAGGGTTTACATGATTTTCGAACGTTTGACGAACTTGTCCTCCGTTCGACGAACCAAACTCGAACTCTAGGGGGGTAGCTCATCTATAGTTATGAGTATAGCTAGTCCAAGTATTTCACTACTCGCTCATCCCTAGTGACAAGTTAAGACAGATGCCTTTAATGCAGGTAACGAGTTGATTAGGAGCATCTAAGTGGTCTCTAGGAGCCAGAACTCTTAATGGTTGGTAGGGGATCAAATACTTATTTCTCTCTGCAAAATGCAAATAAATTTATACAAGGTTTATACAATGTGATTTTCTGTATTTTATTTTTGATAAAAAGGTAATGCTGTGTCCGACATGATGGTGTAGCACATGCACAGCTTTTTAGAGAAGTAATAGCGACTGGGCAACTGGTACTGGGGAACTGCAACAGACATCAGGTTTCGGAAACAGTCTGTATCCACCAGGCGGAAAGGCAGCATTTCCATGGCTAATAGTTTAGATATGGTGAAGTTTAAGCTCTTTGTGTCAGAGGAAATGTTCTTTTACGTGACCAAACCTGTTTAACTGAGGCCTGGCTGCTGTGCTGAGAGAGGGCGGAGTAAAGTACTCGACTGACTGGTGGACTGTGAGGGAGGTGTAGGGGAAAATGTAATGCTGGACTGAGAAACATGTGGTGTACTTGGTGTCTCACATGGATCAAAAACACCAGGCCTGGTCACTTCCATAACAGCTTTCACTCACCCCGACTGTAGCGGCTACACAAGTCGAGGTTCAGCGTTCGGAGACCTGTGTGAGAATAGTTTAGACGGTGACGCAAGAGGAGAAAGAAGCCGAACAGTTGGCCGGTGGTTGTATAGGGCCACTAGTCCACATTTTAGTGCAGTAAGATTCACATAGTAATGCATTTTGGTTGCGCATGTGCCGGTTCATGCATGTAGTAGTCAAATTATTTGAACTTTTGCCTCTACTGAGTTGTTTACAACTATGGCATATAACGAAAGTTGGGTCATCTTTTGCAGTCTCAAAAAAGGCCCAAGATAGGTAACCCTACCTGTGAACTGCAGACCCGCAACTGCTGCTGGCCACAGCCAGAGTTGTGTATGAGGATGTGGTGTTTCTCATAGTTGCATCACTCCGTGTTTGTGCAGGAATTGCCATATTAACCTCCTTGTCTTCCTCCTCTGCTGAGCTACTCAGCTGCAAGCCTCTGGGTTCACACCAAGTGGGATCTACAACTTCATCGTCATGTTGTATGTTGTCCCCTCCTCCTCTTCCTAACCCAATATCACAGAACAGTATGCGTGCGCCTCAGGTATCTGATTCTCATTATCACCTCCACCAGTTGACGAGGGTCAAGATCCTGCTTGGACCTTACTTTGCCCGGGCCAGGATTCAACTGACAAAGATTGGGCATCGGTGCAGATGCTTTCCTCAAGAGTCTGGGAATCTTTGGAGCAGACCTCTGATGCTCACAGGATAGAATGTGTTATCAGCTCTGCAGACTCATCCATGTGTGGTTCCCACAGTCAATTTGCGGAATGGAGATTTGTGACGTGGGGGTAAACAAGTGAAATCGGGGTGGCACCTATGGGGAATGAACTGTGTGATGTTTAGATGCAGGAAGAGGAGAAGAGGCGACTTGATAGAGCACTTGCCATCCACTCTAGCACATGCTGTTTATCGCCCTATTTTTGAAGCTGAAATGATCTACAGCTGCCAAAGAAATCTAGTGGATTAGGCGGTCTAGTAACGGAAGTTGTTCTCATTTTTCTTGGGATAGGATTGACTAAGGGTATGTGCGCACGTTGCGTTCATAACAGTGCGGTAAAATAACGCACCCTCTTAACTGTAAACACTTCGTTTGTAAAAAAAAAAAAATGCATCCAAAACGCATGCATTTTGGATGCATTTTTTGCAGTGCGGTCCCACGGCAATTGAGCTCTGTAATGCCCGCTGACAGCAGAGTCGCGCAATGAGAATGAACTCTGATTGTTATGATCCGGAACCATGGAAGACCACCATAAATCATTGGTAAAAGGTGACAAGAGCATTGGCAACTAATCTGGCCGCCATCCCCTTACTAACCATCACAACTAGAAGTAGCCGAGGGGTGAACTAACATCCTGTGTACCGCGAACCCAGCCGGAGAACTAGCTATCCTAAAGGAAGGAAAGATGAATAACTCTCTGCCTCAGAAAATAGATAAAGAATAGCAAGCCCCCCACATTTAAAGACTGCGGTGATATAGGAAAACACAATACACAAATAGATGATAGGATTAGCAAAAAGGTGAGGCCCACACTGACTAAAATAGGAAAGGGGCTGATGGTGGCCAGAGAAAAACCCTACAAAATTCCAAATTCCTGATAGTACAAAAAAGCCCTCAAATCGCTAGATCTGAACTCCGTCCTATACCAGGCGCTCTTGTCATACCAATGAACAGAAAGCAGGAACCATTACAAATCCAAGAAGCCACAAACACAAGGACTTATAGGAGCGATACTCCAAACATAGCTGCATGGAGCTTCCCAGCTAAGCAACCGAGAGGGAAGATCCCTGCCTGCAAATAAACTGAAAACAACCACAGTAAATGACAAACTCCGATAAGAGCAAAAGAATCAAACAACAAATAAAGAGCCAAGCACTTATCTGGGGTAGATGTGGTCTGGAGCAGGATGAAGCAGGCTGGAGAACAAAAAACAACTGGCATCCAGCATAGCCTGCTATCAGACCAGGGTTTAAATAAGCAGAGAGTTCGCAATAGAAACGCCCATTGCTCAACACACCTGGTCTCTGTCCAAACCATTCCTGGCCACAAGAGGGAGCCTCCCAGCAGACAAAGCATAACTGACATTCACAACATCGGATATAACTTCACCCCGACTTCATTGTCATCCTGCGGCTCTGTCTGTGTGTCGCGTCCTGATTAGCGGTCACCCGTGAAGGACTCACCAGTGACCACTAATCCCCTGAGTGAAGTGAGCAGCGCGATCAGTGCTGCCGTCACTCAGGTTACCCGCGGTCAGCTGGAGTCCTACACCCGAGACAACAACTCACCTGTGACGTCATCGCTGATCGCGCAGCTCACTTCAGTCACTCGGGCGACTTGCTGTCACAGTTGGAGGATCCAACAGTGGCCGCGGGTAACCTGACTGACGTCATCGCTGATCGTGCGGCTCACTTCAGTTGCTGCGTGGAGCTGACAGAGAGCGGTCTGGTCTGTGACTGCTCCTGTCAGCTTCATGTAGCAGAGCTGAGAGCGTCGTGGTACGTGGAGTGGATTACGCCGGACCTGGATGGGTATTTGGGGGTTAATAAAGTGGTGAAAGAGGGTGGGGTTTTTTTGTCTTTTATTCCAAATAAAGGATTTTTTCGGGTGTATGTGTTTATTTTCTTTAACTTACAGATTAATCATGGAAGGTATCTCGGGGAGACGCCTGCCATGATTAACCTAGGACTTAATGGCAGCTATGGGCTGCTGCCATTAACTCCTTATTACCTCGATTGCCACCGCACCAGAGCAATTCAGGATGAGCCGGGTAGCGTCCCGGGACTGTTGCATCTAATGGATGCGGCAATTCTGGGCGGCTGCTGGCTGATATTGTTAGGCTGGGGGACTCCCCATAATGTAGAGCTCCCCATCCTGAGAATACCAGCCTTCAGCCGTGTGGCTTTACCCTGGCTGGTATCAAAATTGGGGGGGACCGCACGTCGTTTTTTTAAACTTATTTAACTGCACGATATAGACCCGCCCACCGGCGGCTGTGATTGGTTGCAGTGAGACAGCTGTCACTCAGCGTGGGGGAGTGTCTGATTGCAACCAATCATAGGCGCCGGTGGGCGGGGAAAGCAGGGAATACGAGATTGAATAATGAGCGGCTGTCATTTTCAAAAGAGGATACAAAATGGGGTAGAGAAGGGGTTAATGCCGCTGATGCGCGGCATTAACCTCTTCTCTACCCCATTTTGTATGCTCATCCATGTGGGGCTGCAGCAGACGCCATTATCTCATGCGTACTAGTGGTTGTGACTATCACAACTGATCCAGGTGAGTGTATATTTTTCAGGTATACCCCACCAATCACTTTGGTATTACACTATCAGCGCTCCTTATTTTCAGATTTATATTTTCAAAAGAGGAAAAGCCGCCGGAGCTTGTGACAGCCGTGCAGCGCCGCGCTGGTGATCGGGGATTGGTGAGTATGAGAGAGGGGGAGAGACCGTCCGACGGACAGAGAGAGGGACAGGCAGAGAGAGACCGACGGACAGACAGAGGGAGATTGACCGACATTCCCAGAAAGAGACTGAAGACCTGCGTTTTGCTTGTCAAAAAAGCATGCAGAACGCAACAAAAATGCAGTCCAAGTGAATTTTGACCCACATCATTGATTTCAATGGTTGGAGAACGCGGCTACAACGCACAAAAGAATTGACATGCTGCTTTTTTTTCCGCAGCGATTTTTGGCATTCAAAACGCTGCATTTAAAAACGCAGCGTGCGCATTGAATTTTCGGACTTCTCATAGACTTTGCTGGGGAAGCAGAACACATGCAATTTGGCACTGAAATGCTGCAGTTCAAAACGCAGCGTTAACGCCAGAAAAAACGCAACGTGCCCACATAGCCTAACATTGGAACGTCCCACATGTACACCTCAAACACCCTATTCACCCTTCCACCACAACCTCGTTGTGATTTACCACTCATTGTTGATGTATCCTTCCCCATTGAAACAGATGCTTCGCAACCCTACGCCCACACCTTACTCAAAAGATAAATTATTTATTTTCTGCCTGAGATGGCAATATTGGGAAGGTATTAAAAATTACCAATACCTAGAAATGTCGTTCACTGGGTAATTTGGAGTAGGCAGTAATAAGTGGTAATACCTATTGAGATCGTTCACTGGCAACTCTTTAGCAGGCACTGACAAGTAGTAATCAGTTTATTTCATGAAATGCCGATTTGTGGCACACACCTTTCCTTACAATGAACCTCCCTATTCTACACTATCGCTCTCCTATCTATCTCAACTACCAATGATTAAATCCCTAGCTAAGCTAACTGTCTAGCAGCAGCAGTGGCAACACTTTCTCTAGTCTTTAGCATCTACAAAATCGCGCCAACACCATGTCTTTATTTTATATGCAGGGTAACATGTGACGTAGGTAGCCAACGACTCATGCCCTTGTGCCTGAACCTTGTTTCTTTCTGTGCAACGTGATTGGCTGCAAGAATATCAACAAATGAAGTTAAGCAAAAAAAAAAGAAAAAAGGTGCTCCACTCCTCTGGCTTCTCCTGGGTCACCACCCATTAAACACATCCCCGAGTTCATCATACAGCACCCCAAACCTATCCAAAAGCATAATATGTTATTAGAAAAACATTTTTAGAAAACAAAATCAGTTATCGAATAGAACCGAACATTTCGGACTTTTGGAGAAAGTGATTGAGAAAGTCTGAGCTGAGCAGGCTAAGGATATGTGCGCTCCAAATGCCGGAACTCGAAATTGGCACGTGAACCCAGAAGTGAGGGCGATCGCGCGTCACAACAAAGGGAAACCCCATAAACGTCACTACCCATGTGACAAGAATCACTCATTAAAGGCACCGCTATATAAAGGCACAACTTATAACAACACAGGCACACGTCCCCTGAAGAAGTGGGAAACGCGCGTCGGGACTAAGGACAGCACAACCACATTAAGAATTAAACAGGTTAGTAAAAGCTGCGCTTGACTGTATTATCTCCCAGGTTAACCAACCTCCCCACGAATCACTAGTATGCAGTGCAAATTTAATAGCACATGGGAGGAATAGGGAGTAGGAAATAGTACATTTAAGCATTCACATGGAGGAGAAATTCTACCAATTAATGCAGAATGCTCACGATAAATGTTAATAACAGGTCAGTGCAGCAATAGAACCTAAAACAGTGGGATTGGAGGAAGTCCAGTGTGAAATTTTTTGTGACCTTGTTTACACATATGTATGTCAATGAAGAATAATTTTAAATTTTGTATCTAATAAAGTATTAATATTAAGGAAATGCACCATCCAAAGTCATTTTCAGTGGTATATAAACGTGGGCACAGAGCCTAAAGCTTGTAAAGATTTAAAGGGAACTTGTCACCAGTGTTTTGACCTATAAGCTGCGGCCAGCACCAATGGGGTCTTATATACAGCATTCTAACATGCTGTATATAAGAGCCCAGGCTGCTGTGTAGAACATAAAAAACACTTTATAATACTCACCTAAATTAGTCGTTGCGGTGGATGTGGGTCAAATGGGCATGTTCGTCCTCCGGTGCCGGCGCCTCCTTTCGGCCATCTTCATCCTCCTTCTGAAGCCGCGGTGCCTGACGCATCTACGTCATACACACTCACCAGTCCCGCGCACGCGCACTACAATACTTTGTTCTGCCCTGCTCAGGGCAGATCAAAGTGCGCCTGCTCAGGACCTTAATGCCGGTGAGTGTATATGATGTCAGACGCGTCAAGCACTGCGGCTTCAGAAGATGGAGGACAAAGATGGCCGAAAGAGGAGGCGACGGCACCGGAGGACGAAGATGCCCATCTGACCCACATCCACTGCATCGACCGGTTTAGGTGAGTATTATAAAGTGTTTTTTTATGTTCTACACAGCGGCCTGGGCTCTCATATACAGCATGTTAGAATGCTGTATATAAGAGTCCAATGGTGGTGGCCGCAACTTATAGGCCAAAAAACTGGTGACAGGTTCCCTTTAAAATTGGCGAACCTTTATCGCACAAGTTCACTCATCTCCATCTATGAACTCGTACCGATGTGGGGCATCATACTGACACATCACTTTTCCTATTTTGTGACAAAATGTAGAATTGGTGGAGGAAGGATGAACTAGATGGACCTAGGTCTTTTTAAAACCTATGAAACTTTGTAACATACAGTGAAAGTGGTAAATAAAAGACCCCAAAACTATGGTGCAATTCATTTTTTGCTATTTCACGGCACCATTTTCCAGTACAATATATGGTAAAATTAATGGGTTAATTCAAAAGTACAACTCTTCCTGCAAAAAAACAAGCCCTCATATGACAATATTGATGGAAAAATAGAAAAGTTATGGCTCTTGGAAGAAGGGAGAAAAAAAACCCAAAAGAATCGCTGTGGCTAATATCTACTGATAGTGACAACATGGAGCGGGCGACGGCCATAATGGAGACTGTACAGTAACAGAGCAGCGAGCGGCGTCAGGAGGGAAGTGACCCAATCTAATCCCATACAGACAGATCCTGATAGAGCCGCACAGACGGGAACACGCTCTGTCTCCTGGAGTGTGAGCGCAGCACTGAGGGGGTTAATGTAATGGGGAATCTCCACATCCCTTCTCCTGCAGAGCCGCACACTGGATATATGGCTGTGACTAAATCCTAGTGGTGAAAGCTCCGCTCCCTCTGCCACCAGGATTTCCCCGCTCCCCTTTATCACACACAGTCTGTTCTCGGCGCCATCATTACCCGACTCTCTCACTCTCTGCAGCTTCTTCTCTTACATGCGGTCACTTCTTACAGGGGAAAACACTTGTCTTCCTGTAAACTCTAGAATGGCTCCTCCCCCCATGTGACTGATCACATGACTATGACGTCATCACAGGTCCTGTAAGCACAGAGCAGCCATATATCTAGTGTGCGGCTTTGAAGGAGGAGGGATGTGGAGAGTCCCCATTACTGGGCACAGGGGGCATTAACCCCCTCAGTGCTGCGCTCACACTTCAGGAGACAGAACGTATTCCAGTCTGTGTCTCTATACCATGTGTGACAGGTTACTGGATTCTCCTATAGGATCAGTGTCTGCTGGGACAGACAGGCGCTTCAGGCTCTCAACAATATTTCGGCATGTGAAGGTGCCTGTAAACTGCTGGGAACAAAATAATAATAGATATTAAAAAAAAAAAAAAATGGTGTGGAATCCCCCCTATTTTGATAACCAGCCAAGGTAAAGTAGACAACTGTGAGCTGATATCATCAGGCTGGGATGGTCATGGTTATTTTGCCCTTCCCAGCCTATAAATACCAACCTGCAGCCGCCATAGAATTGGCACATCACACTAGATCACATTAGTTCTGGCGCTTTGTCCAGGCTTTTCCTATTTATCCTGGATGGTGGCAATGTGTCACAGAGTTATGCGCAAACTTTACCGATTGTCATGGTGGCATCAGGCTCTGTTCACATTGCAGATTCTTACACTCCCCCTATGGTTTCTCTAGTGTGTCTGATCAACACAGGCAGACTTGCGCATCGACCTGCTGTGTGCGATTTCTAGTCAGGCTAGCAAGAGTTAGCTTAGATTAAAAACGTCTTAAATGAGATCTCATTTATATGTATAAATACATGTGTGGTCAATGCAAAGGACTTATTCCTTCCGAAGACAATACTAAGGACCAGGGGGCATACACCGCGAGTGGAAAAAAGGCGATTCCGGAAGATAATAAGAAAGGGTTCTTTACAGTTAGAGCAGTCAGACTGTGGAATACCCTACCTCAATAGGTACTAAAGGCTGATGCTATAACAACGTTGAAAAAAGGGCTGGATGATTTCCTCATTACACACAACATTGGTCGGTTATAAATGATTTACTGACGAAATGTATAATTGGTGAAGGAAGGGTGAACTAAATGGACCTAAATGGATCTTTTTTCAACCTATGTAGTCTTTGCTAGCCTGCTTGTTAGGCTCCTTTGATCACATGTTTTGAGGAAGCCAAATCCCCTCTGCTGCTCTCATATTTAACCCCTTATCGACATTGGACATACTGGGTGCATCCTGTCTGTCTGGGCCTTAATGACCAAGGACATACCTAATTCGTCCTGGCGATGACTGGGGCTCCGGTGCTGTTCCCCCACAATAGCTGCCAAGTCTGCAGCTTATCTTGTTGGTGAAACTCTGCTCTCACTGCCAGGAGTGCTGCCATCACCATGCAAGGCACTTTAACCCCCTAAATGCTGCAATCAACTGTGATTGCAGCATTCAGGAGGCAAGCAAAGGATTGTGCTCCTCTCCTGAGCAATCTGGTCCCTGTAATGCGATCACAGGGACCCGATCACTGCCATTTTAACCCTGGGTCGTCATAACGATGACCCTGGGTCACCCAGGTACAAAGAGTCTCACACACAATGCCAGATGCATGGTGTGTGAGGCGAAGTGTCAGTGTTGTGAGGTGCAGCACTGACATATAATCCATTGCAATGATCGAGCATTGCAGTGGATTATATCAGTGTTCAGGCAAGTGAAAGTTAGTGTCCCATAAAGGGACTTAGTAAAAAAAGTTTTTAAACAAAAATAGGTAAAAATATATGTAAAAATATTCCAATAAGTAAATTTATATAAAAATAAACAAAAAAAGTGTTCATATTTGGTATTGTCGCATCCGTAACAACCCGATCTATAAAACTGTCACACTAGTTAACCCATTCAGTGTACATACCGTGTTTCCCCGAAAGTAAGACAGTGTCTTACTTTCTTTTTACCCCCAAAAGTGCCACTATGTCTTACTTTCGGGGTATGTCTTATATTGGAAAAAATCCCACAGCAATCGCAGCAAGTCTCCATGCAATGTACCGTATGGGGACTTGCCGCGATTGCGCCCTAAGTGTACCGCAAGTTAAGGAAACTTAACCACCAGCGGCTGCACATGAGGGCACTGAGGCTGCTGATTTTGTATGTTGCCCATGGTCCTGATGGACCACGGACAACATTACTGCAACATTTCAACATTTCTCGGTAGCCGAGCGCTCAGCTGAGCGCCCGACCGCCGGCATGTGTCAGCTCTCAGCTGAGCGCTAAGCCGCCAGCATGTCAGGGCGTTCAGCTGAGCGCCCGACCGCCGGCATGTGTCAGCTCTCAGCTGAGCGCTAAGCCGCCGGCATGTCAGGGCGTTCAGCTGAGCGCCAGACCGCCGGCATGTGTCAGCTCTCAGCTGAGCGCTTTGCCGGCGGCATGTCAGGGCGCTCAGCTGAGCGCTTTGCCGCCGGCATGTCAGGGTGCTCAGCTGAGCGCTTTGCCGCCGGCATGTCAGGGCTCTCAGCTGAGAGCTGTCACATGCCGGCGGCATGTCAGGGTGCTCAGCTGAGCGCTCGGCCGCCGGCATGTTAGGGCGCTCAGCTGAGCGCTTTGCCGGCGGCATGTCAGGGCGCTTAGCTGAGCGCTTTGCCGCCAGCATGTCAGGGCTCTCAGCTGAGAGCTATCACATGCCGGCGGCATGTCAGGGTGCTCAACTGAGCGCTCGGCCGCCGGCATGTTAGGGCGCTCAGCTGAGCGCTTTGCCGGCGGCATGTCAGGGCTCTCAGCTGAGAGCTGTCACATGCCGGCGGCATGTCAGGGTGCTCAGCTGAGCGCTCGGCCGCTGGCATGTTAGGGCGCTCAGCTGAGCGCTCGGCCGCTGTAACTGTACTGTAAAGAGGAAAAAAAATAAATAAATACATTTTTACTACGTCTTACTTTCGGGGTAAGTCTTACATTAGCCGACCCCCCCAAAACCCCCACTACGTCTTACTATCGGGGGTGTCTTACTATCGGGGAAACACGGTAGTAAAAGAAAAAACGTTGCAAAAACTGTCTTTTCATCGTACAGCTGACAAAAGTGGAATAAAATGCAATAAAAAAGTCATAAATAAAAATGTTACCGCTGAAAACGTCATCTTGTCACGCAAAAAACAAGCCACCAGAAAGCTCCATCAGCTATAAAATTGTTTTATGGTGTAAAAGCGGCAAAACAAAAAAACTGTATAACTGTGGTATCACTGTAATCATACTGACCTGAAGAATAAAGCTGTTGTATCACTTTTATGAACGGCGTAAAAAAAGACAAAAAAAAAAAAAAAACAAAAAACAAAACCTATTCCTGCATTGCTGTTTTGTCATGTTTCAGTCTCACAAAAAGCAGAATAAAAAGCGACCAAAAATATTATGTGGCCCAAAATGGCTTCAATATAAACTCCAACACATCCCACAAAAAGCAAGCTCTAACATGACTCTGTCAGCAGAAAAATAATAATAATAAAAAAAAAAAACTACAGCATTCAAAATTCAGTGATACATAAAACCTTATATTTTGAAAAAAGAAAAAAAAAAAAAAAAAAAGTGGCTTTTAGCATAATAGTAGCCAAACCTAAAAAAAACAATATAAATCTGGTATGGCTGTACTCGTACTGACCAGAGGAATAAAGCCATTTAATCACTTATACCGCATGGTATAGAAAGCCAATTCTTCAACTGCTGTTGAATTGTTCATTCTGTCTCCCAAAAATCGAAGTACGGCACAGCTCATATTTATCCTTTGCTCTACACTGAGTGCTTACACCAGGGATTGCATCTATATCTCTGAAAACCGTAATTCAGACATTCCAATGGAAAATTCACTGTAATGAGGCAGAGGAAGTCACTTTGACCTCACGTCTGGCCTTGTCTATCTTTTTACGCGTCTTTTTATGCATGCAAAAAAGCGTGATCAACAACAGTTTTGTTCACCTTTCAAAAGCTGGACACCGCTGGACAGAGGCCAAGTAGAGTCCGGAGTAACTCTGCTGTCTCATTAGTGAATGGATCCAATTTTTTTTTATTTTTATTTTCATGGCTCAACATTGCAAAATTATGTGAAGCACCCGGGGGTTCAGGGTGTTCACTCGGCATCTAGATTAATTCCTTAAGGGGCCTAGTTTGCAAAATGGTGTCACTTGTGGGGTAGCTCCACTATTTAAGAACATCAGGGGCTCCCCAAATGCGAAATGGCGTCCATTAACGATTCCAGCTAATTTCACATTCCAAAATTCAAATGGCGCTTCTTCACTTCTGAGCCCTGCCATGTGCCCAAACAGTAGATTTACACCACACATGAGACATGAGGTATCCGCGTACTCAGGAGAAATTGAACAATCAATTGTATAGTGCATTTTCTCCTGTTACCCTTGTGAAAAAAAAATCTGGTTGAAGTAACAAATTTGTGGTAAAAATTTAATTTTTGATTTTCACGGCTCAACGTTATAAAATTCTGTGAAGTACCTGGGGATTCAAGGTGTTCACTAAACATTTAGATAAATTCCTTGAGGTGTATAGTTTACAAAAGAGGGGTCACATGTGGGGAGGCTCCACTGTTTAGGCACCTCAGGAGCTCTCAAAATGCGACATGGCATCCGCTAACGATTACAGATAATTTTGCATTAAAAAAAGTCAAATAGCGCTCCTTCCCTTCCAAGCCCTGCTGTGTACCCAACCAGTAGAATTCCACCACATGTGGGGTACTGGTGAACTCAGGAGGAATTGCACAACAAATTGTATGGTGCACTTTCTCTTGTTACCCTTGTGAAAATTCAAACTTTGAGTCTAAAGGCCCCGTTACACGCAACGACGTATTAACGATATATCAGCGGGGTCACGGATTCCGTGACGCACATCCGGCATCGTTAGCGACGTCGTTGCGTGTGACACCAACGAGCGGCCGTTGACTATGGAAAATATTCACCAAATCGTCCATCGTTGACACGTCGTTCATTTTCAAATTTTCGTTAATTGTTGAGGACGCAGGTTGTTCGTCGTTCAAACGTTCGTTGGCAATGAGGAAGGAGGTGAGCGGGATGTTACGGTCGCTCATCTCCGCCCCTCTTCTATTGGGCGGCCGCTTAGTGACGCCGCACAAACCGCCCCCTTAGAAAGGAGGCGGTTCGCTGGCCACAGCGACGTCGCTAGGCAGGTAAGTCCGTGTGACGGCTCCTAACGATATTGTGCGCCACGGACAGCGATTTGCCCGTGACGCACAAACGATGGGGGCGGGTACGCTCGCTAGCGATATCGCTGCGTGTAAAGTCCCCTTAAGTGGTAAAAAAACATTTTTGGGAAAAGTAAAATTTTCATTCTTTCCTTATATGTTGCTTTAGTTCCTGTAAACTTCTTGGATGTGGTTTTAAGCAGATTGAGGGGAGCAGAATGGTGTCACTTTTGGTTTTTTTTGTCACCTAAGCTTCTCAAAGTCTCTTCAAAATGTGATGTGGTCCCTAAAAAATATGATTTTGTAAATTTTGTTGTAAAGATGAGAAATTGCTGATAAACTTTGGACCCTTCTAACTTCCTAACAAAAAAAAAAAAAATAAAGTTTCGAAAATTGTGCTGGATGTAAGGTAGACATGAGGGAAATGTTATTTATTAACTATTTTGTGTGACAAACTTTCAGGTTTACTGGCATAAAAATTCCCAGTTTAGAAATTGCAAAATGTTCAACATTTTTGCTAAATTTCTGAGACTTTCACAAATAAACACAGAAGATATCATCTTAAATTAACCACTATCATGAAGTACAATAGGTCATCTGGAGTTTCCCCATCGTGCTGTTGTCTCTTCCTGCTCTTGTTTTCCTCTTTATCTTTTATTGTTTTAAATCTCTCTGTGTGCAAGCCGTGTGACAGAGTTTTTGTTTCCCCTGTTTGTCTATTTTTGTGGGTTAAATCTCACTCTTGTGCCGGTACCTCCATGGGGAAGTGTGTATCCGATCAGGGATGCTCAGGAATAGGGCCAGGAAGGAGACTGAGGCATTCACACTTTAGTGGTATCGCTTAAACTAGGGATAGCTAGGGCCCCCTAGCCCAATGGTCAGTTTAGGGGCACTGGTTTACTGCTATCTCCTTAATAATCGTGACACAATGGAGGTAATATTTTTGGGGTTGATGTCAGCTGTGGTTTGCCATCTGGTACCCAGCCCAAGAGTTAGTAAGTGTAAGGGTGTGTGCCTACGATCAGTGTTTGCAGCGTTTTAGACGCAGCTTACATCATCTGCGTCCAAAACGCTGCGGTGTACAGTACAAGCATAGTGGACGAGATTTCTAGAAATCCCATGCCTACTGTGCTTGTTTTTTCCGGAGCAAACACTGATCTGCGAAGCATCTTTCAGACCGCAGTATGTGAATTGCTCGCTGCGGATTTGCATACGTCCTCCGTAGGGAGAACACAGCGAGGCCACCGCAGCGCACGGAATCCTGATCGTGAGTACAGGCAGCTGCGGTTTCCTGTGTTCTCCTGTGGAGGAGACGCGCGGCCCTGCAGGTCAAGACACACTGCGTTCTGAACGTGAGTCCTGATTGTGGGCACATACCCTAAGAGTTAAAAAACACACACACACACACACACACACACACACACACAGGAAATAAAGTTTATTTGAATAAAGACTCCCTCACAGTCCCTCGTTCACCAATTTATTTTTTAAAATCAGATATTTTTTATTTGAACTTTTCCAACAAAACAAGTATAACAGCCCTGGGGATCACAGTCCCCTTACCCCACCCCTACCCCCCTCAGTTATCCCCCAACTTAGCAGAAATAAACACTTTAATATATGACATCAAAATCAGATCTCTTTCAATAAAAATACATTGGTATATAGAAGCGTTTCTAAATATACTACATGCAAGTAGGAGTTCTCTTTACTTCAACAAAATTGTACTCACATGAGACCCAAACGGAACCTCTGTAACTCTCTGGAAGCCAGGCCCGAACTATCAATCCAGGCCGCCCAGACCTTTTTAAATTTTGCAATACAACCTCTTTTCATGTAGACTGCTTTTTCCATATTAATCATCCAATTGACCTTACTAATATATTCCTGAACTGAGGGAGTCTGATCAACCAACCAGTGCTGTGCTATCAGCTTTCTAGCCATATAGAGCATTCTAGCCACTTCTGTTTTGCCATACTCATCTGTCATTAGGTCTTCAACATATCCAAGCACACATACCAAAGGTGAACGAACTACCCCCCCCCCCCACATAGACTTTGTTAATGATATCTACTACTTCATCCCAAAAACGGTCAAGCCTAGGACAGGACCACATCATGTGAATAAGATCTGCATGCTGAGTCTTACATCTATTGCATATAGGGTTACCTCTGAGTCCAATATCATACAAAAAATCGGGAGTTCTATATTTTTGATGTAACAATAGTATCTGTGAATAACGGTGAGATTCACTCAAGGATAAGTCCGGCACTCTCTCTAACATTTCCGTCCACTGACCATCTTCAATAGGACCTATTGCCCCCTCCCATTTTCCCTTGGACTTCAATGGAGACTTTGAAAGCAGCAAGTCCAGCACCATATAATAGATTACCGAAATTAAACCCCCTGACCCTTCGACCCCGGCTCTTCTATTTATAACCCTATTTTGTGGGATCCCCTGCTCCAGCTGCATACTCTCTGCTCGCCATGCATGTCGGAATTGTAAATATCTATAAAACTCCTGCTTAGGTAGATCGAACTCTCCCTGCAGCTGTATGAATTCCTTCAACTCGCCATTCTCCTCCAATATCTGAGCAAATCCACAAATCCCCCTTCTCTCCCACATACTGAATCCTTGCAATTTATACAAATTTGGAATCCATATAGTGGCCCAAATCGAAGTAAACCTCAAAATACCTTGAATATTCTGCAGAAGTCTTAACTTCCACCACAATTTATGCATCAACAAGAGTGTCGGCATTCCCTCCCCCTTAGTGCAAATATTTGTGCTTCCAGTGCTCCATACAGGTCCCCTGATTCCAGAAATTTCTGCAGCAGTAATTTTTGTGTGTCCCTCCCCCCGGGTTATTCCACCTTCTAATATGCTGCAATTGAGCTGCTATAAAATATGCCCAAGGATTTGGCGCTGCCAGCCACCCTCACCTTTTCCTCTCTGCAGTTCTTCCATTTTAATTTGTGGTCATTTTTTTCCCCCCAAATCAATTCCCTGAACAAACCATTAATTTTATAGAAGTACCTTTGTGGTATCCACACTGGGGAGTTGTGTAACATATACAATAATTGTGGCAACCAAATCATTTTAAGTAAGTTAGTTCTTCCTACTACTGACAACGGTAACTTTACCCATGTGTTTAGCTTCGATTGGAATTTTTCTAAGACTGGGATAAGGTTTAATTTTTCGTAATCACCCACCTTCCTTGTTACATTAATACCAAGGTATTTTAACTTCGAAACCATTTGCAGACCTGATGCTCTATAAATGTGCTCATTATCTTTGTTCCCATCAACTGACAGCAGTGTTGTCTTATTCCAGTTAATCGTTAGTCCTGAGTAGCTACCAAAATCACTAATAACCTCAATCGCCACCTTCAGGGACAACAAAGCCTCTGCCAGGAATAGTAGTGCGTAGTCCGCGTACAAAGTTATTTTATCCTCAGTCTATCCACTCTTGAACCCCCGTATGTGCTCTAATTAGTATGGCAAAAGGCTCTATGGCCAAAGCGAACAGCAGCGGAGATAACGGGCACCCCTGCCATCTGCCTCGATGTAACTCAAAGGGGACTGAAAAAACACCATTCACTCTCATTCTAGCCAATGGATTATCATATAACATTTTAACCCATGAGATAAAATTTAAGCCCAGACCAAATTTGTTCATAACCTCCCACAAATACTCCCATTCTATTGAGTCGAATGCCTTGGCCGCATCCAACGAACATATGACCCTGTCACCCGGATTATCCACTGGTAATTGCAAATTGAGGAACAGTCGCCTGATGTTCGTCACAGTAGATCTCGCAGGCATAAATCCCAACTGGTCCCTATGTATCACCTTTGTTAATACCTTACTAAGTCTAGTCTATAGGCATAGACTTTTGCAATAATTTTGATATCATGGGTCAGCAACGAAATAGGCCGATATGAGTCTGGTAATAGGGGATAGCCCAATTACCCTAATAGCCCGGCTTCTGGATTACAACTATCACCGCCTCCTTCATAGATCTAGGTAACGTTCCCTCCTCAGAAGCTTTCTCAAGGGTAATCAGTAGTTGTGGTAATTTCTTATAAACCTCCATGGGGAGACCATCCAAACCCGGGGATTTACTGTTGGCCATTGACTCCACCGCTAATTGTAATTCCTCCTGAGTAATAGGACCATTTAAGAAAGCCCGATCCGTCTCTGAAAGAGTAGGGATTGGTATTGCGTCTACATAGGCCTTAATCTGTTCCTTCGTGCAAGACATTTTGGTGTTATATAAATCTTTATAAAAATCTGTAAAAACTGACAGGATCTCAGGTGGGCTATTGACAATTGTACCTGTTCTATCTTTTACAGCGCCAACAACTGTTGTTCCCCTCTGAGCCTTTGCTACAAAAGCCAACAAATGTCCTGCTTTCTCCTCTTCTTCAAAATACCGTTGCCTAGCAAATAATCTCTTATTTTTGGCCTTTTCCATAATATGGGTATTATACGCCGTCTGTGCCCCCTTCCACTCGCGTAAGTCCTCCTCTGCTCCCGGCAAGACAAACTGTGCATCTGTGGTGCTCACTCTATCCCTGAGGAAAACCCCAAACTGCTCAGTTTTGTTTTTGGCTCTATTTATGGCTTGTATTAAATTTCCCTTTAGGCAGGCCTTCATAGAATCCCATAGAACACTCTGCGTGACCGATCCCTCATTCTCCTCAAAAAACCTGTTCAGAGAGATCCCAATTGACTCCAAGTCAATAACCTGAAGCCAGAATGCATTCATGGACCACATAGTGATATTTAACAGATATCTAGAAGAACAATTGATAGTAATTAATAACGGTGAGTGATCCGATAGAAGTCTAGGCAAGTACTCCCCCTTCTCTACCGCCGAAAGGATGCTTTCCGTGCCCAGAGCCATATCAATTCGCGATAATGTATTATGTGTTTTAGAGTAACAGGAAAACTGTCTTTCCCTGGGATTCCTATGACGCCACATATCAAATAGCGACATCTCCTGTATAAGTGCCCCGAATTTCGACTGCTGAGAATCCGCCGTTGCCGGTCTAAGTTTATCACAATATGGATTCATAATGGTATTAAAGTCCCCTACACATATTACTGGCACATTCGGTATCTTAGCCACAAATGCTGCTATCATCTTCAACACCTTAGGGGTACTTCTCACATAGCGAGATCGCTGCCGAGTCACAGGTTTTGTGACGTACCAGTGACCTCATCAGCGACCTCACTGTGTGTGACACTAAGCAGCAACTTGGCCCCTGCTGTGAAATCGCTGATCGTTACACACTGTTCTGTTTCATTTTTCGGTCATCGGGCTCCCGCAGGGCAGCACGCATCGGTGTTTGACACCTTACCCAACGACCTCGTTCGCGACTTAAGTAGGCGTGCATCTTCGTTGTTTTCCACGCCCTCTCTGTTCCGATTGGTGATCGCTACTGCGTTCGGATTGGCCGCTTCCATCCTCTGTTCTGGCTTGTAGATCGCAGTACATTTCAGAGGGCTGAATTCACTTGTCCCGGACCGCGTGTAGCAGCAGATCGTAATACAGTCCATTCTGCATCGGGACTGTAGGATGGACAAGGATGGAGAAGGATGGAACGCCTTTTCTAACGGCAAGGCCGCCCAGTCGCAACGCAGTTACGACCACCAATCGGAGCAGAGGGGGCACAGAAAAGGCAATGTAGATGCATGCCTATGTTACTAATCAAGATTTGAATCGGGCTATGTGATAGGGTCCCAGCGACCGCTGTATCATTACTGCGTCGTTGGGAAGATCTGACTGTTTGACAACTCACTAGCGACCCTGTAGCGACGTACCAGCGATCCTGATCAGGTCATATCGAGGTCGAAATCACTGGTACGTCGTTTAGTGAGACGGTACCCTTAGTGTTAAAGGGTGGGTGAATATAAACTCCAATCAGTATTATCTATGTAGCCATCAGTTTGCAATGAAGTGCCACCATTCTACCCTCCCCGTCCACCTGGGATGTTATCAATTCAAATGGTATAGAGTTATGCACTAGAATACTTATTCCTCTGGCATAGCTGGAGAAAGCGGAGTGAAAGCTAGATCCTACCCACGCTCTATTTATCAAAACCGTTTTCCCTTTTTCTAAGTGCGTTTCCTGCAAACAAATAATCGCCAGGGACCCTGTGCGAGCAAACTCCATCACCAATGCTCTTTTAGTAGTGTCTCCCAGATCCCTCACATTCCAGGATAATATATGAACTTTGTTGTTCATCTTACTGTAAGGTAAATGAAGTAGTTGAATACCTCTCCGCTCTGTCCCCCTCTAATACATGGCTGTATCTGAACCGTAATGATATACAAATGCATGAAAACCCACCTACTCATCACAGATCGCTGTATGAAGATAAGATTACCATTACCTAGCACATTTGCACCTAAATCAAATAAAGAGATGTGAAAACCCCTCCCACCACGCAAAAAGAGAACAAACAAAAATAAACCCCACAAATAACAGCCTTAGAGAGTTCCATCTGAAAATGACAGCCGGACAAGGGCACCAGTTCATCCTGCAACTGTGCAGAGAGCGACCACAATAATTTTTTTTTAAAAAACTTTTTTAAACCAAGAGCAGTTTACCGCACCGATCTTCACCCTTTGTTTTAACCAGATACAGTACATAATATGAAAGTTCCACTGGGCTGTGGATAATCATCTTTTTTGAAAAAAACAAAAACATATTACCGGCAACCACCAATGGCAAATACTCTTAAATAACAACCAATTCTTTTCATGAATTCTGACGAATCCTTTGCTCATTTTGGTCAATCAAACCAAGCACATCTTTTGGATGTTTGAAGAACAAGGTTTCTCCCAATGCTGCCACTCTCAACTTTGCTGTATAGATCATGGAAAATAGGATTTGGAGATTCCGCAATTGCCTCTTTACATCGCCAAATTGAGCCCGCCATTTGGAGATCTCGATGGAATAATCCGGAAAAAAGTAGGACGTCACGGCCATTATAAGTGGCTTTCCCTTTAGTGCATGCTGCTTTCAAAATGGCATCTGTCTCTGAAATGTAGCAACTTTATCAGAACCGGCCGTGGAGGAGCTCCAGGCAGTAATGGTCTGGTGGGGACCCTATGTGCTCTTTCCACTGCAAATAGCGGGGTCAGTCCATCTGATGCAAATAAATTATGCAGCCAGTCCTCAAAGAACTCCGTTGGGCTATTACCCTCAGTTTTTCCGGGACCCAAATAACTCTGACATTATTCCGTTGGAGCCTGTTCTTCAAATCATCTGCTTTAGCTTGCAGAATTAATATTTATTTGTCATGTCTGCGAGTGTCACGTGTTACCTGGGGAAAGGCATCCTCCATATCACTGATTCTACCCTCCACTGCTAACACCGTCACTCTCTCTGCATGTTCTGGCGCATAAATGACAGTTCCTCTTTGATCTGTCCCATCTGGGTTCCCAGGAGGTAAAAGCAGAGCCATATTGTGTCACAGCCATAAATAGCTTTTAATGGCTAACTAAAATAAAAATAAAATATGATGTTATAAAGCAAGCTTTCGAGACATCTCAGGTCTCTTCCTCAGGCATGTTATGACAAAATATCTGAAGAAACAGATCTCGAAAGCTTGCTTTATAACATCATATTTTATTTTTATTTTAGTTAGCCATTAAAAAGGTATCACAACTACAAAATTTTAATTTTGTTTCTCTCACTGACAGCAATCAATCATTTTTCAACTGGCTAACACGATACCAAAACCTTTTTCTTTTAGCCATAAATACGTAGCTTCTGTGGTGCTAGGATTTACAGCTTCACTGCCTGGATGAGGTATCTCTTTAAGTACAATGGCTCCCTCTGCTGGCACTTCTGTGCTAGTGTTCACTTCCACATTATCCTCCCTGGAATCTCCTCCATTATCAGCAAGCACTGAAAATCTACTGCCCAGTGCTGTAGTGGCCTCCCCCGAGCCCTCTGGTCTCACTAGGATCTTACTTGGGGTTCTGGCAAAGCCTGCCAGATTCTCTGCTGCACTGAGGGATGCCTGCCTTTCCGGCCTGGTGTTTGCAGCCTGCATGTCAGCGCCATCTTGGATTCCTCTGCTGGCTCCCACCGCTGCCTCCCTTTGCTTCTTATTTGTGCCCCTGGCCATCTCTGCAGCACCAGATGGTCCCTGCGTGTTCCACACTCTCTGCCCGGCCGGTACCGGCGAAAATTCAGGATCTGTGAGGCCCAGTAGATATAAATGCAGGGTGAGTCGTCCGGAGCTATCACACTGTGCAGCCGCTCATGTGTCCAGCCAGGCCACGGCCCCCTCGTTCACCAATTTATTAATTAAAAAGAAATCCTGGAAGTTCTGAAGTAATCCAATGGTGTAATGTCCCACAACATTCCTCAAATCATATGGAGTCTTGTTCTTAGGACAAAGCTTCATAGGATACAATGGATGTTGTAAGACATTACATCATTGGATTACATCAGAACTTCAAGGATTTCTTTTAATTAATAATTTAGTGAATGAGGGAGTGTGGGGCTGTATCTTTAGTTAAACTATTTTTCCCTTTGTGTGTTTTGTAACCCTACACTTACTGGGTTAGTAATGTGGTGTATGAGAGATGCCTCTATATTACTAACCCCTGAGCTTAATGCCAGCTGTCCATTCATAGCTGACATCAACCCAAAAAGTATTGCCACCAGGGCAATCGGAAGAACTGGGCAAAGCACCAGAATTTTCTCATCTAATGTGATTCACCAATTATGGGGATGCAGTGGGCTAGATGGTGCAAGATGCCATAGACAAGGCCAAACACCGTATCTCTCACCAACAAGAAACCAGATCACACCGATCAACCTCATCTAGATGTTCCTCTCGGTCATCCGGGTCATCATCCTCAAGAAGTTCAGCCCTGAGTGACAGGATACTAAAGGCCCGCGTAAGAGCAGAAGAATCCAAGGTGAGACGTTCCTTCACAGAAAGAGAAGTAGAGGAACAAGCCAAAAGGGCAGAAGCAGAAGCCCTTGCAAAAGCAGAAGCCGCTAAAGCAGAAGTCAAAAGGGCAGAAGCGGAGGCTCGGATAAAGATTCTTCGGTCACAGATGGAAGAGGAAGTTGCGCTAGCTAAAGTGAGACTACTTGAACAAGCATTGAGCCAAGGTCCTGATCCAGCTCACTCGCCACCACTGGAAGCAGACAATCCAGTTGTTCGCACAAGAGACTATGTACTGAATCAGTTACCTGTAGCAACCCCGGTTTGCAGTACTGTCCAAGCCGACGACACCGAAACCTCCAACTTACCTCTACCAGTGCCAGTACCATCTAAAGTACCCGAGCAAATTAATAACAGTCACCAAGAGGTGCCCTCTCAAATACAGTTACCACGGCAAGATGGCAACCAAGTGTTTCCTGACCCACTTCCAAAGCTCAAGCAGCGGTCATCAGAATCTACAGAGGCTAAACCACAGCTCAACCCTGCAGCGTCATTCTAACCGGGAACATCTCATCCATTCACGCCAGGCAGCCCATACGCCCCAGGGGCATCACGAGTCGTCGTGGCAACAAGTGGTGAGAAATCAGATGTCTGAGTTTGCCAGGTTCATGGTGAGCAGAGAGCTAATCAACACTAGTCTCACGAAATTTGATGATCGTGCAGAGAGCTACAGGGCCTGGAAAGCAACTCAACTTAACTGCAGAACAGGAGCTCGACCTCATGATCAAGTGGTTGGGCCCAGGCTTTACAAACCGTATCAAGAGCCTCAGAACCGTTTGTGGGACAAGCAGAAGCAGGTCTCACTGCCGCATGGCAAAGACTGGAACGCATCTTTGGCAGCGCAGAAGCAATAGAGAAAGCCCTAGTCAAGAGACTGCAGGACATCCCAAAGATCACCCTTAAAGAAGTCCACAAGCGTCAAGACCTCAGAGATCTGCTCATGGAGCTGGAACTCGCCAAAAGAGACCCTCGTCTGTCTGGGCTGTGCTATCTAGATACAGCCCATAGAGTGAACCCAATCGTGGTGAAGCTGTCATACAGTCTGCAGGAGAAATGGGCAACGTCAGTCTCAAGGTAGAAAAGAGTACATGACGTCACCTTTCCCCCATTTATTCACTTCTGCAGGTTCATCGACGAGCAGGTCCAGATGAGGAACGACCCCAGCCTCGACTTCCTAGAGTTCAACACTTCGGCAGCTGCAACATCATCATCATCATCAAGGTATGAAGGTGCCATACACAAACGCAGAGATATTAAGAACACTGTGTTAGGAAGACTGAGCTACCATCACCTGCAGTACCCACAGATAAAAAGTACACCATCTCATCACGAGACAAGTCTTTCAATCGAGAATGTCCCATCCATAAAAAACCACACTCACTGAACAAGTGCAGAAGGTTTAGATCCAAAACCCTACAGGAGCGCAAGAAAGTCCTCACAGAGCTTGGAATCTGTTTCAAATGCTGCGCATCACTTGAGCACATGGCCAAGGACTGTAAATTCACTGTCAAGTGTGAGGAGTGTCATACCGAAAAACACGTTTCAGCCTTGCACCCAACCCAGCTAGCTAAAGACACACCGGCTGCAGTCACCACCGCTCCCACTCCAAGTCCAAGTCATGGCGGGGAGTCCAAGAATCAGACTGACACCACCACAGCTGTCTCCTGCTCATGCTTAGAGGTATGTGGAGAGGGCCAAATGGAGAAATGTTGTGCCCGAATATGCCTCATCAAGGTTTATCCCGAGGGACATCCAGAAAAGGCAATGAAGGTGTATGCCATCATAGACGACCAAAGCAACCGGTCCCTGGCAGGAACCAAATTCTTTGAAGCCTTCGGAATTAATGGACCATCAGAACCCTACACCTTGAACACCTGCTCGGGTCGCATAGAGACTAGCAGCAGAAGAGCCCAGGGATTCATTGCTTCTCCTATCAATGGGAAGACTGAAATACCTCTACCAATGCTCGTTGAATGTGACCAAATACCCAGCCACAGGAATGAAATTTCTACCCCAGAAGCTGTGTTATCCCACCTTTGGACAATAACGCAGAGATTCTACTCCTGCTCGGCAGAGACAATCTAAGGGTACACAAGGTGCGACAACAGTGTAATGGGCCTGACTATGCACTAAACGTCCAGAGACTGGACTTGGGATGGGAGTCATAGGAAATGTGTGCGTTGATCAATTAGAAATTGACTCCTTCAAGACTTACCTGCATGGAGATGGGCGCACAACCTGCTTAAAGCCATGTCCTCATCACTATGGAGTGAAAAAGAAGTCTCCAGACACAATACAGCTACCTGTCATCGCTTCTTCTCTGCATATCGACAACTTGGGAAGATCAGACTTTCTCACAACCAAGGACGACGATAAAGTGGCCTTGTCAATAGAGGACAGAGAATTCATCAAAATAATGGACTGTGAGTTTTCTAAAGACAAAACCAAACACTGGGTCTCTCCATTACCCTTCCGATCTACCAGGGTAAGACTCCCAAACAACCGAGATCAAGCTCAGACCAGATTTAACTCTCTTCAGCGGTCTATGAACAGCAAACCTGAAATGAGAGAACATATTGTTGCCTTTATGGACAAAATATTCCGCAACAACCACGCAGAACCTGCTCCATCCTTGAAGAAGAACGAAGAGTGCTTGTATCTGCCTTCATTCGGTGTATACCACCCACGGAAACCAAATCAAATCAGGGCTGTCTTCGACTCCAGCGCCAAACATGAAGGCGTATCTCTTAACGATGTTCTCCTTTATGACACCAATAAAGAGATGGTGGAATATCGTATGAATGTCCACGTATTTGGAAACAGCCTTCACCCGCAGTTGTAACCTATGGTCTCCGGAGAACCGCATTAGAGGGAGAGTCTGAGTATGGAACAGATGCCAGAGACTTTGTTGAGAAAGACTTTTATGTAGATGATGGGCTCAAATCACTACCCACCGAGGAAGCAGCCATTGATTTGCTCAAAAGGACCCAAGGCATGCTGTCCCAGGAAAAACTCAGTTACACAAAATTGCTTCAAACAGCCTGACCGTAATGAGAGCCTTTGAGTCGGGTGATCACGCGCCTGGGTTCAAGGACATTGACTTGGGGCTACACAGTCAACCCTGGGCATCAGATGGGATCTCGCAGCTGACTCCTTCGGATTTCAAGTAAGTTGCTCAGACAAGCCATTCACAAAACATGGTGTCCGTTCTATAGTGAACAGCTTATTCGACCCGCTGGGATTTGTGGCGCCCATCACTATACAAGGCAAATCCCTGCTGAGACAATTATCTGAAACCGTCAAGGACTGGGATACCCCACTCCCTTCCAACAAACAGCAAAAATGGGAAGATTGGAAACAGTCGTGTGGGTTGAACATTCACATCCAAAGATGTTATATCAAAATCTCACTCACCTCTAGCATAAAGAAGGAACTCCACATCTTCTCAGACGCCTCACCAGAAGCCATAGCAGCGGTTGCATACCTGAAAGTGACAGACCCCAACGGACAAAACTACGTTGGATTTGTATTTGGCAAGGCTAAGCTAGCCCCGAAGCCCAACCATACCATTCTTATTACCCAAAAAACTGACAACGCGGTAAGGCCCAGCGGAGAGTTCACACACGCGAACACTTATCAAAAACACTGGAAAAGGGTTCAATACTTGGCTGACTACTTCTGGAACCGGTGGAGGAAGGAATACCTCACCATTCTTCAAGGAAGAAACAAGTGGTGACATCCCAAGCCGAACCTCAAAGAAGGAGACCTAGCCCTCATGACAGACCAGACTGTTATGATCCGGAACCATGGAAGACCACCACAAATCATTGGCAAAAAAGGTGACAAGAGCATTGGCAACTAATCTGGCCGCCATCCCCTTACTAACCAACACAACTAGAAGTAGCCGAGGGGTGAACTAACATCCTGTGCACCGCGAACCCAGCCGGAGAACTAGCTATCCTAAAGGTAGGAAAGATGAATAACTCTCTGCCTCAGAAAATAGACAAGAATAGCAAGCCCCCCACATTCAAAGACTGCGGTGATATAGGAAAAACACAATACACAGGTAGATGACAGGATTAGCAAAAGGTGAGGCCCCCGCTGACTAAAATAGGAAAGTACAGGAAAGGAACTGATGGTAGCCAGAGAAAAACCCTACAAAATACCAACTTCCTGATAGTACAAAAAGGCCCTCAGATCGCTCGATCTGAACTTCGTCCTATACCAGGTGCCTTTGTCATACCAATGAACAGAAAACAAGAATTATAACAAATTCAACAAGCCATAAACACATGGACCCAAAGGAGCTAAACTCCACACAGAACTGCAGGGAGTTCCTCAACAATCCCCTGAGGGGGAAAATCCCTGGAAGGAAATAAACTGAAACCAACCACAACAAATGACAAACCCAGATAAACAAAAGAACCAGACAATAAATAAAGAGCAAGCACTTATCTGGGGAAGATGTGATGTAGAGAAGGATTAAGCAGGCTGAAAATACAAAGTACAACTGACATCCGGCAACAGCCTGCAATCAGACCAGGACTTAAATAATCAGAGAATTAGGAAAGGAAACACCCACTGCACAACCCACCTGGTCTCTGTCCAAACCCTTCCTGGCCACCAGAGGGAGCCTCCCAGCAGCCAAGACATAACTAACATTCACAACACCAGACCACAGAAAGGACTGACTGGCCTATGGGACTGATTACTAGGATACTGCCTAGCCAGGACGGCAATGTTCGGAAGGTGGAGCTAAAGGTCATCAGGAAAGGTGAGACGAAGACCTTTGCAAGCCAATCCACAAACTTGTTCTGCTGTTGCACATAGAGAGCGTCCACACGGGATGAACGCCACCGGACCTGAACTTTGAGCCATCCTTCTTGTTTGGACTCAATTGAGTTTGTTTTTGCATTTAACATGCCTTTCCTTTTAGGTTATATTATGGACTCAATAGTGAAATCCCCAAAGTGAATTTCAGATGGGGAGTGTGCTGTTCCTACTTGTTTTATTTAAAACTGTTACCTGTAATGACATATCTACTGTTATTTAATGTTTTTCATGCTTGTCTTCTGCTGCCATCTACTGGTCAGACCTTTCGGCTCCTCTGTTTCTTTTCGTCCAGCCCATGGGAGTGTCTGCTGCTCCTCTTACATCACATCCTGGCATCCATGTTCAGTTCCCAGCCAGAGATCATGAGAATCACACCCCTTATTTGAGCTGCTAGAAGCAAAGTCTTCTGACCTTAGTGGCATCAGAAATAACATCACTAGAATAGCACAACACCAAGAACTCGGTTCTCTGTAACTGTGCATGTTTTATGGAGAAATAAACCACAGTTATTCATCTCCGCGCGTGCACGTTTTATCCATCAACTCTGAAGCGCTCTGGTCATGTCTGCCTCATCTATTGAAAAACAAAGGTAAGATTCTCACGCCATCCCACAACTACGCAGCTTCTATCACCTTTAAGTGGGGACAAAACAACCTTTACAGTGAATTAATTGATGGTATATATTTGTACCGTGTTAGCCAGTAGATACAAAAAAATTGTTTAAAAGAACTGAGAGTTGGTGGCATGTCCAGCAGCGCATGGAGGCAGAAGTATAGTTGGTCTGCTCCTGTGCTTACCGGCTCCTAAAGTGGCTCACAGTGGCAGAAACAGCCTGTTCCTATCCTGGCTGGTGGATAAATATCCCAGGCACCCAGCAGCATGAAAGAAGGCATAAGTGGACATGGGTAGCAGAGGAAAAGCCCTCTGAAGATGACCAAGTTCTTCTCGGCTGCTGAAGGGCAGAAGGTTCCCAACATGATGGCGGCAGATCACAGCATAGCTCAGTCACACCACGTGCAGCGGATCCACACATGGGTGAGTTGGATGATCCATACGCAGCAGTGAAGGCCTTGTTGCCCTTGGGGGCAGCCCAGCTTAAATGTCGGTGATATCAGCAGAGGGGTCAGAATCGGCGGCGTTAGATACCGCAGGTGAGCAGCCGAAAGAAGTGGCCAAGGGCGCCATCTCAGCTGGGGTCCTGTCCCATTTGTCCTCCCCACATGTAAGAGATGCTCACAAAATAAAGGGCCACTCACAAAATAAGGGCGTTACACAAGAGTCAAGAAGCAATTCCTCAGGCCGCGTAACAGAGACCACTATAAGGATACTATTAGCGGAGTTAAAATCCTCCATAGATAAAGACCTACAGGGTGTACTTCTCTCTATGCAAAAAGAGATTTTTTTGCTATAGGTGATTACACATTTCATATAGAAAATAAAATGTCAGAACTAATACCGGCTCATAATGAAATAGTGGATTCTGTGACCACAAAGGATGAGTACTTGGAAGCTCTTAAATTCAAACTTGCTGATATGAATGACAGATCACATCATAACACTGTCATACTTAGGGGCAATACAGAATCTGTGAAGACGGATAGCCTCAAGGAATTCCTCCTGAATTACTTCTCCTGCCTTATGCCTGAAGCAGCTCAATAGATCTGAAGCTAGAGCACACAAACTCCCCAAACACCTATCCGCTTTTTCTCCCAGAGATGTAATAGTAAGGGTTCACTTTTATCATGTGAAAGAGAAAATACTAGAGGTAGCCCGCAACCCACCTACTATTCCGGAACATTTTGGCAGCATTACCATGCTTACTGACCTATCAGCATTCATGCTATCTCGCAGAAGGGCATTTGCTGAGAGCACGAGAATCCTCAGAGAGCATGAAATTCAATATAAATGAGGCTTTCCAGTAAAATTGATTATTACCAAGAACGGTTTCAAACATGTGGCATCCACTCCAGAAAGTGCACTCCAGAAATGCAAAGACTGGAACTTACCTCTCCCATCTATCATTACTCAATGACTGTGGCCTCCAAAATGACAGATAGGAGAGGAATGGTCTACAGTCAAAAGACGACAACCTCACAACGCGTAGGATTTGGCTTACATCATGCCATGTATTACCCTTGCTCAGGACCTTGGACACACCGTTGGCGTATCCTCTATTTTCCTTTCCTTTTTTCTCTTGGAACTAGGAGCCGACCCTTGCATGATTCTCCAAGCCACCAAGGCCCCCAGCTTCCTGCTTTTTACTTGGTATCTTTAACCCCCTTTAAGGCTCTGCGCACACTAGACGGATTTTACCGCGGATTTGCTGCATGTTTCGCTGCAGAAAATGTTCATAACCTTCCTGCAGTGAGTCACCAGCAAAACCTATGAGAAAAAAAATGCTGTGTGCACTAGGCGGATTTTGACAGCTACAGGTTTTGCTGCGGGATTCCCACAGCAAAAAGAATTGCATGTCACTTATTTTCCGCAGGTAGCTGCGGGATTTCACTACTGTAATTGTGAAATCCCGCAGGGAACAACCTGTGGAAAAACCACACCAAATCCGCAACAAAACGCATGCGGATTTCGGTGCGGTTATATTTTTTGCGTTTTTTTTCCACGGCTGCGGAAATCTTTCAGAGCCTGTGGAATTTTCTTAAGAAAATTCCATTTTCTAGTGCGCACAGGGCCTAAAGGTTTTTATTTTTTCCATGCATTACTGAGTTCCTACTGTTTATTCTGGGAAGAACCTCCTTTTTTGATCCCCTTAAGTCCTTTTTCCAAAGGACTATCTGAGATTTTTGTTGTTTTAAAAGTTAATATATACAGTACACATCCTGCATGCTTGTTCACCTTATGATGTATATGATGGTCTCTCTAACATTACGATTTTCTTCCAAAGTTCGAGGATACAGAGTAGATACAGTCCACAGCAACCAAAAATGGTCTACAATGGTAAATAGAACTATGCCAGTTAATGCCAAGGGTCTAAACGCGCCATTTAAGAGGTCTTTACTTTGTAGAGAAGCTCTCCAGAGAAACTCAGACATTTTATGTGTGCATGAAATGCATCTTAACAGCACTGACCTCTTTAGACTCAAACATAAGAAATTTCTACATATCTGCTCCGGCATGTGGGAAAAAGTGTCTCAATTACAATACCACCTCTTGTCCTTCATCCGTGTCCGTACCCACCTGCACCTGTCATCATATCTGCCTCAGCCGTCCCGGCTGCACCTGCGTTCGATGTCCTGTGGCTGATGACCTGAAAGTTGACAGCTGGAGTTCTATGCCTTATGAATGGAGGTCCTCCTGGGGTCCTCTCATGGCTACACCTGAGGCCAATGTCCTGTGCCTGATGTCCCATGCCTGGTGATCTGAGCCTGATAAGCCATGCCAGACATTCTGTACCTGTCTGTACCCATCCTGCTTGATCCCGTCCTGACTGTGTTTCTGGCTTGTTTGTTCTTGCCTGTGTTCCCTCCTGCCAGTGCCTGTCCTGCTGCCACTCTGCTCCACTCAGCCACAGTCCCTGTCACTACCCTGGGAGTGGCACCTGGCATGTGGCTCTTGTTGGGTGCTTAGTTATGCCCCTCCGATGAAAGTGTAATCCTTGGTCCCCCCTGTGGTCCACTGGATCCACTCCCTCTCACCACCTCATCAGCAATGAGTGTTACACATGGCCTTATAACCCATCATTTTTAATCACAAAAAAAGACACCAGCTCCCACAGGAGATTTTGAGGGATGGATGAAACCCTTAGAGATGTTTTCCTGAACACAATTCCCCATGGCAACCCTCTCAGTTTCTGAAAGATTAAAGATTTCACCATTAGGCAGGGGGGTGCCCTCGCAATCAATTGTATTTTACAATCCCCAAACTTCCCCCTTCAGAAAATAACTCAGGGAACTCTTCAATGTACCATGGGACCTGAGTAGTGAAACACCCGGCTCTATTGATTTCCTAGATGCATTTATCCCAACACTACTTACTCCAACCAATGACGTCCCCACTAACCCAGTCAATATGGGGATTCTGCTGTCTGAGCCACCGGGGCTGGAAGGGCTTGAAGAAAAAGGAAAGTAATTTCTTCCTTATGAAGACAGCGTACCTGAAGGGATACTGGACAATTAGTAATAGACTTTATGCTCTGGGTGAGAAAAGAATTATCCAAAGAGGTAGGTTTAATAGCTGGCTCCAGAGCCCTGGCCATAGAAATTTCCAAAAAATGTTCCTCTGTCCCACAATCAATAAAGGCATGACCCTTTAACATAACCCCCTGAAAAGCTACTACTGTATATCCAAATAGTATGTTGGCCCACACAATGAGTACTTTGTGGGAGTCAACATACTATGGAGGCCTATTTGTGGGGCCATCAAACTCTATGTAGGGATATTTGTGGGACCATCATACTACATGGAAGGATACTTGTGGGGCCATAATATTTGGAGGGCAATTTGTGTGGTCTACATGCTTTTTGTGAGGCCATTATACAATTTGGAAGGCTACTTGTGGGGCCCTCATTCTATATAGGGGGGCTATTTGTGGGGTCATCATAATAGACAGAGGGCTATCATACTATATGGAGGGCTATTTGTGAGACCATCATACTATATGGAGGACTATGTAGTGGCCATTGTACAGTTTGGAGGACTGTGTGGTCCACGGAGGGCTATTTGTGGGGGCATCATTCTGTATGGCAGGCTAGTTGTGGGTCCATCATACTATAAGGAGGGGCTATTTGTGGGAACATTATACTATATGGAGGGCTTTTTTTGTGAGACCATCATACTATATGAAGGATTATGTGGTGGCCAATATACTGTTTGTAGGGCTGTGTGTGGTCCATTATACTGTGTGGAGGGCTGTGTGCATTCAGTTACAGAGTGTGTAGGGTTGTGTGGGGGCCATCTTATTGTCTAGGAGGGCCATCATACATTGCAGGGGGTACTTTAAGGTTATAATACTGTGCGTGTGGAGGGTGCTCAGGAGTTCATTGGGGGGCACATTTACTGGCATTGTTTTTTGGGGACCATGAAAGGGGTAACAGTGCATGAGAACACTAAGAGGCTTCAATAGGGGAAAAATTACTTTGTAAGGTGCGCAAGGTTGTAGGATATGCTTCTCTGTGTCTCCTCCAATTAAGTTTCCTACCTTCTCCACATAGCTTCACATGCAGAGCCGCACACTAGATATATGGCTGTGGCTTAACCCCTTCACGCGATGGCCGTTTTCCATTTTTGCCCTTTCATTTTTTTCCTCCCCTTCTTCCAAGAGCCATAATGTTTTTATTTTTCAGCAATATAGCCATATGAGGGCTTGTTGTTTTGCATGTAGAGTTTTTGTATTATTTAATTGGTGAAAAGAAAAATTCAGAAACTTGTATAAAAAAATAATTTCATTTTTGTTTTCATTTTCAGAGACCTAGAACGTTCTCATTTTTCTGGATCTGGGGCTGTGTGACGGCTTATTGTTTGCGCCCTGAGCTGATGTTTATACTGATACTAGTTTTGAGTAAATGCGAGGTTTTGATCGCCTCTTATTGTATTTCATTGTAATATTGTGGAGGCCAAAAAAAACCATTCTGATGGGGTTTTTTTCTTCGTTACACCCTTTACCAATCAGATTAATTTATTTTATATTTTTATAGATTGGACATTTCTGAACATGGCGATACCAAATATATATATATATTTTTTTAATGTTTTATTTTCAATGGGGCAAAAGATTTGAACTTGTGTTGTGGTTTTATTAACGTCACAGGCGCACAGATGGGTGGCAGGAATGACATTCACCCCACTGGCTTATGTTAAATCTTGCTGTCACAGATTGTATCTGGTTAACAGCCGCAGGCGGATCTCTGATTCATCCACGGCTATGAAAGTCGCATGATGGCTGCTCAGATCAACCGAAATGTGCAGGGAAAGATTCAGGCAGATTCATGCACCCGTGACGTGATCACAAGGCACTGATGGGCTATCATGACACCTGCGGGGCTGTTGAAACCCCCTCATGCTGTCATGAAGTTACTTGTCATATGGTGTTCAGGTCCAGACTCATTAGGCGACACGGAAGCGTCAGGCTCTGTTCAAACTGCAGAGCCTGACAGGCAACCTGATGTCTCCTAGTTGTTCAGCCAGAGCTGGGTGTCAACTGTTTACTGTGCTCTGTTCCTCAGTCCTGAAGGAGTTAATTCCCGGGGAACTCTGCTAGGAGCTCAGGTTGTCAATTGCCAATCAAAAGGCATCTACTTCCTATAGAAGATTCTGCATCTCACTACTCAGTGCCGTATATAGCTTCAGCTTTTGCTCCAAGTGATACCGGTCTTGTTGGTGAACCTGTTGATGGTGATCTTTGTTGCGATGGTGAACGGTGTAAACGTTCCCATTGTGCATTGCTTCATGCTTTTTCTTTGCTCTCATGTACACATATTGTCTTTCCTGTGTGTTTTAAGTGTAGTGTGTACAAGTCTCCGTTCTCCCTTGTCAGTGTAATTTTGTGGGTTTCATTATTGTTTTTACAGGCCCACCCCGAGGGTAGATGAGGGGGAGTAAGATCAAGGCTTGGACAGGAGTCAGGGTCACAGTGGGAGCTTGGACCTGGCTACCATCAAGCCTACCTCCAAGAGAAGGACCAGCGCAGGGTCCCAAGTCTGAGGGCCAGTCTAGGGGCCCTTGACCTGTCATTACATACTGCGTGATAGTATTCCTGTAAAAGCTGGTGCTTAGCTGGTGTTCATAGGAGATTGTGATTTCTGCTATATAGACCAATGCTGTAGCACTGCTCTATACAGCACAAGCATTCAGATGATTGCAGGTTCAAGTTCCCTAAGGGGACTATTAAATAAAATGTTTTAAAAATTGTGAAGAAGAAAAAAAGTTCAAATCATCCTCTTTTGACTGAGTAAAAATAATAAAAAAACAAGCTTGGTGAAGAGTTTGTAATAGTCTGATCCATGAATATATAAATAAATTAATCCAATTGTTAAATGGTGAAACAAAAAATCAAAATGCCAGAACTATGTTTTTTGGGTCACCGCAACAATGCAATAAAAAGTGACCAAAACATTGTATCTAATCAAAAAGTGGTGTTAGTAATAATATCAGCTCAGGGTGCAAAAAAAAAAAAGCCATCACATAGCCCCATACCCTTAAAATGTCTCAGAAAATGGTGAAAGAAAAAAAAAATCTATGCATGTTTAGTAACTGTGTAATTGTACTCACGTGGAGAATCATATTAACAAGTCAGTTTTACCGTAGGTGAACATGGTAAATAAAAAACTGCGATTATTGTGCCTTCTGCTTGGAGCTTCGATTAACACACAGCACAGAGCCAAGTAGGTGATTTTTTTTCTAATGTCTGCAATTGGAAGAGGGGGATCAAATTTTAGTAGGGAGCACTGTGTGGGTCATCCTGTATCAGGAGGCACAGTGGGTGCAATATACTGTATTGGGGAGCCCAGTGGTGGACACATTTGGGGCATCATACTGTATTAGAGCAAGATTGTGGCCTCATACTGTGCTGGGGACATATTTGCAGCTTCTTACTTTATTGGGAAGACTGATGGCCTCATACTATACTGAGGGAAGGTGCGTGCATCATAATCCGTGTGGAGGTACTGTCGGGATGGATTATATTGTCTAAGGAAACGCATCATACTGTGCATGTGGAGGTTACAGTAGGGATAAAATGTGTAGCGTTGACATATTGTGTGAAGGCATATTTGGGTCTTCATACTGTGTGGAGGACCACTGTGGGAATGTCTTACCAAGTGGATGCCATGGAAGGGGTTTCATAGTGGATGGGACTCAAAGAAGCATCACTAATTTTGTGTACATGCCACAAAACATTTCTCGCTTTCCTGTTTTAAAAAATTATGAATAATACTCTTCATGACCACACTAAATAATAGTTTTATTTAGGGGTGAGTGGTTTGAAGAAGTTACCAACTTAGAGTTTAGCTTTGGGACCCTATCATTTCTATGCTCCCCACTAGTCGCATCAGATTATCAGGTCACCTTATTAATTAGATGAGACAAGCTAGGCATGGGATGGTTACCTTGCTCTCATCATGTATAGCAGCGTCTGTGCATAAGCGATATTAAATAGGATGAAAGGATCACCGACAATATTTTTAACCAGCAGTTATACAAATGTAAAATATATTTTACATGAAGAATGTATATAGGTTTATTATTTGGGTACTACCATATTTTTCGGATTATAAGACGCACTTTTCTTCCCAAAAATTTGGGAGGAAAATGAGGGGTGCATCTTAAAATCCGAATATAGCTTTACCTGGGGGGTCTGTCTGTGCAGCGATCTGGAGCGTTCGGGTGGCTGAGTGTCTGTGCCTCTGTGCGGGCGGCAGGCCGGGTGCCTGTGGCTGCGTGTTGGCGGCAGCCGGGTGCCTGTCGGTGCAGGCTGCCTCTCTGTGCGGGTGGGCAGCAGGTTTCCCATTGCTTCCGCGGTCCCAGTTGAATGTCAACCAGTCAAAATGATGGCGCCGGGTGACAGCACGTGCGCAGATGGAGCTCTTGGATGAGAGCTCCATCTGTGCAAGCGCCGCTCCGGGAGTTAGCGCGTGCGCAGATGGAGCCCTTGGATGAGAGCTCCATCTGCCCATGCGCTGCTCCGGGCGCCATCATTTGAACTGGGACTGCGGACACACTGGGACACTCACCGCACCAATCTGCTGCACCATTCACCCGCCGCCGCTGCCACTACTGACCCGCCGCGCCTGTCGCCACTCACCCGCCGCACCTGCCTCCACGGACCCGCCGCCACTGACCCGCCGCGTGTGACAGCAGAACCTCTGCCTTCTGTGACCAGCTTCACCACTACTGCTGCCCCCTCCGGTAAGACAACACTAAGACAACACCAGAGTATAAGACTGACCCCATTTTTATTTTTTTTTTTTACATTTTTTAACTCTAAATTTGGGGTGCGTCTTATAATCCGGTGCGTCTTATAAAGCGAAAAGTACGGTAATTCATTTTCAACAATAGTCATTGGTACTTTTATACATTTCCTATTTTTCATTTAGGGCTCAATTGATTTCCCTTTCTTTTGTAGACATGTGATTTTACTATAACTTACAGAATTTTTTTTTTACATTGTAAATAAAACAAATGGCTTCTGATATGTGTTCATTCTCTGATGTTTAAGAAGATTTCTTTTATAACTAAAATATTTTCCTTAATTTGAACATGAAAATGGCTTCTCCTCAGTGTGAATTCTCTGATGTGTAACAAGATGTAATTTTTCTATAAAACATTTACCACATTCTGATCATGAATATAGCATCTGCACTATTCCATATGGAGATCTGCCCTATAAGAATTCTCTGATGCAACATTAAAACTAATTTTTCTGTTAAACGTTTTAGACATTCGGAGCAGAAAAATGCCTTGTTTTCCCTTCATGACTTATCTGATGCATAGCAAGATGCGATTTTTGTATAAATGTTTCCCACATATTGAACAGGAAAACAGCCTCTAGCCTGTGTGAATTCTCTGATGTCTAACCAAAATTGATTTAGTAGAGAAACAGCTCCCACATTCTGGACACAAAAATGGCTTTTCACCTGTGTGAATTCTCTGATGTCTATTAAGATGTGATTTCGTATTATAACATTTCCCACATTCAGGACATGAAAACGGCTTCACTCCTGTGTGAACACTTTGATGTTGAACAATTTCAAATTTTGTAGAAAAACATTTCACACATTCTGAACAAGAATATGGCTTCTCCCCTGTGTGAATTCTTTGATGTCTAACAAGTTTTGCTTTCTGATCAAAACATTTCCCACATTCTGAACATAAAAATGGTTTCTCCCCTGTGTGAATTCTTTGATGCCTAAGAAGTTTTGATTTCTGATCAAAACATTTTCCACATTCTGAACATAAAAATGGCTTCTCCCCTGTGTGAATTTTCTGATGTGCACCAAGATGTGATGTAGAATAAAAACATTTCCCACATTCTGAACATGAAAATGGCTTCTCCCCTGTGTGAATTCTCTGATGAATAACAATTTCAGCTTTTGTGTAATAACGTTTCCCACATTCTGAACATGAAAATGGTTTCTCCCCTATGTGAATTCTCTGATGTTTACCTGGTTTCTCATTCTGATTAAAATTTTTCTCACTTTCTGAAAATAAAAATGGTTTCTCCCCTACAGAAGCTATTTGATGTTCATGTTCAACAGTTTTTCTGTGACTTTTGTTTTGCACATTTGTCTTAGAGGAAGCAGAAGAAAGGATCTTGGCTTGAGGTGCATCTGATATAGTGACATGTTCTTCACATGTATCTGTTGCAAAATCTGAGAATATGTGATGTCCTTCTGAGCTTCTGGTACAGTCATCTGCTAAGAATAAAACCAATTTTATTATTTTTCAATAACACTGCATTGGAATATTAATCTGAAGTTTAAAAAAAAAAAATATTTCCATACAAATTTTAATAAAATTCCATTATTATCAGGCTAAGGAAGTAGTTCACAGAGGAAGGATTGACTGATTATACTTTTTCAGACTTTTAGGCCCTGTGCACACACTGCGTTTTTTACCGCGGTTTTGCTGCAGAAAATTTTCATAACCTTGCTGTGGTCCTTCCCCAACAAAACCTATACTAAAAAAAATGCTGTGCGCACACTGTGGTTTTTTTCACCAACAGGTTTTGCTGCAGGATTCCCGCAGCGAAAATCTTAATTACTTACCAGTAATGTGACTTTCAGTAGCCCATGACAGCACCACCTGAGAGAGGTTCTGCCCACATCAGGACAGGAAACCCACTGATAAAAAGGCGGCAACTCTCCTCCACATCAGTAGGTTTACAGAGCCAGAGAGGACCAACAAAACAAAAACAGAAAATGTTAATCACACCAACCACCAGGAATACACCACTAATGGTAACACTCCCCGAATTGTGCCCAGAACCAGTGAAAGGAGGGGGGGGGGGGGGGGGGAACTAAGGGTGCTGTCATGGGCTACTGAAAATCACATTACCGGTAAGTAATTAAGATTTTTCTCCTTCGCCCATGACAGCACCACCTGAGAGATTCTAGAGACCAATCACCTTAGGGAGGGACCACCGCTTGGAGAACCCGTCTACCGAAAGAAAGGTCAGCCGTGGAGGACAAGTCAAGTCTATAGTGACGAAAAAAATGTAGAAGCAGAGGCCCAAGTGGCGGCCCTGCAAATCCGTTCAGAGACCTCAGCCCTTTCAGCCCATGAAGTGGAGACTGACCTAGTGGAGTGAGCTCTAATGTGAAGGGGAGCAGGGACACCCTTGGCTGAGTAAGCTAGGGAGATGGCATACCGAAGCCAACGTGCCACGGTAGCCTTAGACACCTGGCAACTCTTAGTACTGCCCTGAAATGCCACAAAAAGGGCCTGGGACTTCCGCCAGTCCCTAGTCCTATCCAGGTAGGTAAGAAGGGCCCTTCTCACAGAGAGAGCCTGTAAATCCCCCACCCTCCTAGCAGACGTCAGTGCAATGAGGAGTGCCACCTTCAGGGACAGGATTTTAAGGGGAACTTCCGAGAGGGGCTCAAAGGGAGTGTCTACAAGGGCATCCAGGACAAGATTCAAATCCCATGGGGGCATACGAGGAATGGGAACCAGGGGAGATCTAGCACATGACCTAATAAAGCGGCTAATCCAGAGATTCCCAGCCAGGTTCTGATTATAAAGGACACCTAGGGCTGAAACCTGGACTTTTAAAAGGTGTTAGTGGCCAGGCCCAGTACCACTCCATTCTGAAGAAAATCAAAAATGGCCGAGATAGGAGGAGGACCCATCACCTGTGCACCGGAAACCTGCAGGAAGTTTTGCCAGACCCTGCCATAAATACCCGTGGTAACCGCCTTCCGACTCTTAAGGAGGGTAGACACCATGCCCTCCGAGAAGCCCCTGGCTAAGAGGACCTGCCGCTCAAATGCCAGGCTGTCAGGTGGAGGGCAGAATCCCTGGGGTGGCAGACTAGGCCCTGCATGAGAAGGTCCGTTTCCTCTGGAAGGACCCAAGGTTCCGATATTGCCAGCTTCTGAAGACAGAAAAACCAGGCCCTCTTAGGCCAGAACGGAGCAAGGAGGATTAGATGAGCCTGGTCCTCCCGGATCTTCCTGAGCACTGCCGGGAGAAGGATCAAGGGAGGGAAGGCATACAGAAGACTCCGAGACCAGGATACCTGCATTGTATCTATCGCCCAGGGACGATCCCTGGGATTGAGAGAGCAGAATCTTTCCAGCTGCCTGTTGGCCATGGTTGCGAACAAGTCTAAAACCGGCACCCCCCAAAGAGCGACGATCAACCGAAAGACTCGGGGGTTCAGGGCCCATTCCCCCTGATGGAGATGATGCCTGCTTAGGAAGTCCGCCTCTATGTTGTCCTTCCCAGGAATATGAAGGGCCCAAAAAGGTGGAGACGGCGGGACTCCAGGAGATGAAAGATCTGGATAGTGAGGGCAAGGAGTCGTGAGGACCTGGTGCCTCCCTGATGGTTCAGATAGGCCACCACCACCCTCTTGTCTGAAAGGACCTGAATACTCCGACCTGTGAGGCAATGGAGGAATCCCTGAAGGGCCAGATTCACCGCCATGAGCTCCCTGAAGTTGGAAGACTGACGCCGCAGCTGAGTGTCCCAAACACCCTGTAGCTTCTGAGAACCCAAGTGGGCCCCCCAGCCCAGGTGACTGGCATCGGTGGTGATAACGTCTGTGACCCTGGGACACCATGCCACTCCTGCAGACAGATGCGTTAAGTCCTGCCACCAGGACAGGGAAGGAAGGACTTCGGGATCTAACCGGATCAGGTGGTCCAAACAGCCTCCTGACCGTAGCTGCCAGCCCAGGACCTCCATCTGAAGGGATCGCATATGTATCTGAGCCCAAGGGACTGCGGGGATGCAGGCTGAAAGGGACCCGACCAGGGACATTGCTTGACGGAGGGACATGACCGGATGGTGAATTGCCGAGGTGACCAGGGAACGAATCCTGAGCTGTTTCTCCTCTGGGAGAAAGGACATCTGCATGATTGAGTCCAGGATGAGACCCAGAAAGGCCTGACGTTGCAGAGGACGAAGTCTGGACTTCTCCCAGTTTATAATCCAACCTAAGCCCTGAAGGATGGAGATTACCATCGCCACATGCGTTCTGCAGAGGGACTCGGACGGACTTGCTACCAACAGGTCGTCCAAGTAAGGGACAATGAGGATCTGGTGAGACCTGATGTGCGCCATTACCTCTGCCATCAGCCTTATGAAGACCCTTGGGGCCATGGAGACACCGTAGGGGAGTGCCATGAACTGATAGTGAAGCACTGATCCGTCCTTGTGATAGGTGAATCTGAGGAACTGCCGAGACGCCGGGTGAACTGGGACGTGATAATATGCGTCCTTTAAATCGAGGACTGCCATGAAACAGCCGGAATATAACAGCTTGATTGTAGACCGGACCGTCTCCATCTTGAAAGGGTGTTGTATCAGATACTGATTGAGGACCCGGAGGTTGATTATCGTTCGAAAGGATTGGTTCGGTTTGTGGACTAGGAACAGAGGGGAATACACTCCCCAACCTCTTTCCCCCCTGGGAACCTGCTGTATGACCCTTTTCAAAAGGAGAGATTGGATCTCGTCCTCCAATGCCCTGGCTTTCTCTATCTGAGGCATGGATGTTACAACGAAGCACTCCCGAGGGGGCGAACTGAGTTCTAAGGAGAAACCGTCTGAGATGACTCGCAGAATCCATTGGCTGGAAGAGGTCCGTTCCCATGCGGTGAGGAAGAGAGAGAGCCTCCCTCCCACCGGGATGATGGCGTCATTGGGGACCCTTGAACTTCGAGGAGGAGGAAGGGGCAAACATAAATCCAGACGTATTTCGTCGTTTCTCCCGCCAGGAGTCCTGTTCCTTGGGGGGCTTCTTATGGAAAAACTGCCGTCTCCGAAAATGTCCATTACGTGGAAACTGCTGTTGCACAGTTGGAAAGCCCTGCTTCCTGTCCGATGCCTTGGAGAGGAGATCATCTAGTTGTGAGCCAAAGAGGAAGTCTCCTTCACAGGGCATACTGCATAGACGGCCCTTGGATTGGACGTCTCCCTTCCAAGATTTCAGCCATAGGGCCTGTCTGGCAGAATTGGAAAGGGCCGCAGCTTTAGCTGATAACTTCAAGGAGTCAATGGAAGCATCTGCAAGAAACGCCGCTGCCCCTTGGATGCGAGGTATGGAGGAGAGGATCTCCTTTCGGGGTGTGTCATCCTTAAGCTGGTCCTCCAGCTGTTGGATCCAAACCATGAGGGAACGTGCGACACAGGTCCCCGCCACCGCATGTCTTAGAGCTTCCGTGGTAGCCTCCCAAGTGCTACGGAGAAACACATCCGACTTTCGGTCCAGCTGATCAGGGAGAGAACCGAAATCCTCAAAGGGGAGGGTCATGGATTTAGATGCCGTCGCCACTGCCACATCAATCCTAGGAGTTTTGTCCCATGACGTGGTTGCGGCTTCATCAAAGGGATACTTTCTCTTCAAGGAAGAGGAAATCGGCATTCTCTTTTCAGGCTTCAGCCACTGAGCCCTTATCACTTCCTGGATTTTGTGGTGGATTGGGAAGACCTTCTTCTTTCTACTTTCCAGGCCTCCGAACATAAGGTCCTGTGTAGATTCCTGACTCTTATCGTCCACCAGCCCCATAGTAGCGCAGACCGCCTTAACCAGGGATGCTACCTCAGAGGGGGGAAAACACGGCCTGCCACCTTCATCCGAAGAAGAGGACGAGTCAGAGTCTGATGAAAAGGCAGGGGAAGAAAATCCAGAGCCCTTCTCAGAGCTATCGGACTTAGTGAACGATCCAGCCCGCTTCCTAGCTGACTTCTTATGCTTCTTTGGAGCTAACTCGGACCTGGAGCCCATAGAATTCCTCAGTTCGGCTCTAATATTGTCCCGCAACTCCGCCGTGAAACTCGGTGCTTCGGTACACAGGACCTTCTAAATACAGGAGGAACAAAAGTCTTTCCGGTAGTCAGATGCCAGAGTCTCCTTGCACACCCCACATGATCTATAGTTCTTTTTTGAGGTATGCTTTTTGGGCACCTGAGAAACAATGGGACATAAGGAAACATAAGGAAGCAATAAGCCAGCAGGCACTCACCCCCCAAGATGGCGGTTAAATACCATTTTTGGTGGAGATTTATGATTTCCAGACCTCTTGGAATCAGTGTGATGACCCGCCGGACTGGAGGGGCTTGCTCTGGCAGGGGGGCGATCCCCCTTCTGCTGAGGGTGGGAAGCCTGAGAGTCCTTCCCTGTCTGGGACCTCCGTCCCTGATGGGGAGCTGTTAGCCATCCTAACGGAGGAGATTTACTCACCATTCCCTGCGAGCGTCACCTCTTTATCTCTCACCAGTTCAAATTTGCCGCCCGAATCCAGTTCCTGGGCGCCGCCATCTTGGCCGACCCCGCGCATGCGCGGTGGAAGCATTTTCGGGTTTTGCGTCACATACTCTTCTCGCCCGGCGTATACAGCAGCAGCAGCAGGGCGCCCAGCTCACAGGCGCCGTGTGCGGACATCGCCGGGGGCGACGCAGAGCCGAGCTCCCGCTCCAGGCTCGCGCCCCACCACCGCATAAGCTAGGAAGCCCTAGGGAGGTGCTTCCAGGCCCGAATGCCGGCTTTTGGTAAGTACCAAGCTTGCACACCGGGTCGGACCTGGGAGAATCCGTGGGTTCGTCCCATCAGGACAGGAAACCGAACTGATGTGGAGGAGAGGTGCCGCCTTTTTATCAGTGGGTTTCCTGTCCTGATGTGGGCGGAACCTATCTCTCAGGTGGTGGTGTCATGGGCGAAGGGGAAAATTAATGTGCATGTCACTTTTCCACAGGTAACTACGGTATTTTATGCCATTGACTGTAATGTAATCATGAAAAACCGCAGGGAATAACGCAGGTAACAAATTATGTGCGTTTTATTGCGTTATTCCCACGGTATTTCGCGTTTTTCGGGACAGTGTTTATCACTAACCTGCGGTTTGTAAGGAAGTGATGTCATTTAGGAGAAGAGGAAATTCCTCCATTTTCTCCACACATATCACTCACACACAGACACACATAATACACAGACACATAACCGAACATACATACATACATACATACATAAAAAAAAAATATGCGTAGGCTCCGCTATATTTTACCATCCAGCCACGGTAAGCACACCGCAAGGGCCTGGTATTCTCAGGCTGGGGAGGGCGAGGCCCATAGTTATTGCCCCCTCCCTCCCGCAGCCAAGAATATCAGCTTGCCGCTGCCCCGAGAATGTCGCATCCATTATGCGACAGTCCCGGCGTGTCACCAGCTCTTCCCGATTGCCGTGATGTGTTGGCAATCGGGGTTATAAGGAGTTAATGGCATCCCATAGCTGCCACTAAGTCAAAGATTAGTAATGGCAGCGTCTATGAGACACGCCATGACTAATCTGTAAGTGACAGTAAATAAACACATAAACACACACACACACACACAAAAATCCTTTATTTGAAAATAAAATACAAAAAAGCCCCTCTTCAACCACCGCAAAAACCGCAACCACCTGCAAAAAAAGCGTCAAAACCGCATGTGGATTTTGGATGCGTTTTTTTGCCGTGAAAGCGGAATGCTTTCAGAGGATCTGGAATTTCTAGCGCGCACAGGGCCTAAGGCTATGTGCACACGCTGCGTTATTTTATGACTACAAAGATGCAGCGTTTTTGGCCCCCAAAAAAAAAAAAAAACGCACAAAAACACACCCATAGGAAAAACACAAAAATAACGCATGCATTTTTTCGCTCTGTTTTTGTCCAATGCATTCAATGAGTGAAAAACGCAAAAAAAATTGACATGCTGCATCTTTGTGGTCAGCACAAAAACGCAGCCAAAAAAAAAAAAACCCCAAAAAACTGCAATGTGCGAACAGCAAAAATGAAACCTCAGACTTTCCTAGGGAAGGAAATTCATGCACTTTTGAGACCAAAAATGCACCCAAAAAAACACGCAAAAACGCAGTAAAATACGCAGGTGGCGCACATAGCCTTACTGCTCCAGTGTAGTCTCCTTCCCTGTAGGTTGATGTGTCACTGCCAGTCACCAATCATTTTAATTTACATGTTCAGAGAAAACTCATAATGGGGCCTGTGATTAGTTTTATTAGGAAATTCTAGCTTACCACATACACACTCTGGTAGGTAAGAGTACTCTAGTATTGAGGACAGCACAGTAGAGCATATTGATCATGTACATATAAGCCATCACTTAACATACAGTAATTGTTGATTTGTCTTGCACTTTGGCTTGTAGGAATTTTAGCCCATTCCTCCTTACAAACCAGTTTCAACTCTTATGTTGTTGATTTTTCTCCCATAAACCAATCACTTCAGGTCCTTACACAATATTTTTTGTGCATTAAGGTTAGGTCTTTTACTTAAAGAGATTTTTCACTACTAATTAACCCCTTCTCATATGACCCAACTCTTCCTGATAATCAATTTCCTGATATACGTTTATTGCATGCCATGCTCCTGGTAAGCCTATGCCAGTGTGGCTGCTTTTTTACTATGTTGTGGTGCAGTTATTGCTACTTGTGATCTAGGGACCGGAATTGGACAAACAGAGCGGGGCACGTCACTGGTAAGGACAAGGCTGCCTCACTGAGTGACAGCAGTCTGAGCACGCATGCTCAGATCAGACCTCACTTTTTTTGTCAAAGGTGCCCAGTTAAGACTCCTGCTATGACACCTTATGATGTCCATGTACTCCCCTGCTCCTTACTTCTCATTGAATGTGTTGAACTACAGTATAGACTAAAAGTTTGAACACACCTTCTCATTCAAAGAGTTTTCTTTATTTTCAGGACTCTGAAAATCGTAGATTCACATTGAAGGCATCAAAACTATGAATTAACACATGTGGAATGAAATACTTAATGAAAAAGTGTGAAACAACTGAAAATATGTTTTAGATTCTATGTTCTTCAAAGTAGCTACCTTTTGCTTTGATTACTGCTTTGCACTCTCTTGGCATTCTCTTGATGAGCTTCAAGAGGTAGTCACCGGAAATGGTCTTCCAACAGTCTTGAAGGAGTTCCCAGAGATGCTTAGCACTTGTTGGCTCTTTTGCCTTCATTCTGCGGTCCAGCTCACCCAAAACCATCTCGATTGGATTCAGGTCTGGTGACTGTGGAGGCCAGGTCATCTGGCGTAGCACTCAATCACTCTCCTTAGTCAAATAGCCCTTACACAGCCTGGGTGTGTGTTTGGGGTCATTGTTCTGTTGAAAAATAAATTATGGTCCAACTAAACACAAACCGGATGGAATAGCATGCCGCTGCAAGATGCTGTGGTAGCCATGCTGGGTCAGTATGCCTTCAATTTTGAATAAATCGCCAACAGTGTCACCAGCAAAGTACCCCCACACCATCACACCTCCTCCATGCTTCACGGTAGGAACCAGGCATGTAGAATCCATCCGTTCACCTTTTCTGCGTCGCACAAAGATGCGGTGGTTGGATCCAAAGATTTCAAATTTGGACTCATCAGACCAAAGCACAGATTTCCACTGGTCTAATGTCCATTCCTTGTGTTCTTTAGCCCAAACAAGTCTCTTCTGCTTGTCACCTGTCCTTAGCAGTGGTTTCCGAACAGCTATTTTACCATGAAGGCCTGCTGCACAAAGTCTCCTCTTAACAGTTGTTCTAGAGATGTGTCTGCTGCTAGAACTCTGCGTGGCATTGACTTGGTCTCTAATCTGAGCTGCTGTTAACCTGCGATTTCTGAGCCTGGTGACTCGGATAAAACTTATCCTCCGCAGCAGAGGTGACTCTTGGTCTTCCTTTCCTGTGGCGGTCCTCTTGTGAGCCAGTTTCTTTGTAGCATTTGATGGTTTTTGCCACTGCACTTGGGGACACTTTCAAAGTTTTCCCAATTTTTCAGACTGACTGATTTTCGTTTCTTAAAATAATGATGGCCACTCGTTTTTCTTTACTTAGCTGCTTTTTTCTTGCCATAATACAAATTTTAACAGTCTATTCAGTAGGACAATCAGCTGTGTATCCACCAGACTTCTGCACAACACAACGGATGGTCCCAACCCCATTTATAAGGGAAGAAATCCCACTTATTAAACCTGACAGGGCACACCTGTGTGTGAAGTGAAAACCATTTCCGGTGACTACCTCTTGAAGCTCATCAAGAGAATGCCAAGAGTGTGCAAAGCAGTAATCAAAGCAAAAGGTGGCTACTTTGAAGAACCTAGAATATAAGACATATTTTCAGTTGTTTCACACTTTTTCATTAAGTATTTCATTCCACATGTGTTAATTCATAGTTTTGATGCCTTCAATGTGAATCTACAATTTTCAGAGTCATGAAAATAAAGAAAACACTTTGAATGAGAAGGTGTGTCCAAACTTTTTGTCTGTACTGTATGTGCTACTCTTTAATATTTAATCTTCTTTATTCAAGCACCTTCTGAACTGTAAAGCGCTGCGGAATATGTTGGTGCTATAAAAAGAAAAAATATTATATGTTATACAAGTACACTTGGCCGCAGCCAAGCAATTATCTGCAAAGTGAAATTGCCGACTCATGACAAGTGAATTATCTCAAATTCTACAAGAATTTTGAGTCAAATTGATTCGCTATTCTCCGCTTTATTCTAGTCCAATTAATGTACCAAAATATTTCATACAATAGATGGCGGCTCCTGCACCATCAACAGCGCAAATCTAGAGCTGCACAAGAAGCCAAACAGGTCCACAATCTGCAAACATAAGTATCATGATTTGTGACATAATCGTCTACATCCAGCCTTATCAAACTTATTGTCTACAGCAGGACGACGCCTGAAAGGCATTTTACTAAAATTCACATAGAAGCCTCCAGCAGATCCAGGAGACACATAAGATACAGAATAACCTTCCCGTGAGCTATTCCATACCTGTATGTTTCCCTCAAATACACAATTGATTCAAAAGGGTTTATGGCAGTTTACTGGCCCAAAACTCTTTGAAGAGTCACAAAATCTTTCACCTTTTTACTTTTTTATGGCAGTTCCGTCCAGGTCCACCAAAGTGGTGTCGCTAATCTACTGAATTTATCAAAAGTTCTGCTACTCTGGTGGTGTAAGTTACGCCAGAAATGCTACTCTGGTCTTTGAATGCAGGAGCATTTGTCACCAGGCACACGCCATAAAGAAGATATGTAGAAATAATTAACTGGCAATTTCCTCATCTTACCTCAACACACCCCTTCATTAAGACCGGCGCCCACAGTGCAAGTCTTAATGAAACGGCACCTACATTTTTAAGCGTAAAGTCCACATCAAAAATTCCATGTGAACACATTCTGATAAATCATATAAAGTTATTACAGAAGCCAGTAATGGAATAACATCTGTGACTTCTCTGCATTTAGTGGTCACTACTCACCTGTGCGTTTATCTGTAGGAATCTCCTCTTTACTCCGCTCATCACCCCTCACATATGTCTCTGTAGTATTAATATGGGTCAGATCTTCACCCTGAAAATAATATTGTAAAAGTCACAGACAGATGGAGAAGTCGCGTGAAATGATTCAGAAGAACAGAAAAGATCATAAATGAACAAAACTGACAGCAGAAGATATCACAGAGCTGCAGGTCTCCTGTATAATCCAACCTGTCGCCTCCTAATTGTAACCAGCAGTCTCCATAACCAGAAAATTGTGAGAAGATCCAGACAACATCTAATGTCTATGATCAGCTTTATCCTGTCATCTCCACCAAGTATAAACCATACAGTCATGGCCAAAAGTTTTGAGAATGCTACAAATATTAATTTTTACAAAGTCTACTGCTTAAGTTTTTCTAATGGCAATTTGCATATACTCCAGAATGTCATAAAGAGTGATCAGCTTAACAGCAATTACTTTCAAAGTCAATATTGGCTAAGAAAATTAACTTTAACCCCCAAAACACATTTCAACATCATTGCATTCCTGCCTTAAAAGGAGCAGCTAACATTGTTTTAGTGATTGTTCCATTAACACAGGTGTGGGTGTTGATGAGGACAGGGCTGGCGATCAGTCAGTCATGATTAAGTAAGAATGACACCACTGGACACTTTAAAAGGAGGCTGGTGCTTGGTATCATTGTTTCTCTTCAGTTAACCCCTTCAGCCCCCGGGCACTTTCCGTTTTTGTTTTTTGCTCCTTTTCTTCCGAGAGCCGTAACTTTTTTATTTTTCCATCAATCTTGCCATATGAGGGTTTGTTTTTTGCGGGACGAGTTGTACTTTTAAATGAAACCATAAGTTTTACCATATAGTGTACTGGAAAACGGCAAAAAAAATCCAAGTGCGGAAAAATTGCAAAAAAAGTGGGATTGTACAATAGTTTTTGGGATATTTTATTCACCGTGTTCACTATATGGTAAAACTGATGTGTGGGTATGATGCCTCAGGTCGGTGCGAGTTTATAGACACCAAAAATGTATAGGTTTACTTGTATCTAAGGGGTTAAAAAAAATTCACAAGCTTGTCCGAAAAACGTGGCGCACGTTTTGCGCCATTTTCCAAAACCCGTAGCGTTCTCATTTTTCAGGATCTGAGGCTCAGTGATGGCTTATTTTTTGCGTCTCGACCTGACGTTCTTAACGGTACCATTTTTGCGCAGATGCTACGTTTTGATCGCCTGTTATTGCATTTTGCGCAAAATTTGCGGCGACCAAAAAACGTAATTTTGGCGTTTGGAATTTTTTTGCCGCTACGCCGTTTACTGATCAGATTCATTGATTTTATTTTTTGATAGATCGGGCATTTCTGAACGTGGCGATACCAAATATGTGTGTATTTTTTATTTTTTTAACCCTTTAATTTTCAATGGGGTGAAAGGGGGGTGATTTGAACTTTTAGGTTTTTTATTTTTTTTTAATTTTTTAAAACTTTTTTTTTTACTTTTTTTTTTATTTTACTAGTCCCCCTAGGGGGCTATTGCGATCAGCAATCCGATCGCTCTGCACTATCTGCAGATCTCAGCTACAGAGCTGAGAACTGCAGATTTGCTGCTTCACTTTCAATGCCGGCTGTATTCCGGCATTGAGAGGAAGTGACTCATGTTAGCCACAGGCGTCATCACATGACCCTGTGCTACCATGGCAACCGCCGAAAGTCACGTGATCATGTCACGTGACTTCCGGCGGGGGCGGGGTAAGTCACTGTCATGGCGGCGCCCATATACATATCGCTGCCAAGACTTTGGCAGCGAAATGTAAGGGGTTAATGGCCGCGGGTGGAAGCGATTCCACCCGCGGCTAGCAGGCACACATATCAGCTGTTGACAACAGCTGATATGTGCGCGTCTCGCCGGCGGCGGGGCTTACCGGGACACGATCCATGACGTATCTAGTACGTCATGGGTCGTTAAGGGGTTAACCATGGTTATCTCTAAAGAAACACGTGCAGCCATCATTGCTCTGCACAAAAATGGCCTAACAGGGAAGAGTATCGCAGCTACAAAGATTGCACCTCAGTCAACAATCTATCGCATCATCAAGAACTTCAAGGAGAGAGCTTCCATTGTTGCCAAAAAGGCTCCAGGGCGCCCAAGAAGGACCAGCAAACGCCAGGACCGTATCTTAAAACTGTTTCAGCTGCGGGATCGGACTACCAGCAGTGCCGAGCTAGCTCAGCAATAGCAGCAGGCTGGTGTGAGTGCTTCTGCACGCACTGTGAGGCGGAGACTCTTTGAGCAAGGCCTGGTTTCAAGGAGGGCAGCAAAGAAGCCACTTCTCTCCAGAAAAAACATCAGGGACTGACTGATATTCTGCAAAAGGTACAGGGAGTGGACTGCTGAGGACTGGGGTAAAGTCATTTTCTCAGATGAATCCCCTTTTCGATTGTTTGGGACATCTGGAAAACAGCTTATTAGGAGAAGAAGAGGTGAGCGCTACCACCAGTCTTGTCTCATGCCAACTGTTAAGCATCCTGAAACGATTCATGTGTGGGGTTGCTGCTCAGCCAAGGGAAATCGGCTCACTCACAGTCTTGCCTAAAAACACAGCCATGAATAAAGAATGGTACCAGAATGTCCTCCAAGAGCAACTTCTCCCAACTGTCCAAGAGCAGTTTGGCGCCCAACAATGCCTTTCCAGCATGATGGAGCACCTTGCCATAAAGCAAAGGTGATCACTAAATGGCTCATGGAACAAAACAGAGATTTTGGGTCCATGGCCTGGAAACTCCCCAGATCTTAATCCCATTGAGAACTTGTGGGCAATCATCAAGAGACGGGTGGACAAACAAAAACCAACAAATTCTGGCAAAATGCAAGCATTGCTTATGCAAGAATGGACAGCTATCAGTCAGGATTTGATCCAGAAGTTGATTGAGAGCATGCCAGGGAGAATTGCAGAGGTCCTGAAGAAGAAGGGTCAACACTGCAAATATTGACTTGCTGCATTAACTCATTCTGTCAATATAACCTTTTGGTACTCATAATATGATTCAATTATATTTCTGTATGTGATGTAAACATCAGACAAACACAATTAAAAACCAGAGGGCAACAGATCATGTAAAAATATAATTTTGGTGTCATTCTCAAAACTTTTGGCCATGACTGTACACTGAATGGCCACATTATTACAGACATCATCTAGTAGCGTTGGATTTACTTTGGCATTTAGGAGTTCAGCAATTTATCACATCAAAGATTCCAGGTGATGAAATAGTTGTGCAGGATTACAGGCCCATGGTGACATGATAGCCTCTTGCAATTTTTGAAATGACCCTGAAATGATAAGGACAAAGGCAACAAACAACATGGACATGGGAGTTTAAAAAATCCTACTGACCAAACCAGGGCACGTATTGTACACTAAGGTGGATAGTATGGAAAGTGTTGAGGTGAACTCTTAACCAGAGATCACTAGTTGCCTACTGCCTGGCCGAATTGGTATGAACCAAGTGCATGCGTAAAAGAATTCACACCAGACACAGTCGGATATGAAATCTCTTCTTGGTCACAGTAAAGATGGCACTGAACAGACTGAGGAGAAGCATGCATCCTCTTGATATAGGCTAGGGGCGTATACAAGTTCAGATATGCACATTTAGTGGGACAGTTCATGAGCTAGCCAATGGGGAGATCCGTGTTGTTGATGGGCGGGTCTGACTTCAGTGGCTGAAACCATGGTGATGGGAGGGACGTCATCTGGTGGATCCATGCTGATGGTTTGGTCTGTGATGTCATCTGATCTGTGGGTTGGTCTTCTAGCTTGACCAGGGGTCTTCCCTTATATGGTATCTTCTTTCATCTGGACATTCCTTGCATTCCAAGCAAGGTGTGGCGAACAGGAAATGGCAGCCATCTTTATATCTGTGTCATGTATATGATCTGAAACCTGAAGTATGTAAGGCAAATCGACATATTTCCCACAATCCCTTGTCAAGAAGGTTACTTAATTAACTTCTTGACAAGGGATTGTGGGAAATATGTCGATTTGCCTTACATAATTCAGGTTTCAGATCATATACATGACACAGATATAAAGATGGCTGCCATTTCCTGTTCTCCACACCTTGCTTGGAATGCATGGAATGTCCAGATGAAAGAAGCTACCATATAAGGGAAGACCCCTGGTCAAGCTAGAAGACCAACCAACAGATCAGATGACATCACAGACCAAACCATCAGCATGGATCCACCAGATGACGTCCCTCCCATTACCATGGTTTCAGCCACTGAAGTCAGACCCGCCCATCAACAGCAACACGGATCTCCCCATTGGCAAGCTCATGAACTGTCCCACTAAATGTGCATATCTGAACTTGTATACGCCCCTAGCCTATATCAAGAGGATGCATGCTTCTCCTCAGTCTGTTCGGTGCCATCTTTACTGTGAACAAGAAGAGATTTCATATCTGACTGTGTCTGGTGTGAATTCTTTAACGCATGAACTTGGTTCATACCAATTCGGCCAGGCAGTAGGCAACTAGTGATCTCTGGTTAAGAGCTCACCTCAACAAAAGGAGTTAGAAATTGTCATCTGATTGTATGCGGGCATAGAAAAAAAAAACATCTGCAAAAATCAACAATAGGTGCACCATTGAACCTGTTTCACTGGTGTCTAGGATCATAATAAGACACTGAAAAGAATCTATAACTACCTGATCATTATGGCATGGGTCATTAGTAGAAGGACAAGCCGTAAACAGCTGCTATGAAGGGATGAACTTGGTCTGTCACAATGCTTAGATAAGTTCTAGTGTCCAAACATCAATCCACAGGTATCTGAGGACCAAGGATGAGCCCAGAAAACATTCCCCGCACCATTACATCACCACCAGACATGAAGGCTACATGGATCCTGCTGCTTGTGCAAAATTCTGACCCTTACATCACCAGGATCCATATCACTGGAGATTTTTCCATGATCTCACCATTCAGTATACTCTTGACATCAATACATGTACAAATCCAGGGAAATTGGCAATATTTGAAATACTGCTCCTGGATAATCTAGCACCAGTGACCGTGTGCAAAGTCATTCAGATTGTTCAATCTTCATATTCTGAACACTGATCACTTCATTATACGCTGCACTACACGGTCATGTGTGTAATAGGTTTCACATGTGAGTGTCAAAAGGTCTCTAATAAAATGTTAATTTACAGTCTAATACTAGAAGATAAAACAAGACTAAACACAAGACCTTCACAGCCGTCTACACATCATGGGGAGATTTCATGACACCTTCTCTCCATCTACCTGATCATCCTGAGGAACATTGACATTTTCTTGATTACAGTCTCGGTGAAAAAGAGGACATCTCTCTGGTGTTGTCCTCTCACTGGATAGAACTAGAGGAAACACATACAGGGATTGAATTCATTTTTTACATACAGATAATTATAGGTCGTGTGTATTTAGCCCTGTCTATTACCTGGTGATGTGAGGGGCTGGGGAACCTCCATCATGACCTCCTTGTACAGATCTTTGTGTCCTTCTAAATACTCCCACTCCTCCATGGAGAAATAGATGGCGACATCCTGACACCTTATAGGAACCTGACACATACAATGATACCGTCATCCCCCGATCCCTTCATAGCGTTACTGTATAATGTCCCAGCATTCCCAGCAGTGTCACCTCTCCAGTCAGCAGCTCAATCATCTTGTAGGTGAGTTCTAGGATCTTCTGGTCATTGATGTCCTCATGTATCAGGGGGTGAGGTGGAGGCCTCGTAATTGGGCACAGGGGTCTTCCCCATCCCTCAGACACAGGGTCCTGACAGCGATCACTAGAGGTCTTCTTCACTACTGTGTAATCCTGGTTATGGAGAGACACATTAATAAATCTCACTACAGACATTTCCAGAGTCCTCACCTCTCCAGTTCTGTCCATCTGTTATTCCATATAGATAAGAATTATGTAATGTGACGTCATCAGAATCTCTCACCTCTCCAGTAAGCCGGAAGAGGATCTCTAGGGTGAGGTGTAATATCCTCTCCGCCATCTTGTCCCTCTCCCTTTTCATCCTTAATGGGTCAATCTGGAAAATTCTCTTATATAGAAGATCTGAGAGGATCCGATATTGTAGGGACCTGAATGGGGAGAAGATGACGATGTAACATCAGAAAGATCCCATGTAAGGAATCTCCGGAGCTGTTACCGGCTTCACATGATCACTACATCCAGTCCTGGCCCCGTCCTGCCCCCGGTATAACACACAATCCACCTATAGTCACACACAGAGATTTATCACAGAATATCTACAATCCAGCACCAAAAACACAACAAATCTAAAATATCTGAATCTTTATTAAATATTTCATAAGAAGAAAGTTCTAAAGTGCAGGATCCACAGAGATCACACGGCAGAATCGGGGCCGTCAGTTACAGATCATGATAGAACATTAATATCTCCTGATAGTGACAACATGGAGCGGGCGATGGCCATAATGGAGACTGTACAGTAACAGAGCAGCGAGCGGCGTCAGGAGGGAAGTGACCCAATCATGAGCAGCACGGTGGCTCAGTGGTTAGCACTGCAGTTTTGCAGCGCTGAGGTCCTGGGTTCAAATCCCCCCAAGGACACCATATGCAAGGAGTTTGTATGTTCTCCCTGTGTTTGCGTGGGTTTCCTCTGAATACTCTGGTTTCCTCCCACACTCCAAAGACATACAGATAGGGACTCTAGATTTTGAGCCCCAATGGGAACAGTATTGCCAATGTTTGTAAAGCGCTGTGGAATTAATACCACTATATAAATGAAGAAATGTTATTATCTAATCAGATACAGATCTCCTGATAGAGCTGCACAGACGGGAACACGTTCTGTCTCCTGGAGTGTGAGCAGCACTGAGGGGGTTAATGTAATGGGGAATCTCCACACCCCTCCTCCTGCAGAGCCGCACACTGGATATATGGCTGTGACTAAATCCTAGTGGTGAAAGCTCCGCTCCCTCTGCCACCAGGATTTGCCCCGTTCCCCTTTATCACACACAGTCTGTTCTCGGCGCCATCATTACCCGACTCTCTCCCTCTCTGCAGCTTCTTCTGTTAGGCTATGTGCCCACATAGCGTATTTTCATGCAGTTACGCTGCGATCTGCACCGCAGTGTAACTGCATGCGTCCTGCGTCCCCAGCACAATCTATGATGATTGTGCATTATCCATGCCCACGTGGCGTATTAGAACGCAGCGCTTTGGCTGCTGCCGAAGCGCTGCGTTCTAAGAAGTGACATGTCACTTCTTTCATGCGCTTTGCATGCAGCCCCCGCTCTGTCTATGGGAGGGGCTGCATGCGGAGCGCATGATATCGGCTTTTCAGTACGCACTGTTTCTGCAGCGATTTGAAGCGCACGTGTGCTGTTCAAATTTCTGCAGTGACAGAACGCAACGTGGGCACATAGCCTTACATGCGGCCGCTTCCTACAAAACACTTCACTTCTGGCAAATTCTAAAATGGTTGCTCCCCCATGTGACTGATCACATGACTGTGACATCATCACAGGTCCTGCAGTGTCGCCCCCTGCCCAGTGTGAGCCCCCCAAACATGCAGCATCGCCCAGTGTGAGCCCCCCCAACATGCAGCATCGCCCAGTGAGAGCCCCCCAAACGTGCAGCATCGCCCAGTGAGAGCCCCCCAAACGTGCAGCTTTGCCCCCCCAACCAAGTGCGAGTGCCCCAAACATACAGCATCGTCCCCTGCCCTGTGTGAGCCCCCCCCCCAAACGTGCGTCGCCCCCTTCCCAGTGAGAGCCCCCCCAAATGTGCAGTCACCGACTGGCCAGTGTGAGCCCCCCCAAACATGCATCGCCCCCTGCGCAGTGCGAGCCCCCCAAACATGCAGCGTCACCCCCTGCCCTGTGTAACCCCCCCATTCCTTATGGAAGCCTCCACAGCACGGTGCTCGCAGCTTCAGTACATTCCCTGTGAGATATACACGAACCTTCAGCCCCCAGCAGTGACCGGAGCCCCCAAAATCCAGTCTGAGAGTAAAGTTCTACAACTAATGAGCAAACGCTGAAGTATTCTCCCACCTCAGGGTCAGGATCCGTCCTCTCTGCACAGGAGCCCGACAGGGTTGAGCCCAGAATGTACGGGCTGCAGTCAGGTCATGGGCGTGACCGTTTGCGTTGGGGGCATGGCGATGTTTTTTCTGTCCACTATAATCATGCAGGCTTGCCACCGAGACCCCCTCTTCTATTATAATCACCTCTATGCCAGCCCACTTAGCTGCATTTTGAACACGCCCAATCACATGACATGTTACGTCATACCTATCAGGCGCCCGTACATTCTAGCATCTACTGACCGCGGGGGAAGCACACTGCTGCTTCCTGCTCACAGATCACTGAATTGAGGAGGCCCCGCCCCTTCCGGTGACGTCTTTTCCTCAAGAAATCAACTCCACTCTGGACGCTACCTTTAGAAATGGCCGCACGTGAGACAAAAAGTCGCAGAGAGTCAAGTAATGATGGCGCCGAGAACAAACTGTGTGTGATAAAGGGGAGCGGGGAAATCCTGGTGGCAGAGGGAGCGGAGCTTTCACCACTAGGATTTAGTCACAGCCATATATCCAGTGTGCGGCTCTGCAGGAGGAGGGGTGTGGAGATTCCCCATTACATTAACCCCCTCAGTGCTGCTCACACTCCAGGAGACAGAACGTGTTCCCGTCTGTGCGGCTCTATCAGGATCTGTCTGTATGGGATTAGATGGGGTCACTTCCCTCCTGACGCCGCTCGCTGCTTTCACACATCCGGTTTTTGCTATGCGGCACAATCCGGCTCTTTGCAGAAAAAAACGCAACTGGTTTTTTTTTGCCGCCGGTTGCGTTTTCTCCGCATAGACTTACATTAGTGCCGGATTGTGCCGCATGGCCTTGCGTTCAGTCCGGTTTTTCCGGATGCGGCATATTTAGCCCATGCGGCGGCCGGATGGAACGTTGCCTGGCACGTTTTTTTGTCCGGCAAAAAAAACCCGCATTGCCGCCGCATGCGGTTTTTTGCACTGCGCATGCTCAGTAGCGTGCCGCAACCGGCAAAAAACGGACGGGCCGCATGTAAAAACTTATGGAAAGGATGCGTTTTTTTCGCCGCATCTGTTGCATAGGTTTTAGAGCCGGATTTAGCTGCACTGCTCAAACCGGATGTGTGAAAGCAGCCTTACTGTACAGTCTCCATTATGGCCGTCGCCCGCTCCATGTTGTCACTATCAGGAGATATTAACACTTTCACCCGCGGGCATTTTTCATTTTAATTTCTCCTCCCCCTTCTAAGAGTCATAACTTTATTTTCCAATCCATATTGCCATAGGAGGGCTTGGGTTTTTTGGGACAACTTGAAAAAATTATTAATTTTACTGTATAGTGTACTGGAAATAGGGGAAAAAAAACTCAGTGCGGTGAAATTGCAAATAAAAAAGTGCGATTGCAGGATTGTTTTGGGGTCTTTTATTCACAGTGTTCACTATATGGTAAAACATGTGTCGGAGTGGTTGCCAATGTATGTAAAGCGCTGTGGAATTAATAGCGCTATATAAATGAATAAATATTATTATTCCTCAGGTCGGTACGAGTTCGTAGACACCAAACATGTATACTTTTACTTTTGTAAATCAAACAATTTTTATTGAAAATATTTGTTGTTTTTTATACACAAACTGTGAATCACCACAAAACAAAAATAATATTAAGGAGAAATTCCCATGTATCACGCAGGAATGAAGGCAAGAAAAAACATACATATGGCACACTGTCTTAATTTCAATACAGTGGAACCTCGGTTTACAAGTAACCCGCTGTGCGAGTATTTCGCTATAAGAGCAAAGCTTGCTGTAAATTTGTAACTCAGTTTGCTTTGCTTTGCTTTACGAGCAAAAACCGCACACACTTCCAGTTCCGTACTTGCACCGCGCTCTGACCCACTCTTGCACTCCGCACAGAGACACGCACACACACATATTATGCTTATCTATCCTCCGTTCCCTCGGCGGCCTCTTCCCTGGTTCTTGTAGTCCTCATGTATGTGGATCTGGTAACCATTGAGACCGATGCAGGAGCTGCCGCTGTCAGCACTTCCCAAAGGCAGTGCGCTGACCAATCAGAGGAATGTGGCTTATGCGTATGACGTCTGCTGCTGAAGCGCTGAGAGCGGCAGATCCTGCATCGGTCGTGATGATTACTAGATACACATACCTGCGGACTACAAGAACCAGGGAAGAGGCTGCCGAAGGAACGGAGGATAGGTGAGCACAATATTTGTACGTGTGTGGAAGTTGTGGAACAAATTGTCTGAGTTTCAATTATTTCCTATGGGAAATTTTGCTTTGCTAGACGAGTAACTTGGTTTACGAGCACACTCACAGAACGGATTGTTCTCGTAAACCAAGGTTCCACTATATCTGTCTTGCTTGTCAAGATGCAACGGTAATGGAAATAAATAAGTACAGTAACATATCTCACCATTAATAACTTATCTCCAGGTAAACTATGAATCCATACAAAAGAGTTGGCCCTGCCCACCCTTTAGCATATGCCCCTTACGCTGTGAATTGCTACAGAAGGCCCAGCCTGAATCTAGCAAGCTCTCTAGACGCCAACCTAGAGTGATCAATCCATAGAGCCCATATCTTATCAAATCTGTTAGTTTCTTTTAATGTAAGTTTGCTTTTCCATATTGATTTACCCAGTCTCTTATCCATGTATTCCGACATTCCTGGAGGATGCTCGGATAGCCAGTGCTGCGCAAGCAATTTCCTGGCAATATACAGCATCCACGTAACGGCCATCTTACCATAATCATCAGTTACATAGCCCAATATACACACCAATGGCGTCAGCTCTATTTCCACCAAATAAACCCTGTTAATTGTACTCGTTACTGCTTTCCAGAATCTTTCCTGGTTTGGACAGGACCACATCGTATGCAATAAACCTGTAACATATTGCACAGAGGGGTGAATCACACACCAAGTTCCAATAAAAACTGCGGAGTGTTACGATGTAGTAGATTCAGCTGTGAGAGCCTATGTGGTTCACGCAATGGCAGATCTAGTACCCTTTCCAAGATTTCGTCCCACTCATTATCTTCAATGGGACCAAATTCCCCTTCCTATTTTTGCCTTGGAATTTGTAGTCATTCCCCCAGGTCTAAATGCAGAATATCAATGTATAGATGAAAGATCAGTCCTCTTGATTGTGCTATCCTGCAAATAATAAGATTTTGGGGGACCCCGTCATCGAGGGGAAGCCACTCAGCCTGCATGCAGATATTTATAGAATTCACTATGAGGAAGGTCAAAGTCCATCTGCAATTGAGAAAATTCCTTCTGCCGCCACCCGTCAAAATATGAGAGCCTGTCTATCCCTTTCTGTTTCCATTCATGAAAGCTCAGTAGACGATGCATGTGAGGAAGCCACTCAGTATCCCACAGCGAGGTATATTGTGACACCCCATGAATTCCCTATAAGACTCTCCCCTTCCACCATATTTTTTGAGTCAAGGCTACTGTAGAGGGACCATCAGGTAGTCATAGTCCTGTGCGGCTCAAATATTGCATATAAGATCGGTGTCTTAAAATATTTCTGGAGTAGCAAACACTGGACACCCTCTCCACGGGGTCATGCCATCCCTGATGTGCTGTAGCTGGGCTGCTACAAAGTATACCCATGGGTTCGGGATGCCAACCCACCAGATCTCTTGTCCCTTTCCAGCCATATTATAGGAGCCTTTTTACCCCATATTAGTTTCCTGAAAAGGCCGTCTACTCTATGGAGATATCTCTTTGGTATCCAGACTGGGGAGTTATGTGGCATCCAAATCATTTTTATAAGGTTTGAGCGCCCCACTACCGACAATGGCAACCTAACCCACACGTTCAGCTTGTCTTAAAATTTTTTAAGGATCGGCACTAGGTTAAAATTTTCATATTCTACTATTTTCGTGGGAATGTTGATCCCCAAATATTTTACCTGTGTCACCACAGCCAGACCCGCACTCGCATAAGCCGGAAAGCCACTGTTATCCACCGTAAGCAAGGCTGACTTATGCCAATTAATAACTTAGCCAGAGTATGTCCCAAACTTTTCAATATAAAAAAAAACCACCGCTCCAAATCTACTCAGGCATTCATGCAGAGGAACAATTACAATGTTCTGGAATGGCCATCCCAGTCCCCAGACCTGAATATCATTGAACATCTGTGGGATGATGTGAAGCGTGCTGTCCATGCTCGGCGACCATCAAACTTAACTGAACTGGAATTGTTTTTTAAACAGGAATGGTCAAATATACCTTCATCCAGGATCCAGAAACTCATTAAAAGCTACAGGAAGCGACTAGAGGCTGTTATTTTTGCAGAAGGAGGATCTACAAAATATTAATGTCACTTTTATGTTGAGGTGCCCATACTTTTGCACCTGTCAAATTTTGTTTTAATGCGGATTGCACATTTTCTGTTAGTACAATAAACCTCATTTAAATCCAGAAATATTACTGAGTCCATCAGTTATTAGATATATGAAAATGAAATAGCTGTTGCAAAAACCCAAATTGTTATAAAGAAAAAAGGTTAACATTAATAGGGGTGCCCAAACTTTTCCATATGACCGTATAGCCTACAGATATTTATCGCAGTGGACCTAGCAGGCATGAACCCGCATTGATCCTCATGTATAATATTGGTTATTACATTACTTAGTCTTGTGGCCAGTAACTTGGCTAAGATCTTGATATCAGTAGATAACAGAGAAATGGGCCTGTATGGATCACCACTATCACCGCTTGCTGCATAGATTGGGGCAAGGACCCCTCCTCCATCGTTTTTTGAAACGTCAGTAGCTGAGGCAACAATACATCACCAAAGTTTTTGTAAATTTCTGATGGTAATCCGTCTAGATCCGGTGACTTATTATTGGCCATGGATGCTACTGCAAGTCCCACCTTCTCTAATTGTATTGGCTTATTAAGGTATTCCCGATCCGCATCAGACAACATGGGCAGAGGGACCTCATTAAGATATGAGTATATTTGTACCCTGGACCTCTAAAGTCTGGAGCCATACAACTCCTGATAGAAAGCTGAGAACACCCTTATAATATCCTGTGGCTGATTAAGTATATTGCCCTCTCTATTTCTAATGGTCCCTATGCACGAGTTCCCCGAGTGGACTTTCTCAATCAGAGGTAGTAAATGGCCAGACTTCTCCCCCTCCTCTAAGAAACGCTGCCTAGAAAACAAGTTTACTTTTAGTCTTTTCCGTTACGTGGGCATCATATGCAGCCTGTGCTCCCTTCCACTCCGCCAGATCCTCACCCAACCCAGACCAGACAAAGTGTTCCTCTGTGATCCTCACCCTCTCCTGGAGAAAGACCCCAAACTGACGCGTCTTAGTTTTGGGATGGCTAATAGCCTGTATCAACATGCCCCTTAAAAAGGCCTTCATAAATTTTCAGACGATGTTCTGCAAAGCTGAGCCAGCATTATCCTCGAAGTAATGAACAATAGCTTTCTCTACATTTGGAAATCTTTAATTTGAAGCCAGAATGGGTTCACAGACCACATCATCTGAGATCTACCAGGATCTGGCAAGAGACACAGCTTCATAATTAAGGGGCAGTGGTCAGACAACAGCCTGGGCAAATATTCTATCCTTTTTATCAAGGGTATGACACAATCTGACCCCAGGATCATGTCAAAACGGGAGAGAGTATCTTGGGATTTGGAAATTGTCTGTCCTTCGGATGGCGGCTACACCATAGATCTATGAGGGAAAGTTCAGTCAGCTGTCCCCCAAATCTAGATACTGGATCTGACTTGAGCACTGAGCCACATTTAAATCAATCCTGGTATGGGTGTACAATGTTGTTAAAATGTCCCATGCAAAGGACCACCGCACCCGATGTAATATCTATCTATATCGCCTCCGTCTTCAGAATAGTACCGATATGGGGGGGTGGGACATACACTACCAGCAACAGGTACTCTTTAGTAAACATTCTATAATGGACAGCCACCTTCCTGCCCTCCGCATCTGTCCTCAAAGAGATCTACTCAAATGGCACATTTTATGAATTAGAACACTGACCCCTCTAGAGTAGCTGGAGAAAGTGGAGTGGAAGCTGTGACTAATCCACGGCCGCTTTTAACAGGAAGTTTTTTTCCCCTGTAGGTGGGTTTCCTGCAGGTAGATTACCCCCGGACTTTGGGCTTGAACATATTTCATGACAGCCATACGCTTTGTAGTATCCCCCAGGCCCCAGTCATTCCAGCTTAATATGCGAACTTCCCCCGCCATGGTGAATCCCCATATGACATTGAGGTCCACTTCAGGGCAAAGCATCGGCTCGTAATTCTAGGTCTATCAGGAAGGGGGAGAAAAAGGTCAGTACAGCAAGACATATATGTAAAACCCTTTCCTGCTTTTAAACAGCACACCGCTTCTCCTGAGACCTGTGCCATCACCTGCAAAGTAATACATGGCATGAATGCACAAACAAACACAATACAAAAGAGGTTAACCGTAACAAAACCATCTTCCAATGTCGTCTGTCCAAAAAAGGGCAGAGGGTGGCACCAATCCATCCTGCAACCGTGCATAGAAGGAGGCAAGTGAAGGAGTCCAGGAACGGGTTGCCACAGAAAAGCCGTCCGCCTGACTTACAGGAAAAAATGCCAAAATATATGGGACCACTGGGCCATGGATCATTATCCTATAGCCATATCAGAGCAGTTAGGCGTTAATAAATGAAGGATTACAGCTTGTCTAGGTAACCTTACTTCAGGGCTGCTGTGGTCTACGAAGCCGTTGGCCGTTCTGCTCAATCCAGCGGAGAACATCTTTAGGATTTTTTAAAAAGGAAGTTGAGCCCAGGGGAGCGACTTGCAGTCGTGCTGGATACAACATGGAGTATGGTACCTGTAAATTTCTCAGGTGACGTTTCACATCCACAAATTATGCTTTGCGCTTGGATATTTCAATGGAGTAGTCCGGGAAAAAGGACATTCTGTGACCGTTAATGGATATTTCTTTTTTGGCCCGGGTGGCTCTCTGTCGCTATAATGGAGCAGCTTGATCAATACTGGTCTTGGGGGGAGGGAACCAGGGGGAAGTCGTTTAGTAGGAGCCCTGTGCACTCTCAACAATGCATATAGATGAGACAGGGTGCCAGAGCAAAAGAGATTGCAGAGCCAGTCCTCAAAGTACTCTGTGGTGGTATTTCCCTCCTTTTTTTTTTTTTAGGGACCCCATCACCTGTACATTGTTTCTCAGAAGCCGGTTCTCAAGGTCATCGGCCTTGAGTTGCAGAGACAAAATTTGCTGATCATGTCTGCAAGAATCGCGGGTTAACTGTAGGAGGGAGTCCTCCAGGCCACTGACCTTATCCTCCACCTGGTTTACCCGATCGTTGGCTTTTTGCAGACCCTGTTGTGAATGTCAGTTATGCTTTGGCTGCTGGGAGGCTCCCTCTTGTGGCCAGGAATGGTTTGGACATAGACCAGGTGTGTTGAGCAATGGGCGTTTCCATTGCTAACTCTCTGCTTATTTAAATCCTGGTCTGATAGCAGGCTATGCCAGATGTCAGTCGTTCTTTGTTCACCAGCCTGCTTCATTCTGCTCCACACCACATCTACCCCAGATAAGTGCTTTGCTCTTTATTTGCTGTTTGGTTCTTTTACTCTTATCTGAGTTTGTCATTTGCTGTGGTTGTTTTCAGTTTATTTGCATGCAGGGATCTTCCCTCTCAGTTGCTTAGCTGGGAAACTCCCTGCAGTTATGTTTGGAGTATAGCTCCTATAAGTCCATGTGTTTGTGGCTTTTTGAATTTGTAATGATTCTTGTTTTCTGTTCATTGGTATGACAAGAGCGCCTGGTATAGGACGGAGTGCAGATCGTGCGATCTGAGGGCCTTTTTGTACTATCAGGAATTTGGAATTTTGCAGGGTTTTTCTCTGGCCACCATCAGCCCCTTTCCTGTCCTTTCCTATTTTAGTCAGTGGGGGCCTCACCTTTTGCTAATCCTATCATCTATCTGTGTATTGTGTTTTCCTATATCACCGCAGTCTTTGAATGTGGGGGGCTTGCTATTTTTTATCTATTTTCTGAGGCAGAGAGTTATTCATCTTTCCTTCCTTTAGGATAGCTAGTTCTCCGGCTGGGTTCGCGGTGCACAGGATGTTAGTTCACCCCTCGGCTACTTCTAGTGTTTATGGTTAGTAAGGGGATGGTGGCCAGATTAGTTGCCAATGCTCTAGTCACCTTTTACCAATTATTTATGGTAATTGTGGTCTTCCAAGGTTCCAGATCATAACACCCTGTGTAGAGGACACAGGGTAGGCAATGGTAGTTGTGTATACAGGGGTTGCCAGCTGCAGCGCAGTCGCTCAGTAACCTCTTACCTCCCGGTTACTGCTCCACTTAAAGGATGTCTCCGACACAGTCCATTCTTCAATCCATTCTCACACTGTAGCATTCTCTTTAAACAGTAGAACTTTACTTCTTTTCTTCACAGCATTTATAGCACCTATCTTCCTCTGCACTCCATTGGCATCACTTCTTGTCCCATAGGGGTTCCCTCCAGACTCTGCTACACAATTCAATTTAACAGCCGACCTCTTTCCTGGCACCTGGGCTCCATTAGACACTGCTAGGCCCCTCATTCTCCTGTCTGATGTCACGCTACACAAACCGATTCAAATAGTCCTTAAGTCTATCCGTCCTACCCACAGGAATTAGTTTGCGATTTGGACAGGCTACATACGACAGCACTCCTCCATTTGTGCTTTGGCCAGAACCTACCCTTCTCAAACAAGGGGCCACTGACCTTTGGTCTCACAGGGGACTTATTAGGGTTTTTGTATCCAGGAAATAAACTGACGCCTCCTCGACTGACCGGACTGTATCCCGCTTCAGGGGATGCAGGACCCCGCGTGTCCGTGGCTCAATAATTAAAGACTATAAGTTTTGGCCTTGTTCTCTGTATCGCCTCCTGCTGACTCTCCTCCCCGCCTTCTATATCCTGTCCTATATATACACTACTCCCCTCCTGTCACTTAACCCTTAACTGCCTACACAGGTGCCAGGACTGCTGTCCATAAGCCACATTGCCACCTGGTGGCCATTTACAAACTCTATTATACACTGTGTTCCAAATTATTATGCAAAAAGAGTTTGAGTGATAAGGTCAGAAATTTTTTGTTTGTCATTTAAACTCATTGATGGGGATGTGTGTCAGGGCTCTTTATATCACTGAAAGCAATTGCAGATACCTGTGCAAATTAGTTTGGAAGGAGTGTCCAAATAAAGGCAAGACTACTTAAAGGGGTGGTTCACCCATTTTTTTTATTTTCTGTATGAGCTCTACTTACCTTTCTAGGCGTCTTCTCCATTGGCTTCTGTTTCCAGTTCTGGCACTGAGCGGCGCTATCCTGCACGCTCAGTGCCGGTCACATGACCCCCTGGAGCTGTGGCCGCCGGCATCCTCTGACGTCCCGGCATTTCCGGGCTCTCAAACAAGACGGGTACGTCACAGGATGCCGGCGCCACTCAGATTGAGTGACAGGGCTGTGGGCGGTAACTACCGCACGTCACAGCCCAGCATCGAGGGGAGGAGCCGGAGGACGTTTGTGTGGAGCCGGCATCTGCAGATGGTGTGAGGCACGGGGCGCCACTGTGCAGTGCAGGGGGGGTCTTCAGCTGAATCCCCCCCTGCACGTAAGTATGTGCTCACACTGTCCACCCGCCCGCTCTGCTGCGATGTCAGGAGAGCGGCCGGTGTCGGGCAGTGTGATCATCTGCTCCTCCCAGCAGCAAGACACTGACAGGCATGTCACCGCTGTGCTCTGCCATCTGTCCTGCTGCATGGGACCAACTGTCTGCACTCTGTCACCTGCACCACAAGTCACAGAGTGGAGACAGTTGGTGACAGAGCACCTCTGCCCCCCCCTGTTCTTTCCCCACTCTCTCCTCCCCCCTCTCTTTTCCCTCGCTCTCTTCCCCCCCTCGCTCTCTTTTCCTCCCCCCTCGCTCTCTTTTCCACCCCCCCTCGCTCTCTTTTCCTCCCCCCATCGCTCTCTTTTCCTCCCCCATCGCTCTCTTTTCCTCCCCCATCGCTCTCTTTTCCTCCCCCCTCGCTCTCTTTTCCTCCCCCCTCGCTCTCTTTTCCTCCCCCCTCGCTCTCTTTTCCTCCCCCCCTCGCTCTCTTTTCCTCCCCCCCTCGCTCTCTTTTCCTCCCCCCCTCGCTCTCTTTTCCTCCCCCCCTCGCTCTTTTCCTCCCCCCCTCGCTCTTTTCCTCCCCCCCTCGCTCTCTTTTCCTCCCCCCCTCGCTCTCTTTTCCTCCCCCCCTCGCTCTCTTTTCCTCCCCCCCTCGCTCTCTTTTCCTCCACCCCTCGCTTTCTTTTCCTCCCCCCTCGCTCTCTTCTACCCCCCCTCGCTCTCTTTCCCCCCCCGCTCGCTCTCTTTTCCTCCCCCCCTCGCTTTCTTTTCCTCCCCCCTCGCTCTCTTTTCCTCCCCCCTCGCTCTCTTTTCCTCCCCCCTCGCTCTCTTTTCTCCCCCCTCGCTCTCTTTTCTCCCCCCTCGCTCTCTTTTCTCCCCCCTCGCTCTCTTTTCTCCCCCCTCGCTCTCTTCTCCCCCTCGCTCTCTTCTCCCCCCCGCTCGCTCTCTTCTCCCCCCCGCTCGCTCTCATTCCCCCCGCTCGCTCTCTTTCCCCCCCGCTCGCTCTCTTTCCCCCCCGCTCGCTCTCTTTCCCCCCCGCTCGCTCTCTTTCCCCCCCGCTCGCTCTCTTTCCCCCCCGCTCGCTCTCTTTCCCCCCCGCTCGCTCTCTTTCCCCCCCGCTCGCTCTCTTTCCCCCCGCTCGCTCTCTTTCCCCCCCGCTCGCTCTCTTTCCCCCCCCGCTCGCTCTCTTTTCCTCCCCCCCCGCTCGCTCTCTTTTCCTCCCCCCCCTCGCTCGCTCTCTTTTCCTCCCCCCCCTCGCTCTCTCTTTCCCTCGCTCTCTCCTGGCATGGTCAGTACAGAAATCTCTCCATCGTGGAAGGGTGAGAGGGAGTAATAAACATGGAGTCCCTACTGTGTCTGTGTATTTATTTCTAATAAAGTATTTTTCTCTGTGTGGTCTTTTTTTTTTTAAACCCTTTATTGGAGATTCTTAATGGCCAGGTCAACCTTGGCCTGACATTAAGAATCTCGGGCTTTATACCAGCGGGTAAAACATAGCTGGTATTAACCCCTTATTACCCAGCGTGCCACCTGCCACCAGGGCCACTGGAAGAGTTGGATACAGCGCCAGAAGATGGCGCTTCTATGAAAGCGCCATTTTCTGGGGCGGCTGTGGACTGCAATTCGCAGCGGGGGGCCCAGAAAGTTTGGGCACCCTTCACTGCGGATTCCAATCCCCAGCTGCCTAGTTGTACCTGGCTGGACTCAAAAAGTCGGCGAAGCCCATGTCATTTTTTTCTTTAATTATTTCATGAAATTCATGAAATAAAAAAAAAAAAGGGCTTCTCTATATTTTTGGTTCCCAGCCGGGTACAACTAGGCAGCTGGGGGTTGGGGGCAGCCCGTAGCTGCCTGCTGTACCTGGCTAGCATACAAAAATATGGCGAAGCCCACGTCATTTTCTTAAAAACGTTTTCAGGGAAAAACCTTTATAAAAAAAAAATGCTTCCCTGCATTTCTATTGCCAGTGAAAGTAACACCAAGCAGCGGGGGCTAGCAGTCAGTAGCTGCTTTGGTTACCCTTAGCAACAGAAAATGCAGCGGGAGCCCACAAACAATGTGATTTTTTTGTTTTTTTATTTTTAATGAATGAATGTTTTTAAAAAAAAATCGGCATGGGCTTCGCCCATCGAGCACCAGAGCATTTTACTGCTCAATTCATCCCAAGTAATCAGATGACTCCAGTGTCGGCCGATTACTTGTTCTGTGTCCCCCTGCATCCATCGCAGCGTGTACGGGCTGTGAGGTCAGCGGAGTGGAGACAGTGACATGCTCTGCTCTGACACATAGTGTGCTGCATGTCACTATCTTTCTCCACTCTGGCACTTGTAGTGCAGGTGACCGGATGCTACATGTCACTAACTGTCTCCACTATGGGACTTGTTGTGCAGGTGAGAGTGTATACAGTTGGTACTATGCAGCAGAAATCACAGAGTGGGGCAGTTAGTGACTTGTATCATCCGGTCACCTGCACAACAAGTCCCAGAGTGGATACAGTGATATGCAGCACACTATGTGTCAGAGCAGAGCATGTCACCAACTTGCTCTGCTCTGTCACCTGCGGTGCTGCATGTCACGTTTTTGCCGCGATTTGGTGCCTTTTTTGCTGCGTTTTTAATCAGTGCACAATGCCATTAAAGATTGTTGATGAAAAAAATAAAAAAGGCCTGATGTCATTTCCTTATTCAAAATGTTCATTGTATGCAGGAGAGCAGACAGCAGCTGCAGAACTACAAGACTCAGCATCCTCCATCCAGGACTGTATGCAGTTTTTTACCCAAAAAGAAAAAAAAAATGACGTGGGCTTCGCCATATTTTTGTATGCTAGCCGGGTACAGCAGGCAGGTACGGGCTGCCCCCAACCCCCAGCTGCCTAGTTGTACCCGGCTGGGAACCAAAAATATAGAGAAGCCCTTTTTTTTTTAATTATTTCATGAATTTCATGAAATAATTAAAAAAAAAAATGACGTGAGCTTCGCCTAATTTTGGTGTCCAGCCGGGTACAACTAGGCAACTGGTGATTGGAATCCACAGTGAAGGGTGCCCATGCTTTCTGGGCACCCCCACTGCGAATTGCAGTCCGCAGCCACCCCAGAAAATGGCGCTTTCATAGAAGCGCCATCTTCTGGCGCTGTATCCAACTCTTCCAGCTGCCCTGATGCCGGGTGGCTAGCCGGGTAATAATGGAGTTAGGGCTAGCTGTATATTATCAGCTAGCCCTAAGCCCGAAATTCATGGTGTCACGCCAATATTAGACATGGCCACCATGAATTTCTAGTAATGATAAAAAAAAACAAAAAAACACAACACACAGAAAAATATTTTTATTAGAAATAAAACAACACAATTAGTGACTCCATCTTTATTGAAATAAACCCCCCTCCGCAGTAATCCTGGGTCAGGGTCCCGCGCCGTCCAATCCGGATCCAATATCATCTGATCGGTTTGCTGGAAGGCAAAGCGATCAGATGATGTGTCAGGTTAAAGGATGTGAATCACATCATACATCAGCTGATTGTATAAAAGCCGATTATACAATCAGCTGATGCATCAGTGCAAAAAAAAAAAAAATACATACTCACTTATGTGCTGATTACCGGCAGCTCCCGGAGCGGAGTCTGATCCTGGCCCATCACTGCAGGAGCTGCCGGTAATCAGCTGATGAAGTCCCCTGACGGCAGGATCAGCTGATAGCCGGCCGAGCGCGAAGAAGCCGGCGAGACTACGATCAGCTGATGCGTCAGGTGACTGCATCAGGTGATCCACGGCCAGGTCCTGCAAGCTTCGTACGTGCCCCGGGGAGACTGCACACAGCCGGAGCGGCGGTACCGAGACAGGGGCTGGAAGCAGGCATGGCACCTGGACCCTGCAGACAGGTGAGTATGACATACACACATACACACACACTGTATATACGCACACACATACACTGTATATACGCACACACACTGTATATACACACACACATACACACACACACACACACTGTATATACACACACACACTGTATATACGCACACACACTGTATATACGCGCACACACACTTTCTTCCCCTGGCTGTGCAGAGCTGCTGCTGTCTCTGTGTAATTGATCTCAGTGCACATCCACTGGGAAGAGGCAGGGAGGAGGGTTTGGGTGGGAGCAGAGTGGGTGTATTAGACACAATGGGTGTGTTAGATAAGCTAGACACCGCCCTAGAGCCACAAAGAATTCTGGGACTTGTAGGAACTGAACACAGGAAGTCAGAGGAGAGATTAACCCCATCAGAGCTGGAGCCAGCAATGAGCATGTGCTGCTAGTGCACAATGAAAGGTAATTTTGCTGAAAAAACATAATAGATGTGTTGAGGGGCACATATTAGCAAGATTTATCAGAAAAAAAAAAATCAGTTTTGGTAACTGGACAACTTCTTTAAGAAGGCTGTGCCACATTATTAAGCAGCCTAAATTTTTTGCCAAAAAGGGAAAGAAAAAGGATGTGTCGGCTGCTGATAAGCAACAAATTGTGGAGTATTTAGGTCAAGGCATGATTATAATCAACTTTGCCAAGACACTTCATCGTGATCATTGCACAATCAAGAAGTATGTAGCTGATTCACAGCACACACGTGTGCGTGCTGATAAGGAGAAATTGAGGACTCTTTCCAACAGGCAATTGCATCAGGTTAAAAGAGCAGCTACTAAAATGCCTTGTCATAGCAGCAGACAAGTTTTTGAAGCTGCTGGTGCCTCCAACGTTCCCCGAACAACATGATGCAGGGTCCTTCAGATGTTTGCAGCTGTGCGTAAGCCATCCTGTTGACCACCTCTATCCACAAGCAGAAACTGCTCCAGTGGGCCAAACGATACATGAAGACTGACTTCTAAACTGTTTTGTTCACCAATGAGTGCCGTGCAATACTCGATGGTCCAGATGGATGGAGTGGAGGATGGCTGGTTGATGGACACCTCATGAAAACACGGCTAAGACGCCAACAAGAAGGAGGTGGAGTAATGTTTTGGGCTGGAATCATGGGGAGAGAGATTGTCTGCTCCTTTAGGATCCCAGAAGGGGTAAAGATGAACTCCATAATCTATGTGGAGTTTCTAAAACAGCACCTCCTGCCATGGTTCAGGAGGAAGAACCGTGCATTCCGCAGCAAGATCATTTTCATGCATCATAATGCACCGTCTCATGCTGCAAATAACACATCTGCATCTCTGGCTGCTATGGGCATAAAAGAGGACAAATTTAGTGGCCACCATGTTCCCCTGACCTCAATGCCATTTAGAACCTCTGGAGCATCATCAAAAGGAGTGTCTATGATGGCGGGAGGCAGTTCAGATCTAAGCAACAGCTCTGGGAGGGTATTCTGTCCACATGCAAAACAACTGAAGCACAAACCATCCAAAAACTGACAAATTCAATGGATGAGAGAGTTCAGAAGCTTCTTTCAAACAAGGGGTCCTGTGTGCAAATGTAACATCACCTAGAATTAAGTTTTGACTTGAAAAATGTTTGATTTCATTTTGTAATAAGCTGATAATGATTATAATTTCACAATTGACCATTTTGTTTTTCAAAATAAAAAGGTTGAAAACTGTTGTGCATAATAATTTGGAACATGCATTTTGAGTGTTTATTATTTTTACAAATATACTGTTTTCAAAGGCAGTTTGATCAAAAACATTTCAATTATACTCAAATAGTAGATAACTGGAAAATAACAATGACTGCAATTTATAAAGTTGATTTAGGAAAATATGAAAAAATATTTTTTGCATAATTTGGAACAGTGTATACACCTTCCTTCTTCTATAACAGTTCTTTGTTTTATGTAGATGTCTTTATTTTGCACAAGAATACCTACACCATCATTTTTGTTACTAGAGGAGAAAGAAAACATCATCACCATGTAACCACTCACGTTTTTTTGAAGGTCTGGACAGTCCACATTCCTGGATACACACACTATCGCTTCCCTTGGAGGATAAGAAATCCAATACAGTGGCCCGTCTTACAACGGAATAAAAAACACGAACATTTTGAGATGTTATCTTGATCTGTAGGCCCATATGTTAGGCACTCAACCTGGAGATCTTGCCTTTACCACAGTGAATCATCATGATCATGTCAAATCATGAAATGAAAGCAAATCTTGCAGCCCAGACACATTAGCCTCCTCCAGAAAGCCTGCACAAGGTGAAATGGGCCTGGTCTCATACGGTACAACAGGTAAGGACTCATGATCCGATTTAGATGACAACACTGAGTATGGATTCGAAGTTTCAATAGACCCCGGACCATCGTTTTTAAGCCTCTTTAATTTATGAGCCCATTTTTTTCTTTTGAGCAGAAACCACTTCATAAAAAAGAGCAGCATTCTCCGGTTTTGGCATCCGGCACATGGCCCTCTCTTCAGGGGAGACTCCAGGCATAGTTAAATCGCTAGGGGACTGTATGAACCCAGTCCCAGATGTACATTCCTCAAGAGGGCCACTGGCTTTGGTAATACTTTCACTTCCTGACCCTCCTCCACCACAGGGGCTTCACTGGTTGCAGCCTCACCAGGTGCAGACTCCATTACCTCCATAGCAGACACTTCAGATACAAGCACCACAGGGATAGGGTGTTCCACAAAGACCCCAGGGGCAACCTGAGCCTGAGGCTGGACTTGACTCATCCCATGACCTGCGCCTCTCCATACCAGCATGCCAAATGACATTAGGGAAGCTCTTGCATGTGTGGTCATCAGCCCCACATAAATCACATTTAGGTGGATAGGGGCACACAGAAACATCATGTCCGGGCTGTTTACAATTTCTACAGCTGATCCCCGTCATACAGTCCTCATAAGTGTGTCCACTTATGGACTTATGATAGCATTTGCGGCAAAATAAGGGTTGCCCCATGTAATGTAGAAAACCATGATTTCCTCCAAAGGAGAAATTAACTGGGGGGTGCATTATCCCCCCAATACCCCCAGAGTCAGGTTTAAATCGAACCCAGAATTTAATTTTGCCATTAAACACATTAAAGAGGTTTTTCAGTTGCACCTGTGACGCCCTGGCCTATCAGGTCGACACAGGGTATTGTACAACCTGCCCTTCTGCACAGTATCCACCCTCCTTGGTTAACGGATCCCAGTCCTCTGGTGTTGTTAAAAGCTAGTCCAATAAAAATCCAAGTAACACTTCCCACTTGAACCTGCTAGACACACCATTGGGGGGCCTGAAGGAAATAGAGCCACCCACATGGGGGGTTGGTGAGGAGAAAGTGAGGACAGTGACAGTTGAGAGGAGAGAGTGAAGGAGAGAGGAGGTGAAGTGGCTCTCGTGAGGAGAGGCCACGGAGGTGAGCTCCTGTATACTAGGTGGCAGACGTTGGCCTGGTAGGAGCTGGAACCCGGTCGCAGGGGACAGTGTCAAGGGGCACGGACTGCCGAAGAGGGCAGCTGGCGGCCTTGAGCTATCACCGGGCAGGGGCCAGGGTACATAGACCCCAGGCCGGAAAGTAGCTTCACGTGTTCCGGTAATTTTCCCGACGAGGGTGAAGACTTCAAGTGTCATCCCCAACCTGCTCCAAAATCAGGGTACTAGTGCACCGATGGGATAGGACTTTCCCACTACAGTCCAAAGAAATCCTACGCATGAACCCTGAGAGCAAGCTCACTCCGTTAGCCATACGGGTGAGCAGGACCCGGAGTTTCATACCAATGGGTCCAAGTGAGGCTAGAGTGCCAGGTATAGGGCCACAGACCAACAACAACACCCGAGGGCACAGATCCAGGCGTGCTCCCCGCAGACTACGGTGGTGCTCAGAACTTTGGTTTACAAGCTGTCGGTGTGGTTATTCTGGGACTGAGTGAGTACATTGGAAACCTCCTGCACCTAATCCCCCAACGGCACCCAAACACCATCCATCACCAACGGGCCCCCGGGACACAAAACCCCCTACCCACAGAGGGGTTAAACATCAGGCTGCCACACCATCGTCACCGGGCTCCTTAACGGCAGCGGTGGTCCCTCATATTACCACGCACCGTGGGTGGCGTCATGAACTTCCAATCCCCCAGTACAGTTCCCCCCTTTACTGAGTGGCCGTGTGACCCCCGGGTCCGGAGACCCCTCGAGCCACCGTGGATCCAGACCCGAGCAGCCCGGCTGCTGGCACGGGGGCGGCATAGATCCCCCCTCTTATTGAGAATCAATAACAGGACAAAAAGGCTCTAATTAAAGCAATGTGTATAAATGGGTTATACATGTGCACGGTGATCGCCTTTTCTACATTTGAAAAAAGTGGTCTAGGTGACATAAATTGCATATACTCATGGTTTCTTTTCTCCTTCAATAGTTAAAAAAAATCAAGGCAGTTCTCTTCATAATAGAAGGATATATCATAGTTACCAGCCTTAACAATTTCCTGTATACAAAATACCTTGTCCAGAGTAACTCCACCCAGTTCCTGCAGAATCTTGTATACAATGTACTCCAATCCAATCTTAACCCTGCTGTCCTCCACAACCTCCAGTTTCACCGTATTCTTCACCGCCATCACCTTTAGCTGCCCAAGGCACAGATCACCACGTCTGCCGGGAACTCTTGGAAACACGCATCTCTTGGCCCAAACTGGGACAATAACCCCGATCTGAGCCAAAAGGCCGAGGAGCTCCCCATGGTCCAGTAATGGGGAATATCCACATGCCTCCTCCTGCAGAGCCGCACACTAGATATATGGCTGTGACTAAATCCTAGTGGGTGAAAGCTCCCACTCCCTCTGCCACCAGGATTTGCCCCCGTTCCCCTTTATCACACTCTGTTCCCGCTTGTTCTCGGCGCCATCATTACCCGACTCTCTGCAGCTTCTTCTCTTACATGCGGCCGCTTCCTACAAGGGAATACACTTCACTTCTTGTAAACTCTAGAATGGCTCCTCCCCCCATGTGACTGATCACATGACTATGACATCATCACAGGTTCTGTTAGCACAAAACAGCCAGTGGACAGGAGGAAACCTCACCAAGCTCACCAACGAAGCTCAATGTCCTTCTAGCCACTGGAATTTAGCCACAACCACACCTGCAGAGCCGCACACTAGATATATGGCTGCTCTGTGCTTACAGGACCTGTGATGATGTCACATGGAGGGGAGGAGTCAGGGGGTCACATGATCAGCTCCTTAGTGTGCTCAGGACTCTATAGCCTCACAGGACCTGTGGTGATGTCACATGGGAGGAGGAGCTATTCTAATATTTGCAGAGAGCGGCTGCATGTCAGAGAAGAAGCTGGAGACATTTTGTGCGGGTAATGAGGGTACTGAGAATGAGAGGGAACAGAGGGTGCGAGTCTGCATGAAGTGTACTACGCAGTGCACTTATGTGTGTGGAGCCATATGTGCATGTTAAGAGTTATAACCTTGTAATGTAATTGTATCCATATGTTATATGTAGCAGGACTGTGTGTGACTTGCCGTATAATCCAGTCGTTAGTGATGAGAGAACCGCCTCACGTTCCAATTCTCCAGCTTTGAGGAGTTTGGCCAGGGAGTCGTGACTTCCATAACACAGGTCTACAAAAAAATATTTTTTGTACTCATCGCAGATGACTTTGTACTTTTCTGAATCATCTTTTTGTCCTGATGTATAGTTTTGCTATAGCACGTATAGTTTCCATGGAGCAGCATCATTATTATAAAGTATAGGAAATATACTGGCGACATTAAGAAAACCACATATTTTAAAATGTAATTCTGTGAGAGCCATACTGACCAGGGGGAAGCAGCGGTGGTGGAGTGGCTCAGAAGGTCCCAGGACGAAGGGTAGGCAATGCCGCGAGCACGGAGGAGGGGGTGTCGTGGCTCAAGAGGGTCAGTATGCGGAGAGTCAGAGATACCACTGCAGGCTTGTGGGGTATCATGACGGTGGGCGCCAATGATCTTCCGGCGGACTACTTTGAATCTCCCACAGTTGACGATATCGACTTCAGGAAAATGGTCACGGCGCATGCGCAGATTGATGCAATGGACTTCAAGCAAATGGCCACGGAGTCCTATCTGCACACGCGCCGCCTCTGCAGCCATTTTCTTGAAGTCGATCTTGTCAACAGTGATAGATTCAAAGCAGCCTTCAGAGTGCCGGCTACCTGCAGGTTCACTGCCGCGACACCCCACAAGCCCGCAGTTTCGCCAACCCTGCACCACAACTGCCGTCCCGGTAAGCCATATGCGGTTTATAAGATGCACCCCCATTTTCCCCCCAGTTTTAGGGGGAAAAAATGAGTCATACAAACCGGAAAATATGGTATTTTTTTAATATAGCAGCCATCAAAAGAGCTACATCTGGCTCCTAAGCCATAGGTTCCCGACCACTGTATTAGAACATCAAGACTTTTACAATTAGATGTTCAATTTCTGTGGAGAAGGGTTCAGGGTATGTAATAAAATCCAGCAATTTTGTAATTGTGAAAATCAATGTAACTCTTCTGTACTTATATGCCCAAAAATGAGAGAAATATTCTAGGAATGATACCTTTATTGGCTAACTAGAAAAAAATCTATTTGCAAGTTTGCAGAGCACAAAGGCTCCTTTATCAACATAATGGAGCTTTTGTGCTCCAAAAGTGTCACACTACGTTTAGCTCAGAACTCACTGACTGTGAGGATGGCATCTGACCAGGGGCTGGCTGGAAAACTTTCCCAATCTTTGTGAATGTTCCTCCACTTTATAACTTGTTCTTATGAAATATTTATTAAAGATTCAGAAATTTTAGATTTTTCTTTTTATATTTATTCTGTGTCTTTGGTGCTGGATTGGAGATATTCTGTGATAAATCTGTGTGTGTGTGACTATAGTTGGATTGTGTTATACCGGGGGCAGGACGGGGCCAGGACTGGATGTAGTGATTATGTGAAGCCGGTAACAGCTCCGGAGATTTTTTACATGGGATCTTTCTGATGTTACATCGTCATCTTCTCCCCATTCAGGTCCCTACAATATCGGATCCTCTCAGATCTTCTATATAAGAGAATTCCCCTGATTGACCCATCAAGAATGGATAAGGACAGGGACAAGATGGCGGAGAGGATATTACACCTCACCCTAGAGATCCTCTTCCGGCTTACTGGAGAGGTGAGAGATTCTGATGACGTCACATTACATCAATCTTATCTATGGGAATAACAGATGGGCAGAACTGGAGAGGTGAGGACTCTGGAATGTCTGTAGTGAGATTTATTAATGTGTCTCTCCATATCCAGGATTACACAGTAGTGAAGAAGACCTCTAGTGAGCGCTGTCAGGACCCTGTGTCTGAGGGATGGGGAAGACCCCTGAGCCGAATCACGGGGCCTCCACCTCACCCCCTGATACATGAGGACATCAATGACCAAAAGATCCTAGAACTCACCTACAAGATGATTGACCTTCTGACTGGAGAGGTGACACTGCTGGGACATTATACAGTAATGTTATGAAGGGATCGGTTGATGACAGTATTATTGTATCTATCAGGTTCCTATAAGGTGTCAGGATTTCGCCATCTATTTCTCCATGGAGGAGTGGGAGTATTTAGAAGGACACAAAGATCTGTACAAGGAGGTCATGATGGTGGTTCCCCAGCCCCTCACATCACCAGGTAATAGACAGGACTAAATACGCACGGCCTATAATTATCTGTATGTAAAGAATGAATTCAGTCCTTGTATGTGTTTCCTCCAGTTCTATCGAGTAAGAGGACAACACCAGAGAGATGTCCCCATCTTCTTCCTCTACAGGACTGTGAACAAGAAAATCCCAATGTTCCTCAGGTAGATGGAGAGAAGGTGTCATGAAATCTCCCTATGATTTGTAGACGGCTGTGAAAGTCTCGTGTTCAGTCTTGTTTTATCCCCCAGTATTATACACTGAATGAACAATGTATTAGAGACACTTTGACACACTCTCATGTGTAACCTATTACACACATGACCGTGTAGTGCAGCGTATAATGAAGTGATCAGTTTTCAGAATATGAAGATAGAACAATCTGAATGACTTTGAACAAGGTCACTGGTGCTGATGTGTTTCCCCAAAAGTAAGACAGGGTCTTGTATTATTATTTGCTCCAAGAAATGGGCTACAGCTAGAGCTGATCGAGCGGCCAATAATCCGGGGCCGGCGGATCATCGACAGACTTAAAAATAAGTCCGATCCGCTCCGGAATCCCATATAAGTCAATAGGGACTGAAATCCGGAGATTAAAAACGTTTGTGGACGGGATAGGGTGGTAGAAGGGAGCGCGGCATACTCACCGAGGCGCTGTCATGGCGGCACACTCCTTCCGGGTCACGCTTTTACCTTCCGGAGCCGACAATTCAATATTCATTGTTTTCCCCGCCCACCGGCGCGTGTAATTGGTTGCAGCTAGACGCGCCCCCACCCTGAGTGTCAGCTGACTGCAACCAATCACAGGCGCCAGGACGACTGGTGGGCGGGGAAAGCAGTGCACTGTCGGTCAGTTCACGGTGGTAAAAATAAACACTCGGCAGCACAGTTATAGCGCGCGGCTGCGGCCCCAGCTGTCGCGCTGTATCTGTGCTGTGTATACAGTGCCTAGAGTCACACGTGCGAGGCTTTGCCAGGTGGTGCCATGGCAGACTCGCGTGAGCCCCTCGCATGTGATTCCGGTGAAAGTAAAAAAAAACGACATGCGGTTCCCCCTAATTTTCATCCCCAGCCAAGATAACGCCGGCTGGGGGCTGGTATTACAGTCCGCAGCCGCCTGGTATTGCCGCAGGCGTGATGCGGTGCCAGTCGGGGTAATAGCAGGGGTTAATAACAGCATATAGCTGTTACTAAACCCTAGGTTGTGTGATGGCACAGGCGTCTATCAGATACCTGCATCACACAAACCTGTAAATGACAGTAAATAAACACAGACACAGAGAACAATCCTTTATTTGGAATAAAGTACAAAAATCCCCTCCTTCACCACTTTATTAAGCACAAACAAACCCTGCAGCGCCAACGTAATCCACACGACGTCCCACGCTTCTTCACCTCTGCTACATCTGAATATCACAGAGAGCGGCACGACCGACCGCTCTCTGTGAGCTCCAGAGAATGAATGAGCTGCGCATTAAGCGGTGACGTCACTCAGGTCATTTGCGATCACTGCTGGAGGTTCCCACGGTCCTTCATCTGTAACCTGACCTCAGGTGGAGGTCATTGAGTTCACAGACATGCATCTCCTAGCAGAAAAATCAGTTTTTTTGGCCAAGAGATGCAGATTTTGTGCTGAAATTTTTATACCATATTCCTGCATCCAATCTACACCTCCTGGCAAAAAAACGCGGTGTTTTGATGCAATTTTTATGTTGCGGTTTTTGCTGCGGTTATTTTTCTGCGATTTTTGCAGCGTTTTTTGCCAGGAGGTGCACATTTGGTGCTGAAATCGTCTGCACCAGCTTTCAGCACCAAATTTCCACCTGCTGGCAGAATTTTTTTTATTTTTGGGTGCCAAGGGATGCAATATTGATGCTGAGATTTGTACACCATATTCCTGTATCCAATCTACACCTCCTAGCAAAAAACGGCGGTGTTTTGACGCAATTTTTATGCCGCGGTTTTTGTTGCTGTCTGAACATGAGCGTGCATGTACCTAGAAACACATGCACGCTCCTGTCAGAAGTTTGCAGCTGTTCTGCAATGTGAGACTCGCGGGAGTTCCACGCAAGTGTGACTACGGCGTAGAAAAAAAACCCGCAGCCGCCCGGTAATGCCGCATCTATTAGATGTGACAATACCGGTGTGCGATACCGGCTCTTCCCGGAGGCGTGATGCGGTGCCAGTCGGGGTAATAGCAGGATTAGCAGCGGTGCACGGCTGCTGCTAAACCCTAGGTTTGTGTGATGGCACAGGCGTCTGTCAGATACCTGCATCACACAAAACTGTAAGTGACAGTAAATAAACACAAGAAATATCAAAAAACTCGCCCGCACATCCAACAAATGTGAACAGGTGCTAACTGAAAAAACATAGTAACTATAAATGCAAACAGTTGCACACTGAAAAAGCCAAAAATGTACTAGGGAAAATATGGCACTGCATTACTGCAAAAGAAAATATGGCACTGCATTACTGCAAAAGAGAGATATTTAGTTTATGTATTGGCCAATGCATGTAAGCCCGGAAACCAAACGGCAAGGTATATCTCTGTAATCCGGGAACCTAACTTAAATGCCACTATCTAGGTTAAAAACATCCATAGCTGGGAAAAATGCCACTATTTGGACTGCAAACCTCCATGTATGGGCAGCTAGGCTCCTGCTATAATGGTTATGAACAGCCAGGTCTTAGGGCGAAGTGCCCAGTCAGAAAGAGACTCACTAGAAATATCAAAAAACTGACCCGCACATCCAACAAATGTGAACAGGTGCTAACTGAAAAAACATAGTAACTATAAATGCAAACAGTTGCACACTGAAAAAGCCAAAAATGTACTAGGGAAAATATGGCACTGCATTATTGCAAAAGAGAGATATTTAGTTTATGTATTGGCCAATGCATGTAAGCCCGGAAACCAAACGGCAAGATATATCTCTGTAATCCGTGAACCTAACTTAAATGCCACTATCTAGGTTAAAAACATCCATAGCTGGGAAAAATGCCACTATTTGGACTGCAAACCTCCATGTATGGGCAGCTAGGCTCCTGCTATAATGGTTATGAACAGCCAGGTCTTAGGGCGAAGTGCCCAGTCAGAAAGAGACTCACTAGAAATATCAAAAATCTCGCCCGCACATCCAACAAATGTGAACAGGTGCTAACTGAAAAAACATAGTAACTTTAAATGCAAACAGTTGCACACTGAAAAAGCCAAAAATGTACTAGGGAAAATATGGCACTGCATTACTGCAAAAGAGAGATATTTAGTTTATGTATTGGCCAATGCATGTAAGCCCGGAAACATATACATAAAGTAAATATCTCTCTTTTGCAGTAATGCAGTGCCATATTTTCCCTAGTACATTTTTTGCTTTTTCAGTGTTCAACTGTTTGCATTTATAGTAAATAAACACAGACACAGAGAACAATCCTTTATTTGAAATAAAGTACAAAACATTTATTAAGCCCAAACACCCTGCAGGTCCGGTGTAATCCACACAATGTCCCACGCTGACACATCCAGCTCTGCTACATCTCAGAGCGAGCGGCTATAGAGAAGACTGCCTGCTCTGAGTGCAGCCTATTACGGAGCCGTGATTAGCGATGACCGCAGCAGACTGTCACAGGCCGGGGGGTGCATCAGCCTGCAACCAATCACAGCTGAGAGGATGACCAGTGGGCGGGGAAAACACGGAAAGCTGTGTGATTGCGTGCACAGCACAGGAAGTGAAAGCGCGACCCAGAAGCAGTATGCCGCCATGACACCCAGTCTCGGTAAGTATGAAACGCTCATTTATTTATTGTTTGGTTTTTTTTTCATTTTTATTATTTGCCGATTCCGGATCGTGCACCCGGAATCCCGCGTTCGGGTCCGGCCCGGAGATAGCGCTGAAACCGCACGGATCCGGACATTTACAGTCCGGGTCCGCTCAGCACTAGCTACAGCTTATTTTCAGGGAATGTGTTAATTTTTTCCCATGAACAAAAATCCACATTTATTCTTCATAAAAAAACAACATTAAGCCCTTCACGACCATGGACGGAAAGATCCGTCATGGTGCCCTGGGCCTTAACGACCAAGGACGGATCTTTCCGTCATGGCGTAATCGCGGCACCGGAGCCTCCGGTGACTGCGAAAAGTTAGCATAAACCGCAGATTCGGGGAGGAGGGGACCTGTACCTGACCTCAGGAGGGGTGGTGCCTCATCCCCGGACCTACGGAAGCTGTGATTGGTTGAGAGGCGTTCGTCAGCCAATCACAGCCACTGTAATGTTCCAGCCATTTAAAATGACTGAAACATTGAAATCCAGCCCTGACCAGTGCAGCTGTAGCACTGGCTATTGGCTGGAGCTGGGTGACCTCACTGGATCACCCTCCCCCAGTTCCAGAAGCTCTGATTGGAGAGATCGGCCTTGTGACCGATCTCTCCAATCGCCATGGACCTGTTGCCGGTGACCGCCCCCGTCACCGTCACTTGTCGTCCCTGCAGCACGCCAGCACAGTGAGTGTATACAGTGCAATGGCAGGGCGACAAGCTCCGGTCCCATGCTGTTATGTAACCGGAGCATGGGACCCGGAAGTTGCCGCGCCGCCATTGCACTGTATGAAACCGGCGAAAAGCCTCCCGATCCGCCGCTGCCCTCCGCGATCTGCCACCTGTCTCCCCGATCTGCTGCCCGCACCCTCACCACCACACCTCCCGATCCGCCGCTGCCCTCCGCGATCTGCCACCTGTCTCCTGATCTGCTGCCCGTACCCCCACTCCTCGTATCTGCTGCCTGCACCCTCACCCCCACACCTCCCGATCCGCCGCTGCCCTCAGTGATCTGCCACCTGTCTCCCGATCTGCTGCCCGCACCCCCACCCCTCGTATCTGCTGCCTGCACCCCCACACCTCCCGATCCGCCGCTGTCCTCCGCGATCTGCCACCTGTCTCCCCGATCTGCTGCCCGCACCCCCACCCCCACACCTCCCGATCTGCCGCTGCCCTCCGCGATCTGCCACCTGTCTCCCCGATCTGCTGCCCGCACCCCCACCCCTCCCGATCCGCCGCTGCCCTCCTCCGTCTGCCACAGTGTCACCGCTCTCCCCGATCTGCTGCCCGGCCCCTCCCCCTCGTGATCGACTGCGCGCCCCCTCTCCTCTGTTATGCGCTGCGCGCCCCCTCTCCTCCGTTATGCGCTGCGCGCCCCCTCTCCTCCGTTATGCGCTGCCCGCCACTCCCCCTCGTGATGTGCTGCCCACTCCCCCCCACCTCTCACCCCCGTGATCGGCTACCCGCCCCCTCCCCTGTCACCCCCGTGATGTGTGCTCCCTCCCCTGTCACCCCCGTGATGTGTGCTCCCTCCCCTGTCACCCCCGTGATGTGTGCTCCCTCCCCTGTCACCCCCGTGATGTGTGCTCCCTCCCCTGTCACCCCCGTGATGTGTGCTCCCTCCCCTGTCACCCCCGTGATGTGTGCTCCCTCCCCTGTCACCCCCGTGATGTGTGCTCCCTCCCCTGTCACCCCCGTGATGTGTGCTCCCTCCCCTGTCACCCCCGTGATGTGTGCTCCCTCCCCTGTCACCCCCCGTGATGTGTGCTCCCTCCCCTGTCACCCCCGTGATGTGTGCTCCCTCCCCTGTCACCCCCGTGATGTGTGCTCCCTCCCCTGTCACCCCCGTGATGTGTGCTCCCTCCCCTGTCACCCCCGTGATGTGTGCTCCCTCCCCTGTCACCCCCGTGATGTGTGCTCCCTCCCCTGTCACCCCCGTGATGTGTGCTCCCTCCCCTGTCACCCCCGTGATGTGTGCTCCCTCCCCTCTCACCCCCGTGATGTGTGCTCCCTCACCTCTCACCCCCGTGATGTGTGCTCCCTCACCTCTCACCCCCGTGATGTGTGCTCCCTCACCTCTCACCCCCGTGATGTGTGCTCCCTCACCTCTCACCCCCGTGATGTGTGCTCCCTCCCCTGTCACCCCCGTGATCTGTGCTCCCTCACCTCTCACCCCCGTGATCTGTGCTCTGCTCCCCTGTCTCCCCCGTGATCTGTGCTGCGCTCCCTCTCTCACCTCTCACCCTCCCCGATCTGCTGCCTCCTTCATCTCCTGTGATCCTGCTGCCTAGATCCATCCTGTAAGGTAACTATCCCCAATCTCACCTCCCACACCCCATCCCCCCCATCCCCCCTTCACCCCATCCTCTGCCGCTCCTGCATCCACTGCGCCCTCTCCCATCCGCCCCCACCCTATCCCAGCCGCCTCCACCCTATCCCAGCCGCCTCTGTCTCACAATCACAGATGCTACCTTTATATGCCGCTGCCGCCCCCCATCTGCCGCTGTTCTGATCCATCCTGTAATTATTGTTCGTGGCTCTTTTCTAACTATCCCCAATCGCATCTCCCACTCCTTCTCCCCCCCTCCTCCCCCACCCGCTTGCCGCCAAGTGCTGATCAGCTACGTGATTGGCTGATAAGGTACGTAATTGTTGCTCTAGTTTTTGCTTTTTTTGTACACCCCAAATTAAAAAAAAACCAAAAAACTTGAACAATTAGGTACCTGATCAGCAAGCGTCCTGCAGTCGTACTCGACTTTGGACAGGACTTTTTTCCATCCCACCTAGTTCCCCTCCCCCCCCCCCTTTTTTGCAGAACATTCATGCGTGCGCCCTGTTTTATTTTTCTATGCCATGGGGGGTCTAGTTTCCAAAAATGGGGTCACATGTGGGGGAGCTCCACTGTTTCGGCACCTCAGGGGGTCTCCAAACACAACATGGAATACGCTAAATATCCCAGACAATTTTGCGTTTGAAAAGTCAAATGACGCTCCTTGCATTCCAAGCCCTGCTGTGCGCCCAAACATTTGATTTCCACCACATAGGAGGTATCTGTGTACTCAGGAGAAATTGCACCATACATTTTATGGTGCAATTTTTCCTGATACCCTTGTGAAAACAAAAAGCTACCTGGTTGAAGTAACAATTTTGTGGTAAAAAAAATTTTTATTTTCACGGCTCAACTCTATTAACTTTTGTGAAGCCCCCAGAGGATCAAAGTGCTCAATAAACATCTAGATAAATTCCATGAGCGGTCTAGTTTCCAAAATGGGGTCACATGTGGGGGAGCTCCACTGTTTCGGCATCTCAGGGGCTCTCCAAACGCAACATGGTGCGGCTAACGATTCCAGCTAATTTTCTGTTCAAAAAGTCAAATGACGCTCCTTCCCTTCCGAATCCTGCGGTGCGCCCAAACAGTGGTTTTTCGCCGCATATGAGGTATCTGCGTGCTCAGAAGAAATTGCCCAACAAATTTTGTGGGTTCATTTAATCCTGCTACCCTTGTGAAATGCAATATTTGAGGCTAAATTAACATTTTTGTTGCAAAAAGTAAAATGTTCATTTTTTCCTTTCACATTGCTTTAGTTACTGTGAAGCACGAGAAGGGTTAATAACCTTGTTGAATGTGGTTTTGAGTAGCCTGAGGGGTGCCGTTTTTGGAACGGTGTCACTTTTGGGTGTTTTGTGTCATGTAGACCTTTCAAAATCCCTTTAAATGTGATGTGGTCCCTAAAAAAAAAAGTGGCTTTGTAAATTTTGTTGTAAAAATGAGAAATTGCTCATAAACTTTGAACCCCTATAACTTCCTTAAATTTTTTTTTTTTTCCCCAAAATTGTTCTGATGTAAAGTAGACATGTGGGAAATGTTATTTATTAATTATTTTGTGTCATATGTCTCGTTGATTTTAGAGCATAAAAATTCAAAGTTCGAAAATTACAAAATGTTCAAAATTTTTGCGAAATTTCTGTTTTTTTCACAAAGAAACACAAAAAATATCGGCCTAAATTTACCACTAACATGAAGCCCAATATGTCACGAAAAAACAATCTCAGAATCACCGGGATCCGTTGAAGCATTCCAGAGTTATAACCTCATAAAGTGACACTGGTCAAAATTGCAAAAAATGGCCCGGTCTTTAGGGTCAAAATAGGCTTGGGGCTGAAGGGGTTAATTAAAATATAGTCATATTGTATTCTGGAACATCAACATAACTCTCCAAACCCTGTGTATAACACGGTTGTGTGTCTATCTATACTTCAATACATCCTTCTATCTATTATCTATATATTTATATATCTCTTCTCTATCTATCTAGATAGATAGATAATACATACATATTAGAGATTTTATCTATCTATCTATCTATCTATCTATCTATCTATCTTATTCAACCATCCCTCCACACACACTGGACATACATACCAGCTTGCCTCTTCTTCAGCTTTAGATTCCTGCAATGATCTTTGGTCACAAAATGTGATGTCACAAAGTTCCTTAAGCAGTGTTATCACGATATATAACCCCTGAGACCCCTAGGAGAATGGGGGGCCCTGTGAACTTTCCCTGTTTGCTCTCCCATCCCCCTAATGCCAGTTCTGCATACCAGCCTGCCTCCTGTTCAGTTCTTTTAGACTCCTGCAATTGAGACCATTAAGAGTCATCAAAGGTCCTTAAACAATGTGAACCTCAGAATACAACTGTTGGAGCCCCTAATAGAGTAGGGCCCTAATAAATGTGAAATTTGACTCCACCTAACACCAGCAATGACTGTATGTAGGACTTATTTTTGGAGTAGGGCTTACATTTCAAGCATACTCCAAAAATCCTGCAAAATCATGCTAGGGCTTATTTTCGGGGAAACACAGTAGATTACCCAGGACCAGTATTGCAAAAATTGCCAATTTCCCTGAATTTGTACATGTACAGATGTGAAGAGTATAATGGATTGATGAGATAATGGAAAAGCATCCAGTGATATTGGGTCCTGTAGATGTAATGGTGCTGGGAATGTTTTCTGGGCTGATCCTTGGTTTTCGGATACCTGTAAATGGATGTGTGGACACTAAAGATTACCTAACCATAGTAACAGACTAAGTTCCTCTCTTCATAGCAGCTGATTACTGTTTGGTGGAAGGACAATAACCCATGCCATAATATTTATGTAATCTCTGTAATTCTCCCCTGCCCAGCTGCAATGCTTACCATCTGTAACTCACCTCTACCCAGCTGCAGGGCTGACACTCTGTATCTCTCCCCTGCCCAGCTGCTGGACTGACAGTCTGTAATACCGTCTGCCAAGCTGCAGGTCTCACACTCTGTAACTCTCCTCTGCCCAGCTGCAGGACTGACCCTCTGTAATTCTCCCGTGCCCAGCTGCAGGGCTGACCCTCTGTAACTCTTCCCTGCCCAGCTGCAGGGCTGATCCTCTGTAACTCTCCTCTGCCCAGCTGCAGGGCTGACCCTCTGTAACTCTTCCCTGCCCAGCTGCAGGGCTGATCCTCTGTAACTCTCCTCTGCCCAGCTGCAGGACTGACCCTCTGTAATTCTCCCGTGCCCAGCTGCAGGGCTGACCCTCTGAATCTCTCCCCTGCCCAGCTGCAGGGCTGACCCTCTGAATCTCTCCCCTGCCCAGCTGCAGGGCTGACCCTCTTTTTTTTCTCTCCCCTGCCCGCTGCAGGGCTGCCCCTCTGTAACTCACCCCTGCCCAGCTGCAGGGTTCCCTGAGTTTCAGCCTTCACAGTCCTCAGATCTTAGTCCTATAGAGCATCTCTGGGACGAGGTAGAATGGGATGTTCAGTGCCTGTCAGCTCCTCAGTCTAATTTTCGGTAAATGTAAGAAGCTTTCATGTCCCCATGGGCCTGTAATCCTGCAGAACTATTTCATCACCTGGAATCTTTCATGTGATAAATTGCTGAACTCCTAAATGCCAAAGGAAATCCAACTCTACTAGATGGTGTCTGTAATAATGTGGCCATTCAGTGTATGGTTTATACTTGGTGGAGATGACAGGACAAAGCTGATCATAGACATTAGATGTTGTCTGGATCTTCTCACAATTTTCTGGTTATGGAGACTGCTGGTTACAATTAGGAGGCGACAGGTTGGATTATACAGGAGACCTGCAGCTCTGTGATATCTACTGCTGTCAGTTTTGTTCATTTATGATCTTTTCTGTTCTTCTAAATCGTTTCACGTGACTTCTCCATTTGTCTGTGACTTTTACAATATTATTTTCAGGGTGAAGATCTGAGCCATATTACAGAGACATATGTGAGGGTTGATGAGCGGAGTAAAGAGGAGATTCCTACAGATAACCGCACAGGTGAGTAGTGACCACTAAATGCAGAGAAGTCACAGATTTTACTCCATCACTGGCTTCTATAATAACTTTATATCTTTTATCAGAGTGTGTTCACATGGAATTTTTGTGTTTAATAGTTTTAACTTAAGAAAGTAAACTTAAGAGACAGGGTTACATCTCAAATGCAACCCCTTGGAACCTGTTGTAAAGTCTGCACAAAAAAAATGTTCAACCTATTATACCTGGTATAAAAATGGCTGCAGCCTGCTTTCCGGCACAGTTTGTGGAAGGAGTAATAGTAGAACAGTTTATTCCACCACTACGTGAATCTGGATTGCCCAAAGAGATCCCGAGAATGCAGACGACCTTGTGAGCCTCATGGAAACATACTTGGCTGTGGAGAACTCCTTGAGCAATCGGAGGAGCCTGAGGTCTTTTTTCTGGGAAACCCAAAACAGGGTCCAAGTCCACATCTGAGATGTGTACAAAAACTCAGGAGGAGTTAAGTCAGCTTCAAGGGGTACCTCTTATACCATTGTCTGTTACAGGTGTCATGCCCGGGTTTGTATATCAGCCCATTCTCCGCTGGTACAAAAAACGATGGTCTGTTTCGTATTCAGACACTTTTAATTTTTTTTGTACATACCATGTGCAGTGCCGTAGCGCACCCTGGTGAGGATTCTCTGCTGTGCCAGTCGCCTATGAATGTTCTCCAAGTTACGTGGCTCCTGGGCTCAAGGGGATTGGCAACCCTGATAAGGGCCACACTTCTACATGTGCTAGTGTGCCGCCCCCAGGAGCAGCCGAACTGCTCGGATCCGGAGTTTTGCTGTGCCTCGAAGGTCTACGGACCCGGGGCTCAGCGTCCTCTCAATTGAAAAGGGGGGGAATATTTACAAGGGGAGAGTTCGTGACGCCACCCGTGGTTCGCGGTAAGGAGAGTACCGCCGCTGCCGATGGGAGTACCCGGGGGAGATGGAGTGGGGCAGCCTGATGGTGTTCCCTCCACGGGTAAGAGAGATCCCGGGACTCTGGAGAGGAGGGTGGCGAATAACACTGTGGGGGCTATGCGGGCAGGCAGGACACAGGGAGAGCAGTGTACTCACTCAGGCTGTGTGGAGGTTGGTGCAACCATTAAGCAAACTCTGACACAGGGGTAAACCAAGTCTCTGGGTGCCGCTGCCACTCTGGGGACCTCGTCCGGATATCCGTCCCTGCTGGTATTGCTTAGTGGTCCGGAGCCTGCCTCCATGCACAATTATGTAGATGTTCCTGAGTGACCCTTCGGCCTGCAGTTGTCAGGGTCCCTATATTTTAATAGTGGAGCCGTGCTCTCGATGGCTGACACTTGGGATCTTTGCAGGCTACATAAGCTGAAAAGCCCTATCCCCCTCGTTGTGTTGGCGCCTTCGATCTCTGAGCTCTTGGGGAAGTTCATTAAGAGACTATCCTCCACAGGTGAATTACCAGGTTGCGTGAAGCTACTCCCTGATCTAGGGGCCTTTACCCCGCCGTGCTCAGTACCGGTCCGGTTACTGGACTTTCTGGTGCCGACCGCTCTCCAAAACTAAATCTGGGCACCCTTCTCCAATACCCTGCGACCAGGTCTCCGACACCTCCGGTCCCAGACCACCATCTGCGACCTAACCAAGGTCACTCAGGGAGCTACAACTCCCTCAGCTCCTCACTCTCTGAGGGCTACTACTCATTTGACCGTGTCCGTCCCACCTATCTGCCTGACCCCTAGGCGGCTGGCCTTGTTCCAGCTAGACCACCCACGGGTGTGCCTGACAGGGTGTGGTGTGAGGTGTCGTTTGGTATTGCTTCCATCAGCACTCAAATCCTATGTGTAGGAACCCAGAACCATGGAGGGTGAGTTCTGCACCATAAGAGAAAGGGGTGCAGTTGCCTGTGACACCCTGATAGAGTCAGGGGTGTCACACTGGTCCCTGGAAAGGAGGTGTGGGGTAAAGTGTATCCATTGAGATGCCAGGAACTATCCCTTGGCGGAGGTTGACATACACACAGACTGTGGTTATTGGCTTGTTGTATGCTATTGGTATCGGTCGAGATTTTCCGTTGTTCTGGGACTTCTGGCTATAATCTGTAGCACCTACAGTCGTGGCCAAAAGTTTTGAGAATGACACCAAAATTATATTTTCACATGATCTGTTGCCCTCTGGTTTTTAATTGTGTTTGTCTGATGTTTACATCACATACAGAAATATAATTGCAATCATATTAAGTTGGCATGAGACAAGACTAGTGGTAGCGCTCACCTCTTCTTCTCCTAATAAGCTGTTTTCCAGATGTCCCAAACAATCGAAAAGGGGATTCATCTGAGAAAATGACTTTACCCCAGTCCTCAGCAGTCCACTCCCTGTACCTTTTGCAGAATATCAGTCGGTCCCTGATGTTTTTTCTGGAGAGAAGTGGCTTCTTTGCTACCCTCCTTGAAACCAGGCCTTGCTCAAGCAGTCTCCGCCTCACAGTGCGTGCAGAAGCACTCACACCAGCCTGCTGCCATTGCTGAGCTAGCTCGGCACTGCTGGTAGTCCGATCCCGCAGCTGAAACAGCTTTAAGATACGGTCCTGGCGTTTGCTGGTCCTTCTTGTGCGTCCTGGAGCCTTTTTGGCAACAATGGAAGCTCTCTCCTTGAAGTTCTTGATGATGCGATAGATTTTTGACGGAGGTGCAATCTTTGTAGCTGCGATACTCTTCCCTGTTAGACCATTTTTGTGCAGAGCAATGATGGCTGCACGTGTTTCTTTAGAGATAACCATGGTTAACTGAAGAGAAACAATGATACCAAGCACCAGCCTCCTTTTAAAGTGTCCAGTGGTGTCATTCTTACTTAATCATGACTGATCGCCAGCCCTGTCCTCATCAACACCCACACCTGTGTTAATGGAACAATCACAAAAACAATGTTAGCTGCTCCTTTTAAGGCAGGAATGCAATGATGTTGAAATGTGTTTTGGGGGTTAAAGTTCATTTTCTTAGCCAATATTAACTTTGCAAGTAATTGCTGTTAAGCTGATCACTCTTTATGACATTCTGGAGTATATGCAAATTGCCATTAGAAAAACTTAAGCAGTAGACTTTGTAAAAATTAATATTTGTAGCATTCTCAAAACTTTTGGCCATGACTGTAGTCATCCGGTATGCCACCAGTATTCGGCAATGTAAACATGATGTTACTGGTTAATTTTTTTTTCACTTTACTGGCTAGAAAGGAGGATAAGGCAGCATCCCCTACTGCCGGGGGCCATTTGGACTTTTCTACTAACCTTTGGGGGCCGCACAAAATTATCAACTTGAAAATTACCTTAATATATTTGGTCAAACAGTTAATTAACTCATCCCTACTGTGGTGGCTGGAGCTGCTTTTCTTTGCTGCAGCTGTGATGTTACGTGGTATTGATCATGTTGCTTCTCATAACTGCTTTTCCAGGTTTATCTCGGTCAGGAGAGGCTGGCGGCATAAACATTACAGGAGACAGTGGGGCGCATAATTTACAGGAGACGCTGGGGAGTACACATCACCGCAGACGCTGGGGCGCATAAATTACAGGAGACGCTTGGGGCATATACATCATGGGAGGGGCTGGGTGCATATACATTGCTGTAGTGGCTGGGGGCATATAATTTTACATGATGGGCTGGGCATATACATCACAGGATGAGCTGGGGGCATATACATCACAGGATGGGCTGGGGGCATATACATCACAAGAGAGACTGGGGCACAGACATCACTGGGGGGGGCACGGATAGCACTGGCGGTGGCACGGGCAGCACTAGCGGGGCATAGACAGGACTGGGGGACAAGGACAGCACTGGTGGGGTCATGGACAGCACTAGGTGGGCAAGTACATGACTGCGAGGGGTGGCACACATCACTGGGGGGAGAGGTGGCTCGGACAGCATTAGGTGGTGCAGACAGCACTAGCGAGGCACAGACAGGACTGGGGGTCATGGACAGTACTTGGGGAGCATGGACAGCACTAGGGGGTTGTGGATAGCAGTGGGGGGGACACAGCACTTGGAGGCACACAGCACTGGGGGCTGGCACACACACTACTAGGGGTACACAGCAGTGGGGTGCGGCCTCATAACCCTGGGCAGGAGGAGTTACATAGCACAGGTCTGGGAGGCATGTGCAGCAGAGAGGCTGGTAAAGCTGCTGCTCCTCTAGTTCTTCTGTGTGACGGGAGCACTCACGCTGACCCCACCCACAAGTTAAGCCCTGAGCACACTGGCACAGGCCAGCATGAGGACCACTTGGTATGCGCATGTAGGTGCATGCACGTCCTAGTCGCATTACCATTAGGATTTAAAGGGCCTGCAACCGGTAAGACCGCTGCCGCCCAAGTACTGCGGTACCCGTGAATGTGCCCTGGGGCCGCAGGAAAAGTCATCGCAGGCCGCAAACAGCTCGCGGGCCAGAGGTTCCCCATCCCAGCCCTAAAGCCAATATCCCACATAACCCTGGCCCCATCAGAAGTCCAGATAATAAAAAATACATTCCCCTTCCGGTAGCAGACAAAGGCGATTAAATACTTGGGAGTAAATATTCCAACTAGGCTTGAACTGTTGTATGCTATAAACTATCAGACCTTGTTATCCAAAAACCTAAAGGATCTTGAATCGAACAGCAGGAAGAGCTTATCTTGGTTCGGAAGGATAAATTCCTTCAAAATGGATATTTTACCACGATTTTTATATATCTTCCAAACAGTACCCATTATCCCTCCGGCGGCTTTTTTCAAGACTCTTAAAACCGCACTGACCCGATATATATGGAATGGAGCTAAGCCCAGGATTAGCTATCAGATTCTTACAAGATCGAAAGCAAATGGAGGGGCGGCACTACCAGACTTGCGAGTTTATCATCAAGCATCTTTGTCAGCCCAGCTTATTGATTGGCATTTTCATGCCCAATCTAAACAATGGGTATCATTAGAACAAGAATGCTCCCGGACAGTGTTGAAAAGAATCCCCTGGATTTCCCCTGGACAGGAAACACAGGTTGAACCTGGGGGGATATTGCTTACGGCCACATTGAAAGTGTGGGACCATATAAAAATTAAAAAGGGGCTAACTAGTGCTGCTTCTCCATTAACTCCCCTGTTTGACAACCCTGACTTCCCATCGGGATGTTTGGTGGAGGGATTCTTGGGATGGAGCAGGGGGTCTGATATCAGAATGGGTAACATATAAGGGAGGGGTCACTCCCATCATTTGAGGAGTTACAGATCCAATCCCCATCTCGACGACTAAAGTGGATGGAATACTTACAGCTAAGGTCATTCGTAAATTCCAAATTTGGGGGGGAGATCTCCTCATTCGATACCGACCACACCATTCGAACGTTTATTCTTAAGGGAGACGCCACCCACACACCCAATATCATTAATAAGTAAAATATTTAATAAGCAGGGGTTGGGGGACCCTAACTATATCCGGGCATTGGAGAAGGAGTTGCGATATGACTTAACGGAGGATATAAACAAAAGGCATATCTATTTTCCCACAAAATATCGGTGGCGAGCAGTGCCCAAGAAAAAAGCTATAAGTTACTAACAAGGTGATATCAATGTCCCACTAAAATCCACAAGGCATTCCCTTCGGTATCAGATCGGTGCTGTAGATGCGATAGGGAACGCGGAACCATGGCACACATATGGTGGGAGTGTCAGGGATTGGTTCCATTCTGGACAAAGGTATTTCAGATATACAATCGAATGATGGGGGAACAAGTCTCACCGTCATTTAAATCTGTAATTCTTTCAATCCTTGCCGGATCCATTGGGCAGCAGAAAAAGAGCTTGTTGCGATTCTGCCTGATAGCGGCACGGGCAGTCGTCCCAAGACACTGGTGATCGGCGAAGCAGCCCAGTATGACAGAATGGCTGACGGAATTCTCCCACATTTTTCATATGGAGGAACTCTCGTCAGAGCTTATAGATTCACATGAAAAATTTGTAAGACTATGGCAGCAGATTTCTCTGATATGTTTCGGTAGCAGTACCCGGTCCTTTGTTTTTCCCCGTAGCTGCCTTTACATCTTTCTCTTTTTCTTTTCTCTTTTCTGATTTCAATCTTTTGATTCTTAGGCATTCAGTTGGAATGAACCATTATGCCTCGGTGAAACGGTTACAGTTGAAATAACAGTAGATTTTGTAGTAATGTTCAGTGATAACGCCACACATACAGTTGGAATAATACAGGGCAGAACTGGTTTAATATGAATATTTAAGAGCATGATGTGTTTTTATGCGGTGTATGTTACCATTGCCATACTTCTTTATACTCCTTTTTTTTATCTTCTGTATTTCACAAAATTATTCTTAATAAACATTGATTGATTATAAAGCCAATATCCCAGACCTGGAGGAGTGTCAGTACAACTATGGAACTACCCAGCTTAGGGACTTAATGGTAAAATATACTCTAGAAAATGTAAGTATGTTAAATGGTGTTCTCCAAAAGCTGGGACCAGATAATCATTTTTCTCATTTGGCAAGGCATAATGATTTTTTCTATGGGCCAAGGTAGAAGCTTCTTTAGCAATGATTTTTTGTGGCTGACACTCCTTGTGGACTGCCTTCTGGGCACCTGTCAAGTCAGCAGTCTTCCCCAGGATTGTGCAGTTTAATGAACCAGACTAAAGCTGGTGTCACACATAACGACGACGACAACGACGTCGCTGCTACGTCACCATTTTCTGTGACGTTGCAGCGACGTCCCGTCGCTGTCGCTGTGTGTGACATCCAGCAACGACCTGGCCCCTGCTGTGAGGTCGCCGGTCGTTGCTGAATGTCCAGCTTCATTTTTTGGTCGTCACTCTCCCGCTGTGACACACACATCGCTGTGTGTGACAGCGAGAGAGCGACGAAATGAAGCGATCAGGAGCCGGCACTGGCAGCTGCGGTAAACTGTAACCAGCGTAAACATCGGGTAACCAAGGGAAGACCTTTCCCTGGTTACCCGATATTTACCTTCGTTACCAGCCTCCGCTCTTGCTGCCAGTGCCGGCTCCTGCACTGTGACATGTGGCTGCAGTATGCATCGGGTAATTAACCCGATGTATACTGTAGCAAGGAGAGCAAGGAGCCAGCGCTAAGCAGTGCGCGCGGCTCCCTGCTCTCTGCACTGTGACATGTAGCTGCAGCACACATCGGGTTAATTAACCCGATGTGTGCTGCAGGAGAGCAAGGAGCCAGCGCTAAGCGCGGCTCCCTGCTCTCTGAACATGTAGCACAGCGACGTTATGATCGCTGCTTCTGCTGTGTTTGACAGCTAAGCAGCGATCATAACAGCGACTTACAAGGTCGCTGTTACGTCACCGAAAATGGTGACGTAACAGCGACGTCGTTGTCGCTGTCGTTTAGTGTGACACCAGCTTAAGGGACTATTTTAAATGCTTAGGAAGCCTTTGCAGGTGTTTTGTGCTAATTATTCTAATTTTCTGAGATAATGACTATTGGGTATACATTGGCTTTAAGCCTTAATCATCAACAGCAATAAAAACTTGAAATAGATCACTCTGTTTATAAGGACTCTATATAATATATGTGTTTACCATTTTGGATTAAATTACTGAAATAAATTAACTTTTTGATGATATTCTAATTTATTGAGATGCACCTGTATATTGGACCCCGCACAGTCCTCCACACAGTATAATGGACTTAGCACAGGCCTCCACACAGTATACTGGACCCCACACAGCCCTCCAAACAGTAAAATGTCCACCCTATAGTCCTCCATATAGTATGATGACGTCCAAATAGCAGAGGGAAAATGGTGGAGGTGGGAAAGTTAGGTGATTGCCATGCTTCAGTTTTGGCATTCAATCTGGTCAACTTGTGCTCCATATTGGTTCCCATGCTGAGCTATGGTTCCTTTTCTCTCTGTTATAATACTGTTGGTAATTATTGCCTTTGTTTTTTCTTTCTGGTCTTTCTGCTCTTCAGGTGTTTTTCATTGTCCTGTGTTGGTTTCTCCTATCACAGCCAGGGTGGGGATATTGTCACGGCTGTCTTTTTGCATCTAGAGACTTGTGACAGGATCTTGGACAGAGTCTCTCTTTGTCATCTGAGACTCCTCACATTAACCCTTTCAGCACCAAAGGCAAAGGAATACATTTAATTAATATCAGTGTTGTTGCCAGCAGCTTTCCAGCAGCTTCTGATTCCTGACCCCAGGTTGGTGACCACTCCCTCCCCCTATATATAGTCACATCTCCCAGTAGAGATCGACGATTATTCTGAATCCATTCTGAAGCTTGGTCTCAAGGTGGATGGAGCTGCTGAGCACTTGTTGCAGTGAAGCGGTGTAGGTCCTGGTATTTGACTGAAGCTGTGAAGCTGGGTTTATCCTTTTGCTGTTTCCCTCATCTGTTATACCTTCCCTTCATATTATATTAGTGCAGCGGTGGGACTAGTGATCCTTACCTGCCAGCTAACTAGCCAGGGTTATTAAAGGGTCTCTCAGGGCTTTAGGTATCCTGCTCAGCGACAGGTGTGGAAACTGTATAGGGAATCGCTAAGATTGCAGGGTGCAGCTGCAGGCGAGTGCAGAAGGTGTCCCTTCTTCCACACTCACTAGCACCAAGGCTGACTGTTGTTAAAGTGTCCCCAGTGTAACCCCTGTTTGGTGTGGTGAACCCCTTTTTGTTGTGTGTCTTGCCCCATGCTGGACCTTCCCCAAGTCCGTGCGTGACAGATCTATATGTTCTCCCTTCACTGTATTTCTTTGCTGGCTATATTTCCATGTGAATTTGTTCCTGGTTCTCCAGCTCTTAATACTTCTGATTTTACCTTTGAAGAAAACACCACTTGAATGCCTGCTGCTGTTTGTGTGTTTTTCCTTCCCTGTTCCTTTTATCCTTTCACCTTATTTGTACCTGTTTCAGTTTAACTCACTCAGGATTTTATTTTGTTACTGCACTCCTTCCTCTCCCCTTTTAGGCAGTGCTTTGCGGTCTCCCCTCCAGTCCCTTGGAAGGCATGAGAAGCCTTTCAATGGCCTTTTATGGAGCCAGGTCTGAGGCCTAAGGCCTCTAACACACATCCGTTAAAAACACGCACGTGCCGCGAGACATGTATTTTCCATGCGTGTGGTACGTGTCTCGGGTACGTGCGGTCCACGTGTGTTCTCCGTGTGCTATCCGCAATAGCACACGGAGAACAGGTAATTTGCATACTCACGTGGTCCGCGCTGCTGTCCAGGGTTCTGATCTTCGGGCTCCAGCCCCGCCCACTCCACGCTGACGCTGCTTCCAGCCGAGTGGAGGGGCGGAGATTAGAGCCCGTGACAGCACGCCCACCTCCTTTACACGCTCATAACGAGCGGCGGCCAGCAGGAACATTTTGCAGCGGAAGAATCTGCGGGGCTGGTGGAGGTATGTGTTTTTTTTATTTTTAAATTAATGACACGTGTTCTCCGGCGCATGTCAAATGCAAATTACCTGTTCTCTGTGTGCTATCGCGGATAGCACACGGAGAACACAAGTGGACCGCACGTACCCGAGACACGTACTTACCACACGCAATACGCATGGAAGATACATGTGTTAGAGGCCTGAAACGGTGTTGTTAGTTGTGCGGCTAGGGTCTTTAGTCTGTACAGGGACCAGTTGGGTGCAGTCACGCATTCCTCCTTTCTGTTTCCTGTTTGTGTGAGTGATTTATGTTTAGAACACTATAGCCAGCCCATTAGTGTTTGCTGGGTGTCATCATGGATCTTGTGAACGCTTTGGCTGCACAACTTCAACCTTTGTCATTGGAAGTTGTAGACATGAGGCTGGCTTTATCAACAACTCGCTAGTCCTATTGGAACAATGGAAACCAAGGTAATTTTTTTTTCTGCCTCATACAAATTGTACTTTCACCTTCGTCCTGTCTCTTCTGGGAGTGAGAGTTAGAGTGGGCTTTGTTTTGTCTTTGCTCCATGGGAATCCAAAGGCCTGGGCATTTCTTTGCTAGAGGATTCCCTGACATTTTCTGTTTTTCTTTGCTCTTGGCCTCATGTAGGATGACGCTGACAATGTCGCTGCTGCTGAATCCAAGATGCATAAGTTAGTTCAGGGAAGCCATAGAGTTGAGGATTACTACTCACAATTCAGATGTTGGGCAGTAGAAACCTCGTGGAATGACTCTGGTCTTCAGAGTCAGTTTGTGAGGGACTTTTGGGTCAGATGAGGGACATGATGGCTTATAGTCCCTACCCGGATTCCCCGGAGGAAGCAATGGCACTAGTAGTTTGATTGGTTAGATGACTGAGGGGCACTTTGCACACTGCGACATCGCAGGTGTGATGTCGGTGGGGTCAAATTGAAAGTGACGCACATCCGGCATCGCATGCGACATCGAAGTGTGTAAAGCCTGGATGATACGATTAACGAGCGCAAAAGCGTCGTAATCGTATCATCGGTACAGCGTCGGCGTAATTCATAATTACGCCGACGCGATGGTCCGATGTTGTTCCTCGCTCCTGCGGCAGCACACATCGCTGTGTGTGAAGCCGCAGGAGCAAGGAACATCTCCTACCGGCGTCACTGCGGCTTCCGTAGGATATGCGGAAGGAAGGAGGTGGGCAGGATGTTTACATCCTGCTCATCTCCGCCCCTCCGCTCCGATTGGCCGCCTGCCGTGTGACATCGCAGTGACGCCGCACGACCCGCCCCCTTAACAAGGAGGCGGGTCGCCGGCCACAGGGACGTCGCACGGCAGGTGAATGTGTGTGTGAAGCTGGCGTAGCGATAACTTTCGCTACGCCAGCTATCACCACATATCGCTGCTGCGACGGGGGCGGGGACTATCGCACTCGGCATCGCAGCATCGGCCTGCGATGTCGTAGTGTGCAAAGCCCGCCTAAGAGAATGAGTATGAAGTAGAGTGAGATCTAAGTTAAAGGCGGGTCAGGCGCCATTTACAGTCTCTGTCAAATGGAAGGGTTATAGCCCTGAAAATAACTCCTGGGTTGATTCAGGTAGTCTTCATGCGGATCACCTGATGAGAGATTTCTATCAGCGACGTGAGATGGTACAAGCTCCTGAGGGTCCAATGGCCCCTCATACAAGAGCCAGGGGTCCTATCATCCTTCAATTTTGAGATTTGATCCGGTGACCTTTTGCTTCAGCGTCTCAGAATCACTGAGATATGTTGAAGCATTTCAGAGTTGTTACCACATAGGGACACTGGTAAGATTTGAAAAATGAGGCTCGGTCCTTGATAGGTTAATGGAATATTTTTCTGTGACTATAGGATATGTTAATGTTCCATCATTATCTGCTAATGATGTCCCCATCTTTGTGGATATTCCCTGCACTTACTAAATTTGTCTTGTTATAAAATATTTAATAAAGATTCAGATGATTTAGTTTTTCCTTTTAGATTTGTTCTGTGTTTTTTGTGCTGGACTGGAGATATTCTGTGACAAATCTTTGTGACTATAATTGGATTGTGTGTCAAGATGAGCGATCCCGTGGATGTTCGATTTGGAGGGTTCAGTCGGGCTTTTGATAAAGTTCAGTTGGGAACTCGGACTTGACCTGAACCCCAATGGAAGTCACTAATTGGGCAGTTCATGTCTCTGCCCACACACAGCCAGCCAGAAACAGATCACTTCCGAGGGTGGGTGGGCCGATACAGTGTGAACCGTTCAAACACTGCACGCTGCTTGCACTGAATTGAGCACAGAGCATACTTGAACACGGCGATGCTCACTCGAATGGTTTGCATACATAAAGCACGCAAACTCTGCTTTTTTGGAAACGTCTGTGTATGGTGCGAACACCAAACCTTGGGTTCGCTCATCTCTAATTGTGTGTTATACCGGGGAAGGATGGGGCCAGACTGGATGTAGTGATCATGTGAAGCCGGAATTAGCTCCAAAGATTTCTTACATGAGAGCTTTATGATGTCACATTGTCATATTCTCCCCCTTTAGTTCCCTACAATATCGGATCCTCTCAGAGGAGATCTTCAGTATATAGGAAAGCTTTCCTGATTGACCCGTCAAGGATGGATATAGACACAGACAAGATGGTGGAGAGGATATTACACCTTAACCTAGAGATCCTCTTCCGGCTTACTGGAGAGGTGAGAGATTCTGATGACATCACATTACATCATTCTTATCTATGGGAATAACAGATGGACAGAACTGGAGAGGTGAGGACTCTGGAAATGTCTGTAGTGAGATTTAGTAATGTGTCTCTCCATAACCAGGATTACACAGTAGTAAAGAAGACCAATAGTGAGCGCTGTCAGGCCCCTGTGTCTGAGGGATGGCGAAGACCCCTGAGTCCAATCACAGGTCCTCCACCTCACTCCCTGAAACATGAGAACATCAATGACCCGAAGATCCAAAAACTCACCTACAAGATGATTGAGCTGCTGACTGGAAAGGTGACACTGCTGGAAATGCTGGGACAGTAACTCTATGAAGAGATCGGGTATGACTGTATTATTGTATGTGTCAGGTTCCTATAAGGTGTCAGGATGTCGCCGTGTATTTTTCCATGGAGGAGTGGGAGTATTTAGAAGGACACAAAGGTCTGTACAAGGACGTCATGATGGAGGTTCCCCAGCCCCTCACATCACCAGGTAATAGACAGGACTAAATACACACGGCCTATAATTATCTGTATGTAAAGAATGAATTCAGTCCCTGTATGTGTTTCCTCTAGTTCTATCCAGTGAGAGGACAACACCAGAGAGATATCCCCGTCTTCTTCCTCCACAGGACTGTAAACGAGAAAATGTCAATGTTCCTCAGGATGATCAGGTAGATGGAGAGAAGGTGTCATGAAATCTCCCTAGATGGCTGTGAAGGTCTTGTGCTCAGTCTTGTTTTATCCATCAGTATTATGCTCAGGCTAGTTAATTAGAGACACTTTGAAACTCGCATGTGAAACCTATTACACACATGACCGTGTAGTGCAGCGTATAATGAAGTGATCAGTTTTCAGAATATGAAGATTGAACATTTTGAATGACTTAGAAGAACACCGTCAATGGTGCTAGATTAGCCAGGACCGGTATTGCAAAAAAATGCCAATTTTGTGAGATTTATACATGTACTGATATCAAGAGTTTAATGAATGGTGTGATCATGGAAAAATATCCAGTGATATTGGATGCTTTTTATGTAAATGTGCCGCCCCTGCTGCGGTCGAACTACTCGGACTCGGGGGTTGCTGTGACTCAAGGGTCTCCGGACCCGGGGGCTCGCGCCCACTTCAAATGCAAAGGGGGTATTTACATGGGATAAGATTTCGTGACGCCACCCGTGGTTCGCGGTAAGGTGAGTACCGCCGCTGCCAATGGGAGTACCCAGGGGAGATGGAGTGGGGCAGCCAGATGACGTTCCCTCCATGGGTAGGGGAGGCCCCGGGACTCTGGATGATGGAGGAGTAGGGAAGCGTGGTGCAGTTTGGAAGCAGGAGAGGACAGCGTACTCACTCAGGCAGTGTTGGTAGTGATGCAACCTCAAAGCAGACTCTGACATAGAAGTAAACTAAGTCTCTGGGTGCCGCTGCCACTTCAGGGGAGCCCATCTGGGAGTCCGCTCCCATTGGTATTGCTGATGGTCTGTACCTTGCCTCCATGCACTATATTTTAGATGTTCTGTGTGACCCCTCTGCTTGAAACTGTTGGGGTCCCGCTCCCCACTGTTAAGTAGTGAAGCTGTGGTCTCGATGGCTGACACTTGGGATTTCAGTGGGCCGCATAAGCTGGAAAGCCCTATCCCCCTCTTTGTGTTGATGCCTTCGATCTCTGAGCTCTTGGGGAAAGTTCATAAAGAGACTATGCTCCACAGGTTAATTATCAGGTTGCGTGAAGCTACTCCCCGATCTAGGGTCCAGTACCCTGGCCGTGCTCAATACTGGTTCGGTTACTAGGTACTCCGGTGCCGCCCGTTTTCCTAAACTAGGCCTACCACCCTTCTCCAGTACCCTACGACCGAGTCTCCAACTCCTTCGGTCCCAGGCCACCGTCCGTTACCTAGCCAAAAGTCCCAAGGGAGCTCCAACTCCCAGCTCCTCACTCTTTGGGAGCTATTACTCTTCTCTCCAGCGAGCTGCTACTCCCAGCTCCTCAGTCTCTGGGAGCTACTTCTAGACTGACTAAGCTTTGCTCTCCACTTCCTCTCACTGACTTCCTCCCTCCCATCAGTCTGCCTGACCCCTAGGCGAGTAGCCCTGTTCTAGCTAAACCAGCCACTGGTGTGCCTGACAGGGTGAGGTGTGACCAGGATTTGCATGCTGATGGAGCAATACCAAAGGTTAGGATCCCAGAGCCATGGGGAATAGAGTCCTGCACCAGACAAGAAAGACGTGCAGTATCCTGTGACACCCTGACTAGTTCAAGGGCGTCACATAAACATCTCATCATTTAGGTATCTGCAGCTGAATACAATGATAGTGTTCATTTAATGTATTATAATGCAACTGGTCCGGACAGATTATTGTGGCAACCTGTGCGGTTGCACAGGAGCCCAAGACGTTTGGGGTCCTATTTCTATCTCTGAAGCAGGTGACATTGTTATTTTATGATGAGCTGTTCCTCTGGAAAGGGCCCATATATTGCTCTTGCATAAGGGCCCCCTTCTGTCTGTATCCGCCAGTGCAATGCCGTCATTGATCCGTAGAGGACACTTTACGTGAATACAGATTCTGTTACATTGTCATTGCTGTCAAAGGGAAACAGAAATTTAAACTTCATTGAGCAACAGAAAAAAAATGGAACACATTGTAGGAATCCTGGTTGCTGCTGTATCCTGATGATGGGAGGATCATAATTTGGCACAAGCAAAATGAATCCATGTATCCTTCCTGTCAGGTGTCTGGTGGTGGTGTAACGGTGCGGGGAATGTTTTCTGGGCTGATCTTTGTTCCTCAGATACCTTGGGATGGATATTTGGACACTAGAGATTACTTAAGCATTGTGACAGACCAAGTTCATCCGTTCATAGCAGCTGTTTACTGTTTGGTAGAAGGACAGTGACCCATGCCATAAGATTTATGTATTCTCTGTTACTATCCCCTGCCCAGTTGCAGGCTGACCCTCTGTAACTTTCTGCCCAACTGTGCAGGACTCAACCTCTGTAATTTTCATCTGCCCTGCTGTAGGGCTGACCCTCTGTAACTCTCCTGTGCCCAGATGCAGGACTGACCCTCTGTAACTCTCCCTTGCCCAGCAGGACTGACCCTCTGTAACTCGCCCTTTCCCAGCTATAGGGATGATCTTCTGTAACTCTTCCCTGCCCATCTGCAAGACTGACCCTCTAATTCCTCCCTGCCCAGCTGAAGGGCTGACCCTCTGTAACTCTCCCCTGCCGAGCTGCAGAGCTGACTCCCTGCAACTTTCCCTTGCCCAGCTGTAAGTCTGACCTCTGCAACTTTTCCCTTCCCAGCTGTAGGACTGACCCTCTGTAACTCTCCCCTGCCCAGCTGCACGGCTGACACACTGTAGCTCTCCCCTGCCCAGCTGCACGGCTGACCCTCTATAAATCCCCCGTACCCAGCTGCAGGGCTGAGCCTCTGTAACTCACCCCTGCCCAGCTGCAGGGTTGAGCCTCTGTAACTCCCCTCTGCCCAGCTGCAGGGCTGACCCTCTGCAACTCTCTCCTGCCCAGCTGCAGGGCTTATCCTCTGTAACTGCTCCCTGCCCAGCTGCCTTTTATTCCATAACTTTCACATTACAGTGATTTACAGTGACCCATAGCTTTCACCATATAATGACAGTACTTTCCATCAGGGTCCTGTAATAACAGTATATCCTGTAGTTCAACAAGTAAAGCTTTATGTCACACAGCAATTCTCTCCAGGGGGTGCCGGGATCTTCCACTTCTTTATATCAGTAACATGACATTACTTTTTCTTGCCTCCTCCGGCCTTCACAGACCTTAGATCTTAAGGGTGCTTTACACGCTGCGACATCGCTAGCAATATCGAGCGCGATAGCACCTGACCCCGTCGTTCATGCGACATTTGGTGCTCGCTGCCGTAGCAAACATTATCGCTATGGCAGCGTCATACGCACATACTTGTTCTGCGACGTCACTGTGACCGCCGAACAATCCCTTCAAGGGGGAGGTGCATTCAGCGTCATAGCGACGTCACTGCGGCATCACTAAGCAGCCGGCCAATAGAAGCGGAGGGGCGGAGATGAGTGGGATGTAACATCCCGCCCACCTCCTTCCTTCCGCATTGCCGGTGGACGCAGGTAAGGAGAAGTTCGTCGCTCCTGAGGTGTCACACATAGCGATGTGTGGTGCCGCGGGAACGATGAACAACATCGTACCTGTGGCAGCAGCGATATTAAAGAAATGAGCGACGTGTCAACGATCACCGTTTTTTTAACGATTTTGCGATCGTTGCTCATTGGTGTCACACGCTGCGATGTCGCTACCGGCGCCGGATGTGCGTCACTAACGGCGTGACCCCGACGATATATCGATAGCGATGTCGCAGCGTGTAAAGCACCCTTTAGTCTTATAGAGCATCTCTGGGAAAAGGTAGAATGGGATGTTCAGTGCCTGTCAGCCGCTCAGTCTAATTTTCAGTAAATATAAGAAGCTTTCATGTCGACATGGGCCTGTAATCTTACAGAATTATTTCATCACCTGGAATATTTGACGAGATAAATTTCTGAACTCCTAAATCCCAAAGTAAATCCAACGCTACTAGATGGGTGTCTGTAATAATGTGGCCATTCAGTGTATGGTTTATACAAATACATCTCAATAAATGAGAATATCTTCAAAATGTTAACTTATTTCTGTAATTCAATACAAAAAGGGAAACACATATTATATAGAGTCATTACATGCAGAATGATCTATTTCAAGTGTTTATTTCTGTTAATTTGATGATTATGGCTTACAGCCAATGAAAACCCAAAAGTCATTATCTCAAAAAATTAGAATATTATATAAGACCAACTGAAAAAATTATTTTAAACTCAGAAATGTTGGCGCCTACTGAAACGTATGTACAGCAAATGCAGCTCTGTGATATCTACTGCTGTCAGTTTTGTTCATTTATGATCTTTTCTATTCTTAATCATTTCACACGACTTCTCCATTTGGCTGTGACTTTTACAATATTTGTTTCAGGGTGAAGATCTGACCCATATTAATACTACAGAGACATATGTGAGGGGTGATGAGCGGAGTAAAGAGGAGATTCCTACAGATAACCGCACAGGTGAGTAGTGACCACTAAATGCAGAGAAGTCACAGATTTAACTCCATCACTGGCTTCTATAATAACTTTATATGATTTATCAGAGTGTGTTCACATGGAATTTTTGATTTGGGACTTTATTCTTAAAAATATAGGTACCGCTTCATTAAGACTTGCATTGTGGACACCGGTCTTAATGAAGTGGTGTGATGAGGTAAGATGCACCAAATTCATTAATTGGAAAATGTGAATTAATTAATTTTCTCTATGGTGTGTGCCTTTTGATAAATGCTGCTCTATTCAAGGCCTGGAGTAGCATTTCTGGCGTATGTTTCACCACCAGAGTAGTGGACGTTTTGAACTATTCTCCAGAGGGGTGACACCACGCCCTGTCCATGCCCTCTTTGCTTTGGTGGATCTGGCCGGGACTGATGTAAAAATGTCAAAAGGTGCAAGATTTTGTGACTCCTCAAAGTGTTTTACGCCAGAAAACTGACATAAACCCTTTGACTCAATTGTGTATTTGAGGGAATCGTACAGGTATGGAATAGCTCAGGGGAAGGTTATTCTGTATCTTATGTGTCTCCTGGATCTGCTGGAGGCTTCTGTGTGAATTTTAATAAAATTCCTTTCAGACATTGACCTGCTGTAGCCATAAAAAAATTTTGACAGTTATGTTTGCAGAATGCGTACCTGTTTGTCTTTCTGTGCAGTTCTAGATTTGTGCTGTTGATGGTGCAGGAGCCGCCATCTATTGTATGAAATATCTTGGTACATTTATTTTGCTAGAAGAAAAAAGCAGACATAAGCAAATTTCAGATAATTGACTTGTCCCGGTTTGAACAACTTGCTACTCGAATTGCCAGTTTCACGTTGCAGATAAGTGCAAGGCTTCGGCCAAGTGATCTTTTACAATAAAAATAATTAGATTATTCACTCACCCATGGCAGCACAACAAAGGTGATCCAGCCTTCAAGAACTATAACTCTACTGAATAAATAAGCGGTACTTATCTCACGCATCAGTTTATTTCCTGTCCTTGATGGGGGAACCTCTGTGAAGACGGTGTCAAAATTCTCCCAAGCAGTGGCTCCGCCTTTGCTGTGGTGCGTGCAGCGGCTCGATTCCTGGTGCTGTCCGGCAGCTGTGCATTCTGGCTCTATGCATGCATGGGGTGCATGCCCTTTGGCAAGTCCTGATGAAGTGCGTGTCAGCAACAATGACCTGGAAGTGTATTCTGCTTCTGGTGTAGGACCACAGGGAGGTGGCACTAGGGGATGGTGCTGTCTCTTGTAGGCTCAGCATTTAGTATGCTGGCTTTTTTGCTCTGGCCTTGTCCCTCATATGATGGAGGAGCAGCCTGAGCAGGAGTATCTGCATCAGCAGCAGACGCAGCAGCAGCGTAAGCATCGGCAGCTGCAACATGAGCGGTGTGGTATGGATGGTGACACTAGCCACAGCTCCAGTAACGTAGAACCTGAGGAAGCAGTGGGATCCATGCCCTCCAGAGGAAACCTCAGAACCTGAGGAAACCTCAGAAACAACCTGGTTCTTCTCCTAATCCGGTACCTTGATTGAATCTGAGGGTTTGTTCTTCGGGAATTTCAGTTTTGAAATGGGGTAAAGTGGAACCAAGATGTAAAACAAGGAATATGCCCTATGTAAAATAGCATTTGCCAGTTCCTGGTCTAAAAGATTTTGTCAGTCTTACATCGAACAGACTGTATGTGAGAAATCACCCAACTATGTCTTGGATCTGAGGTTAATCATCAGGGTGAAGCTCAAGAACTCCTTAAGATCCCTTTCCTGGGGTAAAGAAGAAGGGCTTTAAAAAATTATGTCTCCTCCTCTCTGACAGGTCTGACTGGAGAAAGTGTGAATATATATCCTCAGACTCTTCTACTTCCATGTCATCTCCAGATTGTGATGGACTGGCTGTTTTGTTTCCCTATTGAGGATAAATTGGTTAAAGCGGTCAGGTCTACTATTGGGCTAGTCGAGGAAAGAACCCACAAAACGGTCCCATTATATTATGTTTGGGGGCCTAGAAAAATGTTGGGCTTTTTCTGTTAATGAGAAAGCTCAGGCACTGATTAACTGGGACAGAGGAAGCCTCAGAAAAAGGGGTCCCTGCCATCGTCCTTTAAAAGGAAGTACCATTTTGATGAAGCGACCACATCATCCTGGGATAAAGCACCAAAATTAGATGTGGCCATCTTGAAGGCATCCAAAATATTTGCTTTGCACTTTGAAGATATGGGGGTTCTTAAAGATTCCCTAGATATGAAGGCAGGGAAGCTTTTTTGGGAGTACTTGGGAGTCTTTCGCGGGTGTCCTGAAGCCAACCGTTTTTGCAACATCAACTGCCAGATCACTCCTGGTCTGGTTAGACCATCTAGAGCAGTGTTTTTCCTCTCCAGTTCTCAAGGTCCACCAACAGATCATGTTTTCAGGTTTTCCACAGTATTGCACAGGGAATAATTCCAACCCCTCTGCAATATTAAGGAAATCCTGAAAACCTGATCTGTTGGTGGGCCTTGAGAACTGGCGTTGAAAAACACTGATCTAGAGGATGAATTGAAAAACAGAGTGGCTAGACATAATATATTGTCCACTATTCCCTTGATGCATGGCACAGTAGCAATTTTATCTCATGTGTTAGCTGATTGACGGCTAAATCAGCTTTATTATCTAGGGCAGCCTGTAGAGCCCTCTGGTTAAAATATTGGCTTGGGGATATACAAGCTAAGTCAAAATTGTGTGCGAGGGTGAATTTGTTTTCGGCCCTGTATTAATTGGTATCTTGGAGAAAGAAGGAGACAAGAAGAAGGACTTTCTAAATCTGTCCTTCCCATCTTACAAAAGATCCTTTAGACGGAAAAAGACTAGTCGAAGAAAACCCCCTAGAGATCAGAAGAGATGTTCAGACCAGAAGAAAAGAAACTGTGGGTTTATGTTCAAGGGTCCTTCCGTGGATAATAAAAATCCTCCCAGTGACTTCTGTTCCCGGGTTGTCCAAGGCTCTCCTTCTTTCTAAGGCTATGTGTGCACTAGGCCGTTTTACCCGCGGACTTACCCGCAGTTTTGCTGCGGAAATTTCTTGAGAAATGTTTGTAATTTTCCTGCAGACATTTCCCAGCAAAACCTATGGGAAAAAAAAAATAGCTGTGCGGACACTGCGTTTTTTTCTCAAGAAAATTCTTTGTGAAGATTTTCTTGAGAAAATTTCGTGAGAAAATGTGCATGTCACTTCTTTTCCGCAAGTACCTGCGGAATACCCCCGGTATTTCACTCCATTCACTGTAATGTAATCGCGAAATACCGGGGGTATACCGCAGGTAGCAAATGATGTGCGGTATACCCCCTGTATAGCCGCGATTTACCTGCGGTAATGCTCATCGCTACCTGCGGTTTTGCAGGGAGTGATGTCATTATGACAGAAGAGGAAGCGGAGCAGAATAAACACAGACGTCACACTCCCAGGACGCCGCACAGAAGCACTTCCGTGTGACCTCCAGGTGTCTGTGCAGTCTGTGTCCCGCTCCGGCCCCGCGGCTGCCTGCCCTGCAGTGTGTCAGTGTCTGCCCGCAGTGTCAGCTGCTTGTCACGCTGCAGCGCAGGCAGACACTGACACACAGCAGTGCGTGCAGCCACGGGGATGCCGAGCGCTGCTGTCAGGAGGTTAGATGAGATCATTACCTGCTGTGACGATCTCCTGCCTCCTGACGTCACCGCTGTCCCTGCTGTCTATGCCCGCGGCCCGAGACCGTCACTAGCGGTGACGTCACGGGCTCTCGCGATACTGCTGACAACGCGGCGGGCATAGAAGGCAGTGACAGCGCTGATGGCAGGACTGCAGGAGATCATCACAGCAGGTAATGATCTCATCTATCCTCCTAACAGCAGCGCTCGTCATCCCCTGCAGTGACCTGGGCTGACCTATTGATGTTAGCTCAGGTCACTGCACTGCTCTCCCAGACAATGGGGAACTTTCTGTTCTTCACTTACTGGGACAGTGACTATGGTATGGATCGTCGTGGGACCCCCCTTTATTGGATTACACCGGACCCGGATTTGATTGTTCTTGTCAATAAATTGGTGAAAGAGGGAATGTGGGGAGTGTTGTTTAAATTAAAACTTTTTTGTTGTCTATTTTTTATTTCTTACTGACTGGGTTTGTGATGTCAGGTATCTGATAGACGCGTGACATCACTAACCCCAGGGCTTGATGCCAGGTGACATTACACATCTAGCATCAACCCCATATATTACCTCGTTTGCCACCGCACCAGGGCAACGGGATGAGTTGGGGCGAAGCGCCAGGATTGGCACGTCTAATGGATGCGCCACTTTTGGGGCGGCTGCGGCCTGCTATTTTTAGGCTAGGGAGTGTCCAATAACAGTGGACCTTCCTAGTCTGAGAATATCAGACCCCAGCTGTCCGCTTTACCTTGGCTGGTGATCCAATATGGGGGGGGACCCCATGTTTTTTGTTTTAAATTATTTATTTAATGTAAAATAACAGCGTGGGGTGCCCTCTGTTTTGGATTACCAGCCAAGGTGAAGCTGCCAGCTGTGGTCTGCAGGCTGCAGCCGTCTGCTTTACCCTAGCTGGCTACAAAAGATGGGGAGACCTCACGTCATTTTTTTTTTAATTATTTATTTATTTATTTTTTGGCTAAATACAAGGCTAGGCACCCTTTAGTGCCACATGAAAGTCACTAAAGGGTGCCAGCTTAGAATATGCAGAGGGGTGGGACATTTTATAGGTCTTTCTCATCTATCTATCTATCTATTCATCTATCCATCTTTCCCTCTATCCATTATCTGTCTATCTATCGATTATCTATCTATTATCTATATTATGTAATGCAGTTCAGCATAAAAAAAACGCAGGGACCAACCTGCGGGAAAAACACATGCGTTTTTCCCGCTGTTTTGGTGCGTTTTTTTACCGCAGGTGCGGTAATCTTCAACTCCCAGAAGTTTCTCAAGAAATTTTCTTGAGAAAAATCCCTTTTCTAGTGCGCACATAGCCTAAGAGAAGATTTCTACAAGCAACTAGGTCCTCAGTTTACAGGGGAACAATTTAAAATTGGAGTTCCAAGCTGTTTCCCCACAGAGGTTTGTACTTACATCTCCTTGAGCTTCTGCGGGGGAACAGGGGTTTTAGATCTGGTGAGGAAATCTGTCCTCTTGGAAGTCCCAGTGCAAGAGATGGGGATTTTATTCCTCTCTTTTCTATATATATATCTGTATACTGTATATAAAAAAAAAGTCAGACTGGTCATTTGGACGACAATAAACTTAAGGCGGGCTTTACACGTTGCGACATCGCTACCGATATATCGCCGGGGTCACGTCGTTAGTGACGCACATCCGGCGCCGGTAGCGACATTGCAGCGTGTAAATCCTAGGTGCGACGATGAACGAGCGCAGAAGCGTAACGTCGTTCATTTCCATAATGTCGGTTCTGCCGCAGGTACAATGTTGTTTGTCGTTCCCGCAGCACCACACATCGCTGTGTGTAAACCCGCAGGAACGACAAAGATCTCCTTACCTGCGTCCACCGGCAATGCGGAAGCAAGAAGGTGGGCGGGATGTTATGTACCGCTCATCTCCGCCCCTCAGCTTCTATTGGCCGGCCGTTTAGGGAAGTCACGGTGACGTTGCTGTGACGCCGAACGCACCTCCCCCTTGAAGGAGGGATTATTTGGCGCTCACAGCGACGTTGCCGACCAGGTATGTGTGTGTGAAGCTGCCGTAGCGATAATGTTCACTACGGCAGCTAGCACCAGATATCGCATGTGCGACGGGGGTTGGGTGCTATCGCGCTCGACATGTTGCAACGTGTAAAGTACCCCTAAGACTTATGAACAGATTTCTAAGAGTCTGCACTTTTAAAATGGAATCCAGGAGGTCAACGATAGCGATGCTATTCCCAGACTGTTAAATGATATTCCTGTATCTGAAAGACGCGTACTGTCAAATGCAAATACGTGCGGAGTATCGAAAATTACTCAGGGTAGCCTTAGTTGTGGAGGGAAAGATAAGACATTTCCAATACAGAGCACTTCCCTTCGGTCTGTCAGTAGCTCATCAAATTTTTATGAAGTTAATAGCGGATGTGACAGCTCACCTGCGAGTGAAAGATGCTCTGATAGTCCATTAACTTTCTAATTACAGGCTGTTAAATTCTTCACTGCAACATCCAGCTACAAGAGATCTGCACCACCTTAGAAAATCGAGATTGGCTCTTGAATGTAAAAAAAAAATCAAAGCTAGAGCCGCTAAGAAGACAAGTTTTTCTACTAGACTTCCAGGGCTCAGGAATAGCAATTTCCAGACGTCAAAATACACAGATTATGCGTTCAGATCTCAGATGCAATAAAGCGTCCCACTATGTCCCTTATTAGGAAGGCGATGTCAATGCTGGGTTCCTTGACCTTGTGAATGCTGGCAGTGTTAAAGGCCCAGCTTCATACAAGGAGATTGCAGTGGGATATTCTAAGAAACGAGGTGACCTTAGATGGTCACCTGTAAGAAGGAAGTTGTGGAAGTTGTCTTTAGCCCTATTAACAATCCCGTTATTTCTTTGGTGATTGGACATGAAGAATCTGGTCAAAGGAGTCCCCTTATGTCTCAGATGTCAAGAATAGTAACTACAGATGCAAGTCCCAGAGGATGGGGAGCACATTTACAGGATCACTTGATTCAATTAGGATGGACAGGAAAAGAAAGATCTGTTTCCTCAAACATGAAAGGTTCGTGAGCAGTGGAATATGCCGTTAAAGGTCTCTTGGCATCCTTATAGGGTTGTCACAAAAGAATCCTCTTGGACAATTGGGTGACGGAGGCTTATTTGAAACATCAGGGAGGACTTGATACAGTTCTTTGATGGAAATAACAGTCCGGAAACTTCTCTCTTTAACAGCCTTACAGATATGGGGAAGGGAGAACTACAAGGCAAATTTCTAAAGCTGTTGTCGGCTGAGGCAGAGGGAATGGGTCTTAAGGTGGCTTTACACACTGCAACATCGCAAACGACATCGCTGTAACGTCACCGGTTTTGTGACGTAATAGCGACCTCCCCAGCGACATTGCAGTGTGTGAAACAGATCAGCGACCTGGCCCCTGCTGTGAAGTTGTGATCGCTACAAATCGTTCAGGACCATTCTTTGGTCCTTTGTTTCCCGCTGTGCAGCAAAGGTTTAGTGTGTAAAGGGGACTTTACAGCGACTTCGTTAGCGACTTCCCTTTCAAAAAGCTGCTTTACAACGTCCCCAATGACTAGCTAGGTTGTTCTGCAGGTCCGGATCGCTGTTGCGTCGTTGGCCAGGTTTGCCTGTTTGACAGCTCACCAGAGACTTTGTAGCGATCCCGGGCAGGTTGGGATCGCTGGTGTGATCGCTAAAAAGTTTCAGTGTGTAAAGGGGCCTTTAGATCCCAGAGATCATCCTCAAGTGGTGGACACTTTATTGGTCAAATAGAGTTTCAACCTAACATGCGTTCCCACTAGTGATTCTTTTCCCAGCATTATTGAGGAAGATCAAGAAGGACAGAGCAAGGGTCATCTTAATAACACCATTCTGGCTGAAAAGGCATTTGTTTGTATGGTTAAGGATAATGTCTGTCACTGATCCTTGGGTATTGCCGGAAGTTCTAAACCTGCTCTTACAAGGACCAGTTCAACACAAGTAGCCAGACTACATCTAATGGAGTACAATATGAGAGGTCATTTAGTAAGAGTGAGAGAGTTTCCTGGCCTAGTCACTATCTTACTCCTTGGCAGGAAAGCAGTCACCACTAATATACACCATGTGCAGAATTATTAGGCAAGTTGTATTTTAGATGATTTTTTTATTATTGATCAACAACTATGTTCTCAATCAACCCAAAAGACTCATAAATATCAAAGTTTAATATTTTTGGAAGTTTGAGTGTTTTGGGTTTTTTTTAGATTTGGCTATCTTAGGAGGATATCTGTTTGTGCAGGTAACTATTACTGTGCAGAATTATTAGGCAACTTAATAAAAACCAAATATATTTCCATCTCACTTGTTTATTTTCAAGAGGTCAACCAATATAACTGCACAAAATTTAGAAATGAACATTTCTGACTTGCAAAAACAAAACCCAAAAAATTAGTGACCAATATAGCCACCTTTCTTTATGATGACACTCAGCAGCCTTTCATAGATTCTGTCAGTTGTTTGATCTGTTTACGATCAACATTGCGTGCAGCAGCCACCACAGCCTCCCAGATACTGTTTTCCCTCCCTGTAGATCTCACATTTTATGAGGGACCACATGTTCTCTATGGGGTTCAGATCAGGTGAACAAGGGGGCCATGTCATTATTTTTTCATCTTTTAGACCTTTTCTGGCCAGCCACGCTGTGGAGTAGTTGGATGCATGTGATGGAGCATTGTCCTGCATGAAAATCATGTTTTTCTTGAACGATACCAACTTCTTTTTGTACCACTGCTCGAAGAAGTTGTCTTCCAGAAACTGACAGTTGAGCTTCACTCCATCCTCAACCCGAAAAGGTCCCACAAGTTCATCTTTGATGATACCAGCCCATACCAGTACCCCACCTCCACCTTGCTGGCATCTGAGTCAGAGTGGAGCTCTCTGCCCTTTACTGATCCAGCCTCTGGCCCATCAAGAGTCACTCTCATTTCATCAGTCCATAAAACCTTTAAAAAAGCAGTCTTAAGATATTTCTAGGCCCAGTCTTGAAATTTGAACCTTCAGAGAAAGAGGCTACAATAGAGTAGTGAGAATTTGAAAAAGTATAATCTATCATTCCCTCTATTGTGGTCTACTATCTCAGTCTGTTAAATTGAATTGTATTACGTTAACAAGTATATAATATAAATATAATATATAGAGCTTGTCAAACTCGCAGAAAACCTGCTGAATTTTTAAAAAACCCGGATCTGGTCTGGAATCTGGTACCCATATAAGTCTATGGGAACCAGAATCCAGAGATTAAAAATGTTGGTAGAAGGGATAAAGGAATGGGAGCACGTATTCTGATACCAACACAGATAAAGCCCACGGTTGCAGCTCCCAGCTGTCAGGCTTTATCATCGCTGTGTATCAAAATAAGGCTGGAGGCACACTTGTGCAAGTTTTGGAAATCGCATCACCCGCAAGCAGCACACTCTCCTGACATTCTAAGCAGCTGCACGCTCGTGTCCAGAGTGTGTGCGGCTGCCAGCTGATGCAATGCGAGATTCGTACGAGTGCACCATAAGGACAGAGTCACACACTTGCGCGAGTCTCGCATCGCATCACCCGGCAGCCATACAGTCTCCTGACAGGAGCGTGCATCTGCATGTAGTTCTAAGCAGCTACATGCTTGTGTCCGGAGAGTGTGCTGCTGCCACGTGATGCAATGCAAGATTCGTGCGAGCGCACCATAAGGCCAGCTTTATCATGGCTGTGTATCAAAATAAGGCCAGAGTCAAATACTTGCGCGAGTGTCACATCGCATTACCTGGCAGCTGCACACTCTCCTGACCGGAGCATGCATCTGCATGTAGTTCTATGCAGCTGCATGCTCGTATCCAGGGAGTGTGTGACTGCCAGGTGATGCAATGCGAGACTTGTGTGAGTCATATGGCCTGACGCTCTCCAGACACAAGCGTGCAGCTGCATAGCACTGCATACAGCCATCCCACTCCTGTCAGGAGAGTGTGCAGCCATGCTGGGTGATGCAACGAGAGACTTGTGCAAGTCCCTCTCAAATGTGACTCCGGCCCAAGAGGAACCACATTCGGCTTTTTTTAAAAAAAATGTATATAATATATACATATATATAATTTTAATAAACAATTAAACCAATGTGCGGTCCCCCAAATTTCATACCCAGCCAAGATAAAGCCCCACAGCTGGGGGCTGGTATTCTCAGGCTTTAGAGACTCAGCCTAAAAATATCAGCCTTCAGCCGCCCGGAATTGCAGCAGCCATTAGATGTAACAAGCCCGGCGCTTTACCGGCTTTTCCCAAATGCCCTGATGTGGTAGCAATCGGGGTAATAAGGGGTTAATAACAGTGCACAGCTGCTACTAAGCCCTAGATTAATGATGGCAGGCGTCTATGACACCCTCATCATTAATCTGTAAATAGAAGTAAACAAACACCAAAAAATACTTTATGATGAATAAAATTGAAAAACCCATTCTCTTTCACCACTTTATTAACCCCAACACACCCTGCAGGTCGGACGTTATCCACACGAGGTCACACGACGTTTCAGCTGTGCTACATCTGAATATCACAGCAAGCGGCCATAGAGCAGCATGGCTGCCCGCTGTGAGTGCAGAATGAATGAGCCGCGATGAGCGATGACTGGATGCAGGGAGACGTGTCACACAGGCTGGGGGCGCGTCTGACTGCAACCAATCAGAAAGGTGGGCGGGGAAAGTCGTGCATATGAAATGAGCGGCCCAGGGAGGCCACAGGAGTAGCATAGGAGCAGCATACAGCCGGCCAGACCCTCGGTAAGTTTGAAGTGCTCGCTTCATTCTTATTTTTTGTATTTTTCCTTTATTGTTATATTTTCACGAGTGCCGTATCCAGATCAAACACCTGGAATCCTGGGTCCGGATCCGGCACCCGGGGAATATTGAAACCACCTGGTCCATCAGTCCGGGTGCATCAAGCCCTAATAATATATTAATACAATTCCAATGCAGTGTTTTTGAAAAATTATAAAATCTGTTTTATTCTTAGCAGATGACTGTACCCGGAGCTCAGAAGGACATCTGATATTCTCCGATTTTGCAACAGATACATGTGAAGAACATGAGATTATACCAGATACACCTCAAGAACAGGTCCTTTCTTCTGTTTCCTCAAAGACAAATATCCAAAATAAAACTCACAGAAAGGCTGTTGAACATAAAATTGATTCCATAGGCGAGAATCCATTTTTATGTTCAGAATGTGGGAAATGTTTTAATAAGAGATCAAAGCTCATTTTACATCAGATAATTCACACAGGGGAGAAACCATTTTCTTGCTCAGAATGTGGGAAATGTTTTAATCAGAAAGCACATCTTGTTAAGCATCAGAGAATTCACACAGGGGAGAAGCCATTTTTTTGCTCAGAATGTGGGAAATATTTTTCTACTAAATCACATCTTGTTCAGCATCAGAAAATTCACACAGGAGAAAAGCCATTTTCTTGTTCAGAATGTGGGAAATGTTTTTCTAGAAAACCTGAACTCGTTTCACATCAGAGAATTCACACAGGGGAGAAGCCATTTTTGTGTTTAGAATGTGGGAAATACTGTTCTACAAAATCATATCTTGTTCAGCATCAGAAAACACACACAGGGGAGAAGCCATTTTCTTGTTCAGAATGTGGGAAATCTTTTTCTAATAAATCACATCTTGGCCAGCATCAGAGAACTCATCCAGGGAAGAAGCCGTTTCCTTGTTCAGAATGTGGAAAATGTTTTTCTAGGAAACCTGAACTTGTTTCACATCAGAGAAATCACACAGGGGAAAAACCATATTTGTGTTTGGAATGTGGGAAATATTATTCTACGAAATCGAGTCTTGTTCAACATCAGAAAATTCACACAGGGGAGAAGCCATTTTCTTGCTCAGAATGTGGAAAATGTTTTTCTAGGAAAGAGGATATTGTTACACATCAGAGAATTCATACAGGAGAAAAGCCATTTTCTTGTTCAGAATGTGGGAAATGTGTTTCTACTAAATCACATCTTGTTCAACATCAGAAAAATCACACAGGGGAAAAGCCATTTTCTTGTTCAGAATGTGGGAAATGTTTTTCTACTAAATCACGTCTTGCTCAGCATCTCAGAATTCACACAGGGGAGAAGCCATTTTCTTGTTCAGAATGTGGGAAATGTTGTTACACAAAAGCTGAAATTGTTAATCATCAGAGAATTCACACAGGGGAGAAGCCATTTTCTTGTTCAGAATGTGGGAAATGTTTTTCTACTAAATCACATCTTGTTCAGCATCAGATAAGTCACACAGGGGAGAAGCCATTTTCCTGTTCAAAATGTGGGAAATGTTTTACACGAAAATCACATCTTGCTAGGCATCATATGAGTCATGACGGGACAACAAGGAGTTTTCATGCTCCGAATGTGGAAAACATTTAAACAAAAATCAGTTTTAACGTTACATCTGAGAATTAACATGGAATATGCCATATTCATGTTCAGAATGTGTACAAATTTATTTTGTGAAACACCATCTTGTTTAACAACAGAGAACTCACACATGGCAGAAACTATTTTCATATTCAGAACGTGCAAAATATTTTACAGAGAAATTAGATCTTGTATTAAATGCAAAAACTCACAAAGAAGCCATTGTCATGTTCAAATATTTATGTAGGAATACAAAACTTTTCATACATCAAAGAATGTACACAGGGAAGTAGTAAGTTTCTTTTATATTTGTTTTATTTACAACCTATAAAAATGCAAGGTATAGTAAAATCAAGTGTCTAAAAAGAAAGGGAACCCAAGTTAGGGCACTAAATGAATAATAGGAAATGTATACAATTACCAATGGACATTTGATATTGAAAATGAATTAGTATCTAAATAATACACCTACAGTATATATGAACATTGTATATAATATATTTTATACTTGTAAATTCATTTTGAAAATTATAATGCCCCTTAGTGTCCCATCCACTATAAAACGCCTTCTTTGATGCCCACACAGTAAGATGCTGCAACTATGTCCCCAATAGAGTATGAAGCCACCATCTTCCCCATAAAACAGTATGATGCTCCAAGTGTGTACCCCAATAAGTCCACCATTCGGCTCCCCAATACAGTATGTTGCACCCACTGTGCTTCCCAATACAGGATATGGCACATAGTGATCCCTAGTACGATTTTCTGTCTTTCTTCCAACTTCAGAAAAATTCACAGACAAATGAAGAAAATCACCCAGACTTGTTTCTATGATGTGCTGCCCAAGTCTTTACTATTTGTGGACTAAAGGCCCCTTTACACACTGCAACATCGCAAACGACATCGCTGTAACGTCACCGGTTTTGTGACGTAATAGCGACTTTCCCAGCGACATTGCAGTGTGTGAAACACATCAGCGACCTGGCCCCTGCTGTTAGGTTGCTGATAAATACACATCTCTCAGGACCATTCTTTGGTCCTTTGTTTCCCGCTGTGCAGCATGATCGCTAGAAAGTCTCAATGTGTAAAGGGGCCTTTACAGCGACTTCGTTAGCGACTTCCCTTTCAAAAAGCTGCTTTACAACGTCCCCAATGACTAGCTAGGTCGTTCTGCAGGTCCGTATCGCTGTTGCGTCGTTTTCCAGGTTTGCCTGTTTGACAGCTCACCAGAGACTTTGTAGCGATCCCAGCCAGGTTGGGATCGCTGGTGGGATCGCTAGAAAGTCTGTGTGTAAAGGGGCCTTAAGGTTCCACCCAGAAGGCACAATAAGGCTATGTTCGCACGTTGCGTTTTTTACCGCGTTTCTGTAGCGTTTTTGGCAGCAGCGTTTTTGCGCAAAAACGCATGCGTTTTTGATTTCCAGCAAAGTCTATGGGAAAAGCAGAAATCCTGTCTGCACTTTGCTTTTTTTTCTGCAGCATTTAATTTGCATATTTATGGTCAAAAACCATGCTGAAAAAGAAGCAGCATGTCAGTTGTTTTTGCCATTTCTGCAGCGTTTCCTTAACATTGGAGTCAATGAGAAATGGCAAAAAGCAACCAAAATCACAATTCCTGCGTTTTTCATGCTTTTCACCTGCTTTTCAACTGCGTTTTTGGCTCCAAAAACGCATGGTTTTGTGGCCAAAAATTAATGGGTTCTAATGTTCCTTTACACACACACAATAACCGAAAATTTAAATGTAAAAAAATAATAAACTTTAGCTATTTTTCTGTTAAAATGTGCATAACCACTATTATTTCATTAAAATTGATAATTTCCCATATAATTTTATTAAAAGTTAATTTCTTTGTCGCTCCATTGGGAGACCCAGACAATTGGGTGTATAGCTATTGCCTCTGGAGGCCACACAAAGTATTACACTTAAAAGTGTAAGGCCCCTCCCCTTCTGGCTATACACCCCCAGTGGGATCACTGGCTCACCAGTTTTGTGCTTTGTGCGAAGGAGGCAACACATCCACGCATAGCTCCACTTTTTAGTCAGCAGCAGCTGCTGACTATGTCGGATGGAAGAAAAGAGGACACATATAGTGTCCCCAGCATGCTCCCTTCTCACCCCACTGTATGTCGGAGGTGTTTGTAAGGTTGAGGTACCCATTGCGGGTACGGCGGCAGGAGCCCACATGCTGATTCCTTCCCCATCCCTTTTTACAGGGCTCTGGGTGAAGTGGGATTTACCGGTCTCCAGGCACTGAGACCGTGCTCCATCTACAGCCCCTGGAGAAGATGCTGGATGGAGCGGAGTACATCAGGGACATGGCCCTGCTTCCTCAAGGTACTCTGTGTCCCCGTGCATTTGGCGCTCACACCGCAGCATGCTGGGTGTTGTAGTGCGCCGGGGGACATCAGCGCTGCGGCGCCTGTGCCATGGCCTCATTCAGCCTTGCTGAAGCAGGCTCACTTATGGGAATTGGTCGCGCCGGCCGCTGGGACTGCGGCGCGGCTGGCACTTGTAGTGCGCCGGGGACTTCAGCGCGGCCTGCGCTTTTACGGCGGCCGCGCTGATAACTAGAGTCCCCGGCTTTTGCGGCCTGCTTCCGTTCGTTCCCGCCCCCAGACCTGCCAGTCAGGAGAGGGGCGGGACGCTGGCCACTTCCAGGAATCGGTCGCGCCGGCCGCTGGCAGCGGCGCGGCTGGCACTTGTGGTGCGCCGGGGACTTCAGCGCGGCCCGCGCTTTTACGGCGGCCGCGCTGATAACTAGAGTCCCCGGCTTTTGCGGCCTGCTTCCGTTCGTTCCCGCCCCCAGACCTGCCAGTCAGGAGAGGGGCGGGACGCTGGCCACTTCTATGAATCGGTCGCGCCGGCCGCTGGAACTGCGGCGCGGCTGGCACTTGTGGTGCGCCGGGGACTTCAGCGCGGCCCGCGCTTTTACGGCGGCCGCGCTGTTAACTCGAGTCCCCGGCTTCTGGGCCTTGTCTCCCTTCGTTACCGCCCACAGCCCTGACAGTCAGGGTAGGGGCGTGACGCTGCATAGAGCAGAGCTGAGAGCTGGAGTATGTTTTGCATACTCCACCCCTCTCACTGTGTGCACTGTGAATCCGGATTCCCGCACTTTCTCAGGCACGCCCACGGCTTCCTTCTCTACAAGGACACCGGCAGCCATTAGTGTCAGTTTCTGTACGATACAGAGACAAGTGTGGAAGACCCTGGCATTCTGATAGTCACACAATCGCTGTAACAGGCGTTAAGCAGCACCTGTGGTGCTAACCCCACTAGTGCAGAAGTGCACTTATAGATATGCTTGTACTATATACATTGCACTGTTTGGTCGCACGTTGTATATACCCTCCTGGATTATGCGGAGGAGTTATCAGCATATTCTCTGTGTAAAACAAAGGTGCAGAACCACATGTTTTTCTATACAGCTGGTACAGCATGTACGGCTATACGGCCGGCAGGTACATAGACTCCCATTGTATGCACTAATGGCCAGGGGATGAGGACGGTGTCTGCAGTATTTACTGACAGTTTTTCTGAGACTATGGCTATGATACTAGAAGCCTAGCAGTCCGGACATGTCTCTCACAATATGGGCACTGTTGAATCATTGATCCATGGCCCCCCTCAGTGTGAATAACTAACAGCTCCGGGAATGTCACACGCATCCCAGAGTCACGGCTCTGCACGGACGTCAGTCCCAGACAGCCTAAGTGGGCTCGCTATGAGCGGCCTCGGTTTCATCAGGGTCCTAACAGAAGGACTCGCTGTGTAATGAGGCGAAAGTAGCGGCTCAGGATTCTGATCCTGAGACCGCTCTCAATCTGGATACACCTGATTGTGACGCCATAGTAAATAATCTTATAGCGTCCATCTATAGAATGTGGGTTATTTCTCACAGCTCCTCCAGTGGAGGAGTCAGCTTCACGTATTTTTCTGGACCACTCTGCCTTCAGAGAGGCAGTCCAGGAACACCACGCTTATCCAGATATGCGCTTCTCCAAACGGCTTAGGATACACGTTATCCCTGTCCCCTGACTTGGTCAAGGACTGGACCCAATGTCCCGAGCGGCATCCTCCAATCTCCAGGCTTGTAGCTAGATCCATAGTTGCAGTGGGAGATGGAACTGCAAACTCAAAGATGCCACTGACAGACAGATGGATCTCTGGTCGAAAGCCATCTATGAGGCTGTCGGCGCACCGTTGGCTCCGGCATTCTCTCCCTTGGGGCACTCCAAGCTATTTCAGCTTGTCTTACACAGATTGACACGGTTACACGTACATCTGTGCCGCAGGTGGCATCCTTAACCTCTCAAATGTCTGCATTTGTTTCTTACGCGATTCAGGTTGTCCTGGACTCTGCGAACCGTGCGGCGGTAGCCTCCGCTACTCCGTGTTTTTAAGCAGAGCCTGGTCTGCTCGTTAAGTGAATGGAAGGCAGATTCTGCTTCCAAAAAAGGTTGCCTAACCAGTTGCCTTTTTCTGCTGACCGACTGTTTGGTGAGCGTTGGATGTAACCATCAAACAGTCCAGGGGTAAGGATTCATCCTTTCCTCAGCCCGGACACAACAAACCCCAACAGAGCAAGAGGCAGTCGGGGTTTTCGGCCTTTTCGAGGCTCGGGCAGGTCCCATTTTTCCTCGTCCAATGTGGACTCAAAAGGATCAGAGGAGCTAAGATTCTTAGCGGGCTCAGTCTCGCCCAAAAAAGCGACAGTCTGAAAACCCGCTTCCAAGGCGGCTTCCTCATGACTTGCGGCCTCGGTCGGTAGCAGGCTCTCCCGCCTTGGCGATATTTAGCTGCCATAGGTCAATGACCATTGAGTGTGAGACATTCTGTCTCACGGGTACAGGATAGAGCTCACTTCTCGTCCTCCAACTCGATTCTTCAGAATTTCTCCACCTCCCGGCCGGGCCGCTGCTCTTCTGCAAACAGGGTGCACTCTATAGGCAGAAAGAGTGATGACCCCCGTTCCTCTTCAGGAACAAGGTCACGGTTTTTACCCCAAATTCTTTGCGGTACCTATAACAACGGGCCGTTCCGTCCCGTTCTGGATCTAAAAATGCTCAGCAAGCTCGTGGACACCAGGCGGTTCCGGATGGAATCCCTCCGCCATGTCATCGCCTCAAGGTCCCAAGGATATTTCCTAGCATCATTAGGCATCAAGGATGCTTATCCACACGTGCCGATTGATCCAGAGCACTAGCGTTTCTACGCTTCGTTATAGGAGACGAACACCCTCTGTTCGTAGCTCTACCTTCCGGCTAGCGACAGTCCAACTGGTCTTCGCCAAGGTCAGGGCAGCAGTAGTCACAGTCCTGCACTCTCAGGGTCACTCTGTGGTCCCGTATTTAGACGATCTACTTGTCAAGGCACTCTCTTAGGAAACATGCCAACACTGCCCGAACGTTGCGCTGGAGACTCTCTAGAGTTTTGGGTGGATCATCAACTTTTTAAAGTCAGATCCGACCCCGACCCTATCGATAACATATCTAGGCATAGAGTTTCTTACTCTCTCAGCGATAGTGAAGCTGCCGCTAGACAAACAGCATTCACTACGGGCTGCAAGCTCTTCTTTAAGAACCAGTCGCACACATTGAGACGCCTCATGCACTTCCTACGTAAGATGGTAGCAATGGAGGCAGTTCCTTTCGCGCAGTTTTACTGCGTCCACTACAATGGGACATTCTCCGCCAATGGGACGAGGAGTCGACGTCCCTCAACAGAGTCGTCGTTCTTTCTCAGGCGGCCAAGGAATCTCTACGGTGGTGGCTTCTTCTCACCTCTTGGTCAAAAAGAAGGTCCTTCCTATCCCCGTCCTGGGCGATAGTTACGACAGACGCGAGTCTATCAGGGTGGGGAGCAGTTTTTTCTCCACTACAGCGCTCAGGGTACGTGGACTCAGCAAGAGTCCACTCTTCAGATCAATGTTCTTGAACACAGAGCAGTGTATCTTGCCCTACAATCCTTCCAACAGCGGCTGGAAAGCAAGCATATCCGACTTCAGTCGGACAGCTCCACAGCGGTGGCATACATCAACCACCAAGGAAGAACGCGCAACCGGCAAGCCTTCCAGGAAGTCCGGCAGGTTCTGATGTGGGTGGAAGACACGGCATCCACCATATCCACAATTCACATCCCAAGTGTGGAAACTAGGAAGCTGACTTCCTAAGTCGCTGAGGTGTGGCCGAAAGAGTATGGTCTCCTCACCCGGACGGGTTTCAGGAGATCTGGCGCCGCTGACAGAGGCCGGACGTCGATCTAATGGCGTCACGGCACAACAACAATGTGCCAGCTTCATGGCACGGTTTCACAATCATCGAGCTCTGGCGGCAAACGCCTTAGTTCAGCATTGGTCGCAGTTCCAGCTACCTTAGGTGCCACCTCTGGCATTGTTGCCCAGAGTACTGCGCTAGATCAAGACCGACTGCGGCCGCGCCATCCTCGTCGCTACAAATTGGCCGAGGATGTTGTGGTACTCGGTTCTGTGGTGCCTCACGGTAGGCTAACCGGGGGCACTACCAGACCAATCAGACTGGCTGTCTCAAGGGCCATTCTTCCATTTGAATTCTACGGCCCTCAACCGGATGGTGTGGCATTGAGTCCTGGAACCTAGTGTCGTCAGGATTACCTCAGGACGTGGTTGCCACCATGAGACAGGCTAGCATACCAACGTCCGCCAAGATTGACCACAGGACGTGGAAGATGTTCTTATCTCGGTGCTCGGCGCAGGGTGTTTCTCCCTGGCCGGTTGCATCGTCTATGTTTCCTTCCTTCCTGCAATCTAGGTAGGAAAATGGGTTGTCGCTCAGTTCCCTTTAGGGACAAGTCTCAGCGCTATCTGTATTTTTTCAGAAACGACGACTTCCTCAGGTACGCACGTTCCTACGGGGAGTTTGTCTTCTCAGCACTCCGTACAAGCGGCCGTTAGAGCCCTGAGATCTGAACAAGGTTCTAATTGCTCTCCAGATGCCGCCTTTCGAGCCTTTGAAGGATGTCTCCCTTCCCGTTTTTCACGGGAAGTGGCCTTCTAGTAACGGTCTCGTCTCTTAGGAGAGTTTCCGAGCTAGCAACGCTCTCATACAAACTCCCTTCCTGGTCCTTCACCAGGACAGGGTAGTTCTGCGTCCGGTTCCGGAATCTCTCCCTAAGGTGGTATCCCATTTTCATATCAATCAGGATATCACCTCACCTTCTTTGTGTCCTCGTCCAGTCCATCAATTTCAGAAAGATTTGCATCTGTTGGTTCTGGTGAGAGCACTCAGGTTCTACTTCCCGCATGGCGCTCCTGCGCCACCCGGATGCACTCTTTGTCCTTGTCGCTGGTCGGCGTAAACAGTCGCAAGCTTCCAGATCCACCCTTGCTCGGGGGCTCGAGGAACCAATTCTTGAAACCTACAGTTCTACTGGGCTTCTGGTTCTCTCAAGGCCGAAGGCCCATTCTACCAGAGCCGTGGGTGCATCCTGGGCATTACGGCACCAGGCTACGGCTCAGCAGGTGTGTCAGGCACCCACCTGGTCGAGTCTACTTACTTTTACCAAGCATTATCAGATGCATACCTACGCTTCGGCAGACGCCAGCCTAGGTAGATAAGTCATTCAGGCGGCGGTTGGCCACCTGTAGGAGAGGGCCGTTTGACGGCCCTATCATGAGGTATTCTTTTACCCACCCAGGGATTGCTTTTGGACATCCCAATTGTCTGGGTCTCCCAATGGAGCGACAAAGAAGAAGGGAATTTTGTTTACTTACCGTAAATTCCTTTTCTTCTAGCTCCAATTGGGAGACCCAGCACCCGCCCTGTTTTCTCGGGGTTTTTCTGTTTTTTCGGGTACACATGTTGTTCATGTGGTATGGTTCAGTTCTCCGATGTTTCCTCGGATTGAATTGGTCTTTAAACCAGTTATTGGCTTTCCTCCTTCTTGCTTTGGCACTAAAACTGGTGAGCCAGTGATCCCACTGGGGGTGTATAGCCAGAAGGGGAGGGGCCTTACACTTTTAAGTGTAATACTTTGTGTGGCCTCCAGAGGCAATAGCTATACACCCAATTGTCTGGGTCTCCCAATTGGAGCTAGAAGAAAAGGAATTTACGGTAAGTAAACAAAATTCCCTTCTTTATACTTTTTTTCTCTTTTTTCATTCTTTTTGACTAATTCAACTTTATTTCTCAGTGTCTTGATCTCAAAAACGCATCTGCAGAAACGCAGGTGAAAACGCAGGTAAAAAGCGCTAAAAACGCACTAAAAACACGGTAAAAACGCATGCGTTTTTAGCGCTAAAAAATGGTCAAAAGCCATTTGGTCAAAAACCAAGGGAAGGAAAACGTGCAGAATAAACTGCAGGTACTCCGACGCAACGTGCGAACATAGCCTTATTGCGTCTGCAGCTCTAGAACTGATATGCAGTAGCTGAATGGTGGGGCAATGAGCCGATCGCTGCCTGTTCCACCATTGTATGCAAATGTACCCATGTCCTGAGGATGCAGATAGGATTATTTAGATGATGGAGAAGGCCTCCCACTTTACCTCTGGATCACAGGCTACATAGCAGCTATGTGATGCTGCAATTGGCAGTATGCTACTAGATAAGAATCAAGTAATTGTCTTGACAACTGTACTGTAAAGTCTCACAAAGCCGGATGTTAGGTCAAGTGGATCAGAGAAGCATTGGACAATTATGTTCAAACTTGTTACCAATGAGAGGAGCAGGGAATCCGCTAAGAAATCCTAACTGAAAATGGAAGAATATATTTACAGGACTCCGGTCCATCAGTCAGGTCAGTAATTTGTGACCATTGGATGGGAGCCCTGTAAATCTCCTCACCTCCCAGCATATCAGGCTCCTTTTTTTATTAGCTCTGGTGGCTCGATCCCACCACACAATGTCACACAGGTCCGGCTAATAAAAGGAGAAGGTAGAACTGCTGTGAGGTAAGTAGATTCTCAGGGCTGCCATCAACAGTTACATATTAAAAATCTGGTCGAATTGATGCCTAAGTTTTTATTTGGTACTACTTTGCCGATCCCTTACTCCTCTAATCTGCTATTTTCATTTTAGTCATGTGCAGTGTGTTTATTTACTGTATGTGATTTTAATATTCGTATAAATGAACTATATCCCATACTAAATAAAGGTTTATATTTGTATTTTTCATTTGCTTTGTATGAATTTGTTCTTCATGATGATATCCTGTAATTAGTTTTTATTATTCTTCATGGTTTGATATCAGGTGATATCTTCCTTGTTTCACAGGTAAGTTGTATACTGTTCTCAACATTGAAATTACAAAACTGTCTGTACAATCTGTGGCAAGTGGGAGGGGCAAAAATACTAGACAAAAAGTCATTTTTCAGCACATGAAACCTCAAACATTGACTTAAGTCTTTTGGGATGATTGTGCGATTCCTCCTGTTTGTTTACATTCCAGTTATCGCCACTTTTTGCAAATAGACGGGGACAGTATTCCTAAACTGAGAGACCTTCTTTATCACTTAGACAAACTGCTATGCGCATAAGCCAAGAAGACATTACAGTTCAATGTTGCGTGTCCCATTTGTTGGAAAAATGACAAGCAAACCTCTGCATTGACTGAATGTCAGATTTGAAGAATGCCACGTAATAATCTCAGGTCCACCAACTGCTACTAAACCAGACCAAGCTAATGGTGTCTTATTGACTTTACGTAACCCCTCTAAAAAGCCATAATGGTGAAGGAAGAATGACAATGAAGGCTGGAATAGAGTTATATCTTCTTCAGCGACGAATCCTGCTTTTGTGTTGGACGTAATGATAGTCAGAGATTAGTCTGGACACCTTGTGGGTAACGTCTTAAAAATGCCTTCACAAGAGAATGTCAAACCAGTCTCTACTACTGTGATTATGGTATGGTATAATGTACGGTATCGGAAGTACTCTATAATTTATACCAGGCACCTTAATGCCAGACCGCATGTTGCTCGTTCCATTGTGAGCAGTCTGCATTGACTAAACCTGCTACCATGGCCTGCAGCGTCTCCAGACTTCTCTCCTTTAGCTTAGACATTATTCTTCTGTAATTGCAAATGCAGGTTCCAGTAGCAGATTTTGGTTGGTGGTAATTTGGAGTTTCACATAGCTAAAATTGTTGACTCTCGTTTTCTACATCATTCCCTTCAATACTTGGTGCACTAGAAAGGTTACGGACCAGAGGAGAGGCTGTTGGTCCCATCATCGGAGGTGAATGCCACAAGATTAGTTCATTTATTTCATGCTGCCCACCCAGATTGGCCTGGTCCTTAGTGTCCAGATACCTCTCATAGAAGGGGGGATACTGTCATGGGTGACAGACAGTCATGTGGTTTCTGACTATAGAAGGTCACAGCGTTTGGATGCGCAAAATGCTCACTGACTTTCTATTGTTCCTGCTGTCTGTATTTATTGTAATAGGAAGCTTTCCTGCTGAATTTTCATATCTTCCCCTTTTAGACCCAGCAGGAGCTCACCTTCCACCCAGCTGCTGATCATCAGTATTCTCTTTGTGCTTAAATACTCCCTTCTTCCTTCTATTGGTGCTGGTGATATTATTCACTTCATTTTAGCTCAACTTGCAAGACGGTGGCTTGCGCTCATCTGTATCATTGCTGAAGCTTGCTGAACTCCTGCCTGTGTCTTCTGTGGATAAGTAGTTCATGCTTTTTCCTCTGTGTGTCCGCCTTGTGTCTTCTTTTAGCATTTAGTAGGGTTGATGAAGAGTTCATCCCACCCATTCCCTATTTAGGATCCAACAGTAATGTTGTGGAAAATAAGGGCTTTTCATCCCTGGAGGGGGATCACGAACAAATTTGCCATGAATAAAGAATGAGATCTAAACATCAAGAACAACTTTCCCTATCATCAAAGAGCAATTTGTTGAGGAACAATGCTTTTTCCAGCATGATGAAGATCATGTCACAAAGAAAAAGTAATAATTAAGTGGCTCAGTAGAAAAACATTACAAATTCTGGCTCAATTGACAAGAAACTTCCCAGAGAACCTGTGGTAATGTAATGCTAGCCAGGCAAGCACAGGATTAGTGGAGCCACAGGACCAAAGGTACAGATCTCTGGCCTGGAGGAGCAAATTAGAATGGCAACCGAGTCTTCGCTAAAGCCACCGGAAGAAGTGATAGACACACTAGTAGGCAGGCGACAGAGGGCAGACCCAGGGGATCAGTTGTACCTTAGTAGGCTGGAGCCACAGATATGGACACCGTCTCTGATAGCAGCAGAAGCCGGTGTCGTGGATTTGGCTGGGATGAATGTATGCATGTAGTTTCAGCGGCTGGTATGGAAAGTTACAGCAGCAGCGGCTGGTATTAGGGACAGCCGGTGTGAATAGTTTTGGCAGTGGAAGCGGATATTGTAGGAGCGACCAGAGAGGGTCCTTGCAGCACAAGCAGATATTGTGGAAGCAGCCGGGGTGGATAGTTGCAGCAGACTTGTTATGCGCTGAAACACAGATAGGAATCAGCAACAGCACACAGCAGTGGCAACACAAAGGACCTGAGAACTAGCAACATATATAACTCATTGCCGAGGCACTTCCCTTAAAAGGAAGGTGCCTTAAATACCTGATGCAGCTCAGCTATACTGAGAGGTACTTCCGGATCAGGGTGTACTGGCACTTTAAGAAAAGGGGTGGGCCTGCACGCACACCCTAGGGGTACTCCTGGCAAGCCAGTGCAGCATGCGCAGTGCCCCGGGAGACAGCAGCAGGAACTGAGGATGAAGCAGTCACCGCTGGACATTCAGGAAGATAAAAGTGCCAGTGTCTCCATCAGAGGAGGTTGGCAGAACAGTGAGACGATGCCGGTACAGGTATTACAGTACGTACCCCCCTTACAGCCACACTATTCCAGGAATCTCTTAAGGAGAAAAGCTGTATTAATATTCTCCCTTGGCTCCCATGAGTGTACCTCAGGGCCAAACCTCTTCCAGTCCACTAAGAAATAGGTTTTACCTTGGAAGCTTTTCACAGCGAGGATGGATTTTACCTCAAAGGTGATTTCATCACTAGCCAGAAGAGGTGAGGTACCTGGATCCCTGTAGTAATTGCTCAGGATGACGGATTTGAGGAGCAAGACATGGAAGGAGTTGGGAATTCAAAAGAAGCATGGGAGTTTCAACTTGTAGGACACCTCATTAATCCGCTGGAGCACCTCGAAGGGACCAATAAAGCAGGGACCTGACTTGTAGGAAGGCAATTTAAGGTGGACGTACCTGGAAAAGAGCAGTCTCTGGGCTGCAATAAAGGAGGATCAAAGTGTCTCTTGTCTGTATGCCTCTTCATAGGGATGTAGGACTGCTCCAAGGAGGAATTGGTTTTCGCCCAGATATCTGAGAAAGTTTTGAGGGAATCAGTTTCAGGATGCTAGAGTTGAGCGTCACTGGGAATGAGATTTTGGGTCACTGTCTATACACTATGTGAAATGGAGATGTGCCACCCCTGTGTCAGCAGCCGGGCTGCTCGGATCCGAATCCGCGGTGGCTCGAGGGGCGTCCAGACCCGGGGGTCGTGCGGCCACTCAAATGAAGGGGGTTGTTTACAAGGAAAGTTGTAGAGTTTGTGACGCCACCTGTGGTGTGTGGTAATGTGAAGTACCACCGCTGCAGTTGGAAGTACCCGGGGGCGATGGAGTGGGGCAGCCGGATGTTAGAACCCTCCACGGGTGGGGGGGATGCCCCAGGATTCGGTGATGGTGTTAGGGGGGTGCCATGGGGAGCGAAGAGGGACACTTTCGTACTCGCATAGTCCATAAAGCTGACACTGACAACTGGGTAAACCAAAGTTCTGGACAATGCTGCCGCTGAGGGGAGCTAGTTTGGGTCCCGTCCCCGATGGTGTTGCCTGATGATCTGTGACCTTCTCCCTGGCACTTAGTTTACTTCTTGGTTGACCCTGGTAGCATAAAACTAATCTGGACCCGCTCCCCAGTGTGGCTAACTGTGGGAGCTTGCTCTCAGGGTTCACGCTTGGGATTTCTGGACCATTTTGGTGGAAAGTCCTATCCCCTCGTTGCACTAGTACCCCGATTTTGGAGTGGGTGGAGAGCGGATCTTGAAGGCTCCGTTCTCATTGGGTAAATTGTCAGGTTGCCTGAAGCTACTCCTTGACCTAGGGTCCACGTACCCCGTCGTGCCCTGGTCCCAGCCCGGTGATGGTACAAAACATTTTTTGGAGAGACCCCGCATCACCAAGTAGGTGCTCAGGAGAAAATTTAAACAAAAAAGAAAAAGAACTCCTGCACGGCAGGAGATTCCAGGACAGATTCACTTTGGCATGAGACCTCTTCACAATACAAGGCGATAACTCCCCTCCAGCCATTACATGCGCAAGGTCCAATAGCACAGAAATTGACCTTGTTCTGATTCCTACGTTTAAACTCCCCCTTCTCTATACCTACAAGGTGGCATCTATTATGTTCAGGTCATTCTCCAGGCAACACTGGATCCCTGATATACTCAGGGCACTATTAACCCATTCCTTGATATTAATATTAGGACCCTGTCGTCCAAATTCTGGACTCACATACATCTCATTAAGCCTCTACAGGCTGTTGGTTACTATAATGAAACCCATTACCTGTGTACCTACTAATACACCTACCTATCATATACACCACCTAACCTTTTTACAGGTCATTCAGCGATAATTCCCTGTGAATTAACCCACATATTCTTTGTGTTAATCCATCTGATGGTCCGATTTTGATAAAGGCATGGGGCCGAAACGTCAAAAACTGTTTACGGACTGTTTTACACCTATCCCACTGAATAAAGAATCTATAAGAATATCCATTCCTTGTTTTTCTTATTGGGGTTCTATGAGTGCCGGAGCTCTTTTTCTTTTTTCTTTTCGGTGACGGTACAAGGCTGCCGGCTGTCCTCCTCAACAGTTCCGTGCCCCTTGTCATGATCCCCTGCGACCAGGGGTCCAGCTCCTACTAGGCCCAGACCACCGTCTGCCACCTAGTCGTTTCCAAGGAGCCCGGCTCCTGACCTCCTCAACCTTCACTCTCAAACTACACTCACTGACTGACCTACTCCTGACACTCCTGACCTCCCCTTACCGACCCCCAAGTTGGCGACCCTATTCCACTCAGGCCGTCCACTGGTGTGTCTGGTGGATGTGGTGCAAAGTGTACCTAGGACTTTAATTGGCTGTTGTAGGCAACACCGTGTAGTGGGGGACCCATTACCAAGGAGGAGGTGGATATTGCACAGAAGGGCAAATTGCACAATACCCTGTGACAACCTGATAGGCCAGGGCATCACAGAGACTTCGCGGAGGATTCCCTCATGTTATATGAGAACTCCGCCCATGGAAGGAACTTAACCCAGTCACTATGGTGCTCATTGATGAACTGCTGCAAGAAGTTCATCAAGATCTGATTCACCAGTTCCATTTAAAAGTTAGACTGAGGGTAGGCTGAAGAGAAGTCTAAGGTGACTTCCAGTAGTTTGCATGTGTCTCCCTCCAGAACTAAGAGGTAAGCTGGACACCTCTGATGGACACGATGTGGATCGGTAGACCATGCAGCGGGAAGATGTGTTGGAGCTAAGTGCTCAGGAAGCACTGGTGCAGAGGGAAACCTGGTGAGTGGTGTGAAATGGGCCATTCTCGAAAACCTGTCTACTACCACCCAGATGATGGTGCAACCAGAGGACATTGGCAAGTTTAAAATATGTAGCCAAGGAGCAGATGGCATCAGTAGAGGAATCAGTCACCCAGCAGGAAGCTTCTTTGGGGTCTTGTTGTAGGCATATGAGGAATAGGTCAAAACAAACTTCAGGACATCTTGTCGCTGCGTTGATCACCAATAATGCCGAGAGATCAGCCTAATGGATTTCTTCTGTCCAGCATGACCAGCCAGCTTGGAGGAAGGACCCCACTGAAGAACTCGCTTCCTATCTGCTTCAGAAACAAACGTCTTACCGGAAGGGACTTGACACACTTCTTCTATAGGAGCCACCGACAGCATCCTAGAAGGCTCGAAGATATGCTGAGGAATGTAATGAAGACCAAGGCACGGGAACTCCTTATAAATATCACAAAAAATATATTTTGATCCCTTCATACAAAGAAAAACTGCATATAGCAACATTTCAGCCATAACAAGGCCTTTTGTCAAGCCATAAAAATTTCATATAGTCACAACACAATGCAAGGTGCTTTATATGGAGGTTTGATTGTAGTTCACTGCCGTCGACCCTCAACCGGGCTGGTCTCTGTAGTCAGACTCATGACAATACTTGACACAATTTAAAAACATAAATCAAATACACATATCATGTAACTTAGGCAGCGGCAAGATTTTTTAAGGATTACTCTTGTTATCCTCTCTAACATATTTATCCATCTACTGTTTGATCTATGTTTTTAATTGTATTCTTAAATTGTATCTAGTATTGTCATGACTAGAAATGAGCGAACCTGTTCGGTAAAGGTTCGCCAATTTCAAATTCGATACGAGCCTAAGCTTGTTTATTTGGGCTTGGCAAACCCAAGCCCCTCCCACAAAAGTCGGTAATGTTCGTTTTTGTTTTCTGCCGCCGATTGCTGACGAAGTTTCTAAAAATGCTTTTTTAATTGCATTTTCTTCTTTTGGATAGGATTGTGGTGCTGTTTGATGTGGGGATGTTCAGGAGGCGAGGACTCTGGCCCAGGAGAAGCCAGATGCGTGTGGTGCCATTTTTTTCCTTAACTTTATTTGTGGATGTTGCTGCAGCCAATCACGGCATAGCAAACATCCACAAGGTTCATACAGAAGGACTTCTGTGATTGTCTGCCTTAATCAGATGTCCGGGTGCATATAAATCGCAGACATGTTGGCTTGGTGCCATTTTATGAAGGTGAAACGTTAGGGAAGGTGCTGCCGCTGGTGCTGCTAGACAGCCAGCTTAGCTAGGGGAAATATGCTAGGTAGTTCAGATAGATAGGAGAGTGATTGTTTAAAATAAGGTCATGCTTTGTAGGTGAGCTTAGCTACGGGTTTAATGCTACGTAGTTCAGATAGATAAAAGAGCGATAGTTTACTATAGGGACGTGCAGTGTAGGGAAAGGTGTGTGTGCCAGATATTGGCACATTCCATGATCGAAAAAGGGATTGGTACTTGTAGTGTCTGCTGAAGAGTTGCTAGTGAAGCATGTAAATAAGTATTGCTACATATTACTGGCTGCTGAAAAATATGCAAACACAGTCATAGGTCTTGTTACTTGTTAGTGCCTGGCCTGAAAAAATAGCAAGTGAAGTGTCTAAAAAGTGGTTCCTGGCAATTTTAATTGACTGGTGAAAAATCTGCAAACACAGTATTGTTACTCGTTAAGGGCACTTTATACGCTGCGATATCGCTATCGATATCGCTAGCGAGCGTACCCACCCCCGTCAGTTGTGCAAATCGCTGCCCGTGGTGCACAACATCGCTTACACCCGTGACACGGACTTACCTTCCCTGCGACGTCACTGTGGCCGGTGAACCGCCTCCTTTCTAAGGGGGCGGTTCGTGTGTCGTCACAGCGACGTCACATGGCAGCTGTCCAATAGAAGTGGAGGGGCGGAGATGAGCGGGCGGAATATCCCGCCCACCTCCTTCCTTCCTCATTGCTGGTGGACACAGGTAAGGATATGTTCGTCGTTCCTGCGGTGTCACACATAGCGATTTGTGATGCCGCAGGAACGACGAACAACCAGCGGCATGCACCACCAACGATATTATGAACAGGAGCGACGTGTCAACGATCAACGGTTTTTGACATTTTTGCGATCGTTGATCGTCGCTCCTAGGTGTCACACGCTGCGATGTCACTAACGACGCCGGATGTGCATCACTAACGACGTGACCCCGACGATATATCGTTAGCGATGTCGCAACGTGTAAAGCACCCTTTAGTGCCTAGCCTAAAATAAATCCTAGGGAACTATCTAAAAAGTGGTTCTGGGCATTTTTAATTGCCTGCTGAAGATTACGCAAACCTATTTATAGGTATTGGTAGTTAGACGTGTTTGACCGAAAAAGTTGCTAGGGAACTATCTAAAAAGTGGTTCTAGCCAATTTTAATTGACTGGTCAAAATTCTGTAAACAAAGTTATAGGAATTGTTACTTGTTAGTGCCAGGCCTAAAAAAAAATTCCTAAGGAAGTATCTACAAACTGGTTCTGGACAATTTTACTTACTTTCTCAAAATTACGCATTCATAGCTATACAATGCATCTGAACACCGAGAAAAATCCCCTAGTGTCTACAGGTGTAGACAGGGAACTAGGATACTCACCACAATAAGGCCTGTTTCAGACGTCAGTGATTCTGGTACGTATGTGCTAGTTTTTATATGTATCAGAATCACTGACACATGCAGACCCATTATAATCAATGGGTCTGTGCATAAATCAGTGATTTTTCACTGACTGTGTCGCCATGCTGCGTACACAAGTGTCTGTGATTGCCGCACAGAGACATGCCCTTTTTTTTTTACATCACTGATTTACCATGGACCACACTATGGTGTGGTCCGTCAAACACGTACCAGAAAAACACGGACATTGAAAATAAATAAAAACATTTTTAACTCCCCTTTTCCAGTGACGCTTCGTCTCTGCTCTCTGCAGTTTCCTGCCCGGCTCATTACTGTCGTGCATATTCATTATGCATGACACAGCCGACCCGGAAGTAACTGCAGAGGTGAGAGACACAGCGGCCGGATGCTGCACCACGGGACTCTTCAGTGCCACGAACAGCAGGAGCGAGGACAGGTGAGTTATGTCCATGTGCAATCACGGAGCATGGATAACGTCTCACGGATTGCACATGGACAACCCACGTATGTCGTGAATCACGGCACACGGATGGCCATATGCGTGTTTAACACGTCAGTGAAAAACATCTGTGTTTATAGGGGATTAGATTAGTGTTCATACGTGACGCCACTTGCGGTGTTGCAGCTATATAGATGGAGCCGCCGCTGCAGAATGTTACTACTGGGGCTGGTGTTAATTGCAGCCTGGATGGTAGGCCCTCCGCAAGCAGGGCCAGGCCTCAGAGGATGGGTGATATGATGGGCATCGGAAGAAGGTAGTCCACACTGAAGTTTAGTGCAACTGGTCTTTAATCACTGCTTGTTGGTGGTAACTGGTTACCCGAGGCTGGCTGGTTTCACCCCCAGGTCCCCTTCGTCCCAGTCCAAGTGTAGTAATCTAGTACCTTCTTTCCCTGCACCTGACTCTGGTAAATGGGTCCCCATGGTGGCATCTGGGGGTCCCCGTCCGGTGGTTTGTCCACTTCTGTCCGGCTGACGGTAGTGTGAACCCTGTGGTGTTGGAGTCTCTGGTCCTGTCCCTGGTTCTCCCTTTGCTACTGAGTCTTCGGATTTTTAGGGTCAGCGAGGTCCTTGATGGCCCCCTCACTGTGCAGGTGTTAACAGGTCGGCTTCGAGCTCTTTCCTGTCCTAGGTTCCTATACCCCATCAGTGTGTAGTTCCGGGAGTACTCTCCACCGACAACTACTCTCTTGGGTACCAGGTTACTGTTAACCCCGCGTCAGAACGTCTCCTCACGTCCACCTTCACTGCTCTCCTACTACTGTCCGACTCCTCTCCACAGTCTGCCACTCCAACCTGGTCAACTAGTGGACTGGACTGGCTCCACCTCTAGGCGGCCATCCATTGGTCCGACCCTAGCTTTGCACCATTGTATGGAAGATTGTTGGGGAAACTGGGATTACCTGGAGTTTTTGTGTGTTACCGGCACTGGTCTCCCGTGGCCCTGGTCTCCCGTGGCCCTGCATCCTTGTGGGGATGCAGAACCTTGTAGCACCCTGATGGCTTCAAGGGCGCTACAGAGGCCCTACCCCTTCATGTCATATGGGCATGACGTCAGCAAAGGTCTCTCTGTCCACTAGGATTTAGATGTTACCCTGCAGGTGGGGGGATGTGGACATTCCCCATTGCTGGGTGCAGGGGGCATTAAACCCCTTAGTGCTGGTGACATTTCTCTTCTCGTGCCCATATAACTCACTGATGGACGTTTCTTCTCTTTCTCTAGAGCCAGAACATCTCTTATTTCCAACTGATGTTGTTGTATCTGGATTATTTATAGGTCATATTTAATAGAAGGTTCTAAGAACATATAAATTATTAGTGACGATTCTTCTTTTCCAGTCATTCCTTTATGGTCTCCTTATAAGTCGCCTTCTGCATTGTCTCCCATTAGAGCTGCACTCTAATCTCTGCCATCCCATAGATCAGACCTGGGCAAGGGGCGGCCCGCGGGCCACATCCGGCCCGCCTACTCTCTGTGACCGGCCCGCCTGGCTCAGGGCGTCCTTGCTGGCCGGTCACTGATGAGGGCAATCTGACCTGTTGTCCGGAGCTCCAGGCTCCGGGAGGCGCGTGGTCAGATTGCCCTCATCAGTGACCGGGCAAATGCCGGGGCCCTGGAGAGCCGGGGGGGCTCACTCGGCCTCGTCAGTTCTGATGCCCCTTGGCCGGGGCCCACTCGCCTTAGTTCTGCTGCCCCCAGGCCGAGTTCCGGGGACCGCAGTCCTCGGCAGGAATCTGCGGCGCCGTCCCTTTAAGGAGCAAAGACTTCCTGGTTGAACTTCATCTGTGGGCGGAGCTACCGGCCGGCGTCCTGCTCATCCCACAGATGAGAGTTGCAGTGCCTGCCAGCGACCCCCAGCACAGTGCTTCTTTCCGGCTCTGTGTGGGCCCCCTCTCCACCGTGACCTGAGCGGTATGTGCCCTCCCCACCCCCCGATTTATGGGCCCTGGTGAGCTGTATGGGCTCTTCTCCCCCCCTAGATGTATTCCCTGCAAACCCCCCCCCCTCCCCGGTGCCGTATGTGCTGGGCCCCAGAGCCGCGTGTGTGTCTGTATGTATATATGTAGCAGAGCTATGTGTGTATGTATGTATATATGTAGCAGAGCTATGTGTGTATGTATGTAGCAGAGCTATGTGTGTATGTAGCAGAGCAATGTGTATGTATGTATATATGTAGCAGAGCTATGTGTGTCTGTATGTAGCAGAGCTATGTGTGTCTGTATGTAGCAGAGCTATGTGTGTCTGTATGTAGCAGAGCTATGTGTGTCTGTATGTAGCAGTGCTATGTGTGTATGTAGCAGTGCTATGTGTGTATGTATGTAGCAGAGCTATGTGTGTATGTATGTAGCAGAGCTATGTATGTAGCAGAGCTATGTGTGTATGTATGTAGCAGAGCTATGTGTGTATGTATGTAGCAGAGCTATGTGTGTATGTATGTAGCAGAGCTATGTATGTATATAGCAGAGCTATGTATGTAGCAGAGCTATGTGTGTCTGTAGCAGAGTTATGTGTGTCTGTAGCAGAGCTATGTGTGTCTGTATGTATGCAGCACAGCTGTGTGTCTGTAGGCATGTATAATGTGTATCTATGTATGTCAGTGTATATGGCTGTATAGATGTGTCCGTTCTATATGTATTTTTGTGAGTTTGTCTTTAAAAATGTATGTGTACGTATGTGTGTCTGCGTGTTGATGGGGCCCACTGGGACTCTTCCGCCCGGGGCCCACAAAAACCTGGAGCCGGCCCTGACCCTTATCACACGCTGCGTGTCGGGCAGGAAACAGAGGACAGATCCTGAAGCTCCGCACAGTGTAGGCAGCGGAACGCAGGAATCTCTCCTCTGTTCCTTGCCCGACACTTTTCTCTGTGACACACGCGCGCCCTGATATCGTCAGTACGGCGCGCGTGTGTCATTTGAAAAGTTCCCGCCCGGCAGGAGAAGCTGCAGAGGCGGGGGCCGTATGGAGAGAGGCAGCGGCGGGGGCTCCTAGGAATACAGTGTCGGCGCAGCCTGGCCATGTGAAGGAGAAGCAGCTCAGCGGGGGGCTCGTACGGAGGTGTCTGAGGACGGGAACAATAAGAAGAGAGGTGAGTGGTTACTAGTAACCTGCGGGGACAATGGGGGCGGGCAGGCGGGGGGCTGGGGGAGAGGGGTAACTTTTGACAAATATTTGGGGTGTAGTGGTTTAGTATATGGGAATGTAGTTTTACACGTGTGGTATATGGGGGGGTGTAGTGGTGTAGTTTTATAGGTGTGTAGTGGTGTAGTATAATACAGGTGTATATAGGAGTGTAGTATAATACTACACCCCTATATACACCTGTATTATACTACACCACTACACCCCTATATACACCTGTAATATACTACACCCCTATATACACCTGTATTATACTACACCCCTATATACACCTGTATTATACTACACCACTACACCCCTATATACACCTGTATTATACTACACCCCTATATACACCTGTATTATACTACACCACTACACCCCTATATACACCTGTATTATACAGGTGTATATAGGGGTGTAGTATAATACAGGTGTATATAGGGGTGTAGTATATTACAGGTCTATATAGGGGTGTAGTGGTGTAGTATATTACAGGTGTATATAAGGGTGTAGTGGTGTAGTATATTACAGGTGTATATGGGGTGTAGTGGTGTAGTATATTACAGGTGTAGTGGTGTAGTATAATACAGGTGTTTGTAGTGGTGTAGTATAATACAGGTGTAGTATATAGGAGTGTAGTATAATACAAGTGTAGTATATAGGGGTGTAGTGATGTAGTATAATACAAGTGTAGTATATAGGGGTGTAGTGATGTAGTATAATACAAGTGTAGTATATAGGGGTGTAGTGATGTAGTATAATACAAGTGTAGTATATAGGGGTGTAATGATGTAGTATAATACAAGTGTAGTATATAGGGGTGTAGTGATGTAGTATAATACAAGTGTAGTATATAGAGGTGTAGTGATGTAGTATAATACAAGTGTAGTATATAGGGGTGTAGTGATGTAGTATAATACAAGTGTAGTATATAGGGGTGTAGTGATGTAGTATAATACAAGTTTAGTATATAGGGGTGTAGTGATGTAGTATAATACAAGTGTAGTATATAGGGGTGTAGTGATGTAGTATAATACAAGTGTAGTATATAGGGGTGTAGTGATGTAGTATAATACAAGTGTAGTATATAGGGGTGTAGTGATGTAGGTTATCACAGGTGTAGTATATAGTGATGTGCTGCAGTTTATTACAGGTGTAGTATATAGTGATGTAGCATATTACAGGTGTATATAGGGGTGTAGTGATGTAATATATAGTGGTATAGTATATAGAGGTGTAGTTTATTACAGGTGTAGTGTATACTGATGTATATTACAGGTGTAGTATGTGGCGGGTGTAGTGATGTAGTATATGGGGATTGTGTGTGTATGTATACATTGTGTGTATGTGTATATATATTATACACGCACAGTATATATGCGTGTTTGTGTGTATATATATATATATATATATATAACCGAGTTAATTATATTAGTCCGGCCCTCTAAAACCATCCCAATTTCTCATGCGGCCCCATGGGAAAATTAATTGCCCACCCCTGCCATAGATCATGACTAGAGAGGAGTGCTCTCGTCTCCTGGGGAATCCTCTCTGCAGTTGTATATATCGGACTTGCTTCTGTCACGGTTTCTTCAACATTTATAATTGTTATCATTAATGACTCCTTGAAAATCCTCTTCATGGCAGCTCCCCACGACCCTCTTAGATACTGCACTCGTTATTCTTATTTCTGGAGTCCCTGTGCCCTGAGCAGCTCCAGTACTGATAATCTCCATCACTACAGCGGCAGCAGAATCCTGAATCATTGTGAGATGGAGAGTGCTGCTCTATCACCCCAATCTGTCACATTCCCTGCCACAGAGTTTGGGAGTCAATAAGGTATTAATTATTTTTTGCCGTCTCCCTCTCCTGACAAACTTCCATTAAGTGACATTAGTAAGTACACAATGTAACAGTCTACAGAGATTTTCAAACAGTCCATGGGCATCAGAGGTCTTCTCCAGAGATTTCTAGACTCAATGGGAGGAAAGCATCTGCACCGATGACCAAAATCTTTGTCAGTTGGATCCGGGGTCATTAGAAGTGGAGAGTCAAGACTCTTGTCACCAGACATTGAGCCCCAGAGGTCAAGGTGATGAGGAGACTCAGATACCTGAGGGGCAGGTGTACTGGACTGTGGTGTCACGGTAGGAAGAGGATGATGGTGACTGTCAGGGCAATGAGTGGAACAACAAAGAGGATGACGATGAGGTTGGAGAACCCAGAGGCCCACAGCTGAGTAGCTCAGCAGAAGACGAGGATGATACGTTGGCAATTCCCGCACAAATACGTAGTAATTCAACCATGAAGAGCAATGCATCCTACACCCCAACTCTGGCTGTGACCAGCAGTGGTCGCGGGTCTGCAGTTCACAGGAAGGTTGCCTCGCCTGGGCCTTTTTTGAGACTGCAAAGGAGTACCGAACTTTCGTTATCTGCCAACTTCATAAACAACAACTCAGTAGAGGCAAAAATTCTAATAATTTGACTCCTACATGTATGAACCAACACATGATCTACCAACACACGTTATTCTGGCAATCCTTCTGTGCTAAAATGCGGCCTAGCGGGAATCCCCAATCACTGTCCGCCCTATCAACCAAGTCTGCTGCTTCTTCCTTCTCCGGCTCCGTTGAAAGTGTTCTCACACAGGTCTCTGTCCGCCGAACCTCCATTTGCTTACCCGCTACAATCGGGGTGAGTGGGAACCTGTCATCTGTTGTGGAACTGCACCTGACTGGTGTTTTTAACCGATGTCAGAAACTGAGCATACCACATCTGTTTCAATCCATCATAACATCTCTGGCTACACCTTGTTCCCAGTCCACCAGTATGTTGTGTACACCCTACTCCACCCTCTCTCAGCCAGCCCTCAGTCCCGCAGTTGTGGTCATGTGACGCCCTAGCCTATCAGGTCATCACAGGGTATTGTGCAATCTGCCCTTCTGCACAGTATCCACTCCTCCTTGGTTACGGATCCTGGTTCTTTGGTGTTGCTAACAGCTTAGCCAGTCAAAATCCTAGAAACACTTTACACTGAACCCACCAGACACACCTTTGGGGGGCCTGAAGGGAATAGGGCCGCCCATATGGGGGTTGGTAGGGTAAAGTGGGAAAGTGACAAGAGAGTGAAAACAGGAGTGAAAGGAGGAAGAGGTGGAAAGTGACTCTCTGGGAGAGAGAGGTCACTGGTCCGGAGCAGGGCTCCAGGAGTTTATGAGGTGGCAGACGTTAGTCTGGGCCTGATAGGAGCTGGAACCCCGGTCGCAGGGGATTGCATCAAGGGGCACGGACTGCCGAGGAGGGCAGCCGGCGATCTTGAGCCATCACCGGGCAGGGGCCAGGGCACGACGGGGTACGTGCACCCTAGGCCAGGAAGTAGCTTCACGTGTCCCGGTAATTTACCCGACGGGGGTGAAGACTTCAAGATTCATCCCCAACCCGCTCCAAAATCGGGGTACTAGCGCACCGATGGGATAGCACTTTCCCAAATACAGTCCAAAGAAATCCTACGCGTGAACCCTGAGAGCAAGCTCACTCCGTTAGCCATACGGGTGAGCGGGACCTAAAAAGTTTCAAGCTTAAGAGTCCAACTAGTGAGAAGGTGCCACGGAAAAGGCCACAGCCTAACAGCAACACCAAGGGAACGGATCCCAGCGTGCTCCCTCCAGCCGCAGTGGTGCTCAGAATTCTGGTTTACAGAATTCGGTGGTGTTATTCCTGGACTGAGTGAGTACGTTGAAAAGCCCCTTTTCCTCTAGCCAACGGCACCCCAAAAATCAAGACCTGAACGGCCCCGGGGCACAAACCCCCCTATCCACGGAGGGGTTAAACACCTTGCTGCTATAGAACCGCCACCGGGCTCCCCCACCAACAGCAGCGGTGGTACACCATCTTACCACACACCATGGGTGGCGTTACAAACTTTCTAATCCCCTGTACATACTCCCTCCCTCTTCTCTTTTAATTCGAGTGTCCGCGCGGACCCCCGGGTCTGGAGACCCCTCGAGCCTCCACGGCTACGGATCCGAGCGGCTCGGCCGCTGACACGGGGGCGGTACAGTCACGTAAAATATTATTTCCTCCTACACATGCCAAAGCTCAGAGCTTGAACTTCACCATATCTAAACTGTTGGCCATGGAAATCCTGCCTTTCTGCATAGTGGATACAGACGGTTTCCAAAACTTGATGGCCCTAGTATCAGCTAGCCATTCGCTATTACTTCTCTATTGAACAGGAGGTATGCGAGCAAGGGACTGCTCCACAAGTTTTGGAATCCCCAAGGCTTGTGGGACAAACATCTGTATCTACCACTACCTCCACTGCTTCTGCTTCCTCTAGGGCCTCCACTTGAGCCATTAAACTCTCCCTTAATGTAACACATGTTCCAACAGTGCAGAGAGAATCCCCTCCACCTCCATACAGCGCAGCCAGGGCTCACTGCAATCAGGCAGTGTTGAAATTAAAATGCATTAGAGAACGCCATTACACAACTGAAGAGTTGTGCACAGCTATCCGTGCCTAGTTAGAGCAATGCCTGTCTTCACTGAACCAGGAGCCAGGGAAGGCCGTGTGCGATAAAGTGCAAACCTGGTGGTGGCCCTATCCCGGCTCAATATCTCACACGTGCCTTGCATGGCTCACATCCTCAACTTGGCTGTACAACAATTTCTAGGCCATTATTCCTTCTTAGATGCGTTGCTGCAGAAGACACAGTTGCGGTGTGCTCACGTCCGCCATTTGCACCTCACAGTTAATTGACTTTCATCACTACAGAGGCCTTTTGGCTTACTGGTTAACTGGTTTATATGTGACGTGCTAACATGGTGGAATTCCACTCTTCTGTGGTTGCTGCAAAAACCCTAGTGCAGTATGTCATGATGCATAGTGTGGGCCAACGTGGTCCAGTCGTGGAGCAAATCATGCTTGCGAAGTGGGCACAAGTAAAGTACCTTTGCACCCTTCTGCAGAGTATCAAAGTGGCTTCTAAGATGGTTAGCACTGATGATGCTATAATCAGCATCACTATTTCAGTCATCTACAGTACATGCTGGACCAAACTTTGATAAGTCCGCGGGAGAAGGTTGTGGTCCCATAAGAAGAGAACAGAAGCAGAGGAGGATGCGGAAGGGAGACAAATATCTGTAAAGTCCAGTCTGTCATCACACAGCCAGGTGGCTGTGAGGGTGGAGTACAGCGATTGAGGAGGGCTCATGGCACCAGAGATACTGTATGTGAAGGTGCAGGAGCTGAGGAACAAGTGGAGGAGAACGAGAGGAAGAGGTGATGGGTGCACAACAGTCAAAAGATAAAGAAGATATTGATCCCTTGTCTGTTATCCATGGTTGGTGGGAGGAGAAGGAGGAAGCAAGCTTGAGTGTTACCCCACCACCAACACACCGTGGACTTGGACCTCACAGAAACGTCCGACACATGAGCGCCTGCTTACTGTACTATCTGCAACATGATTCCAGAACTGTTAGGATTAGACATAGTGCTGACTCCAGGATTGCCACTGCATTTGATCCACTGGACAAGAGTTAATTTTGGCAGAGGCTTCCACCCTAGGAAAGGGACACGTACATGCTGGAGTTTCAAAACCGACTTGTACACAATTTTATGAGTGGTTTTCTCCAAGACAGCAATGAGATACACAGTGTGCATTGCCGTTCTACACTTCCAACCCCAGGAACGTCAAGTCATCATCACAGAAACACATTTTTTTAGACCATACTATACAGCAGCTGAACAGAGTACAAGCCTTACACATAGTAAATGACTGGAGAAAATGGTTCTGGAGTATCTAAAGCTCAAAATCGATGCGATTGGGTGGGTTGGACAATTTTACATTTTGATCTTCAAAAATGGAAGAGTGGCCTGAGCTCGCCAGTTACACCTTGGAGGTTTTGTCATGCCCGGCAGCCAGCGTTCTCTCAGAACGTATCTTCAGCATTGCTGGTGGTGTCCTGATGGATAAGCGCATCTGGCTGTCCCCTGAAAGTGGACCGCCTAACTTTCATCAAAATAAACAAGTCATACATCTCTAATGACTTTTCTACCCCAGTCACAGATTATGCAGACTATGTGATGGTGTAGTTATCAGTTTGCTGCATTGATCTCGCATTATTGCAGTCTGACACCTTTGTCATGACTTCTGTGGCTGCTGTTGCTACTGCTGCTGATGTTATTAACAAGTGCCTTGGTGGTGCAATAATCAAATAGTGTGTCCACTGCTGTGAATTATACAATTTGTTTATATATATATATATATATATATATATATATATACATATATGACTGAAGCACCTAATATTCCTCCTCCTTTTGCTTCCTCCTGAGTCACGATGACCAGCCCTTTCTGATGCATTGTCCATATCTGACTGCAGTACTAAGACACTATGGCTACTGTCCTGCTATCTGTTTCTAATTTTTGGATATGTGGAGATTCCAAGATGGGTCTCCAAGTTGTATCTTGTGTGTAGTGGCAGGGTTCTCATAGCAACAGGGCCTACACCTGTCACTCATCTATCCACTCATCCACTTCTTGATTTGAAAGCTGTGAATGCTAGGCGAGACTCTGTATCGTGTATGGCCCATGCTTTACTGCAGCGCTAGGATACTAAGGGTACTGTGGGGCAATTGAAGTCAGTGTCCTGCTGTCTGCCCATAATTTTTGGAAAAGTGGAGACTCCAAGATGGGTCTCAAGGTTTTGTCTTGTCTGTAGTGGCAAGGTTCTCAGAGCACCAGTCACTCATCTATCCACCCACCTCTTGATTTGAAAGCTGTAAATGCTGGGCTAGCCCCTATGTGGTGCATGGCCCATACCTAACTGCAGCGCTAAGACTCTATGGTTACTGTGGGCCAATTGATATCACTGTCCTTCTATCTGTCTCTAATTTTTGGAAATGTGGAGACTCCAAGATGGGTTTCCAAGTTGTATCTTATCTGTAGTGACAGAGTTCTCAGAGCACTAGGCATACACCTGTCACTCATCCATCCACTAACCTCTTGATTTTAAAGCTGTAAATGTTGGGTCATACCATGTGTGGTGCATGGCCCCCATCTGACTGCAGCGCTTGACACTTTGGATATTGTGAGGTCTTTGATGCCACTGTCCTGCTTTCTGCCTCTAATTTTTAGAAATGTGCAGACTACAAGATGGTTGTCCAAGTTGTATCTTGTCTGTAGTGGTAGGGTTCTCAAAGCAACAGGCCTACTCCTGTCACTCATCCACCTCTTCATGTAAAAGCTGTAAATTCTTGGCCTGACCATGCGTCATGTATGTGTCATGGTCTTCTCTGCCTAAAAGTTTTTCACAGGCTCAGGCCACACACTTTAAAAGGGTTTTGTTTCTTTTGGTACACGAGGGGTTACTTTCAGTTTTGTTGCTGTAGATTCTGCCAGTCAGCTCAGCTGTACCTGCTAATGTCCACTTCCAGCCTGGATAAATACCCCCTGCTTCCAGCTGCAGCTTGGGTCATACTGGACCCAAAAAGGTAACGGCCGGTTATTATGCCCCAGGAACACAGGGCAACCTATACTGGCCCGAAGGCTGGGGCCCCTGTGTGTAACGCCTGCCTGGATCAACAGGCTCAGGGGGGATGTAATGGACAGACTAGAGCGAAGCCACTCACCAAGCAGGACCCCCAGAACCCTGAAACCCTTTAACCCCTATACAGGGATTTGGAAGTACACAGGGCCCTGGAGATCACTACCTGTGGAAGGCTGCAGTCCAATGAGAGTAGTCAGGCAGGGTCAAACCAGGAATAGCAGAACAAGGACAGAATTGGCAGACAAGGACGTAATCAGAAAACGGAGCAGAGGTTAAATCCGGATCGGGCAGTGAGGTACAAAAACAGCAGGCAGAAGGGTAGTCAGAAAACATGCAGAAGTCAGCACACAGGAATCACAAAACAGAATAGGGCGGACCAGGAGCCAGGAAATCAGAACTATCTCTGGCAGTGGTCATGTGACAGGAGAGGGCATAAGAAGGGTGTGGTGTCTTCCCATTGGCTGTAGCTGAATGCTGGCAACTTCAGCTGGAAGACAAATGCCACCCACAGTCAGCCAGCGGTACTGCAGATCCCAAGATAACCCAGCCCAGTGGATGATCGGAGCCTGCGTCCACTGATGCTGCTGGCATCAACTCCTCTCCCATCACCAGTACCATCCACGGCAGGAACACCGCGTCGCCTGGCAATCGGAGCAGAAGTCGCTGGAGCAGACTCCGGTGGTGACGTAACACTGTGCTTATGCTCATACCCGGAGGTACCCATGAAGGTAGGGAGTAGTGATGGGCGAACCCAAGCTGTAAGGTTCGGGGGTTCGTACCGAACACATAGTGTTCATGCACACGATCCTGAACACAAGCTTTCCTGGGAAGCTCATGTTACAGTTTGGGTCCAGGGGTTGTAAAAAAAAAAAAAAAAGCATATTATTAAGAAACATTATGATCATACTTACAGGTCCCACGACGCGTCCTGCAGACTCTCTTTTGCTTCCTCGTCCGATCATTGCTGTGCCCCCCGGCAAGCAACACTTACTAAAGGACCTTCCATGGCGTCAAATCCATGCGACCAGTCTGGTGTGAATGTTGTACAGGTCACATGGGTATGACGTCATCAAAGGTCTTGTTAACCGAACTTTGACTGTCACTGTGTGAGTTTCGCATCGGCATCACCCGGTACGGCCGCACACTCTCCTGACAGGAGCGGTCAGCTGCATGTATTTCTGTGCAGCTGAGGTTCTCGTGTCCGGAGAGTGTCAGTCCATGTGGGGTGATGCCGATGCGAGATTGCACGAGTCATACGCAAGTGGAACTCCGGCCTCTGTGTCAGCCTTCTCACTCTGTATAGATGCTTGTCTGTACAGAGTGATGAAGCAGAGCTGACAATGCTCTCTCTGCTTCTCACTCTGTATAGACACTGTCTGTACAGAGTGATGAAGCAGAGCTGACAATGCTCTACCTGTTGACTACATCGTTCTATGGATTTTTTTAATAATAAAGATGGAGTCTCTAAATGTTTTTTTGTTTTTTGTAATAAAAAAAAAAATCTGTGTTGTGTTTTTTTTTTACTGTTTACTATAAATTCATGGTGACCATGTCTAATTTGGCGTGACACCATGAATTTCAGGCTTAGTACTAGCTGAGAATATAAAGCTGGTATTAACCCCTTTATTACCCAGTGTGCAACCCCCATCAGGACCGCTGGACAAGCCGGTTAAAGCGCCTGAAAATGGCGCTAAGAAACAATGCTGGTACTAAGCCCGAAATTCGTGTCATGCCAAATTAGACATGACCACCATGAATTACTAGTAAAGAAAAAAAAACACAACACATAGAATTTTTATTAGAAATAAAACAAAAATACATTTAGAGACCCCATCTTTATTATAAAAAAAATCCTTAGCCCGACGTAGTCCACAGGTACAGCAATGTCAGCTCTGCATCATCACTCTGTTCAGACAGCATCTATACAGTGTCAGAAGCAGACTGACAGTGAGGGTATGATTCCACTTTTGTCTCACATTGCATCACCCCACATGGTCTGACGCTCTTAGAACCGAAGCGCCTCAGCTGCATAAAAATAGATGCAGCCGACTCGCTCCTGTCGGGAGAGTGTGTGCTGTGCCGGGTGATGCGATGCGACACTCGCACAGTGACAGTCAAAGTTCAGTTAACAGGACCTTCGATGACATCATAGCCATGTGACCAGTCTGTAAGCCAATGTCTGTACAACAGTCACACCATACTGGTTACATGGCTATGACGTCATCAAAGGTCCTTTAGTCAGTTGTGTGTACCAGGGGGCATAGCAATGATTGGACGCACAAGTAGAAGCGGCCGGGAGACAGAGTCTGCAGGACGCGTCGCGGGACTTGTAAGTTTAATGAAAATGTTTATTATTACCTATATTCTTTATTTTACAGCCCCCCATCCCATAACTGTAAAACCTGATTTCGGTGTTCAGTCGCAAGTTTGCGTTATCTCAGAACCCGAACTCGATCTTTACAAAACGTTCGGGCGAGGCTCCCAATCCCGAACAACGGGGGGGTTCGCCCATCACTAGTAAGGAGGTTTGGGCTCCCAACCTAGCCCTCACTCCTGTCCTAGCCCTGATCAGAATGTCCCCTCCTCACCCACCACCCAAAGACCCAAAGTGACAGAACAGGGCAGGAGAAGCCCAAAAAGCCCACCAATACGAACACCAAAAAGGGGTAATAACAACTCACACACCACAGGGAAAACACACAGGGATGTACAGGTACTGAGAAGGGAAAAGGGAAAGTACCAAAAACAGGGTAACACTTCCACACAAGAAAGCACAGACCACAGCAGCAGCAAGAAACATCTGTCCACCTACGAGCCCAGGTCCATAATAATTCTGCATAACCGGCATCTTCTGATGGAAGCGCGGTGGGTATTTATCCAGGCCAAAAGCGGACATAAGCAGGAACAGCTGAGCTGCCTAGCAGAGTCAGCTGCTGCAACAAAACTGAAAGTAACCCCTCGTGTGCCAAAAGAAACAAAAACCATTTAAGGTATGTAGCCTGAGCCTGTCAAAAACTCTCAGGCAGAGAAGACCGTGACAGTATGGCCAATTCTTGACTGCAGCGCTAAGATACTAGGGGTACTGTGGGGCAATTGATGCCACTGTCCTGCTGTCTGCCCATAATTTTTGAAAACGTTGAGACTCCAAGATGGGTCTCCAAATTTTGTTTTGTCTGTAGTGGAAGGGTTCTTAGAACATCTGTCATTCATCCATCCACTCAACTATTGATTTGAAAGCTGTAAATCCTGGGCCAGACCCTGTGTTGTGCATGGCCCATACCTGACTGCAGTGCTAAGACACTGGGTACTGTGGGCCAATTGATGCCATTGTCCTGCTGTCTGCCCATATGTTTTGAAAATGTAGAGACTCCAAAATGGGTCTCCAAGTTGTAGCTTGTCTATAATGGCAGGGTTCTCAGAGCAAATGGCCTACTCCTGTCACTCCAGCGATATTTCTTATGTTAATAGTCTAGTAAGTTAATGGCTGTGCCACAACAGTGTGGCCCCGCTGTAAAATGGTTTGAGATGTTTTCTATGTTATCTATGCCTTTTTTGGGGGGCCACTCATTCAATTCAATGGGTTTTGATTATGATTGTCGAACTGTTTATTGAACACAATTGCATTTGGCGAACACAAACCAAACTGAAAAGTGGTGAAAGAGGGTGCTTTTTTCTTTTATTTCAAGTAAAGGATTTTTTCAGTGTTTGTGTTTATTTACTTTCACTTACAGATTAGTAATGGGGGGTCTCATAGATGCTCCCCATTACTAATCTAGGGCTTAGCGGCAGCTGTGGGCTGTTATTAATCCCTTATTACCCTGATTGCCACCACACCAGGTCAAATCGGGAAGAGCCGGGTAAGGCCTGATGCGCACCCTGTGTTTTTGCTGCATTTTTCAGGTGCAGTTTTGGTACCAAAACTGCATGTGTTTCCTTCCCCAGCAAAGTCTATGAGATTTCCTTTTTGCTGTGCACATCTTGCAGGTTTTTTTGGGCTGCAACTTTGTGGTGACCACAAAGATGCAGCATGTCAATTCTTTGTGTTTTTTTTGCCAGCGTTTTTGAGCCCTTCCAGGCATAGATTATAACTAAAAAATGCATTAGACAAAAACGCATTACTAATGCATCAAAAACACATGCATTTTTTGTGTGTGCTTTTTTTGCCCGGGATGTGTTTCTGTGAACACAGGCTGAATCTTTGTGCTGACCACAAAGATGCAGTGTGCGCATATAGCCTTAAGCACTGGGCTTGTTGCATATAATGGATGTAGCAATTCCGGGTGGCTGCAGTCTGCTATTTTTAAGCTGGGGACTCCCAATAAGCACCTGTCATCCTAACCTAAGAATATGAGCCCCCAGCTGTCGTGCTTTATCTTAGCTGCGTATCAAAATTTGAAAGGCCCACACGCTGATTTTTTAAATTTATTTATTTTTTTTAAAAAGCCATATATGGTTCCTCTTCTTTTGATACACAGCCAAAATAAGCGCATGGCTGGGGGCTGCAACCTGTATCCATGGCTTTACCTGTGCTTGTGTCAATACAAGAGTGACCCTACATCATTTGTTTTATTTATTTTTTTTAAACCAAAATGTTTTTATTAAAGATTTTATACAATGCAAAAATCATGCACATTTGGGGTCAACATAACCCCAAAATCCCCGTCGCTCCCTCCCCCCAAATGGGAAGCCAAAGAAAAACAATCACATATTTTAATTGTACACCACCTGTGGTGTATGGATGTCGTAGTTCTCTATAGGGAATACAATGATCGGTGGTCAATGGTATATCAGAGGTTCGGGGTCATCCGCATTCTTTTTTGTTTTTCCAATTTAAAGTTTTATTGAATTTTCAAAAGCATATATGAAAAGAACACAAATCCATGTTGTAACAAATAGCACTCATCGAAAGTCTGAGCGACAACAAACTGTCATGGGCTTCATAATGGAATATAAATGATTGCAATAATACATGGATAATCATTTTAAACCGTAAAAGATAGTAAAACAAAAAAAAGAGGCAAAGAAGAGTGGCAGTCATGAGGTGTAGGGAAGAAAGAGCAGGTCGGAAAAAGAGGAGAAAGGATAGGAAGTAGGATGCAGCGACCAGGACTGATACATTGTCTGTTGGACCAAGACTTGTCAAAAGGGTGGTATATTGTCTGAAGAAAAGGGTGGCCAGGGTACCTGTCCTCCGGGAGTTAGATTAGTTCCAGGAATTTTTTACCAGACAGGAATGATTCCCACTGAAACAATTTGGTGGCTGTCTCTACTGTCTGCCCGCGTGACTGGGCCATCACCATTTCCATTCGGTGAATCAGATTCACCTCCATTACCCACTCATCTAGTGTAGGGGTGGTAAGATCCTTCCAATGTCGTGGAATCACTGTCTTGGCAGCCTGAAGGAGGTGGCCTAAGATGGATTTTGTATACACCTTTTCAGATATGTTAAAGATATACAGTAAAACTGCTTCTGGGCGGCTTGGGACTACAATCCCGGTGACCTCTTGAATGGCTACTAGTACTTTGTTCCAAAAGACCGACAAGCTCGGGCAGTAACACTAGATGTGTGACATGGTGCCCCCCTGCGCTCCACAGCGCCAGCACGTATCAGGAACTTCGGGACACCCCGCATGGACAGATGCTGGGACCCTGTGCCACCTAGAAAGGATTTTATAGTTGGTTTCTTGCATCCTGGGTGGCCACCACGGACCTGTGGGTCAGACAGAAACATGGCTCCCATTGATTCCTAGGGAACGTCTGATTGAGCTCTGCTTCCCATGCCGCACAGAAGCGATGGGGGGGGACGTCTCTGCTGCGCTTGTCATAAACTTATATACCTTTGTTATTGCATGGCGCGTATCAGAAGACCCACTACAAAGGTTTTCAAAAGGTGTTTGGGGCAGACGGTGGGCCATGACAGTGTCCTGGGAGGTTATGAAGTGTTTGAGTTGGGCATATTCAAAATGGAACCGCAATTTGAAGTTGCGATTCTCTACAATCTCCCGGAGCGGAAGGAGGGATCTCCCCGGGGCCACCTGATTTAATCTCAGGGGGTTTAGTTTCGTGCTGCCCAGAAAATTGTTGGACGATGCTCCCGGTAGAAACTCTGGATTGTCAGTTAGTGGCATAAGGGGTCCTCTAGGCTGGATCATGAGATTGCGTGATGACATAGAGTGTATCGTTTTCAATGTTTGTTTGGTGCTATAGGACATCTCAATTTTATATTTGGTGAGGAGAGGCCAGGTCCACGGCAGGGTCGGTATTGATAAAGGGCATAGATCCTGCGCCAGGCAAACCCAAAGCTTAGACCCAGAGCAGTTCAGAAGGTCCAGGACCCTGGTGTAAGCGGCTGCCATATAATACCGCCTACAAATCGGGCAAATTCGCTCCTCCCGCGTTCTTGGTCCTAGTTAAGACGCTGCATCTCAAGCGAGCGCGTTTCTTTGACCAAACAAATTGACTGAATAAGCGTTGTATCTTGGCCCAATATGCTGCCGGGATGTAGACCGGAACCGTCTGTATTAACCCCTTCACCCCCGGCCACTAAAACACCCTAATGACCGGGCCATTTTTTGCAATTCTGACCAGTGTCACTTTGACAGGTTATAACTCTGGAAAGCTTTAACGGATCCTGGCGATTCTGAGATTGTTTTTTCATGACATTATTGTACTTCATGTCAGTGGTAAATTTAGGCCGATATTTTTTGCGTTTATTTGTGAAAATTTAGGAAATTTTGCGAAAATTTTGAAAATTTCGCAATTTTCAAACTTTGAAAATGTATGCCCATAAATCTGAGAGATATGTCACACAAAATAGTTACTAAATAACATTTCCCACTTGTCTACTTTACTTCAGCGCAATTTTTTTTTCGTTAGGAAGTTAGAACGGGTCAAAGGTCATCAGCAATTTCTCATTTTTCCAACAAAATTTACAAAATAATTTTTTTTAGGGACCACATCACATTTGAAGTGACTTTGAGAGACCTAGGTGACAGAAAATACCCAAAAGTGACCCCATTCTAAAAACTGCACCCCTCACACTGCTCAAAACCACATCCAATAAGTTTGTTAACCCTTTAGGTGCTTCACAGGAACCAAAGCAATGTGGAAGGAAAAAATGAAAATTTTACTTTTTAACACAAAAATGTTACTTTAGCCATAAAATTTTCATTTTTACAAGGGAGAAAAGAGAAAGTGCACAATACAACTTATTGTGCATGTTCTCCTGAGTACGCTGATACCCCATATGTGGTAAAAATCAATTGTTTGGGCGCACGGCAGAGCTCGGAAGGGAAGGAGCGCCATTTGAATTTTTGAACGCAAAATTAGCTGCACTCATTAGTGGACGCCATGTCGGGTTTGAAGACCCCTGAGGTGCCTAAACAATGGAGCTCCCCCACAAGTGACCCCATTTTGGAAACTAGAGCCCTCAAATAATTTTTCTAGATGTTTGTGATATGTGGTGGAAAGTAATTGTTTGGGCGCATGGCGGGGCTCAGAAGAGAAGGAGCGCCATTTGACAGCAAAATTGGTTGGAATCATTAGCAGACGCCACGTCACGTTTGGAGACCCCCTATGGTGCCTAAACAGTGGAGCTCCCCCACAAGTGACCCCATTTTGGAAACTAGAGCCCTCAAATAATTTTTCTAGATGTTTGGTGAGCACTTTGAACACCTGGGGGCTTCACAGAAGTTTATAGCGTTGAGCCGTGAAAAGAAAAAATTGTTTTTTTACCACAAAACGGTTGCTTCAACTAGGTAGCTTTTTGTTTCACAAGGCTATCAGGAAAAAATGCACCATAAAATGTATTGTGCATTTTCTCCTGAGTACGCAGATACCTCATATGTGGTGGAAAGTAATTGTTTGGGCAAATGGCGGGGCTCAGAAGAGAAGTAACACCATTTGACTTTTCAAACGCACAGACGCAGTGCACTGATAGGCCGCTGCAGGACGCACGGTCGGATGCGATACAAAAAGCGTCGGGGATACGTAAAAGAAAAAGTCACACCAAAAATTGACCATGGATGCAGATAAGTTATGTGCATCCCTGATCAGCGCTTGGCGGGACGCACGGACGGATGCGATACAAAAAGCGTCGGGGATACAGGAAAAAAAAAAAGTCACGACAAAAATTGAGCAGGGATGCAGATACGTTATCTGCATCCCTGATCAGCGCTCAGCGGGACGCACGGAAGGATGAGGTGTAAAAATGGACAGGGGATACAGAAAAAAAAAAAAGTTATACTCACAGTACCCAGAGGATCACTGACCAGAAGAGCTACAGGAGGAACAGATGGCAGAGAGATGGTCAGCTTTACAGGAGCAGCAGGCAGATCAGCAGAATGCCCAGGAAGGACCCAGCGATGGAGGCAGATGTGATCGGGCCGGTGAAGACAGGTAAGAGGACGTCGGGGGAGAGCAGAGGGGGTGGGTGGGGGTGAGAGCAGAGGGGGGGGGGTGAGAGCAGAGGGGGAGGGGGGAGAGCAGAGGGGGAGGGGGGAGAGCAGAGGGGGAGACCGGAGAGGGAGCTGCAGAAGCAGAATAGAGATAATGGGGGAGGCAGTCAGATCGCGGGGGGAGCAGATCGGGATGTCGGGGGGGGAGCAGATTGGGATGTCGGGGGGCCAGATCGTAGGGGGGCACGGGCAGGGGCTAACACGGGAGCGCGCAGGGGCACCACGGGAGCGCGCACGGGCTGCAAGATGAGCACAGTACTCACGTGCAGCAGGAGCGGTGACCTCAGCTACGGCGGCGGCAGTAGCAGCAGCGGTGGCGTGGTACCACGCTGCAGACATGATGGGGCAGGCTCCCCAGACCAGCACAGGCCCGGGGAGTGCGGCCACCGGCAGATCAGACCGCCCCACTGCACACTGATTGGAGCGATTGCGCGTCATAGCACGATCGCTCCAATCAGTGCTGCAGGGGCTGGGGGCGACATGTTTGAGGTCCACCTATGATATGCTGCAGCAGCTGCGGCATCTCATAGCTGGATCTCACAGTATCGCACTAATTCGGTGCATTATTTTTGCCGAAATTAGTGTGAACGATGTGGTTGGCGGTTCAGATTTGAACAGCCAATCACATCGATCGTCGATAGGGGGTGGCGATGCCGCCCCCCCTGGGGTCAAGCAAAGGTCCCCTGCTGTAAGAAACAGCAGGGGACATCATTTGAAAGCCGTTGCTATGGCCACGGCAATCAAATGAAGTTTAGGCAGTAAAATTACGTCCCTGGTCGTTAAGTCACGTTAAAATAGGACGTAATTTTACTGCCCGCGGTCGTGAAGGGGTTAAGTACAACAGTCGTGGCAAGGCCGTCATCCTGAGAGCGCTAATCCTGCCAAACCATGAAAGAGTACCTCTTTGCCATGAGGCTAAATCTCCCTCGAGCTTTGACAGAAAAGTTTGATAATTTAATTGAAAGAGCCTGGCCGGGTCGGAGGGGATCTTTATGCCCAAGTATCCAATACTGCCGTGGGGTGGCCATCTAAAGGGAAAGTTTGGTTTAAGAGTATTTACCATTGTTAGGGGCAAAGAGATATTTAGGGCCTCTGATTTATCAAAATTAATTTTGAAGTTGGACCATTTGCTGAAGCGGTTTAGCTCCAACAGTAGAGACGGGAGGGATGTAAGAGGGTTACATAGATAAATAAGGAGATCATCGGCAAACGCGGCACATTTACGTTCCAGGTTGGCGATCCGAATACCCTGTATATTCGGGTTATTCCTGATGGCCGATAACAAATGCTCCATTACTAGAACGTAAACTAATGGTGACAAGGGACATCCTTGCCGGGTCCCGTTCCAGATGTAGAAGGGTCTCGACAGAGTGCCATTAATCTTAAGGCATGCAGTCGGGGATTGATATAAGGCCATGATCTTGGATGAGAAAACGGGTCTCAGGCCTATATGCTCCAGTGTCTGTGAAAGTGACTGCCATGAGACTCTGTCGAAAGCCTTCTCAGCATCCGAAGACAGCAACATCAAAGAGAGTTTTTTAGTGTGACCGTGTTGGATTAGGTCTAGGGTCTTTATGGTATTGTCCCTTGCATCCCTACCCGGGACAAACCTGACCAGGTCTAAATGAATCAGGTCAGGAAGCAGAGGGCCCAATCTATTTGCCAAAAGCTTGGCATAGATTTTTAAATCTACATTAAGTGATATCGGTCTGAAACTGCTACATGCCGTGGGGTCTTTTCCAGCTTTACGGATCAGAGAAATATGGGCAGTGGTTGAATGGGGCGGAAAAGGGACAGAGTCCGAAATTGAATTGAAGGAAAGAAGCATTAAAGGTGATAGCTGTTCCGAAAAGGCCTTGTAAAATTTGGCAGGGAATCCGTCGGGTCCAGGACTCTTGTTACCCAGTGTGTCGCGGATCACCATCAACAAATCATTCAATAAAAATGGACTTTCCAGGTCCTCAATTATGGAGCTACTGAGACGCCTAAAAGATGAGGACATTGAGGGGCATCCGTCACTCGACTCAGGGGGCTCGACAGGTAAATTATATAACTTGGAATAGAAATCATGAAACGTATTAGCGATGTCAGGGGTGGCGTAGAGTAATTCGTCGCGTGAGTTCTTGATGCAAGGTATGAGGGTGTGGGCTCTCTTTTCTCTCAACGCATTAGCCAACAATCTGCCTGGCTTATCCCCAAACTCATAAAACCTCCCCTTCCCTACCTGTATTAGGCGCTTATAGGAGGAATCCAATAGTTTTTTAACCTCTATCCTGGCCTGCAGAAGAGACTGTAAAGGTCCAGTCACACATAACGAGATCGTGAACGAGATCGCTACTACGTCACACTTCCTGGATCGTTTGAGTCGTTGTTGAAATCGCATGTTGGGTGTCACACGTAACGACTTTAGGAACGAGCATGCGTCCCGTATAACGATCTTGCAAATCGTCGGGTCCCTGTCACACAGCAACTATGTTAACGATTCCGATCCCATTAGGGGTGTAGTGAAATGCAGCGAGCCACGTAGGCGTGCCTTTGCGTCGCCTTTTCCATACCCCCTTCCGCTTTCATTGGTGGCCAATACTGCGTTCTGATTGGGCAGGCAGGGGGCGTATCTAGCGGTTAAATTTTGTATCGCGTCACCCTTTGTCACTTCTTTTGAGCTTTGCTTTGAGATAGAACCTGCGACTCTACCCTGATTCCTTCGTCCTTTGTACCTGGTCGCTTTGTTGGTGTGTTTCTCGGATCGAAGCCGCATCTGCACCCGGAGTTATCCCTCCAGCGTTCTCGAGTGTCGGCGAGATCGAATCTGCGATTTGCGATTCCGCCAGGATTCTACATTGATAGACGGATATACACTTCTTTGAAAAGGTAGGTCTTTTTGGGGGGGGGGCTCATTTTTGTTTAATGTTCTTGCTGTTATATATAACATGTTAGTATTTATTATGTGAGTTAATTAAAGTTGCTGGCTTTTATCTGTGTGTGTATAATGCCTTTTACAGGGGGGTCTCTCCATAGTGCCGTTTGTAATGTGTCCTATCCTAGCATCGCTGGCACTTTTGTCTCTCAGCTACAGCCGCCATTTTGTGTTTCTGCCACACATAGAACAGGGGGCAGCCATTTTAGTCTCTGCCACACCATAACCAAAAATTGTGATTGGTTTATTGCAACTTCTTTTATGTTTACATATAATTTTTGCATTCTTTATTTCAGATGTCTTATTACAACAAAGAAGAGTTTGTGCGTGAGCTTCTGGATTTGTATAAATCACTGCCCTGCTTGTGGAAAATCAAATCCGCAGAATATTCGGACAGAATAAAAAAACAAGCCGCCTATGCCCAACTGGTGGAGCTTTTTAAAAAACACAGTGGAGGCGAGGCGGTGGATGCCAAACTTGTAAAAAAGAAAATACAAGGATTGAGGACTGTTTACAAGAAGGAAGTTAATAAGGTGGACAAATCCAAAAAGTCTGGGGCCGGCACCGACCAGGTGTATGTTTCACCTTTGTGGTACTTTAATCTCCTTGAATTCACAAGGGACCAGGAGCTACCTCGAAGGATGGAAAGCTCCTACCAACCAAACCAGGATCCAGCAACAGACATCCCAATCGATGACATCCCGATCGATGACAACACCTCCGCTGTTGTAGATGTAAGTACCTTATTTGCTTCACGGTACATAGCATTAAAACTTTTTATGTACATGCCATTGTTGAATACAAAATAGTAACTTCTTGTTACCATGATTTATTGTGCAGTTTTGAAAAGTTATCCCTTCCAGTTCAGATAAGTACACTCCAATACAATTTTGTCACACTTAAATTAAATATAATACCTATTAAAATGTATGACTTTTACTTAACATTTATTTTTCTGTTCCCGCAGAACCCTCAGACAGATATCAGTCAGACAGATATGGTGAGGCCCCAATTGAACGAGAACCCCACCACGTCTATTGAGCCTATTGTGGAGGATAATGAAGCTCCTGCGCCCTCTGGTGAAATGCGGCGAACAAATTTCCGCAAAAGGAAGGCCGCCCCTGTGACATCCGCCGAATTTTATTCTTTAGCAAACAAACTACTATCCCAGTCAAAAAGCACTCCAGTTGATAGCTTTGCGACATTTGCATCAGACAGACTCAGCAAACTGGATTCCACACAGAGGGAGCAAGCAGAGAGACTAATGTTTAAAGTCCTAAGAAAGGCAGGCCGAGGAGAACTTGATGACACTGACACTATATGTAAGATGAACCATCCCCATCATTCAACTTCATGGATTCCTCGCCAGCCCCTGCGAAGTACACCAAAGAGGATGCATCGACCAAGCTTGCACCTTGACCTCCCCCCACAGTATCCCCCCCACAGTATCCCATTTATTCAAATGAATCATTTTTATCCCAACTGTCGTCTCCCACCCAGCCAGAATATGCCACCCAATAGGAAGAGGGCAACTAAATTTTGTTATTTGTGTGTAATTTTAATTGATTGTTATATTTTCATTGTAATAATAAATTTATGTTGGTTCAATCTTGCTGCCTGCTTTACTTAATTCAGCATATGGTTGTGACGCCCTGGCAAAACACGGTAGTTACAGAGGTTGTACCATACTCCACCCTCATTGGCATACCACCACACAACCCCCACACTCATGTACACCAAACAACCAGTAAAGCCTAGTCACCCCCTCGTGACAATAAGGACATAGCAGTGGGCGGGAACAGGCAGATGGGAGCGCCCACCTAGGGGTCCTGAGATGTCAGGGGCGGGACCACTGTAGTCAAGTACTGACAGTTGAAGTGGAGTAGTCTGAAGCATAGCGGAGTCAGGGGTTGGGGTCCATGTATGTAATATAATGTTTGTGAGTGTTAATTAACCCGATGTGTACTCTGGCTAGGAGGGCAGGGAGCCAGCGCTAAGCGGTGTGCGCTGCTGACCAAGGTAAATATTGAGTAACAAGCTCTTGGTTACCCGATGTTTACCGTGGTTACCAGTGTCTTCAGCTTCCAGACGCCGGCTCCCTTAAAGCGCAGCATCGCTTACAAGTCGCTGCTGGCTGGGGAATGGTCGCTGTTGAGATCTGCCTGATTGATAGCTCACCAGCGACCACGTAGCGACGCACCAGCGATCCTGACCAGGTCAAATCGCTTGTGGGATCGCTGCTGAGTCGCTCAAGTGTGATGGTAGCCTTATACCTTTACTATCATTTAAAGCTCACGCGGTTCAATAATGTTCCGTGTTCCGTCTTCAAGTTCCTCTGGCGATGGTATTCGGTCATCGGATTCGTCAGGCAATGGTATTTGGTCTTGGGGTTTCTCCGACGATGGTATTCAGATTTCAGGTTCCACTGGTAATCGTATGCAGTCTTTGTGTTCGTCTGGGGCTCAGCACACTTCCCGATCATTCCACTGCAGGCAACATGAGCCTGACCTACTGCACACACGTCTTCTTCCTTGGTAACCTTGGCATCAACTCCACCTTCTCGCTACTGGCCCAGCCTTTTATATATTGCCCACTGCACCACAGTTGTCACCTGACTCGACATCCTGCTCCGCCAAAGGTGGAATAATGGGATTGGTGCATCTATACAGATGCATACATGTAATATAATGTTTGTGACTGGTGATTGATATTAACTTGCTTTTTGAAATGACACATACCAAAACAGCAGATATTATTTTCAAAGTTTTTATAAAACAACATGTAATGGAGAGGGTTCAAGGCCAGAAAGAAGCCATTGAAGACCCCCATCCAAAGCCAAGCATAACATATAAATTTGGGACATTTGAAAATTACTATGGCAAACAATGAGGGATTCCCAAAACATATATGCAGTCATATTAAAAAATTTGGCCACCCCTATTAATTTTAGCATTTTAATTTATAAAAAATTGGGTTTTTGCAACAGCTATTTCAGTTTCATATATGTAATAACTGATGGACTCAGTAATATTTTGGGTTTGAAATGAGGTTTATTGTAGTAACATAAAATGTGCAACCCGCACCGAAAGCAAGAAGAGGCTGTTATTTCTGCAAAAGGAGGATCTACAATATATATAAGGTCACTTTTCGGTTGAGGTGCCCATACTTTTGCATCGGTCAAATTTTCTTCCAATGCAGATTGCACATTTTCTGTTAGTACAATAAACCTCATTTCAGAAATCTTACTCTGTCCATCAGTTACTACATATATGAAGCTGAATTAGCTGTGGCAGAAACCCATATTTTTAAAAAGAATTAAAATTTTATCATTAATAGGGGGTGCCAAAAATTTTACATATGACTGTTGGTTCCTCAAGTTTAGAAATGAGTTAATTGCTGCTGCCCTCCCCTTGGCCAGCCACATAACGGGCCAGCATCGCCGCATGACGCTCCACTTTGGCCATCAGCCTCCTCTGGGCTGACATGATTCTTCTCTGCGAAGCTAGGATGTTCGCTTGAGAGGAGACGAGTTCTGCCAAAGTGGGGATGCCTATGGAGGGAATGGTAAAAGTTCTAAATCATAATTTTTATTTCTGCTTATTATTACGAAGTAGGAGATTCATGACTTACGGTTTTCCTCCTCGTCCGATATTGATGGACTTATGGAACCGGTTGGACTACCATCTATGAAAACAAAAAACACTTTATAGTACTCAACAACTTTATGTTTTGCACTTTAAATGGAGTTTATGTTATATGAAGCAATTACCGGTGGCCGATCCGGCCGGTGCCTCATGTGGGTGCTCCTCCTCCTCTGGTGGCTGTAGCTCCACCGGGGGCTCTGGATCCTCCTGGGGCACATGCTCCTGTGGGGGCTCTTGACCCTCTGCGGCCCCTTGCTCCTCTGGGGGTTCTTAATAAAATATGAAGCTTAATGTGGTTGCGTTATGATACATATAGGACTGTGGGGGGTACATTATAATATATGGCGGACTACGTAGCCTACCTTATATATGGACTATGGGGGTGCATTATAACACATTGTGGACTATGTGGTGCAGTATAATATATGGAGGACTATGTGGTGCAGTATAATATATGGAGGACTACGTGGTGCAGTATAATATATGGAGAACTATGGGGTGAATTATAATACATGGAGAATTATGGGAAATGCATTATAATACATGGAGGACTATGGAGGTGCATTCTAATATATGAAGGGTTATGTGGGACCCTTTATACTATATGGAAGGCTATGTGGGGGCCAATATTGTATTTGGAGAACTAGATACGAGGGGGGACAAAGATACAAGCAGGAGATGGAATTGTTTTATGTTGAGGGAAAAAGGCTCCTACCCACAGCACCCAGCTTTCCCATGCTCTGATATGGGAAAGCTGGGTGCTGAGGGAATGATGTTTTGCCAAGCATGGGGAAGCTGGGTGCCAAGGACAAGATGTATATCAGAACATATGAAAGCTGTGTGCTGATAGAGGGATTTCAGATCATGGGAAATCTTGGTGTTGAGAGCCAAGTGTCAGCGTCATTTTCCTGTGCCCCGAGTGTCAGTGTAATTAACCCGTACCACAAGTGTCGGTGTATCTATCTATCTATCTCATATATTATATATATATATATATATATATATATATATATATATATATATAATTATAAAAATAAATATATATAAATCATATATTGTAAATTATATATACATATATATAAATTATATATATATATATTATAAATAATATATATATATGTATAAATAATATATATATATATACATATATATATATATATGTATATATATATATATATATATATATATATATTATTTATAATATATATATAATTTATATATATGTATATATAATTTATAATATATGATTTATATATATTTATTTTTATAATTATATATATATATATATATATATATTTATTTAAGAAGACCATTATAAGTTGCCTAGGCACACTCATCTGCACCTACCTTGGTTAGGCTGCAACTCTGCTTGTATGGCAGAGATCCGGGCACTGGAGCGGTACCGCAGATCCGCAAGTTTTTTGCGGATCTGGGCACAGGTCCTCTCCAAATGAAACCTCCTCCTTAGCCCACGTTGGATCCTGCGCAATACGTTTTTTCTATGGAGAAGTGGATGCTCTTGCGACCCACGACAATCATAGTCGTGAGCATCCACTTCTCTTATCAGGTAACGGACCTCCGCCTCTCCCCAAGCTGTCGCTCTCCTGCGTGCCGCCATTGTTATGATCGGTCGCAGTTGCGTCTGCGTAGCAAACGCAGTTGCGTCACCCGTGGTGACGCCTCTCCACATCTGATTCGACGGATAGCGTCACATGAACGCTAGCTCCAATTAGATTGGGGTGGGCGGTGAGCCTGCTCCAGCCAATGGCCGATGATATTGCATCTTCGGCCATGGCTGGATTGTAATACTTCTCCAAGGTTGATTGGTGAAATATTACAATTGCTATGATTGAAGGTGAAAGTGCGACTCACTTTCAACAACAAATCATAATGATCTTTGCTGCAGAAATGAAATCGCGCCATGACGCAAACGGTGTGTCAAGGGTCGTTTTAGCACACACTGCGAGCGCACATACAATTATAGAAATTCGATAATAAGATGTCATTCGATGACGGTTTCGTCGACGCACCATCTGCCCCGTTTAAAAAAAAAATATATACGGCTTCATAGATTAACATTGTGAGTGTGTTTTTGGGGTTTTTTTTAAATTGCATTGGCACATGGAAATCATAATTGTAGAAGAGTCCTAAATGATGTATTCCTCATACAGCTGAACGCCAAATTGAGGAAGTAAATTAACCTTTTCAGGGAGAAAAGTAATGTTGAAGTTAAAAGTGAACATTTTACTTTTTAACCCAAAAATCTAATTTTAGTCATACCATTGAGCATTTTTACTAGGGTATCATGAAAAAATTCACCATAAAATATATTGTGCAATTTCTTCTTAGTACACCGATATGTAATATGTGGTGGAAATCAAGTGGTTGGGCGCATATTTTGGCACGCAGTTGTTGCGAAAACGACCCTTGACGCCACTTATTCATCATGTTGGTCCGCTGTGTGGTCTGGACATAGCACAGTAGTGACGTCACCCACCGCTGTCCTGAACTGACAGCGGTACAGTGATGAGAAGAATCACTACGCTCACTCTCAATGTGCGATCCGGAGCAGGAGGCCCAATGCTAGCGGTGATGACTCGCCCACCCCAGGGCTATGGGACACCCGGTGCCGGGCCGGACTAGTCTGGGGGTCGTCAGTGGTGGCGGGGCCCGACTCCGTGACCCTGGCGGGAGTCAACTGATATGGCTTCAGTGGGGGTAATTGTAGTTTATATTCGTGACGCCACCTTAATCCGCCGCTGCTGTATGGGGCCTCCGGGGGTGATGGAATGGCAGCAATGGTGGTACTGCTCCCCACAGGTGGAGCTGGATCCCGGGGCAACAGTTGGTGCTGGTAAGTGTCTATGCAGTGATGGAAGTCTATGCAGGCGGAAATAACGGAGGCAACTCCAGAGGGTGCAATTCCAAGGTTTTTACTCACAATTCCTGGGCTGCAGCACACTGGTGCCTTTGGGCGGCATCTTATAAAAATGAAAAATTGATGATGAACTTTGAACCCTTCTAATGTCACAAAAAAATGTCAAAAATTGAACTGATGTAAAGTAGCCCTTAATAGTGAATGAATGACAAACAAATCTTGTGAAAAGTAAAAACAACTGTATATTAAAGTAATCATTTTAAAAAAATGACATTTTAATATAAATGTGATGAACATAACACTACATGTAACCAATATTTTAAAATTAAGAAGGAAAGTTTATTAAACAAATCAATACAAGAAATTATAGCTCTGCATAAATGTGATCAATACAAGTCTATCTAATGCTGCCACGTAATTGCACCAGGACCATTAAAATATTGGCAGTACTTTTCTCGACAGGCCTTCGCATCATCGGTATTTCTGCCGGGCGCCAATGGTTGAAGTCCTGCTATTGTGGGATCGTCAGAATGCCATTCGCCAAGCACCACTTCCCCGTTTAAGTCAACAGAGTCTACAAAGCCTGTTGGACAGTACGTAATTGCATCTCGCCGTCGAAGAAAGTTGTGAGGGGCGCAACAGGCCAAAACAACTGCGTCTATCAATGGTAGACTCAGGTTAATTGGTGTGTGGAAAACTCGGAAGCGATTTGCCATTATCCCAAAGGCATTTTCCACAACCCTGCGTGCCCTTGATAATCTGTAATTGAACATTTGTCTTTCCGCCGTTAGACTTTTCTGGGGGAATGGTTTCATGAGATTGGGATGAAGTGGGAATTCTTCATCGCCCACAAATACAAAGTTAAGGTTTGCGGTAGTGTCAGAGTTGGGGGGCAAGTGCAGTTCACCATTTTGCAAACGTTCACCAAAGCCTGTGTACTCTAAAACCCCACCGTCAGAAACCCTGCCATTCATGCCAACATCAACAGCAATAAATTTGTAATTGGCATTCACAAGGGCCATTAGGATGATGCTGAAATAGCCCTTATAGTTATAAAAATAGGAGCCGCTGTTCAGTGGTTGAGTGATCCGCACATGTTTCCCGTCCAAAGCCCCACCACAGTTCGGGAACTGCCAAAGGTGCTCAAAATCGGAGGCAATCTTTTGCCATTCCTCCACAGTTTTGGGGAACTCAATGTAGTTACGCAGACTGTGGAAAATTGCTCTACATGTCTCCGGAATAAGAACGCTGAGCAGGGACCTTGAAATTGCAGAAGAAAAATGCAAGTCTTGCAGGGAGCGTCCGGTGGCCAGGAAACGCAGCGTGACTGCCAATCTTTCATCTGCCGGGATGGCAGCACGCATCGCTGTATTCTTGCGCTGAATAATAGGCGTAACTCTTTCGAGTAAAAGGTTGAATGATTCCTCTGACATCCGCAGAAAGTTGTGGAAATCCTGAGGATTATTCTCCTGCAGCTCTCTTAGAAGTTGCATGTGGGAGTATTTGTACCTCTTCTGCAGCCACTCTCTGGTCCACATGCAGCGCTTTCGTTTGGAACGCCTCTGTTCCCCTTCACGTAGCCGACCGGCCTCAAACATCAATGCAGCACCCAGTACAACACGCTGCATGTCGTTCATGTTGTCCACACTGCAAAAAAACATGTAAAGATGAGAGAAGTTGCTATAAACCAATCACATTTTTTTTGGGGGGTGTAGAAGAGACACTAAAATGGCCGCCCCCATAGAAGTGCACCAGTTCTATTTGTAACTGTGTCAGAGACACAAAATGGCAGCTGTAGCAGAGAGACAAAATAGCCAGCAATACTAGATAAGGACACATAAAAGGACGGCACTATGGATGGACGCACAAAAGGCAATATGTATACAGATAACAGCCAACCACTTTCATTATCTGCAATAATAATTACTATCTATAAACACAAATACTATCAATACTATAACAAAAACATGGAACAAATAAAGACTTTTCAAAAATGACTTACTGTGTCCAGAAAATGCAGCAGTCTATGCTATGTATTAATAATCGCAGTTTCGATCCTCACAGCGACACGCTCAGGAACGAAGGAGGGATTAATCCAAGTGCAGATGCGGCTTTGATCCGAAAACCAAGCAAGCGGGAACAAAGCACGAATGAATCTGGGTGTAGTCACAGGTTTGTTCCTAGAAGACTCAAAAGGGAACAAAGCATGAAGCGATACCCAATCAGAATGCAGTAGTGTTCTCAGTGCTAACCAATCGGTGCAGAGAGGGGCGCGGAAATGGTGACGTAACTACACGCTATTGTTCTCAGCGCCAACCAATCGGTGCAGAAGGGGCGTGGAAATGGGGACGCAACTACACTCCTTCGTGCATCTCATCTAGGTCGTCAACGAAATCGTTAGTAGGGTGTCAAACATACAGATTCATTCAGCCCAGCAGGACTCCAACGAGCCAAAAATGGCCCAAGCTGTTCTGCATCGATCAGCGATTGCGCAGCAGGGGGTGAATCGTTGTTACGTGTCAAACGTGACTAGATCGCTATTAAAGTCGTTCTTGCGTCACAGAAACTGTGACGTAGTAACGATCTCGTACACGATCTCGTTATGTGTGAAGTGGCCTTTAGTTCGTGGCTGATAAGGCTCACTTGTGAATGAGCTCCCATTCAGAAACCCTATGAAGAGCTTTTACTATATCTTGGGCCTGTTGTTTTTTGATTCGGGACCCATGTTTAAGAAAAATACCTCGTATGACACATTTCAATGCTTCCACTTATAAGTGGGGGCTGTGTCATCTACTGAATGGTCTTTTACAAACCTTGTGATAGAGGTCTGAACATCGGTAACACAGAGCTCATCCAGCAGCAACGACTCATTCAGCCGCCACGACCCCCTGGGGGCCGGGAGAGAGGGAATCTCAATCGTACAATAGACCAGCGCATGGTCTGACCATAGTATGCTATCCATACCAGTGTGTTGAATCCAGATGAGAGCGTTGTGCTGTAATAATATGTAGTTTATGCGACTGTATGAGTCTTGAGTATGGGAATAGAAACTATAGTCCCTATCAGACGGATGTTTCAGTCTCCAGGTGTCGAACAGTTGAATGCGCAATAAAGCTTTTTTGATACGTTTAATTGTGGTGTAAGCAATGTTAGATTTCCCCCTGGAGTTGTCCAAAGTGGGGTCAAGGGTGACATTGAGGTCACCACATAAAATTACTGTACCTTGTATCAGGGGGATCACAGCGTCCACCAGACAAGCAACAAAGCTCTCCTGCTTTTGATTTGGAGCGTATGGATTAATTATTGTGAGTGTTTGATCCCCCACCTTCAGTGAAGAGGATAATATATCTTCCAAGAGTATCTGTCGTGCACTTTTGGATTTGATGTGGGAGGGATTTATGAATGGCTATCGCCACACCTTTAGAACGGGAATCCAGGTTGTCTGAGGATACCCATGTCTGACAATACTTATTGCTTGGACTGATTCTTTACCATCTCTTGGATAGGTGGAATAGAGACTTGAGAATTTGATTGCTGCTCGGTAAGGGCGTCAACCCTATGAGTAAGTGAGGAGAGATCAGACCGCAGTTAGATAAATTCCTGTTTACATTCCGCCACCACTTGATTAGCCAGTGCTGCAATGTCATTCTTGGTGGGGATCGCTTGTAACAGTGATCACAGATCTGCCAAGGATGCCGGGCGATTCTCACTCGTCGAGGTGGCAGCAGGAGACATATTGGGGTATGCATAAAAAGAGTTCTGTATAGCTGGACCATATATCATTTTCTGTGTGCTTTGGGGGTTGTTTATGCCCTCCCACGACGGTGGCACGGCCACAAGACGAAGTGGCGGAGCCCCCAGCACCATGGGCCCTTTGTTCATGGGTATCAATGTACCCCCCTGCAGGACCCCGTCTGTGCCCATCTGGCTCTCAGCCCAGGAAGATCCCGTACACCAACTATCTGGAGAGGTGGGGGGTACCTCCTTCTGAGGTATCCCCCAGAACTCAGCAGCTGCCACCAGAGACTAATGTGGCCCCCCTCCGTCCCCAGGTTCCCCTGAGGGTCGTGTGGCCCCTGGTAAGGGAGTGTGGCTCATGCCTCTGTCACCACCCCTGGTGTGGGCCCCTTTGAGCAGGTCCCCCCTTCATCCCTGCACCTGTAACCTGTGATCAGGCAGTCCTTCAGGGGTGTCTGCTGCTTCCTCCTCTCCTGCATCCACCGCCCTTTTATAAAAGGCTGGTGACTCCTGAGCTTCAGCCGCTCTGCGCGGCACCTGCTTCTTCAGTGCCCGGGGCTGCAGCGGTGAGTCATCATCTGGGCCCGAGCACATGTGCAGTCCACGCTCGCATGCCGCAGCTCCCCTGACTCCGCTGGCGCCGGCTGCGGGTAAGTTGTGAGAACTCACCGGTCCCATCGGCGGCGCAGCGAGGCAGGCGAGGTCGCGGCCGCGGGTGTCCCATTCTCCAGCACCGATCCTTCAGGCCGCGTCTCAGGTAGGCGGGCGCCATCTTGGAATGGTGCCAGCAGATTCACCGCTCCTCCCGCTGCAAGGTTTTTGTTTGTATTCACCGCCGCTGTGGGTCCCTCGGTGGGTCCGCTCACATCACGGGGGGTCTCTGCTGCTTCACCCTTCCTCTGGGTCTCCAGCATTGCCATATCCTCGGGCACCAGGACAGGGACCGGTTCAGGCTCTGTAGGCCGCAAGTCTTGCCCCGGCTGTGAAGTTGCCCCAAACTCCCTGGAGCGGGTGAAATAAGCTCCAATATTATTCTGGGGTGCAGGGGGCCAACTTGGGGTGCTAGGCTTATTCTTTTTAGCAGTAGATTTGCCCATTTTACATGTGAAAGCCGGCTTTATGGGGGATTATATAGAAGAGCAGCTCCAGAAAACCACGTCTGCACTCAGCCATGTCTAGCTCCACCCCCGTCATCCACATTCTTATCCCAGTTAACATCATGTATGCCTAAAGTTAGGCTCGAACATGCAAAGAGATCAGAGAAGGGGATTACAGTTCCTGCAGCCATACAACATTTCAGTTATTTATACCATAGTTTAAAACAAGCCCAATCGGAACCTAAATAAATCCCTAGATGCCAGACCAGAGTCGTCTATCCACGGGGCCCAGATCTTTTCAAATTTAGCCATACAATTTCTTTTTAAATATATTCCTTTCTCCAGGTTGACTATCCAGTTGACCTTGTTAACAAACTCTGATATGGTTGGAACTTGGTCAGAAATCCAATATTGTGCTATTAATTTCCTTGCCATATATAGCATACGGCAACCACTACTTTACCCTCCTCCTCCACCTTCAGGTCTTCGATATAGCCCAGTATACATACAAAGGGGGTGAGGCTCAGATCTATGGTATACACTCTATTAATGATTGAAGTCACGCCTCTCCAAAACACCTCCAAGCATGGGCAGGACCACAACATGTGGAGCATAGATGCTGAGTCCTCTCCACATCGTGGACAGGTGGGATCCGGTCTGGCACCTATGTCAAATACAAATTTTGGAGTGCGATAGACTCGATGGATCACATACAGGTGAGACAATCTGTAGGCTTCCCCAAAGACAGGTCAGGTGTTCTTGCAGTATTTCCTCCCACTGATTGTCCTCAAAAGGCCCTAGCTCCTGTTCCCATCTCTCTTTAGAGTTCAATGAATGATGCATTAACAACCTGTCCAGTACTTCACCATACAATACCGATATCAAGCCAGATGAACCCCTTGAGAAAGCAATTCTCTGAATTATTCTGTTACATTGGATCGTATGGCCAGCTATACTAGCTTCAGCATGGTATGCATGTCTTAATTGGAGGTATTTATAGAATTCTCCATTCAAAATTCCAAACTCTGATTGTAGCGTGGAGAACTCCTTAAAGTTATCTCCGTCCAGTAACTGCGTAAGTCTGACCAACCCTCTCCTTCTCCGACCTCCAAACCCCTTCAGTTTATTTAGGTTGGGTAGGCATGGGGTGTCCCAGACAGAGGTAAACTGCGATGGCCCCTTGATGTCCTGCATGTCTTTAATTTTAACCCACAACTTATGTATTAACAGAAGGGTAGGCGTAGTTTCCAGGGATGACTTAAATCTACCTGATTCCAGGACCTTGTAAAGACTAGATGACTTGAAATGTTGATGTAGTGAAATTCTCTGCGGGCCTCCCCCCACGGGTCATCCCACCCTCGAATATGTTGCATCTGGGCGGCTGCAAAGTATGCCCATGGATTTGGCAGTGAGAGTCCTCCATTGTGTTTATTCCTCTGTAACGTTTCTAATTTAATTCTTGGACTACGCCGCCCCCAAATCAGTTCCCTAAAAAGTGAGTTAATTTTATAGAAATATTTCTGGGGTATCCAATGTGGGGAATTATGTAGGACGTACAGCAGCTGAGGCTTCCAAATCATTTTCACCAGGTTCGCCCGTCCCACCACCGACAGAGGTAGTCGGGTCCATATGTCAACTTTGTCCTTAAATTTTTTAAGGATTGGGGTCAAATTGATTGTAGTGTATTCATTCACTCTGGCAGTAACGTTAATTCCCAAGTATTTAAATTGCGAGGATATTTGCAATCCTGACAGAGCATATCTAGGGATGTCATCCGGGTTATCCACAGGGAGTAACACAAACTTCCCCCAATTTATAGCCAGCCCCTAATATCTCCCAAATTTCTGAATCAACTCCATGGCCATTGGTAATGAGACCGATGCGTTTGACAAAAAGAGGAGAGTATCATCCGCATATAGAGCCACTTTTTCCTCTTGATCTCCTCTTCTAAAGCCAGCTATATTTGGATGTCTGCGCAGAATCTCAGCCATGGGCTCTATAGTCATTGCAAACAGAAGAGGTGAAAGAAGACACCCCTGACGAGTGCCCCTGGTCAGGTTAAATGTTGGAGTAAGCCTGCCATTAACTCGAATTCTGGCAGTGGGCCTGCCATATAATAATTTCACCCAGGAGATAAAGTCCTCACCCAGCCCAAAGTTACGAAGGACCGCCCACAGAAAGTTCCACTCAATAGAATCGAATGCTTTGGCTGCATCTAGGGAGCAGATAACTCTGTCTCCCGGGTTATCTACTGGGAGTTGTAGATTGAGGTGAAGGCGCCTGATGTTAACCGCTGTAGATCTAGAGGGCATAAAGCCGGACTGGTCAGAATGAATCTGAGAGGAAATCACCTTGTTCAATCTAGATGCCAATACCTTGGCTGTAATTTTAATATCAGTGGTAAGGAGAGATATTGGTCTATATGAATCGGCAAGAAAGGGTGTGGAGGTGGCACTGAGCTATAGCTTGTTTGTTCAAACGTAATAAGAATATCTGTGTATATAACTAAATCAAAATGTAGATGTAGATGCAAAATTATCTGTCTGTCTGTGTAGCAATTGCACAGACCCGTAGTATAATTCAAAGTTGTATAATCATGAAGGAGTTAACTAAAGATGATAAAGCCAGAATGTGAAGCTATAAACTCTTATCAGTAATGTTCACACAAAAGGAATGTACGGGAGGGCAGGAGGGATGAGAGAAATTGGGGAGTGAACACACTCCTTCGTTAGTTTCAAGGTTATTTATGCTTACTTACTGTATAATTGGATCTATCGTAATATACGAGCGCAGTTGGTGATGCTGGCTGAAAAGAGAGCATGTCTGTGTTCTTTGTCTTATATACATTGATATATATCGGCACTGGTATACAGCATTAATGGGGCACCGTCTCTGGATCCTAAATGAAGACTCCATTAGCAGTCTTGACCCAAAATTCCTCCCTTGACAGTTTGGCGCACCAACGTGGAGCTCCTTCAAGGACGCATTACTGATCTGGAGATACCGATGGTTTGGACGTCGCGGACTGAGATCTCCCTCTCCTCCAAACAGGCTGATCACCTCCGACCCCACGGGTAAGTGTTACATACTGTGTATTCACTACCGTTGTGGTTGGTTTTGGAGAGGAGGGAGTGACGGGCTGTGTGTCCATATCGGTGTTAAAAGGTACCTGATTGTGACTCAGGGGTAGTGCCCGCTGGAGCTCAGAGCACGATCCCAGCCCTGAGGTGTGGATCGAGTGTCACAAGGGATCCAGAGGACGGTTGTTAGGGCAGGAAAGATGGTGGTGGCTGGATCTAGCTAGTTAGACTGACCCGGTCTGTAATTAAAGACGCGGGGGGGGTTCCCGTGACCGAAGATAGCGAGTTAGGACGTTTAAATATTGGTACAGCTGACCAAGTCCGGAGGGAATACATTTTGTACCCCTCCTCCGTGACACGGGACCCTTATTACAATAGTTTTTGACCAATCTTTGGAAGACCAGTGACCCATTTTTTTTTTGGGAAGATTTTGTGACTAAAGTTTTGGGCTAGTTTTTGACCAATCTTTGGAAGACCAGTGACCCATTTTTTTGGGAAGATTTTGTGACTAAAGTTTTGGGCTAGTTTTTGATCAAGCTCTGGAAGATCAGTGCTCTAATTTTTTGCGAGATCTGTGATCAATTTTTTGAAAGATCAGTGGGCTAATTTTTAGAAAGATCTGTGACCAGGTTTGAGATAGATATAGCTGAGGAGTTGCCAGCTAGTATAGAGGTGTAGCCTTAAGTTCCGGCCGGGCTTTAACGCTTACACCGCATAGTCATATTAGTGTAATCCAGACACCACCAAGATAGCAAAAATGTTTAGAACGGAGAAGATAAGGTTAAGAAAGTTGAGGATTCACAGTGGATTTAGTAAGCATTCCTTAGGGAGGGGCACGTGCTGGAGAGTTCAGCTGTGTAACGTGCACCGGAGATTTCCAGAGTAGTATTTGTTGAATGATGCAGAATTGTTTGGCGGAATATCGCAGGCATTGCTATCAGAAAGATATATTGAGGTTGAAGATGAAGATGAGCGAGGAGATGTTGTGTTTTACTATATGTTACCCGAGTCTGAGGACAGATCTGAGGGTCCTCCGATAGGTTGTTTTGTTGCTGCCTCACAACCTGATCCCCATTCTATTCCCCCGTCCCGGAGATATTCACAGGTGCTGCAGTCACTAGACAGCATCCCTTAACCCTTTCCACACCCATACCCCTTTTCCCTCCCATACCTGTAATGCCGTCTCTCCCCTCACCGGCCAGTCTGCCGTCACACTCCCCAATTACCAATCCCCTCCCCTTGGATCCCCCTTTTTTCCCTTAGGACACATAGTGAGCCTTACCCCGAATCTGACGAGGAACAGCCCTCATTTAAATATGTCCCTTTCAACCCCACCCAGTCAGCGGCATTAATCCCCTGCCTGCCAGATCCCAGCATTAACCCTATGCGATTTTATAGGAAGATGCTACAGGTCCATCAGTTATACTCAGCTGCGCGGAAGGACCTAGATAATCTCACCAAAGTAAAAGCAGGAGACAGTTTTTGGCCCTTGTGTATACAACCGCGCCGGTGCAGCCCCCACCACAGCCCATGCCCCGACAGGCCCCAAACCCTATATACGTAGCTCCCAATCAACAAAACCAGCAGAGCCAGCAACAGAATTGTTGGCGTTGTGGTCAGTTTGGTCACTATCAAAGAAAATGTCACGCCCCCAAATCTCAGTGTTTGGCCAGGTACCCTCAAAACCGTAACCAAAACTTGCAACACATAAATTTATAATAAAGGTGTTCCCTGTAGATTCAGTAATGATCTACCTGAAGCCAGGTGTGGCTTTTCCCAGAGTATCACAGTATCCCTTTAAATCAGTTTTAGGAGATTTTCCAAGATACTGCCCACAGTCCGGCTGCACCCAGGAGTCTGCCCCAACCTTCCCTAATGACACAGGGGGGAGCCCCGGACTGTTTGTTTTTGTTGCAGTGATTTCCAGTCCCAAGCTACCCCGCTCTAATGATGCTCTCCATTCCACTCCATCAATCTTAAGGTTTCTATAATATATGTTTCTGTAGTACTTTTGTTTCTGCTGGCTGACACGGTACAGAAACATATTTTATATATTTCTATAGTGAAAGTTCTGCCCATGGTTTTTTTCTTGTATCTGTTTTTCCCACCAGCTGTTCTAACATCGCGCACCCTGAAGGACACAGGGGGGGGCATAAGGCAGCGCAGGGATGTGTGGGAGTATTATCAGTAAGCTGCTGCTAGTCACAAGTTGTAGAGAGCAGGGGAAAAAAAAAAAAAATGAAGTAGAGAAAAGTAGAAAAAAAAAAAAAAAAAAAAAAGGTAGCTTCAGCAGATTTATAAAGCTGTTTCTGCCTTATGTATTAATCAGTGCTTTTTCCGGCTGGTGGAGTGGATTTTGTTTAATCCTTAGAGTTCAAAATTTCATAGGAGATTATCAATAGTATTCTGCTGCTATTTAAATAATTGAATTAATTTTGCAGGGAAAAGTATATTTTTTAAAATATACAAATTAGGTTTTTTTGTTCTTATGGTTATGTTTTTGTTTTCTATTATTTTTGCATACAGACTGCCAATATTGATTACTTTCCTTTTCTTTTGTAGATACAGAATATTTATGAACCCTGTTGTAAGGTTTCAAAATTTCCCAGTGGAGTATAAGTTATATTTATTTATTAGTTAATCATATTGTTTACTGTTATAGACCTATATATTTTGCCACAGTAGTATATAAAAAGGGAGGAAGTAGATATCTATTGCATTTTTCCAGCAGCAGATATATTGGATAGGCTTTAAAGCAGGCTTTAAAGCTGGCCTTTCTTTTGCAACAGTTATGTCATGTTTATTGGATTATTATGAATATAGGAATATATGTTTGTTATAGGAATGATCTAATCTATATTTCTTTTAGTTTTTGTTTTTATAGATGAAACCAGATGGTGGTCGATTCTGCACTGGATATGCTACAGTTTATACAACATGAGGTAGTCTAAATTTAGGCCACTCCCTCCCCTCCTATCGGTACGGAAGGAAGTGACGTAAGTGCCTCTTTAGATGGGTGGAGCAGAGGTAGGTAAGATAGTCAAAATGTATGTAGGATGTAGATTTTTCCTGTTGTCAAATAAGCTAGGTACGCCGAAAAGAAAGTCTAGATCTGAGCTGATGGAATCGGATGGAGATCCCCGCACAGGTGAAGCTGACCAAGAAGCAGTGAACGGGCCTAGAGTTGAGGAGTCCTTTACCATGCATAAAGACCATGCCTCAGTGACACCGGTCACGTCAGTGACTTCTGTCACTCCTTGTGTTCTTAAATCCCTACAGGAAAAAGTGAACCAATAAGGAGTGGAGTGCGAGACGCAGGGAGCCGGCTGACTGAGGAAGGTCTGTGGATGAAGGGCGGTAAGCTTTCTCTGCCATGAGATCTCTTCTTAATGATGGCCCAAGTAACATGGACTAACATCTGTGACAGTTGGATATCAGTGTGCGCTTTGGTGACGCCAGGGTTCAGTACCCAGGTAGGCAAACTCACCTGGTCTTGTGGAGCACGTTTTTAAAAACAATGAGGAAAAACTGTAAAGAGTCCGTAGAAACACCCTGCACCTGCTCTACCCATTCTTAGAGACTGCAAACTGATTATAGATGTTTATCATGAGCACGTTGTATGCAAGTCTGTGCGTGTTGTGTAGATTTCTTTCCAGGTCTGGTCAGAGGCTTTCCAGTGCAGAAAACGACGTCATTGCTGAAAATCCACATAATGCAAGTGGTATGTAAACAAACAAACAAACTGATAAGTTGTAAATCAATGCGTGTTGTATTTCTCTTTAGTGTGTGTTGTGTTTCTTTTTAGTAATAAACAGGTTCCAATGAAAAATGTTTTTCTTTGGTCTAGCGCAAACCATGTATAATTTTCATTTGATTGACTAATTAGAGAAATAAACAAGTCTATTTTCTAATTCCAGATCTTAAATCAGAGTTAGTAGTATATGGTTTTCGGTCAGGAGACTGATTAAGAAATTTCGATAAAGCTCAACGGCAGGACAACATAGATTCACGCCCCGCATTGCAGAAGGGTCGATCCACCGAAGCTGCACTGAGCGTCCTGCTTATATTTATCCTTTACAAAAAACCTGTACAGTCCCAAACCATCATTGCCGAAATAGTTAGAAGAGAGGACTTAGAGAACCTTGAGACATGGGAAAGTCCAACTACAAAGGGTGAGGACTCGCCTAGGGGTCCTTGGTCTCAAACCGGTGAAGAAATCCCATTCCCCTCTCCACCCATGCCTCAACGTTCAGTCAGGCAGGATTTCCCAACAGATCTTTCTTCCTCTTTTCCTAAGGGAACACAGTACCCTTAGTATTTGGAAATGGCAGAAGTAAGTCAAGGGGGGACTGTTGAAGGTACGAATTGAGTAGTCGAAAATACTTAATTCAGCCATTTCATAGACCCAAAAATGTGGTTTGGTTAATGTAATCTAACCATTTACAAATATTTTTGTTTCCTACTAATTTCAGTGATTTTCCTTAATACAAAATGCTAGATATGGATTTTCTCATTTCAGGAAAAGTTTTAGAGGAGCCTATCCCATCAGGCTGATGTCTCTCCAGCCTAGTCTGCTGAGCACTGGCAGTGACACGCGAGTTGACATCACATCTCAAAAACCAATGGACGCGACACAACCGAAGCAGAAAGCGGCCGCTATTCAACCCATTATCCCAGAAGGTTTTTCCAAGTCTGTGCCACAAACTGTATACATGAAGCCTCATCATGTTTTGTTATTTTTGTATTATCAAGAGCAGATTATCCAGGTTCACAAAGTGGCCCTAAGTGGACTAGCACTGACTAAGCATCCTTTTTTTGTTTCATATCCGGAAAGAAGAACCATGGACAATTTCCAAATTTCCTTTTGTGTTTTTTTAATTATGTGCTAATTTTTAAATAAGGTTTAGATTCAATTTTTCTTCATCAGGATAATGTGCCCTAATGAGAGTAATAACGCCAATTCTAATAGCCCCTATAAATCATAGAGTTATGTTTAATAAATAAAAATAAGTATTAAAGGGGGGAGCTAAAGCCTGTAGTGTTAAATTAAACAACAATCCCATAGAAAGCCCGCATATATAGATATAGATATAATTAAAGTCCCAAGGACAGTAGGTCACAAATAAGTCCCAAATAATACAATATATCTAAATGGGGAAAATTTTTAAATTTAAGGGTAATAATATTCACAGATATTTTATTAAAGGAGGGACTGTGGAGGTGGCACTGAGCTATAGCTTGTTTGTTCAAACGTAATAAGAATATCTGTGTATATAACTAAATCAAAATGTAGATGTAGATGCAAAATTATCTGTCTGTCTGTGTAGCAATTGCACAGACCCGTAGTATAATTCAAAGTTGTATAATCATGAAGGAGTTAACTAAAGATGATAAAGCCAGAATGTGAAGCTATAAACTCTTATCAGTAATGTTCACACAAAAGGAATGTACGGGAGGGCAGGAGGGATGAGAGAAATTGGGGAGTGAACACACTCCTTCGTTAGTTTCAAGGTTATTTATGCTTACTTACTGTATAATTGGATCTATCGTAATATACGAGCGCAGTTGGTGATGCTGGCTGAAAAGAGAGCATGTCTGTGTTCTTTGTCTTATATACATTGATATATATCGGCACTGGTATACAGCATTAATGGGGCACCGTCTCTGGATCCTAAATGAAGACTCCATTAGCAGTCTTGACCCAAAATTCCTCCCTTGACAAGGGGTCCTTACCTGGTTTAAGTATGACTACCACAATTGCCTCCTGCATTGATGGAGGAAGGTGGCCCATCTCGACCGCCCCCCGGAACGTTTCCAAGAGTTGCGGTAATAGGTTGTCCTCAAATTTTTTGTATATTTCTATGGAAAGACCATCCGATCCCAGGGATTTCCCATTAGACATAGAAGTCACCGCCAGCTGCAGTTCCTCCAATTGCAGTGGGCCATTCAGGTAGACCCGATCCGTCTCAGCTAGCCTAGGGAGAGATATGTCCTCAAGATAGGAGTCAATCTGATCCTCATTAAAGCTTAGTTTGGAAGTATATAGTTGCTGATAGAAGTCAGAAAAACCTGCAAAATCCTCTCTGACTCACTGACCACAGATCCCGTGGACTCCCTTATCGCCCCAACGAAGGAATTTCCTTGCTGTGCCCTAGCTATTACAGCTAATAAATGCCCTGCCTTTTTCCCCTCTTTGAAAAATTTGTGCTGCGAAAACATCCGCCTATTCTTGGCCTTTTCCCTAAGGTGAATGTCATATGACTTCTGGGCCTCCTTCCACTCCAACAGATTCTGGGTGGTTGCTGATTCTATGTACTGGCGTTCCGTAGACTGAACACTGCCCCGAAGAAATATCCCAAACTGACGTGACCAGGTCTTAGATCTGCTAATCCCTTGTATCAATGCCCTTCTCAAACAAGCCTTCATGGCATCCCATACAACATTTTGAGAAATATCTTCCCGGACATTTTCTTTAAAGTAATGGTTTAATGTTATAACAATGGGGTCAGTCTCAATAATTTGCAGCCAAAAAGGGTTCAGGGACCAGGGCCTTATCAGACTCAGGGATAAGTCGGAGGCAGGTCACCATAGGCGAATGATCCGAGATGGCTCTAGGTAGGTAAGATACCGACTCCACTAGTGGCAACACTCCCGGAGACCCCAGTGTCATGTTAATTCTGGATAGGGATTGGTATGATTTAGAATAGCAGGAAAATTGGCGAACCCCCAGATGTCCAACCCTCCACACATCCGTCAGTGCCAGATCTTTTATCGTCTCACCAAAACATGAAATAGGCAGTGTCGCTAGAGACGGGTCATTGTTAAATTTGTCCCAATATGGGTGAATAGTATTATTAAAATCTCCCATGCATAGCACCTGTACACCCGAATTCTCCTGCATAGCCTCTGCTACCTTCTTTATGACCCCGCTATTATAGAGTGGAGGAATGTATACCCCTATTAATAACAACTCTTTGTTCAGAATTTTACACCGGACCCAGAGAAACCTCCCCTCCCTGTCATCCTTTGATGCTATGGGTTCAAACAGTATGGCTCTATGCACCAATAGACTGACCCCCCTGGAGTAAGATGAGAAAGTAGAATGGTAACTATGGCTAATCCATGATCTATTCAGGTATGTTATTTTTTCCTCATCTAGGTGGGTTTCTTGTAGACAGACTATAGCAGGAAAATGATCCCTGACAAAATCCATAAGAGCCGCCCTCTTCGTGGGATCACCCAAACCACGGACATTCCACATTAAGATGTTAACCTTCCCCGCCATACCAGACAAATAAAAACAGTTTGCTCTTCCAACAATCCCCCAATGACAGCAAAATCATCTGGAGAACCACGACATTGGCAATATCATACAATTTTAGTTTCCCATAAAACCCAAAAGAAAAAACACATTCAAAAACATTGAGGCCTAACAACAGCCTAACAACCATGACCAATAACATGTTGACATTAGGGTCTATCAAAATACTCCTCTCCAGTAGGAGTCCAGACCAAGAAATAAACTACTGTCCAAAACCACCACTCCTATCCTTTTGGGAATGTGCGCTACTCAAAGGACCCTGTTAGTCCGCGGCAAGCTCCTTTTTAAGACTTGATATAAGACTACTTTTTGCGTGCAGTGTTGTGGCGCAAACCCTCCCCCCCGCAGCACACCCCAACATCCCCCTCCCTCCAACAATGTCCAGATAGAAATCCCAGCAGGAGCGGGGAGAGAGAGAAGGAGAAACGAGCAGTGAAGGAGACAAAGGGGGGAAAGGGGGTATGGAGGGCAAGGGGGGAAGAGGGAGAAGCACAGGAGAGCAGTTAATGAAGCCCGTGGACCAAAGGAAGCCCTGGGAGACATACTTGTGTTCGGCAATATAACATAGTCATGACAAACCTCTCCCCTTACTATTCATAAAACTGCATTTCCATCCCCCCTCCGTAACCCCCCCATCCCCCCCGACACATGAATCCCCAACAATGCAGCCTCCCCGCAGTTCAAATATAGAATTAAAAAGGAGAGAGAGAAATATAACTTGTGGAGCAAGCTACCCCTGTCAGTGGTTGGCAGAATAAATTTAATCAAAATGATATTACTTCCAAAGCTTAGTTATACACTACAACATAGTGCAGTATCAGTACCCAAATCCTTCTTCTCAATGTTGAACTCTCTTACTACTTCTTTCATATGGGGGAAATCCAGACCCAAACTTCGGTTATCCATTTTACAGAGATCCAAAAGACTGGGAGGGATGGCTTTACCGGAGTTCTTCCTCTACTACCTCGCGGGACAGCTTAGGGCACTAGAGACTTGGATGCCTGGATGTCAGCTGCCAAACTCTGAGAGTCACTTGGCACACGCGGCTGGGACTGATTGTTTAGTGGGTTCTCTTGAATCAGAAGGACTGAGAACACCACGGCAATTACCCCTCCTCAGGTTGGCAAGATTAGTCTGGCGACAAGCCAAGAGGGTGGTACACTTCGAAGGGGTGGTGGCGGAACTCCCATTATGGGGGAATAGCTACTTCCATACTCTGAGAGATCACCCCTCGGCGCAGTTCTGGGCCACTCACAGCGTCAGTGCATTAGGTGATCTTTTTGTCCCGGGAACCACAACCTTCAAGTCCTTTGAACAAGTCCAGATTGAATATAATGTTCCAAGATCACAGTTTTTTAGATACCTGCAGATTCGTACAGCGATTCAATCCCACATACAGAAAATTGGAGTGAGGAAATTGATATCATCACTTCCTATGATAGGTATTCTAAAATCACAAGGACCTCGAGGCCTCATCTCAGCTATATATACTTACCTGTTGTCAGTGGGGGTGGAGTCGGACCCCTTGCCAGCCCAGGATAGATGGAAATCTCTAATTCCCTCTCTACAGGGAGAGGAATGGGAAGAGATATTGGAATCTCCGACTGGGGTATCCCCTTCGGTTAATAATAAGTTGATTCAATGCTACATTGTCCACCAGGCATACCTTACTCCAACTCGATTATTTAGTATGGGCCGTTCTCGTACATCGGAGTGCCCGAGGTGTCATCTCTCAGGGGCAAATTTCATACATATGATCTGGAGCTGTCCCAATATATCTTCGTACTGGCGGGGAGTGACATCTCTGCTGACATCGATTGTGTCGATTCCTGTTTTGTGTGACCCTTTGATATGCCTGTTTGGGGTGGTGGAGGAAGAGTCCTGGGATCATTACATGACAATATTCCTCAGAGAGGCATTGTTTCTGGCTAGGAAATTAATAACTCTGAGGTGGATGGGAGATTCGAATCCAACTGTGCGGTCCTGGGTTAAACTAGTCAATGCAACCATAGTCTATGAGCGGGTGGTATATTATAATAGGGGGTGCCCGGGAAAATTTAACAAAATCTGGGGTTTGTGGAATTCTTCTCCAGACACACTTGCGGAGGTTTGAGGGAGATTATGCGGATAATGGTGGTTCCCGTTAGATGTTGGGATATGAAACACTGTCCAATGGTATATTGAGGTATAATAATGCAATGTGGCTGTTGTTGTTCTTTCTTCCGTTTTCTATTCCTCTTTCTATCTTGTTTTCAAAATATGGTCATGCTGATAGAGCTGTTCTTATGCTCAATATAAAATTAGATATATATGCAAACGATAAGAAGTATGGATAATAACATTGTTCTCTCTTAACTGCTAAAGATATTATGGACTTTATATGACTGTTTATTGTTATATTTAAATATTACTATCTATATACTGAGCTATCTTTATATGGAAAATGTCAGTTGTACCATGTTTGAAATTGTTAATAAAACGAAGTTAAAAAAAAAAAAAAAAGGAGAGAGAGAGAAAAAAAAAAAAGGAGGGGAGGGGGGGGAACACCACCCACAGAGGGGAAGCTAAAGAAAGCCTGTGGACCACAGGTAGCCCCGGGAGACAAACTTTGAATTCAGAAATACAATATAACCAATTCTTCAGGTTGAATGATCACCCAAGTGTAGTTGTCAACATAGTGCAGAAGTCATCTTCATTCAACAGGTGGGATCCGCTGCTTCCTGCAAAATCCTCTCTGACTCACTGACCACAGATCCCGTGGACTCCCTTATCGCCCCAACGAAGGAATTTCCTTGCTGTGCCCTAGCTATTACAGCTAATAAATGCCCTGCCTTTTTCCCCTCTTTGAAAAATTTGTGCTGCGAAAACATCCGCCTATTCTTGGCCTTTTCCCTAAGGTGAATGTCATATGACTTCTGGGCCTCCTTCCACTCCAACAGATTCTGGGTGGTTGCTGATTCTATGTACTGGCGTTCCGTAGACTGAACACTGCCCCGAAGAAATATCCCAAACTGACGTGACCAGGTCTTAGATCTGCTAATCCCTTGTATCAATGCCCTTCTCAAACAAGCCTTCATGGCATCCCATACAACATTTTGAGAAATATCTTCCCGGACATTTTCTTTAAAGTAATGGTTTAATGTTATAACAATGGGGTCAGTCTCAATAATTTGCAGCCAAAAAGGGTTCAGGGACCAGGGCCTTATCAGACTCAGGGATAAGTCGGAGGCAGGTCACCATAGGCGAATGATCCGAGATGGCTCTAGGTAGGTAAGATACCGACTCCACTAGTGGCAACACTCCCGGAGACCCCAGTGTCATGTTAATTCTGGATAGGGATTGGTATGATTTAGAATAGCAGGAAAATTGGCGAACCCCCAGATGTCCAACCCTCCACACATCCGTCAGTGCCAGATCTTTTATCGTCTCACCAAAACATGAAATAGGCAGTGTCGCTAGAGACGGGTCATTGTTAAATTTGTCCCAATATGGGTGAATAGTATTATTAAAATCTCCCATGCATAGCACCTGTACACCCGAATTCTCCTGCATAGCCTCTGCTACCTTCTTTATGACCCCGCTATTATAGAGTGGAGGAATGTATACCCCTATTAATAACAACTCTTTGTTCAGAATTTTACACCGGACCCAGAGAAACCTCCCCTCCCTGTCATCCTTTGATGCTATGGGTTCAAACAGTATGGCTCTATGCACCAATAGACTGACCCCCCTGGAGTAAGATGAGAAAGTAGAATGGTAACTATGGCTAATCCATGATCTATTCAGGTATGTTATTTTTTCCTCATCTAGGTGGGTTTCTTGTAGACAGACTATAGCAGGAAAATGATCCCTGACAAAATCCATAAGAGCCGCCCTCTTCGTGGGATCACCCAAACCACGGACATTCCACATTAAGATGTTAACCTTCCCCGCCATACCAGACAAATAAAAACAGTTTGCTCTTCCAACAATCCCCCAATGACAGCAAAATCATCTGGAGAACCACGACATTGGCAATATCATACAATTTTAGTTTCCCATAAAACCCAAAAGAAAAAACACATTCAAAAACATTGAGGCCTAACAACAGCCTAACAACCATGACCAATAACATGTTGACATTAGGGTCTATCAAAATACTCCTCTCCAGTAGGAGTCCAGACCAAGAAATAAACTACTGTCCAAAACCACCACTCCTATCCTTTTGGGAATGTGCGCTACTCAAAGGACCCTGTTAGTCCGCGGCAAGCTCCTTTTTAAGACTTGATATAAGACTACTTTTTGCGTGCAGTGTTGTGGCGCAAACCCTCCCCCCCGCAGCACACCCCAACATCCCCCTCCCTCCAACAATGTCCAGATAGAAATCCCAGCAGGAGCGGGGAGAGAGAGAAGGAGAAACGAGCAGTGAAGGAGACAAAGGGGGGAAAGGGGGTATGGAGGGCAAGGGGGGAAGAGGGAGAAGCACAGGAGAGCAGTTAATGAAGCCCGTGGACCAAAGGAAGCCCTGGGAGACATACTTGTGTTCGGCAATATAACATAGTCATGACAAACCTCTCCCCTTACTATTCATAAAACTGCATTTCCATCCCCCCTCCGTAACCCCCCCATCCCCCCCGACACATGAATCCCCAACAATGCAGCCTCCCCGCAGTTCAAATATAGAATTAAAAAGGAGAGAGAGAAATATAACTTGTGGAGCAAGCTACCCCTGTCAGTGGTTGGCAGAATAAATTTAATCAAAATGATATTACTTCCAAAGCTTAGTTATACACTACAACATAGTGCAGTATCAGTACCCAAATCCTTCTTCTCAATGTTGAACTCTCTTACTACTTCTTTCATATGGGGGAAATCCAGACCCAAACTTCGGTTATCCATTTTACAGAGATCCAAAAGACTGGGAGGGATGGCTTTACCGGAGTTCTTCCTCTACTACCTCGCGGGACAGCTTAGGGCACTAGAGACTTGGATGCCTGGATGTCAGCTGCCAAACTCTGAGAGTCACTTGGCACACGCGGCTGGGACTGATTGTTTAGTGGGTTCTCTTGAATCAGAAGGACTGAGAACACCACGGCAATTACCCCTCCTCAGGTTGGCAAGATTAGTCTGGCGACAAGCCAAGAGGGTGGTACACTTCGAAGGGGTGGTGGCGGAACTCCCATTATGGGGGAATAGCTACTTCCATACTCTGAGAGATCACCCCTCGGCGCAGTTCTGGGCCACTCACAGCGTCAGTGCATTAGGTGATCTTTTTGTCCCGGGAACCACAACCTTCAAGTCCTTTGAACAAGTCCAGATTGAATATAATGTTCCAAGATCACAGTTTTTTAGATACCTGCAGATTCGTACAGCGATTCAATCCCACATACAGAAAATTGGAGTGAGGAAATTGATATCATCACTTCCTATGATAGGTATTCTAAAATCACAAGGACCTCGAGGCCTCATCTCAGCTATATATACTTACCTGTTGTCAGTGGGGGTGGAGTCGGACCCCTTGCCAGCCCAGGATAGATGGAAATCTCTAATTCCCTCTCTACAGGGAGAGGAATGGGAAGAGATATTGGAATCTCCGACTGGGGTATCCCCTTCGGTTAATAATAAGTTGATTCAATGCTACATTGTCCACCAGGCATACCTTACTCCAACTCGATTATTTAGTATGGGCCGTTCTCGTACATCGGAGTGCCCGAGGTGTCATCTCTCAGGGGCAAATTTCATACATATGATCTGGAGCTGTCCCAATATATCTTCGTACTGGCGGGGAGTGACATCTCTGCTGACATCGATTGTGTCGATTCCTGTTTTGTGTGACCCTTTGATATGCCTGTTTGGGGTGGTGGAGGAAGAGTCCTGGGATCATTACATGACAATATTCCTCAGAGAGGCATTGTTTCTGGCTAGGAAATTAATAACTCTGAGGTGGATGGGAGATTCGAATCCAACTGTGCGGTCCTGGGTTAAACTAGTCAATGCAACCATAGTCTATGAGCGGGTGGTATATTATAATAGGGGGTGCCCGGGAAAATTTAACAAAATCTGGGGTTTGTGGAATTCTTCTCCAGACACACTTGCGGAGGTTTGAGGGAGATTATGCGGATAATGGTGGTTCCCGTTAGATGTTGGGATATGAAACACTGTCCAATGGTATATTGAGGTATAATAATGCAATGTGGCTGTTGTTGTTCTTTCTTCCGTTTTCTATTCCTCTTTCTATCTTGTTTTCAAAATATGGTCATGCTGATAGAGCTGTTCTTATGCTCAATATAAAATTAGATATATATGCAAACGATAAGAAGTATGGATAATAACATTGTTCTCTCTTAACTGCTAAAGATATTATGGACTTTATATGACTGTTTATTGTTATATTTAAATATTACTATCTATATACTGAGCTATCTTTATATGGAAAATGTCAGTTGTACCATGTTTGAAATTGTTAATAAAACGAAGTTAAAAAAAAAAAAAAAAGGAGAGAGAGAGAAAAAAAAAAAAGGAGGGGAGGGGGGGGGAACACCACCCACAGAGGGGAAGCTAAAGAAAGCCTGTGGACCACAGGTAGCCCCGGGAGACAAACTTTGAATTCAGAAATACAATATAACCAATTCTTCAGGTTGAATGATCACCCAAGTGTAGTTGTCAACATAGTGCAGAAGTCATCTTCATTCAACAGGTGGGATCCGCTGCTTCCTTGAATCCCGGATGGTTTTCTCATGTTGATCCAACCAGCCCTGTGCATCCTTTGGAGCTTCCAAAAAATGTGTAGAATTCATAGCCACCACTCGGAGTCGTGCAGGATACAGTATCGAATAGGGTATATCCAGCTGGCGTAATCTACGTTTAATGTCCAGAAACTGTGCCCTCTTTTTTTGGACCTCTGCCGAGTAGTCAGGGAAAAGCGACACTTTCTGACCATTTATAGAGAGGATTGGGATATTTCTTACTGCTCTTAGAATATTATCTCTATCTCTGTAGTCCAGGATCTTCATAAGCACCGTGCGTGGAGGGGCCCCTGGTGGGAGAGGTCTGGTAGGGACCCTATGAGCCAGGTCAATAGCAAATAACGGGGTCAATGTATCCTTTCTAAAGGACTGTATAATCCAATCTTCAAAATATTCAGCAGGTCTTGTTCCTTCCGCTCTCTCCGGCACTCCCACTAGACGGATGTTACTTCTGCATAGGCGGTTCTCCAGGTCATCCTGTTTAGCCTGGATGGCTTCGATATTTCTGCCTTATAACTGCATCTTTTGCGACATGGGCCACAGTACATCATCCATTTCGCTCACTCTCTCCTCCAGGGCTGTGGTTCTTTCAGCCTGTTGCTTCATGTCTTTTCTCACACTAGCCAAATCTCTAGTGAGACAGCCCACCTGAAATGTGAGGTTATTGAGGGAGGTGTTGCAGACTCCTATAGACGCCATGATATCAGACAAAGTGGGTTCTCTTTGGAGATCTGCACTCTCCTGGGCAGAGGGGTTTAAATGCGGGGATTTTTGCTGCAGTCCATCTGTTAACTGTGATGGGGGGGGGTAGAGACAGGCTCTCTTCTTCATCCTCCATCATGGCTTGTGGGTCCTGCAGTTCCTGGGCCTTCTCCTGCCGCTGCTGCTTAGCAGGTGACCCAGAGGTTGTCCCTTTAGTACCAGATTCCGGGCTTGGGGAGCTGTGTCTGGCAAATTGAGCCAGGCGTCCTGCAGCAGTTCTCTGCGATGCTGCAGCTCTGCCTCCTTTTTCCGCCATCCCAGCACCTGTGGCGCCATCTTATGTAGCCTTCCCCGCACTTCTGGGGGGACCCATCTCGCCTCTGTTCTCCCCCACTTCCAGTGCACACTCCCAGGGATCCCCTCTGCAGCCCCTCACTCACCGCCGCCGGCTCCGGTGCTCCCCCTCCTCTAAGACACAAGGAGAAGATGAAGCTGGAGGGCACTAAGACCCAGGAACACCTCGCACTCAGTCCAGCAATTACCCAGCTGATATCTCCCCACCGGCACCGTTTCTCTTCCTGACCGTCGCTGAAATAGTGCACTGCAGCTCCGGGTCTTGCGGAAGGTAAGGTCCCGTCTCGTTCTTCTCAGCGGGCCTGTTCCAAGCTCCTCCGTCCCCTCTGACCTCCGTGCTAAGGATGGCCGCCACTACCTGAAAGCCCAGCAGGGCTCCAGCGTCTGACACTGCTCCTGGCTTTCCCGGCAGCCACACCGCACCCCCGATCACTCCACCGCTTTTGCTCCACTCCAGGGGCCCTCAGGGGAACAATTGCAGCCTCCCGGTATATCAGCAAGATTCACCGACAGGATAACGGAGCTCGCCACAAACACGTCCTCCTATCTCCAGACCATCTTGTTTTATTTATTTACTCCAACCAATCACAGATGCTGTCTCAGAGGGAGGGGGCGTGGTCCAACCAGCTAATGGTGGTCTAACCAGCGTGGTCTAACCGGCTAATCAGAGACGTTGGTGGAAGGTTAAAGCAGTGAATATGCATTAATGATAATTGTTGGACCCGGAAGTAGCGCTGCAGCTGCGGAGACATGGTAAATATGTACTACTTTAATCTTTTTTATTTTCTTTCTTTTATAGCCTCCTCTACACCATTTTACCAGACATCACTTTTGCTTCCCATTGAATTGAATGGGTTCGGCTAGGATAGACGATCTGATCGGCTAGGATTGTCGATCCAATCGCAATCTCAGGTAGGATCGGCGATACTTAACTGATCCAATCCTTGTCAGGATCGCTCATCTCTAGTCATCATAGTTATGACCCAGGGTTGCCATGGCAGCGATCGAGTCCCTGTGATCGCATTACAGGAATCCGATCGCTTGGGAGAGGAGCACAATCCTCTCCCTGCCACCTGAATGCTGTAATCCCGATTGAGCGCAGCATTTAGGTGGTCAAACTGCCGGGAGCAGCGCAGGCAGTACTCCTGGTAGTGAAAGCTAGGTCTCGACTACAAGATAAGCCGAAGACCCGTTGGCGGTCACGAGTGTAAAGCGCCTGAACCACTCGGGTACATCATGTGTCGTTAAGGCCCAAACAATCATGATGTACACAGTACATCATATGTCAGTAAGGGGTTAGCATCCACAGATCAGTGCAAAACACTTTCTTTATTATATCCCCTCTTGGTAGCAACCTATCCAGGGAGCTACATCTGTTTTTTTTTTGTTTTTTTAACCCAAAGATGCAAAAAACTCCGTTGTAGACTCCTTAAACTTGACAGCCACTCACTGAAAAACAACTTCTCCACCAGCTAGTCTAAAGACCAGCATAACTCGAGGGCAGATATTTGTTGGTTATGCGGGGAAAGGAAGCTGGGACCTAGTCTCCCAACCAAATGAAAGGAGGGCTGTGCCTTGGTACAACTTTCAATTCACTTCCACCTGTTTTCGATGGGAACCTTAAAGGGCCTGACTGAGCAATATAAGACTGGTATAAGAATAAAAGAGAACTGCCAGGTGGGTCCTTCGATCTATGGAATTGAATGGCGCTTGATATGTTACTGACAGAGAGTTGCAATATATGAAATGTTTTGAACTTTTGTACTTTTATTCCTAATACTACAGCCCCAGATGGAAGTATTACCAAAACCCTGCAGGGCTTGACATCCCTGTCTGATGAACTGGGGAAAAACTCTGGGATAAATTATCCATTTACAAACCTGTTGGAAGGATGATTGTTGTGTACCTTGTATAAGAGGACTTCTCCAGAGACACTATAACTAAAATCATGTAATCAGGATGAGAAATCTTTGAAAGACTTATCATGACTGATAATACCTTCTAACAAGAGTATTCCAGCTACCAGGATCATGGTAAACCCTGAAAGCCCACCAGGAAAAGGATTGCTTGAATGCTTTGGATGCTTGATGTTTGGGATACATTGTGTATAAACAGAAGACAAATGTTAGGAAAATCAAGAGTTAAAAGTTATAGTAAAATGTATTTGCAAAAGATGTTCTCAGAGCAAGAACAAAATAATGTTTATAGATTTGTACTGATCAGACACCTGTTTCTGGGATGTGACTGTAACCTATAATTTGTATGTGATGCCCTGGCATCGCCAGGTGGTCACACACAAGAGTACACCCCCGCACAGCACCTTCCCTCACAGGGTTACACCGAGCCGACAACACCTTAGTCACCCCCCACAGAGTAGGAAAGGCACACCAGTGGGCGGGACCAGGCAGAAGGAAAACGCCCACCTAGGGGTCTAGAGAACCCTGGGCGGGAAAAGTGGTAGTTGGAGTTGAGAGTTGAGTTGAGAGGGAGTAGAGGAGTGCTGAGCAGGAGAGAGGATAGGAAAGGCGTCGGGGTTGGAGCCACGGCGTGCTGGCTAGGTGGCAGACGGTGGTCCGTGTGTGACACCCTGGCCAGCCAGGTAGTCACAGATAGAGCCCCTGCATTACACCAGTCCCTCACTAGGTAACACCAGCCAACCACATAAAACCCTAGTCACCACCCCCAGGGCTTGATGGACACACCAGGGGGCGGAACCAGGCAGCTGGAAGACGTCCACCGAGGAGTTCAGACAGCCTGATGCGGGAAAAAAAGTCAGTTCAGTTTGAGAGATGAGTAGTGGAGGTGTAGTAAAGTGGAAGCAGGCCCGAGTGTCAGGTCTGCAACTAACTGACAGGTGCCAGGGTAGGAGACCTGGTACCTCTGGCTAGGAGGCATACGGAGGCCTCTGTCTGCAGGAGCCGGGAAGACGGCTCGGTGGAACCGTGGTGGACCGGGACAGGGTAGTGGCCTGCCAGAACCGACTCGGAAACTGGAGCACAAGGGGGGTACTCAGACCCTGAAACGAGGTCCAGAAGCTACTGGACTGAGTTAATTAACTGATTGCGGTCTGGACTTGAGGTCCTTTCCCACCCAAAGTCCCTCATAGAAGACAACAGCCCAACGAGGGGGATAAGCAGCCACTGCCACGGCTCAGAGATCCCACGGGCCAGCGTCTGCGGGCAAACGGGCTCCTTTGGCCACATCAAGCCGGGGAGCGGACTCCTGAAGTTGCAAGCGCAGGTAGTCCAACATCACAAACAGGTGCAGGAGAAAGGCAGAGACCACCAACCGGGTGGGGGACCAGACTGCAGCCGGCTGCGGGCACCGACCACCATCATCTTGGTTTACCAGAGACTTGAGTATTTCATTCTAATAGTGAGTACACCAGTGCCCTCCGGCCGCCCATCTCCCTGCACCGCCAAACCAACCCCCAACGGGTCCCGGGGCCACCATCCCTTCCCACGGAGGGGATAACAACTTGCTGCATACCATCTCCCCCGGGTGCCCCGTAACTGCAGCGGTGGTGTCCACCTTCACCACATCCAGTGGGTGGCGTCACGAACTTAACACGACTCCGGCCATACAACTACATCCCCAAACCACAAACACCCTTTTTATTGGAGTGACCGCAGGACCCCCGAGCCACCCACAGAAGGTCCGGATCTAAGCGGCTTGGCTGCCGCCGAGCACGGGGCGGTACACGTGTCTGTCAGGAGATCCGAGGTGGACCGGGACAGGATAGGAGCCCGCCGGTACCAACACCGGAGAACCGACCCAGAAACCCAGGGGGTACCTGGACCCTGAAGCAAGGACCGGAACCACCGGCTTTGTTAATTCAGCAATGAGGACAGGATTATAGGTCCTGTCCCACCCAAAGTCCCAAAAAGCAGACCAGCAGCCCACCGCGGGGGATAGGGCATCTGCCAGGGCCCCTTTAGATCTCATGGGTCAGCATCTGCGGGCAAGGCTCCCAACCGCAGTTCTGGGAGCGGACTCCCGTGTTCCACATCGGGAAGTCCAAAGAGAACTAAAACCGTGCAGAGGAAAGTGACACAGACCATCACCCCGGGTGAGGGACCAGAATACACCCGGCCGCAGCGGCCGGCTACTGGCACCTTAGTTTGCCGCTGGACTTGTGTGATTTCTTTGACTGTGAGTACACTAGGATCCCCCGGTCCGACCGGGCGCGCCGGCCCCTGCAGCCACCATCCTCAGCACAGCAACACTGGGCCCCGGGACATCCACCCTTACCCACGGAGGGTTAAAACAACTAGCTGCCATCCCAACACCCCGGGTGCTCCCAAATAGCAGCGGTGGTACCCCATCTTACCACACGCCGTGGATGGCATCACGGACAATATAGAAAATCCCACATACACCCAAAATTCCCTTTTTTATTTGAAGTGTCCGCGAGACCCCCTGGTCCGGAGATCCCTTTGAGTCACACCGCGGATCCGGATCCGAGCAGCCCAGCTGCTGGCGTGGGGGCGGCACACCTCAAAATCTGGGGTCACGAACAGGATTGAACCCATCTACCTACCTGGTGGAAGTGCGCCTTGTTCTGGACTGTCAGCGGTGCTCCGCTGTAAAAATCTTGAAAAGTCGCCATTTTGCCACCATCTTTGGGCGCGAAAAAAACCGACAATCCAGCGTCTTCTTCCACGAGACTGAAAACGAAACTAGAGAGACGCGCTAAGAGACTGCTTCCGAAAAACCACGGGGGAGGGCGGAAACTGCGGCATGTGGCCCAAGGAGATAAGAGGCAGGGACACCAGGACTCTGCCATCTTCCATTCCTGGACACCACCAAGAGAGGATGTCTCACCAGTCCGACAACCCGACCATGAAGGAGCTTGTTCCCGGGACTGCTGACTGGGTGGAAGCCCAGACTACACGAATGTGCCACAAAATCCAGGCCCAAGCCAACTTCATGCTAGCAAGATGGACGGCCGAGATGAGGGACATGGCTGCAGCCGTTCGGGTACGAGAAGAGGAGATGGCCTCGGAGGAGCGGGTAAGCGACTCACGCCCCTATGTTCCACCGGAACCTGCCCAACCGGCTGAGGAGCTCTGTCTGCCCCTGTCCGCCACGTCACCTCCCTCGCCGCCCGCACCTGCAGCTAGTGCCCCAATCGGTCCGCTGCCCCAAGCCGCGGCAGCGGAACCCGTTGCTTCTGCCGGCGAGGACCCAGCAACGGGGATCTTGGGCCACGAACACGCCACCACTCCGGCCCCTGTACCAGCCCCGCGCCAGACCAAAGCCCAGAAGACATCCCCTACGACCCCGAGCCCGGCCGAGTCTAAGATGACGACACCGGCACCGGCAGCCCGCCCGGCCACATCAGCAGCGGAGCCGACCTGGAAGTCAGCTGCAGCAGAAGCCCAGACTACACGAATGTGCCACAAAATCCAGGCCCAAGCCAACTTCATGCTAGCAAGATGGTCGGCCGAGATGAGGGACATGGCTGCAGCCGTTCGGGTACGAGAAGAGGAGATGGCCTCGGAGGAGCAGGTAAGCGACTCACGCCCCTATGTTCCACCGGAACCTGCCCAACCGGCTGAGGAGCTCTGTCTGCCCCCGTCCGCCACGTCACCTCCCTCGCCGCCCGCACCTGCAGCTAGTGCCCCAATCGGTCCGCTGCCCCAAGCCGCGGCAGCGGAACCCGTTGCTTCTGCCGGCGAGGACCCGGCAACGGGGATCTTGGGCCACGAGCACGCCACCACTCCGGCCCCTGTATCAGCCCCACGCCAGACCAAAGCCCAGAAGACATCCCCTACGACCCCGAGCCCGGCCGAGTCTAAGATGACGACACCGGCACCGGCAACCCGCCCGGCCACATCAGCAGCGGAGCCGACCTGGAAGTCAGCTGCAGCAGAGACCCAGACTGCCGACCCGTACCCGGTCCCGGCTGTGGGGCAGCTGGGATATACCTGCAGGGGAGCAGAGCAGGCTAATGTGGAGTGGAGCCCTCAGCCGAAAATGGAGCCGGTTGTATCCGGCAAAGAAGGCATCCGCGTGAGCCGAGCTCCCAAGCAGGAAGAGGAGTCCGAGGACCGCGCTCTGTACTGGGAGTGGCAGCAGAGGCAGCTTAAGAAGGAGATAGCTGCCCGGGAGAAAAGAAAGGCAGAGGTGTTGTCCCGGACATACCAGGAGAAAGACCACCTCCGGCAAGCCACCTTCCGGGTGTGGGGCCCGACTTACCATGGGCAGGTCCATCATTTTAACCCCCAAAAGTGGTGGGGGTTCATTTATGAGCTGGGCATGGATGCAGAAATCTTCGTGTCCCGGAGGGATGTAGCCCCTCACCTGCCCACAGGACACCCGGATCGAGACCTGGAACCCAGAGATATGGTGTCATACACCCGACACTGTGGAGAAAGGGTGTGGTTTTCCCTAGATGTGAAGATGTGGGTGAAGATTGATGGTCAGCTGTGCCTCCACCCCCCTCCACCATCTCCAGTTCCAGAGAATGAGTAAGGTAGCGGTTTCCTGGCCTCCCCAGTTGTTTACCCCCCGTTAAGGAAAATGGTACTGTTTTAAAATGGACCAAGGCTGAGAACTGGCAGGCCAACCAAAAACTTTTGGGCCTTGTAAATAACCCCCCACCACTTTCATCACTTTCACCGGCACGGCCTCTGGAGAGGCTGATTGGAGGAAGGGCCTGTGGTAGAGTAGGCCGAGGCCCAGTCACTACCTAAATCAGAAACATTTTTATTAAAACAGAATACATACAACACTATAACAAATCAGCATCCAAATTAAGTTTATCATATCTATTACCCCTTTCCCTCCCCCTCCCGCCCCCTTCCCCGGCAGCAACCCTCCTCCCCAATACTACATCCCATTTAGTACACACTTAGAATACCCTCCAACTGCAGTATAGCAACCATCCCATTCATCCCGACGTGCAGGACGAACTACTAGTAACACAAATAAAACAAAACACACACATCAGAGGTCTCCGACGGCTATCCCGGTCCCAAATCAGTTTACTGGTCCATCACTCATCCTATTCGCATTGCAGCCAAGGAGACCATAGCGTCTCAAACATTTTAACATTCCCCTTCTTTCATACACTCCCTGTTCCAGCTGAAGAGTACATTTCACCCTTTTAATGTACTCTCCCCTGGTCGGGGGGCGGTCTTTTTTAATCCAGGACCTGGCAATTAGCTTTTTTGGCGCATACAGCAGCCTAGCAATGGCAATTTTCATAGTATTTTCCACCCCAAGCTCCTCAACATATCCCAATAGGCATATCAATGGTTCCCTGGGAAGGACACACCCATATGTTCTTCCTATCTTGTGGATAACCTTAGGGGTACTTTGCACACTACAACATCGCAGCTGCGATGTTGGTGGGGTCAAATTAAAAGTGACGCACTTCCGGCATCGCATGCGACATCGTAGTGTGTAAAGGCTCGATGATACGATTAACGAGCGCAAAAGCGTCGTAATCGTATCATCACTGCAGCGTCGGCGTAATCCATAATTACGCTGACGCAACAGTCCGATGTTGTTCCTCGCTCCTGCGGCAGCACACATCGCTGTGTGTGAAGCCGCAGGAGCGAGAAACATCTCCTACCGGCGTCACTGCGGCTTCCGTAGAATATGCGGAAGGAAGGAGATGGGCGGGATGTTTACATCCCACTCATCTCTGCCCCTCCGCTCCAATTGGCCGCCTGGCGTGTGACGTCGCTATGACGCCGCACGACACGCCCCCTTAACAAGGAGGCGGGTCGCCGGCCAGAGCGACGGTCGCAGGAGAGGTGAGTCCATGTGAAGCTGCCGTAGCGATAATGTTCGCTACGGCAGCTATCACAAGGATATCGCTGCTGCGACGGGGGCGGGTACTATCGCGCTCGGCATCGCAGCATCGGCCTGCGATGTCGCAGCGTGCAAAGTTCCCCTTAGTCCAAGTCCAAAAGGAGACCAGTCTCGGACAAGACCACATCATATGAAAAATACCTACTTCAGATCCCCGACACCTTGGACACTCCGAATTCCTTTTCAACCCCATTTTAAACATCAGTAAGGGAGACCTACATACCTGGTGAATCACGTATAGGTGAGATAGTCTGACCGGTTCGCTCATGGAAAGTTTAGGGACATACTCCAATATAGTCTCCCACACCTCCTCTGTTATCATCCCAACTTCCTCCTCCCATTTAGATTTTGTTTTAAGTGGGTAATCTAAAAGAAAGGTATGTAGTATATCTTTATGCGTGCCAAAAATTATCCCTTTAGTGCTTCCTCCCCCCTTACATACATACTCCAGTACCAGGTCAGTCTGTATGTCCACACTTTTTTTTAGCCGCTTGGGCTGCAATCGCAAGTTTCAATTGACTGTAGTGGAGCCAGCCAGACGCTGGCAACTGAAACTCACTCTGTAACTGTGGGAACGATTTCAAAATTCCTCCATCCAATATCTGATGCATGTATATTACACCCCTGCGTCTCCATTCCTCAATATTCCCCATTTTCTGAATCTCCGGGAGATTACTGTTATCCCAGATAGGTGTAAACTTAGTTAACCGGGTCACCCCTCTCATACTTTTCAGCTTCTCCCTGGTCTTATTAATAAGTGCCATTGTAGATGTTCCACCCAGGATCCCCACCGCACCATCCTCTAATCCCATTACCAATGGACTTCTACCCACTATGTATTCCAGCACTTCTTTAATGCCCCCATCTTTCTCTCGATCAGACCACCCCCTGAGGTGTTGACATTGCGCAGCCATATAATACAATTCCGGATTTGGGATTGCTAGACCCCCCCTCATCTTTCGGCCTCTGTAAAGTCTCTAATCGCACCCTGGGCTGCTTTTTACCCCACACCAGGTCTCTAAACAGCGAGTTTATCCCTTTAAATCTTTTCTTTGAAATACAAACAGGTGCATTGTGCAGTATGTATAGGAGTTTAGGCATTACTACCATCTTAAGTAAATTAACCCTTCCAACAACTGACAAATGTAGCTTGTTCCAGGCATCCACTTTGGCTCTCAATTTTTTAAGAAGCAGCCATAAGTTCACCTGTATGTATTTTTCTACTGGCAGAGATAACTGGATACCTAGATATTTAAATTCGTCCACACTCTTCAATTTGTTAGCCCCAGTATCATCATTTGTCCAGGTTACTTCCCCATCCACTTTAAAAAGGCTCGATTTAGACCAATTAATGGTCAGTCCCGAAACGTCACCAAATTTCTCTATTATCTGCATGGCATGATCCAATGAGGCTGACGGATCCCCCAAGAAAAGTAATAAGTCATTACTCAGGAGCTATTTTCTCCTCTAAATGCCCATATCTAAATCCATGGATCTCCTTCGATTTCCTAATGGCCGCAGCCAGAGGCTCTATTGCAATAGCAAATAGTAGCGGCGATAGTGGGCCGCCCTGCCTCGTTCCCCAATGCAACTCGAACTCTGCGGAGGTCATACCGTTAACTCTAACTTTAGCAGTAGGCCTATTATACAACAGCTGCACCCACTTTACAAACCGTGGGTCAAAACCCATATGCTGCAACACTTTCCACAGATACCCCCACTCAACACTTTCGAATGCTTTCTGGGCATCTAGCGAAGCGATCACCCACCGGCCAGGGTTGTCAGGCGGCAACTGTAGATTAAGATATAATCTCCTAATATTAGCAGCTGTCGACCTATTGGCCATGAACCCAGATTGATCCATATGTATTAGGTTAGATATAACTCCAGTCAGCCGGTTTGACAACACCTTAGCCAGAAGCTTCATATTCGCTGTTAATAACGAGATTGGTCTATATGAATCTGGAAGCCTCGGATTTTTATCCTCCTTAGGAATTACTACTATTATTGCTTTTCTCATAGATTCAGGCAATACACCTTCCCCCTCCGCCACCTCAAAGACTTTCAATAGTTTGGGTAATAGGATTTCTTCTGTTTATAAATTTCAACCAGTAACCCGTCTGCTCCCGGTGCCTTGTCATTGCTCATGCCATGCAGAGCGTCCTCCAGTTCATCAATAGTAATAGGTGACTCCAATTTATCTCTATCCGCCACAGACAACACAGGAAGCTCACCTCGCTCAAGAAATGAGTCCACCTCTTCCACCCTCATCTCTCCGCTAGAAGGATATAGCGTGCGATAGAAATCTTTAAAGACCCCAAGGATCTCCTCAACCTCAGTGACCTGTGTCCCCTCCACCGTGTCCATACCATGCACAAATGAGCTACTCATTTGAGCTGCAGCTATGACCGATAATAGATGACCAATTTTTTCTCCCTCTTCATAAAAATGCAGTTTTTGGAATGCCTGCTTCCTTACCGCCTTCTCCAAAAGCATCTTATTAACTTGTTAATGCGCCTGCCTAAGATTTTGCTTCGCCTCCGCAGTATTACTCCGAATTGCTTCCAGCTCCACCTTATCTAAGGCCTCCAGGCTATTTTTCTCATCCTGCCTCGTCTGTGTTTTACGTTTACAGATATCCCTGAACAGGAGCCCCCTGAGGTATGCCTTCATCGCATCCCATACCACCAGGGGACCAGTGCTACCCTCGTTGTGGATAAAGAATTCTCCGAGATCCCATTCTATATTCCCCATATTAATATGACAGATCCATGCTGGATGAAGCTTCCACTCTCCTCTCCTTCCCCCTTTCAGGGTCCCCCGTCGCATGGACACTAGAATTGGGCTATGATCTGAAATCACTCTTGTCAAATATTGCACTTCGCCTATCATTGCGTCCATCAGATCACTAGCTAGAGCCATGTCAATGCGGGACAAAGTGTTATGTGAAGCCGAGTAACAAGAGAAGCATGATACCCCCCCCATTCCTCACTCGCCAGGCATCCACCATTCCAAGTTCCCCAATAAGAGTGCCAAACGAAGTCATTCAACTATCCTGAATACCTGGAGGTCTACTACTCCTATCCCAGTACAGGTCTATACCATTATTGAAGTCCCCCACCAGTAAAAAATGGGATTACTCCCCCCTTCTCAGAGAACTCCCTTATCTCCCTTAGTTTGGGGCACATATATGGAGGTGGTATATATATATATATTGCAGCTATACACGAGTCTGCCAAATATTTTACACTTGACGGCCACACACTGTCCCTCTTTATCCACATACACTTCTATCTCTTCATATTGCACAGAGTTATGGATCAGCAGTGATACACCCCTTGCATAGTTGAAAAGGTGGAATGATAGGCCTTCTGCACCCATCTCCTATTTAAAACATGTGTTGTCTCCTTTGTTAGATGCGTTTCTAGTAGACATATTACTGACGGATTCTGATCTTGAACATATTTAATTATTGCCGCTCTCCTAGACCTATCTGATAACCCTCTAATATTCCAACTCAACACATTAATTCTATCCCCCATTATCCCACCCAGTAAAACCATCAAACCTTGTAGTACCTCCCCATGCTGCCTTTACCCTACCCCTTTCCCCCCTCCCCTCCTGCTCCCCTCCCGCTCCCCACCACCTCTTGTTTTTGAGTACTCCCGTGAAGCATCGGGTTTTCCAAACCTGGTCCATAATCCTTACTAAATTCCTCCCCACCTCCCTCGCCTTCCCCTCTTAGACACATTTTGAAACTCGTCCCTTTTCCAACAGTTCTCCACTCCCACCCTTTCTATGTATAATCATATTCCACTCAACTAATATAACAGTAAAATGGCGAACAGTAATTAAACTGGAATCTCAAATTGTAAATACCACCACCACGCCTAATTAGGCCGTCCCCATGTCCTGCGAACACATCAAACCCTTCGTATTCCCCCTGCATACTACCTCAATCCCAAAGGGAAGGAGGAGATAAAAATAAATAAAAAATAAAAAAAAAGGGGGAGAAAGTAAAAACAAGAAGGGTCTCCTGTAAGCTCCTAAGGATGTTGTAGAGCCTCAGCCGGCCTTCTCCAATACACTGCAGATTCAGACAGTCAGCTCATTCCTTCACACGGATCCGCTTTTCGTTTGCGTCCAACCACTGCATGGCTTCCTCTGGAGTTGTAAAAAAGTGCACCCGCTCCAACGCCGTCACTCTTAGCTTTGCTGTGAACATCATTGAGTATTGCACCCCAATCTCTCGCAGGCGCCTCTTTACTCCAGTAAAAGTCATACGCAGCTTTTGAACAGAAATGGAGTAGTCTGGGTATATGGAAATTCTCTGGCCATCAATCATAAGATCCTCCATGTCTCTTGCCTTTCGTAGTATAGTGTCCCTGTCCCTGTAGTTAAGGCGCTTGGCTAGCATAGTGCGAGGGCCCCTGCCCGCTGGCTGTGGCTGCATCGGGACTCTGTGTGCACGTTCCACGGCATAGAGTTTGGATAAGGCATTAGCACCAATTTTCCCCCTTAGCCAGCCTTTTACATATTCAGTGGGGTTCCTTCCTTCCGCTTTCTCAGGGATGCCAACAATCCTGATGTTAGTCCTTCTAGAGCGATTCTCTAAGTCATCGTTTTTTGCCATGATTTCAGCTATCTGCTGTGCAAATGTTTTTTCAGACTTTTATAGTTTTGTGATATGATCCTCTGTTATCCCAACTCTTTCTTCCACAGCTCTTGTTCTCAGGTCAGCTTTTTTGAGGTCTTTCTTAATGCCAGCCACCTCTGCCTGTATTCCTGTAACTTGTTTTGTCAGGGTAGTCAGAGCTTGTTTACAAAAGGACACCACTGCAAAAACGTCCTTTAGAGTGGGGTTTTCTGTAGCCTCCTCTGCACTATGTGCTTTCTCCACCTCCAGTGTATTATCTTGCTGCTCTTCACCATCCCCCATCTCATCAGAGCTGGCAGTGTCTATCCACTCCTCTTCCTCACCTCCCTTATCTGTATGCTGCAGGGATCTCTCTGAATTCCAGGCAAACTTCTCCAGCCTTGCTGCGACCTGCATTCTTTGTTGACTGGCTACATTAGCTTTCTCAGCGTCCTCCCTTATCATGGCACCATCCTGAGAGCTGGGGACTTTCCCACCCCCAGTGTCTTTCTACCTGCGACGGACCATGGCACCGCTCTGGATCCACCAGACTCACCCCAGACAAGTCCCCACCACCTTATCTTCCAGACAGCTAGCTGAGGCAGCGATAACAGCGGTGTTCAGGTATTTATTGTGGGTGTTTGCAGGAGATCTCCAGAGACACGTCTCCTCACATTGCCGTCCAGCCTCCAGGCCAGGGGTCCCTGGACTGACTATGGGACCCTTGAGAAGGACTGCCGGGTAAGGAACTTTTTACCCGGCCCCTGTGGGCGTCACCTGGAACCGGTAGGACTTGGGAAAGGGGTGCCCACCAGTTTTAGCGGTGGTACCAGGGAACAGGTTTTCTTGGGTGGCGGGTGCAATGGGAAAGTGGTCCGGTTGTTGAAACATTTAAGAAATGTGCCTCCCGAAAGGGAAGAAATGTTTTATGTGTTATGTTTTACATGTTACCCCCCTTTTTCTATCTACAGTTGCAGAAACAATAAATGTCAGTGGGCGGACAGCCCACGGACGGTCTGTATTAAACCAAGGGGGAATGTGATGCCCTGGCGCCGCCAGGTGGCCATACACAGAGTAGACCCCCGCACAACACCTTCCCTTATTGGGTTATACCGCGCAGATAAAACCCTAGTCACTCCCCAGTGTAGGAAAGGCATATCAGTGGGCGGGACCAGGCAGAAAACGCCCACCTAGGGGTCTAGGGAACCCGGAGCGGGAAAAGTGGTAGTTGGAGTTGAGTTGAGAGGGAGTAGAGGAGTGCTGAGCAGGAGAGAGGAGAGGAGAAAGTGAAGCTCCAGTGGAAGCCAGAAAGGAAAGGCGTCGGGGTTGGAGCCCCGGCGTGCTGGCTAGGTAGCAGACGATGGTCCGTGTCTGTCAGGAGACGGGAAGATGGCTGCCGGAGATCCGAGGTGGACCGGGACAGGGTAGGAGCTCGCCGGTACCAACACCGGAGAACCGACCCGGAAACCGTGCACACAGGGGGTACCTGGACCCTGAAGCAAGGATCGGAACCACCGGCTTTGTTAATTCACCAGTTGAGGACAGGATTATAGGTCCTGTCCCACCCAAAGTCCCAAAAAGCAGACCAGCAGACCACCGCGGGGACTAGGGCATCCGCCAGGGTCCCTTTAGATCCCACGGGTCAGCGTCTGCGGGGAAGGCTCCCAACCGTAGTTCTGGGAGCGGACTCCCATGTTCCACATCGGGAAGTCCAAATAGAACTAAAACCGTGCAGGAGGAAAGTGACACAGACCATCACCCCGGGTGAGGGACCAAGAATACACCCGGCCAATACACCCGGTCGCGGCGGCCGGCCACTGGCACCTTGGTTTGCCGCTGGACTTGTGTGATTTCTTTGTGAGTACACTAGCATCCCCCGGTCCGACCGGGCGCACCGGCCCCTACAGCCACCATCCTCAGCACAGCAGCACTGGGCCCCAAGGCATCCACCCCTACCCACGGAGGGTTAAAACAACTAGCTGCCATACCAACACCCCGGGTGCTCCCAAATAGTAGCGGTGGTACCCCATCTTACCACACGCTGTGGGTAGCGTCACGGACAATATAGAAAATCCCATATACAACCAAAATTCCCTTTTTTATTTGAAGTGGCCGCGAGACCCCCGGATCCGGAGATCCCTCGAGCCACACCGTGGATCTGGATCCGAGCAGCCCAGCTGCTGGTGTGGGGGCGGCACATGTACAAAACTTGAGTTATTAACATCTTTGAGCTTGATAAGCAGGCACATTCAGGGGAGACAGTTCAAAATAGCATCATTGCTTCAAGTATTTTTTGTATGATAACATTCAGAGAAGTTAATTATGCAAATAGATTATAACCAATAAGAAATAGACAAGTACACTGATGAGCAAAAGGGTAACAATGTTTTGAACTTTTGAATTTCAAACTCCATATTTCACCATCAACTACAGCGTGAGACAATCATCTTGGCTATCGCCTACATAAATTTGCCTTGGAACTATTTAGCATATAATTAGTTATGCAGGTTCTTGTCATGTCACTCCATTGTTACTATTTTCCTCCTAAAAATCGAATTTTAAATTTTTAATAATTTGTTAGTATTTTGTAAATCCACCATTGGCTTTCAACACTGCTTGAATCCATCTCGGAATGCTCTCAATCAGATTCAAGCTTGTCTCAAACAAAATCTCATCCCAGGTCTTTTGTACACATTCCCAATGTTGGTGCATACTGTAAGAAAAAAGGGGAAGCTCACCACGCTGTTTGAGCTGGTGAGATGGGAAATGGGTGCCAGATTCCCTGGTAAGGTGTCAACCAGAAAAATAGAAGTGAAGGAGTAAAGGAACGGTATCTTCTATGGAGCGACGAGTAAAATCAAAAAATCTTTATTCAAAACATTTTAAAAACACTAACAAAAATTGCAGCATGTTAACACCTGACTCGTTTCTGGCGCAAAAAAGGCACCCTCAGTAATAGGAATGAATGAATGTAGCTTTTTCTTCAACTCTATCAACAAGTGTTCAATAGGGTTGAGGTCTAAGGACTGTGGGGGCCAATTCAGCACCTTTACTTCTTTGTCATTGAACCATTTCTTCACCAATCTGGACATATGCTTCTGGTAATTATCCTGTTGGAACACTATGTTGCCCTTTTCATACCCATAGTACTTCAGTGTACAGTCATGGCCAAAAGTTTTGAGAATGCTACAAATATATTTTTACAAAGTCTACTGCTTAAGTTTTTCTAATGGCAATTTGCATATACTCCAGAATGTCATAAAGAGTGATCAGCTTAACAGCAATTACTTGCAAAGTCAATATTGGCTAAGAAAATGAATTTCAACCCCCAAAACACATTTCAACATCATTGCATTCCTGCCTTAAAAGGAGCAGCTAACATTGTTTTAGTGATTGTTCCATTAACACAGGTGTGGGTGTTGATGAGGACAGGGCTGGCAATCAGTCATGATTAAGTAAGAATGACACCACTGGACACTTTAAAAGGAGGCTGGTGCTTGGTATCATTGTTTCTCTTCAGTTAACCATGGTTATCTCTAAAGAAACACGTGCAGCCATCATTGCTCTGCACAAAAATGGCCTAACAGGGAAGAGTATCACAGCTACAAAGATTGCACCTCAGTCAACAATCTATCGCATCATCAAGAACTTCAAGGAGAGAGCTTCCATTGTTGCCAAAAAGGCTCCAGGGCGCCCAAGAAGGACCAGCAAACGCCAGGACCGTATCTTAAAACTGTTTCAGCTGCGGGATCGGACTATCAGCAGTGCCGAGCTAGCTCAACAATAACAGCAGGCTGGTGTGAGTGCTTCTGCACGCACTGTGAGGCGGAGACTGCTTGAGCAAGGCCTGGTTTCAAGGAGGGCAGCAAAGAAGCCACTTCTCTCCAGAAAAAACATCAGGGACCGACTGATATTCTGCAAAAGGTACAGGGAGTGGACTGTTGAGGACTGGGGTAAAGTCATTTTCTCAGATGAATCCCCTTTTCGATTGTTTGGGACATCTGGAAAACAGCTTAGAAGAAGAGGTGAGCGCTACCACCGGTCTTGTCTCATGCCAACTGTCCTGAAACGATTCATGTGTGGGGTTGCTTCTCAGCCAAGGGAATCGGCTCTCTCACAGTCTTGCCTAAAAACACAGCCATGAATAAAGAATGGTATAAGAATGTCCTCCAAGAGCAACTTCTCCCAACTGTCCAAAAGCAGATTGGCGCCCAACAATGCCTTTTCCAGCATGATGGAGCACCTTGCCATAAAGCAAAGGTGATCACTAAATGGGTCATGGAACAAAACATAGAGATTTTGGGTCCATGGCCTGGAAACTCCCCAGATCTTAATCCCATTGAGAACTTGTGGGCAATCTTCAAGAGACGAATGGACAAACAAAAACCAACAAATTCTGGCAAAATGCAAGCATTGCTTATGCAAGAATGGACAGCTATCAGTCAGGATTTGGTCCAGAAGTTGATTGAGAGCATGCCAGGGAGAATTGCAGAGGTCCTGAAGAAGAAGGGTCAACACTGCAAATATTGACTTGCTGCATTAACTCATTCTGTCAATATAACCTTTTGGTACTCATAATATGATTGCAATTATATTTTTGTATGTGATGTAAACATCAGACAAACACAATTAAAAACCAGAGGGCAACAGATCATGTGAAAATATAATTTTGGTGTCATTCTCAAAACTTTTGGCCATGACTGTACAAAGTAACTAATTTTTTTGATACTCACATATAGCTCAGCATTGAGACCACCATCGATCCTATTCTAGTATTGAATGCCTTTGGTTGTGAAACAACCCCATATCATTAGGCTTCCTCCACCTAACTTGACAATTCCTTCAATTTCTCAATCTGTAAGCCCTTTTTTCTCTTGTTTCATCCAGACCCATTTGCACCCATCATATCCTAGTCAATTGACTTTTGTCTCAACTCTCCAAATCACCTGTTTCCCATCTTTTACTGTCCACTTACCATACGTTTTTGCAAACACGAGCTTATGCCTCTTATGGCAATATTGAAGTTGAGGCTTCTTCACCTTTTTTTGGGCCACCATTCCAGACTTGTGTAGAGTGCATCACACTTTGCTTTCATGGACATCTGGGATCTCACTATAACAAAGCATACAAGCCACCTCATCCTGTTATGAACCACGTGAGTTTGTTGTGCTAGAAATGATAGGCCTTGTGATGAACTGTCATGTTGACAGATATTTTGCCTGAATATCCACATCTTGGCTTTTAAATGGATGGAAGGACTTTGTTTCATATTCTTCCAACTGTCATGGTACTCACATGATAAAGTTTGACAACTTTCTTGACCGCGAGACCGCAATCAATGAAGTGGATGATGTGGTTTATCTTTTCCTGGGAAATCTTTATGGCGGCTCTCCATTTTGGACCAGTAGTGACCTTTCACTTGCGAATCAAATACACATTGAGCTATTAGGGAATGTGAGAATAGGTTGTAATTTACAGTTTATAGGAAGAAAAATATTTTTCAAACACTAAGAGCAAAACTAACAATGCAATGACGTAACAAGAATCTGCATAACTAATCATATGTTAAATGATTACACTATGTAACAAAAAAAAAAAAATTCTGTTCCTGGGTTAAAAGTGTTATTTCCTGTTTAACCCCTTCACGACCGGCCGATTTTTCGCTTTCGGGGTTTTTTTTTCGCCATTCTTTTTCTGAGAGATGTAACTTTTTTATTTTTCAGTCAATATGGTCATGTGAGGGCTCATTTTTTGCGGAACGAGCTGTACTTTTAAATGAAACCATCAGTTTTACCATATAGTGTACTAGAAAACGGCAAAAAAATTCCAAATGCAGAAAAATTGCAAAAAAAGTGCGATAGCACTATGGTTTTTGAGATATTTTATTCACTGTGTTCACTATATGGTAAAACTGATGTGTGGGTGCGATGCCTCAGGTCAGTGCGAGTTCGTAGACACCAAACATGTATAGGTTTACTTTTATATAAGGGGTTAAAGAAAAATCGGAAGTTTGTCCGAAAACAGTGGCGCACGTTTTACGCCATATTCCGTGACCCGTAGCGTTCTCATTTTTCGGGATCTATGGCTCAATGATGGCTTATTTTTTGCGTCTCAAGCTGACGTTTTTAACGGTACCATTTTTGCGCAGATGCTACGTTTTGATCGCCTCTTATTGCATTTTGCGCAAAAGTTGTGGCGACAAAAAAACATCGTTTTGGCGTTTGGAATTTTTTTGCAGCTACGCTGTATACTGATCAGATTAATTGATTTTATATTTTGATAGATCGGGCGTTTCTGAACGCGGCGATACCAAATGTGTGTATATTTTTTATTTTTTTAACCCTTTAATTTTCAATGGGGTGAATGGGGGGTGATTTGAACTTTTAGGGTTTTTTTTTTTTTTTTTTAATTTTTTAAAACTTTTTTTTTATTTTACTAGTCCCCCTAGGGGGTTATTGCGATCAGCATTCCGATCGCTCTGCAGTATCTGCTGATCACAGCTACAAGGCTGTAAACAGCAGATACGCTCTCTTTCTCTTTTGCTGTGCCGCTGGCACAGCGAAAGTGAAAGCAAGTCAGGTGTAGTACAGGAGTCATCACATGACCCTGTGCTACCATGACAACTATCGGAAGTCACGTGATCGTGTCACGTGACTTCCGGTATCGGGCGGTAAGTAAATGTTTACCGCGATCGCGCTTATAATGGCGCTGTCACATATTGACAGCGCCATATAAGGGGTTAAACGGCACAAGCAGATAACGATTCTGCTCGTGCCTAGCAGGCACACATCTCAGCTGTGAAAATCAGCTGAGATGTGTGCCGATCACAGCATGATGCTGCCGGCAGACCGCGGGCAGTAACATTATGACCGCAAGGAAGTAATTTTATGGCCCGCGGTCGTTAAGGGGTTAATTGTGCATTACTTATTTTCAAAAAAGTTGATGTAACCCCGAAACATCGCTTTTGTGACTGCCACAATGATTTTACGATACTTATGTAGTCCAATAGTAAACTTACTATATTCGAATGTCATTGTTAACGTGAACTTCACATTACTGTTGTTTCATTAGTCTGATAAGATTTGTTTTCTCCCTTCATGGTAACCAAGGTATGAAAGACGTTTAGGACTTCAGGATTCCAGATTTTACATCATTCAAAGCTATTGATACACATAAATATTACTCCATAATGGTAACCAGCATCCTTCTCTTCCTCTTGCCCTTTCGGCAAAGCTTAAAGAAGACTATGAACATGTGAAGAGATTGTTAAATGCAATGAAATATGAGGAATATGGTTGGGAAGTAATTGGAGATTTCAAAATGGTTGCATTCTTGATGGGTCTTCAAGGAGGCTATACTAAGCTTCCATGCTTTGTTTGCCTTTGGGATAGCAGGGACGCTACCATAGATAATATTGGCCTGAATGTACTGAGTTTCCGTGGGGAACAACAGTAAATGAGAGCCACTTGTAGAGTCTCAAAAGGTACTAATGCCACCTTTCCACATCAAACTGGGCCTCATGAATCAAAATGTCACAGCTTTGGACAAGGAATCAGTGCCATTGAAGTATCTACAAGATCTCTTCCAAGAGCTTTCAGAAGCAAAAGTTAAAGCTGGCGTTTTATGTTGGCTCTCTAATCAAGAAAGTTATAGAGTGTCAAGAGTTTCCCAAACTCCTCAAAAGAAAAGAGAAAGAAGCATGAATCAGTTTTGTTAATATAGTTACAGGCTTCCTTTGGAAATCATAAAGCTGAAAACTATGTTGCATTGGTTGAGACTGGTGAAGCAAAATGGGCTTGCATGAGGTCTGAAAATTCAAATTAATCCCTGGAAACAAAAATCATGTTTCATAGTGTTATCTATAAGGGCCGTTTCACACATTCGGCATTTCGCTGGATGCCAGATCCGGCACGCATGCAGTACAGTAGATTCATTTACAGTGGAAGCGCGACACCATGCGGTTGTGTGCTTCATGCACAACCGAATTTGTCCACATGGTGTTGCGCTTCCACTGTAAATTAATCTACTGTACTGCATGCGTGCCGCATCCAGCATCCGGCGAAATGCCGGATGTGTGAAACGGCCCTAAAATGAAAGTAGTCTCATGCTCAAAGCTGTAGTGCTTAGTGAGATATGGAGCCTTAAAGTCAAAAGTTCAAAACATTGTTACCATTTTCCTGTCAGTGTATATTTGTGTCTCTCCATTGTATTCTAAGGGTATAAAAAGGCCTTGTGATGTCTTTTTGTCAGACAACAGCTTGACCTTGCCCTTGTCTTCTAGCTGCAAGAAAAAAAATCTGCTTGCTTCAGATGAATCAGTGCCTCAAGAAATAATTTCTCTAACATTACCTGTTTTCCATTCTTTATCCAAATTACATAAGAATCAATTCTCATCACCGACGAGACCTATTGTGGCGGGAATTGGTTCTTTAAAAGAGAACGTATGCCAAAGCGTGAATTCTCTCCTTCAGCTCTTGCGGCCAGAATATATCAAAGATACCAAACATATTGTTAAAGGGGTTTCCCATGAACAAAGTTCATTTTAATCAACAGATTTTGTAAAAATAATAAGTTCCACAATTGAAGGTGTTGGGAAAAAAATGTTCCTGTCCAACGATGGTGCAATACAGCAGACAAATGTAGGAAAGAAGGAAGAGGAGTGCAGCACAACCATCCGGTAAGAATAAAATCCAAAATTTATTTCAATCCATTTATTTCAATCCATTAAACTGACATATTTCTGGCAGTGTAGTGCCCTTATTCATAGTATGGCACTATAAATAAGGGCACTACACTACACTGCCAAAAACGCGTCAGATTTAAACTCACTTAATATATGATTACCTTTTAATGGTTTGAAATAAATTTTGGATTTTATACTTACCGGATGGTTGTGCTGCACTCCTCTTCCTTCCTCCCTGCACAAACCTTTTTTTAGTATGGGATATAGTTGATTATATGGATATTAAAACCACATACAGTAAAAAAAACACACACTGGACATGATTAAAATGCTCAACAGTAGAGGCGCAAGGGATCGACAAAGTATTACCAAATAGAAATGGAAGTATAAAATTCAGCCAGCACTTTAATCTGTGACTGTTGATGGGAGCTCTGAGAATCTATTTACCGCCCAACATTCCTAACTCCTCTTTTTAATTTTCAGGCCTTCGTGACATTGTGTGGGTGAGATCAAGCCAGCACAGCTAATAAAGAGGAGCCTGAAATGCAGAGAGGTGAGGAGATTCACAGGGCTCCCGTCCAATGGTCACTAATTATAGATGAGACTGATGGACCGAAGTCCTGTGAATCAATTCTTCCATTTCCAATTAGGTCTTTTTTGCTGATCCCCTGCTCCTCTGGTAATCATTGGTAACAAGTTTGAACATAGATTGTCCAATGTTTCTCTGATCCATTTGATCTGACATCCGACTTTGTGAGACTCTACTGTACATGATTGGACAGTTATCAAGACAACTATTTGACCCTTATCCACTAGCATACTGTGCCTGCAATGTCTGCTCATTGCTCCACCATTCAGCAGCTGCATATCAGTTCTAGAGCTGAAGCCGTGATTATTATACCTTCTCTGTGGAGCCTAAGTCCACAAACCGTACAGACTTGAGCAGCACAGCATAGAAACAAGTCTGGTGATTTTTTTTCTATTCTCTGTGCATTTTTTTGCATTTGATAGAGGGACACCAAATTGTACCAGGGAGCGCTGTGTGCCTCATCCAGTGTTTGGAGGCACAGTGGGTGAAATATACTGTTTTGGGGAGCCCAATGGCGGACACACTTGAGGCATCATACTGTATTAGGGGGAAGATGGTGACCTCATGCTGTATTGAGGACACTGTGAGTGCATCATAATCGTTGTGGGGCACTATGAGGAGAAATTATATTGCGCAAGGAAATGCACTAATGGGGCATTATACTGTGCATGTGGTGGTTACGGTAGGGATAAAATGTGTAGTGATAACATACTGTGTGCAGGCATCTTTGAGGACATCATACTTTGTGGAGAACCATTCCGGAAATGTCTTACTGTGTGGACACCATGGAAGGTTTTTCATGGTGGGTAGGACACTAAGGGACATCATTACGTTTGTGTACTTGTCACAAAACACTTGTCTCGTCTCTGTTTTCAAAATTTGTGAATTATACGTTTCATGACCAGACTAATTTTAATTAGGGGCAAGTGGATAAAAAGAGTTACCAACTTAGACTTTAGCTTTGGGACCCCATAATTTCTATGCTCTCCCCTGATCTTAGCAAATTATCAGGTACCTTATAAATTAGTTGACACAAGTTGGACATTGGATGGTTATCTTAGCAACTGTCCTAATCATGTTATAACATCTGTGTATGATCGATGTCAAACACGATGGAAGTAAGGATCACCAACAATCTTTATGAGCTGCAGTTATACAAATGTAACATATACTATATACATTGTTCATATATAGGTATATTTGGATACTAATTAATTTTCAATAACAAGTGGTCATTGGGAATTGTATACATGTTCTATTATTGATTTCGTGTCCTAAATCATTTTCCCATAGATACTTCACTTTACCATAACTTCCATTTTTTTATACTTTGTATAGAAAACAATTCTAAAATTAAAGTAGCTACTTCCCTATGTGCGTTCTTTAATGTATAAAAAGATTTGTTTTCTGACTAAAACATTCCTCAGTTTGAACATGAAAATGGCTTCTCCTTTGTGTGAGTTTTCTGATGAATTACAAGATCCAATTTTTCTTTAAAACATTCTCAACATGAAAAAGGTTTCTGCCTTGTGTGAGCTAGCAGATGTCTAGCAAGACTATTTCTCTGTATCACAGTTTCTACACTTGAAACATGAAAATGGCTTCTTCCCTGTATAAGATCTCTGATGTTAAAGATGATAATTCACAAAAAAAACATTAACCGCAATCTGAACACGAATATAGCCTCTTCCCTGTGTCAATTCACTGATTCAATGTTAAAACTGATTTTTGTTTAAAATGTTTTCCACAGTCGGAGCATGAAAATGCCTTGCTTTTCCTTCATGAATCATATGATGTCTAGCAAGATGTGATTTTCGTGTAAAACATTTCCCACATTTTGAACAGGAAAATGGCTTCTCCCCTGTGTGTGTTATCTGATGTTGAACAAGATGTGATTTAGTAGAAAAACATTTCCCACATTCTGAACAAGAAAATGGCTTCTCCCTTGTGTGAGTTCTCTGATGTATAACAAGTATTGATTTAGTAGAAAAACATTTCCCACATTCTGAACAAGAAAATGGCTTCTCTCTTGTGTGAATTGTCCGGTGTTGAACAAGTTGTGATTTAGTAGAAAAACATTTACCACATTCTGAACAATGAAATGGCTTCTCCCCTGTGTGAATTCTCTGATGATTAACAATTTCAGCTTTTGTAGAAAAACATTTCCCACATTCTAAACAAGAAAATGGCTTCTCCCCTGTGTGGTTTTTTTGATGTTGAACAAGATTTGACTTCCTAGAAAAATATTTTCCACATTCTGAACAAGAAAATGGCTTCTCCCCTGTGTGAACTTTCTTATGTTCAACAAGAATTGATTTTGTAGAAAAATATTTCCCACATTCTAAACACAAAAATGGATTAGCCCCTGTGTGAATTCTTTCATGAGAAACAAGTTCATATTTCCTAGAAAAACATTTCCCACATTCTGAACAAGAAAATGGCTTCTCCCCCGTGTGAATTTTCTGATGGTGAACAAGATGTGATTTCGTAGAACAAGATTTCCCACATTCTAAACACAAAAATGGCTTCTCGCCTGTGTGAATTCTCTGATGTGGAACAAGTTCATCTTTCCTACAAAAACATTTCCCACATTCTGAACAAGAAAATGGCTTCTCTCCTGTGTGAATTCTCTGATGCTGAACAAGATGTGATTTAGCTGAAAAACATTTCCCACATTCTGTACAAAAAAATGGCTTCTCTCCTGTGTGAATTCTCTGATGTCTAATCAGATGTGATTTCTGATTAAAACATTGCCCACATTCTGAACATAAAAATGGTTTATCCTTTATGTAAGCCATTTTATGTTCAACAGCCTTTCTGAGACTTTTAATTTGCATATTTGTCTTTGAGGAACCATAAGAAAAGACATTGGCTTGAGGTAAATCTGGTATCTCATGTTCTTCATATAGATCTGTTGCAAAATCTGAGAATATCAGATGTCCTTCTGAACTCCTGATACAGTCACCTGCCAAAAATAAAATTGATTTTATTACTGTATTGAAATTATATTAATATATAAAATATTATATAGTTTATAACATTTCCATATAAACTGTAATACAATTCAATTATTAATAGAGTAAGACAGTAGACTACAATAGATGGATTGATAGGTTATGTTTTTCAAATTCTCACGACTCATTGTAGCCTCTCATCACTAATCATTTCAAGATATCTGTGAAAACTCAGAAACGGGCCTGTAATTAGTTTTATTAGGTGATTCCAGCTCTCTACGTACACTCTCTTGCGGGTACAAGGATGGAGCAAAGCACATTGGAGGAGCATATTGATCCCATAAGTCATCACTTTGGATAAAGTGTACGGCTGTGTATTATAGTTTAACACTAGAACTGCGGAAGGAGTCATAATGACCCCTTGCCTTATTTTTTTCTTTAAAAGTTTATTGAGTTTTCTACTAGTTTTCTTCAAGTACTGTGACTTTTATTTATTTGTTGTTCTCTTTATAATACTGTATGTATTACAATCTACAATATATTTATTTTTTTTCATGATGTTTCATGTAATATTCTTAGAACAGCGGGAAGGTTCAATTTGACCCCAGTGAAATTTCTCCTTTGACTGTTACTGTATGAGGTTTCAGACAGCAGGTATATTGATTTTGGTGTGGCAGATCTAACGGTATGTTCACACGCGGCATCTTTTTTTAACCACAAAGATGCAGCGTTTTTGTCCCAAAAAACGCACCAACAACACACCGCGGCAAAAACTGATTTTTATGAAAGAACAAGTAAGGAGTTGTCTGCAGAAATGAATTTGAATCCTGATCTACCACAATCTTTGCATCAACCATCTCAGCAGGCTCAGCCAAATGCCTGATCTGTGAAGATGGTTGCAAAAGATGGAACTGAATGGGATTTCGTAGATGACAACTCATTATTGTATGGAAGGAGATCTACAGTGAATGTCCTAAATAGCGAGGAGGTCCTACTACTACAAATGCCTATCGCCTATCACCCATTTTATGATTCTGTCATAAGTGCAATCCGTCTGTTTTTTGAAGAATTAATGCTTTGTCTCATGAAAAGACTGAGTCAAATGATCGGAAGGAACTAAACAACAAATGGATTTTGTCACTCAAGGAGTTGGAAACAATGATTGGCATCATGTATGCCCGGGGTTCTTTTTGTGCAAAGAATACCTTTATGGATGATCTATGATCACATTATTGGGGCCCAAATTAATCAAAGGCATGATGCAGAGGGACAGATTTCCTCAGTTTTGCTGAGGGATCAACCAGTACAACACAACTGTCAACTGACAAGTTCGCACTTGTCTCTGAAATTTGAGAAAAGTTAGTGGAAAACTGTCTTCATTGTTACCGCTCAGATGAAAGCATATCCATTGATGAACAATTACTTGCAGGCAAAACAAGATGCAAATTTACATAACTTATAGCAAACAAGTTAGTTAAATATAGACTCAAATTATATATTGCTGCAAATGAAACTAAATATGTCTACAATGCTTTCCCATACCTCGGGAAAGACTTTACCCATCTGAACTAGCAACCACTGGGAAAGTACATTGTTCTCCGTCTCGTGGAGCCATTTCTAAAGGAAGGAACGTGATGACAGACAACTTCTTTTCATTGCTTCAGCTTGTCAAGAAGTTCCAAGAGAATAAAACATCATTGCTGGGGATAACAAACAAGAGTAGTCATCAAATCCCTGTTGATTAGCATGTACTCTGTCACCATCTTCCAGCCAACTGGAAATGCACAATGCACCTTGACTGTGTACCGAGGGAAGAAAAAAAAGAATGTCACTCTTCTTAGTACACTGGATACCAGTGAGCAAAGAAGGAAAGAAGAAACCAGAAACTGTAACCTTATATAACTCCACAAAGTATGGAGTGGACGTGGTTGATCAAATGACTCAAAAATACACCACTATGGCTTCATGTAGGAGATGGCCGATGCATATCTTTTACAACATTTTGGATTTTGTGGCAATCAGTGTCTGGGCCAATCAGGTACAGAAGAAAAAGATAGAAAGAAAGAAAATAATTCTTCAATTGGCTAATGAACTGAAGAGAAGCAAAGAGCAAGATGAATGATAGTGTCAAGAAGAGGAAGCTGCAGTAGCAGGACCATCGAAGAAAAAGTAAGAATACCAAATTGCTTTATTTAAAGGCAATAAGACACGTGATATCTGTGAGAAGTACCACAAAGCTGTCTCTTAGAAACGTACAATAAAAGTGCACATTTTGTGTAAAAAATGTCTTTAGTCAATTTTGTCAATAGAAAGACAATGTGAAAAAAGGTGATTAAAATTGAATTCCAATTTGGAAGTTTTTAGTTCATTTCTTAGGAGGTTCAAAAATTACCCTTTCCCACTGTTCAAGGAATGTCAGATTATTAGCAGTTCTAGCGTTAAAGCACATTTTACTTTACAATTTGCTTGTAAAATTCATAAATCTTTGTTCCATCAATAATGACTAGCCATCCTGACCCAAATGCAGGTAAACAGACCCAAATAATGATAGTACCACCACCATGGTGCACAGCTGGTATGAGGTTGCCCATGCTTTACACACAATGCTTGTCATTTAAACCAAAAAGCTGCATTTTGGTCTCACCTGTCCCCCAAAACATTGTTTCAATAGCCTTCTGGCTTGTCTAGGTGATCTTTAGTAAATTGCAGATGGGCAGCAATGTTCTTTTTGACGAGCACTAGCTTTTCCCTTGCATTGTTTCTAAAGGTCAGAATAATGGTGCGCATATGAATATTAATAATTGTGAATGTGAGAAAGACCTTTAGTTCCTTAGAATCTGCCTTGGGTTCCTTTGTGGCCTAACAGACTATTATATGTCTTGCTCTTGCAGTGATCTTTGATGGTCGACCAGTTACTCAGTAATCTCATATGTTTGTGCCATGACATCTTTACAAGTTTGTGGAAGTAACAAATTATAATGCATATTTTAGAAAAACAGGTTGCTCACTTATTACTTGATTGTGATCCCATTGGCTTAAAACACCAGACTCTTAATTTGAATCTCAAATTATTGGCTAATCCTAAGGCTTCACATACTTTTGCCACTCTTAGGCCCCCTTCACAAGCATGTGTCTCCGGTACGTGTTCGGTCCGTTCCTGCACGTACCGGAGACACAGGCACATGCAGACCCATTAAAATCAATGGGTCTGCGCACACGTGCGTGTTTTGCCATGGAACGTGTGTACGTGTGGAGCATACGCGTGTACGCATGGAGCATACGCGTGTCCGTGTGTTCCACACGTAGACATGTCAACGTTTTCTTCGGCATCATGGGTGTCACACGGATAACACATGGAGAACACGCGTAGTGCCATAAACACGGCTCACGGAGGGGAAAACGCACCTTTGACACGTCCGTGAAACACGTACGTGATTTTCACGGACGTGTGAAGTGGGCCTTAGACATAATAATTATTAAAAGAATGACAGTCTAATAATTTTTCCACATTTGTTTGATTTGGTTCTTTTTATCTATTTTTTAGGATGTGTGTGAAAATCTGATGTAATTTAGGCCAAATTTATGCAAAAATATGGAAAATTCTGAGGTGTTTGCAAAATTTCATATATCATTTTAAGTCTATTGACATCTGTTTTAAAAAAAAAAATCTCCATGTTTGTAACGCTGAATCACTACTCACGGACAAGTCGTGAGCCAGGAGAGTCAAAGGGGCAGGAGTCAGATACCAATGGGGCTCTCATAAACAAAGGGAAAAAAATAAATAATCAGGTCACAGTCTGAGGTCAGAATATCAGGAGAATAGTGGATCAAGACAAAGGGGCTAGACAAAATCGATGGATATATTCAGTATCTAAGGTCAAATCCACAAAAGATCAGAATATCAGAAAACTAGCAACAGGACACAAAAATCACAGAACAAAGGCTATGACTAGAGATGAGGGATCCTCCCGATGTTTGGTTTGTGTTTGTCGAATTCACCAGCGTTCACCGATTGGTTCGACGAAACATATCAAAACTCAATGAATTCAATAGAAGTCCCCAAAAAGACATAAACAACAGCTTTAAACCATTCAAACCATTTTAAGGTGAAGTCACACTGTTGGACAAGTGCCACAAGTAGGCTTATTGCTCTGAAACCCCTGCCACTGCAGACAAGATACAACTTGGAGACCCATCTTGGAGTCTCCACATTTCCAAAAATTAGTGGCAGACAGCAGGACAGTGTCATCAATTGGCCCACAGTAACCATAGTATCTTAGCGCTGCAGTAAAGCATGGGTCATACATGACACAAGGTCTAGCCCAGCGTTTACAGCTTTCAAATGAAGAGGTGATGAGGGTCATTCCGTGTCAAGTGGACCAGTGGTCCCCACTTGACGTTCTCCGATTTTGCTGAAAATTTATAAGGATGTACATGTATGTTTGAAAAGAGGTTCTGTAAATTTTTAGGGCCAGATCTCAAATATATTGGGCACTGTTGACCTTTCACTGGAGGCCCCCCCCAAGCCTGCGGCTTCAGCTAAGAGGATTTTGCAAACTTTGGCACATAGCCATTAGAGTTCTATACTGGCTATGATGCTGAAATTTGGCATACTAGCTCAACTGTTGCTGCTAAACGCGATACAATTATTACCGGCTATGACAAAACAATATTTCGGCCGCAATTTTGTGTCAAAGTAGCTTGCAAAACGCCTCGCATAAAATTTATGCCAAACTTTGCCCATATATAACTCAAGACCAAAAACCAATAGGAACTGGTGCTTTACCCTGTACAACAAACATCTTCATGACTTTGTGTGGAAGTAGAAAAATATAGCACTCCCCAGATCACTTTGCTGTGCAGGATCCTGTTTATTAAACAGCGGAGGTTACATGTGCGGAAGGGGCTGGTGGGGAGAGGGAGTGAACGCCGTGGCAGACTGCCACGGCGTTCACTCCCTCTCCCCACCAGCCCCCTCCGCACATGTAACCTCCGCTGTTTAATAAACAGGATCCTGCACAGCAAAGTGATCTGGTGAGTGTTATATTTTTCTACTTCCACACTGCGTTATTTGCTACCTCTGGATATAAGCACCCCAGTATTTGCCTCTAGCCTCTGAATACGAGACTTTCTCCTATATTGGATGGATTGGCTGGCTATATGCTAAGTAGTGCCCTGGAATCTCTCTTACATTCCTGATCTTCATGACTTTGCATTGCTGCAATATCACGGTCAAAGCATATGTATTTGTGGAAATATTCACACCCACATATGATGAAAAACTTAAAAAAAACGAATTTTACCTATTTTTAGGTCAAATTTCCCAAAAAGGGTCCCCCTAAAATATATTAATTCTGTTATCATTTGAAAGAGCACATTTTTCTCTACAAGGATCATTGGGGGGGTTTTTGGAGTCTCTCCATTTAAGAAAAGAAAAATGCCACTGAACATGGTGTTATTTATTAATACGCAATGAATGCTAACTGCACTATTCAAACCCTTGCGTTGGTCCATGGTGGTTATACAACCAATTCCCTAAGAATTGGTATTATAATCCTATTAAAAATTGTAATAATGCTGTCTTTCGAGAATTGGCAGCCCCATCGCCTAGGAGCCATGGCCGATAGCCGTGCAAGGCAAGTCGCGGGTGGTCTCTTTATCGCAGGTTCCAAAGCCTGAGGGTGGGTGTCTTTGCCTAGGATCCCAAGCCTAATATTGGGTATCTTTTGTTGGTTCCCAAGCCATAATGTTCAGTCTAAGTAAGTGGTCTGGAATTGTTGCTGAATTTGCAATGAAAGATGAAGGGTCATTTGACACCCTTGTTGCAGTCCACACTTTCTTAACAGTAATTGTGGAGTATCTCAAGACTCTCATCAATGGGATTCATCATATCCACTACTTCAGTGATGGATCTGCAGCCCAGTACAAAAATTTCAAAAATTTTCTCAACTTGTGCCACCACAATGCTGATTTCAATATCAGCGCTGAATGGAATTTTTTTAGTACCAGTCATAGAAAGTCGCCCTGTGATGGGATTGGAGGGACAGCAAAGAGGTTGGCAGCTCGTGCCAGTCTTCAACGCCCAACTGAAAACCAAATACTGACCCCGGTGGATTTATTCAGCTTTTGCAACGAGCAACTGCATAGAATCAAGTTTTTTTTTGTTCCAAAAGAAAAAATTGACGAAATACGGGTAGTTCAAGAGGAAAGGTTCAAAGATGGACATACAATTGCTGGAACAAGAGAAAATCACCAGTTTGTGCCAATTGATGACAAAAAGATTCGCATTTCAAGGGTGTCAAATGACCCTTCATCTTTCATTGCCCATGTAGATGGATCTGTCAGATCAGAAATGCCTTTTGTGCCAATTGCAAACCTCCAGCCAGGGCAATACATTGCCTGCATTTACGATAGGAACTGGTGGATTGGAAATATTTCTGAAATTTCAGTCGACGACCATGATGCATTAATACATTTTATGCATCCTCATGGACCAGCTAGCTTCTTTCACTGGCCTGTGAGAAATGATACATGCTGGATTCCCGAGCAGTCGATCATTGCAATAATTCCAGCACCAGCTGCAACAGCAATGGGCCGACAATACAGCTTCTCTGAACCCATTATGTTGCAAATTCAGCAACAATTCCAGAACACTTACTTAGACTGAACATTATGGCTTGGGAACCAACAAAAGATACCCAATATTAGGCTTGGGATCCTAGGGAAAGACACCCACCCTCAGGCTCTGGAACCTGCGATAAAGAGACCACCCGCGACTTGCCTTGCACGGCTATCGGCCATGGCTCCTAGGCGATGGGGCTGCCAATTCTCGAAAGACAGCATTATTACAATTCTTAATAGGATTATAAGACCAATTCTTAGTGAATTGGTTGTGGTATAACCACCATGGACCAACGCAAGGGTTTGAATAGTGCAATTACCATTCATTGCGTATTAATAAATAACACCATGTTCAGTGGCATTTTTCTTTTCTTAAATGGAGAGACTCCAAAAAAAACCCCAATGATCCTTGTAGAGAAAAATGTGCTCTTTCAAATGATAACAGAATTAATATATTTTAGGGGGACCCTTTTTGGGAAATTTGACCTAAAAATAGGTAAAATTCGTTTTTTTTAAGTTTTTCATCATATGTGGGTGTGAATATTTCCACAAATACATATGCTTTGACCGTGATATTGCAGCAATGCAAAGTCATGAAGATGTTTGTTGTACAGGGTAAAGCACCAGTTCCTATTGGTTTTTGGTCTTGAGTTATATATGGGCAAAGTTTGGCATAAATTTTATGCGAGGCGTTTTGCAAGCTACTTTGACACAAAATTGCGGCCGAAATATTGTTTTGTCATAGCCGGTAATAATTTTATCGCGTTTAGCAGCAAAAGTTGAGCTAGTATGCCAAATTTCAGCATCATAGCCAGTATAGAACTCTAATGGCTATGTGCCAAAGTTTGCAAAATCCTCTTAGCTGAAGCCGCAGGCTTGGGGGGGGGGCCTCCAGTGAAAGGTCAACAGTGCCCAATATATTTGAGATCTGGCCCTAAAAATTTACAGAACCTCTTTTCAAACATACATGTACATCCTTATAAATTTTCAGCAAAATCGGAGAACGTCGAGTGGGGACGATTTTTAAAACTGGTCCACTTGACACGGAATGACCCCTGAATGAGTGACAGGTGTAGGTTTGTTGCTATGAGAATCCTGTCACTACAGACAAGATACAACTTGGAGACCCATATTGGAGTCTCTACATTTCCAAAAATTAGAGGCAGACAGCAGGACAGTGGCATCAATTGGCCCACAGTATCCATAGTATCTTAGCGCTGCAGTCACCACAGGGTCTGGTCTAGCATTTACAACTTTCAAATCAAAAAGTGGGTGGATGGATGAGTGACAGGTGTAGGTCTATTGCTCAGAGAACCCTGCCACTACAGATAAGATACAACTTGGAGACCTATCTTGGAATCTCCATATTTCCAAAAATTGTAGGCAGAGAGCAAGGCAGTGGCATCAATTGGCCCACAGTACCCATAGTGTCTTAGCGCTGCAGTCAGGTATGGGACATGCACCACAAGGGGCTGGTCGTCATGACTCAGGAGGAAGCAAAAAAGAGGAGGAATAAGAGGAATATTAGGTGTTTTATACATATATAAAAAAGCCAAATTGTAAAAGTCATAGCAGTGGACACACTGTTTGATTGTTGCACCACCAAGGCACTTGTTAGTAACATCAGCAGCACTAGAAACAGCAGCCACAACAAAGATGCGAGATCAATGCAGCAAACTGAAAACTACACCATCACCTAGTCTGCACAGTTTGGGACTGGGGTAGAAAAGTCATTGGAGATCCATGAGTTGGTCATCTTGATGAAAGTTAGGTATTCTACAGTTTCAGGGAACAGCTAGATGTGCTTATCCATCAGGATTCCACCAGCAGCGCTGAAAACACGTTCTGAGAGAATGCTGGCTGTCGGGCATGGCAAAAACCTCCAAGGCATAGCTGGCAAGCTCAGGCCACTTTTCCATTTTTTGAAGACCAAAATGCAAAAGGGTTCAATTCCCCGCTGATGGCTTCGATATTGAGCTCTAGATACTCTAGCACCATCCTCTCCAGTCATTCACTATTTGTCAGACTTATACTCTGTTCTGCTGGTGCACGGAATGGTCTAAAAAATGTGTGCCACAAGTTACAAAAATTGCTGCTACCATTTAAACTGCTGATGTAATGTTTCTGGGGTTGGAAGTGTAGAACGGCGATGCACACTGTGAAGAAAAAACACTTTTATGGTTGACATAAATATAAAGATTCAGCTCACCGACTGCTGAAGTCTTTCCTCCTCGTTCAGCGAACTGTGCACGGCAAGGCTAAGGCAGCCAATAAAATAAGCAAATCGAAGAAAGTATTCCAGCACGGTACTTCAAGGTATAATGGTAAAATCTCTCTCCTTATTCCAATTATTAAAAAACAGAAGACATGCAGCATGACATGATTAGCGTCTCAGAACAACGCATTTCGACAATACATCTTATTCGTGATCTGAGTTCCAACCAACCCCCCCTCCTAATAAGGAGGTGCTAACCCACCATTAATCACCTCACCTGTGTATGTTGGGAAGGGCTGGGTAAATACTAGTTAAAAAACAAACATTAAAAACAGACATGGAAAGATAGACATGGAAAAATAGGCATGGAAAAATACATATCATAAATTTCAAATTAAAATAACCGTTATACAAAATTGTTATCTATAATGTGTTAATCCCATCTATATAAAAATTGCACTAGTTAAATAGATATAATGAAATGAACAATTTATATCCATTATTTATATATAATATATAATATTTCATCTTTTGTAAATAATCCACACCTGAAATTTTATCCATGAAATACGACTTATCAGATATAATCAAATTATTCAACTCATCAATAATGAAGAATTAAGTCCTGAAAAATTATTCAACCCACAAGGTTGGCGTGATTCCAAGGTGAAAATCCAGAAGGTTTCTCTATTAAGGAGTTTCCTTCTGTGATCTCCACCTCGTGAGGGTTTGTACCTTTTCCATTTCATCAGTTGAAAACCCTTCAAGCCTTGTGGATTATTTAGAAAAGATTAAATATTATATATAAATAATAGATATAAATTGTTTATTTCATTATAGCTATTTAACTAGTGCAATTTTCTATATAGATGGGATTAATACATTATAGATAACAATGTTTGTATAACAGTTATATTAATTTGAAATTTAATATGTATTTTTCCATGTTTGTTTTTAACTAGTATTTAACCCATGCCTTGCCAACATACACAGGTGAGGTGATTAATGGTGGGTTAGTACCTCCTTATTAGGAGGGTGGTTTAGTTGGAACTCAGAAGATAAATAAGACATAGTCGAAACGCGTTGTTCTGAGACGCTAATCAGGTCATGCTGCATGTCTCCTGTTTTTTAATAATTGGAATAAAGACAGAGATTTTACTATTATACCTCGAAGGACCGTACTAGAATACTTTCTTGGATTTACTCTTAAAGGGAACCTGTCAGCAGAAATTTTGCACTAAACATAAAAGATTCCCCCTCTGCAGCTCCTGGGCTGCATTCTAGCAATGTTCCTGTTGTTCTTGTGCCCCCTTTCTGACCAAAATAAAGACTTTATAAAGTGGTACCGTTTTGTATGCAGATACTGTAAATGGTACACGGGGGCGGGCTGCCTGGTGTCCGTTATTCTGCCTCCTTCCGCTTTAGGCCATCCCCCATCGCTCATTTCCATAGCTGTGGACGCCACGTCTACTCCTGATCGGTGGTGTCCTGCTCCGCGCTCCTCCCATCTATTTCCTGCCTCAGGGCAAGATGGAAAAGAGGTAACGTGTGGTCAGCAGGCCCGCGCTTGCGCAGAACGAAAGAGGCAGAGGGGGAAGGCGCAGTCACGTGATTATGGGCGGTTACTTGGTAATGAGAATCACAGCACCGCCCATAATCTAAAGCCTGCGCACACGTCACCAGCGGTGACACTGGGCACAGTGCTCATCCACAAGAGATAGGCAATGGGCATGCGCGGGGACCTCTGGAGCACTGGGCGGCGTCCACAGCTATGGAAATTAGCGATGGGGGCGGCCTAAAGCGGCAGGAAGCAGAATAACGGAATGAATTTGATATTTTAAGTTTTTTTATTTTTAAAATTTTTAATTTTTTTTTTATTTTACTAGTCCCCCTAGTGATCAACAGTCTGATCGCTCATTAATTTTCTCCTGATCAGAGCAGCATTGCTCTGGTCAGCAGAAATAGTCTGTTCTTGTTACAGCCAGTGCTCTGCCGGCTGTAACAGTAACTATATCATGATAGCGACAGGAGTCATCATACGATCCTGTACTACACCACGGCAACCATTGGCTCCCTGTGATTGCGTCACGGGGCCTCTGATGGCTGCAGATAAGTGTGCATTCCCCACCGTAGTCATTTAAATTGCACGATCACATTTTGATGGCGTAATTTAAGGGGTTAACAGGCAAGGGTGGATCGTGGATCCACCTGCGCCTGTGAGGCACACATATATGCTGTACAAATTAACAGACATGTGTGGGTATCGCCGCTGGCTCACCCCTTCATGATTTAGGACGTACCATTACATCCTCAGTTGTGAAGGGGTTAATGTCCTGGTGGAATCATTCACCTGGCTCTTCACTCACAGCTCCCAAATTTTCAGTTGTCAAGTTGTTCAGAAAGTTGTCAAGGTTGCAATGGAAGAAATGCACTTTCAAACTCATCAGGCAACATAAAGCTTGAAATGCTTTAAGGCTATGTGCCCACGCTGCGGAAAAGCCGCGGATTTTCCAGAAATCTGCAGCACAGCTACTCCCCAGCCATTTCTATGGCATTTGGGAAATGTTGTGCCCACGCTGCGGATTTTTTCGCAGCGGAAATCGTGCAGATTTTCGTGCGGAAAAATCTGCAGCATGTCAATTATTGTTGCGGATTTTCGTGCGGATTTTGCCTATTCAATTGAATTAAAAAAAAAAAAAAATTAAAAAAACCGCAACAAAATCCGCACCTATGAAAACTTTTAATAATTCAGATAAAATTGTCAATATTACATAGTGCAGTAAAAATTGCCAAATGGCTATAAGTTGAAATGGTCTCACCCAGATGTTCTCCAGGGACAGATGGACACACCGATCAGGGTTGGTCATAGGCGGAAAAAGCCGGGGTAAAGCATTGGGAGATGGTAAGATATAAACCCTGTCGTGCCCCGTGCCAATGCTTCCGCCCTGACAAGGGCAGCGCCCAAATGAGCTGTCTGCCCCACAACCAAATAAAGAAAAAGCGTTCTCCCAGAATGCTTTTTCTTTATTTGGTTGTGGGGCAGACAGCTCATTTGGGCGCTGCCCTTGTCAGGGCGGAAGCATTGGCACGGGGCACGACAGGGTTTATATCTTACCATCTCCCAATGCTTTACCCCGGCTTTTTCCGCCTATGACCAACCCTGATCGGTGTGTCCATCTGTCCCTGGAGAACATCTGGGTGAGACCATTTCAACTTATAGCCATTTGGCAATTTTTACTGCACTATGTAATATTGACAATTTTATCTGAATTATTAAAAGTTAAGTTTTAGTCCTGGCTGTTATCCCGTGGGCACATAGCCTCAGAATTCATCCAACCATCTTTTTGTAGTCAGGATCTTTGTTATTGCCTAAACATTTCTCTATGACTTAGTTAAATGCAATCCACTCTTTGTTTTGAGGATCTGTCATGGTATGGATAAACTCTTTATCATCTATAAGCCTTCTAATGTCTGGTCTGACAAGCACACCTTCCTTCAGTTTTGCCTTCGAGAGGCCTGGAAACTTGGTGATCAAGTATTTGAAGCATTCTCCATCTCTTGAAAGTGATTTTACAAATTGCTTTATCAATCCCAATTTTATGTGGAGAGGTAGTAGAAGAACTTCAAGGGGAGGTAACAAAGTTTCTCGGAGGACATTTTTTTCACCATCTGTGAGCACCCTAGGCTGCCAACTCTTCTTGGTCCAGTGATTTTGTTGATCTCAATTGTCCCATAGACACAGAAACCAAGGGTATTTAGTATACCCAGCTTGTTGCCCGCCTCTTCATATTTAAGTTTACGAAGAACCAATTCCAAGTTCTCATAGGTTTTCTTGAGGTGTACGACATGACCTACAGGGATGGAAGCATAAAAACCACCGCGGTGGAGTAAAACTGCTTTGTGACTTCTTTTTGAAGAATCTATACAAAGACGCCATTGCGCTGAATCATATTGGATTTTGAATTGAACCATCAAACCTTTGACATTGATGCGATAAACCGACTTGTCTTCCTGGCCAAAGTAAAGAATACTTCACGATGTCTGAACTATGAAAAAGATACTCCTGGTAACAATAAATTCCTGCTTTTGAGACTTGATCCGAGTAACTCAGCAGCATCTTTGGGAAGATTCAAGTCTCTTACCAAATCATTCATCTCCTCCTGGGAAAACAATTTTGGTCTTTTATCATTTTCAAACTCAGAACTTGATTGACCATCTGCTTTTGGTATAACTTCACCTTCATCGGAGCTAGTTATCTCTTCCAAGGTAGCAGGGGCCTTGGGCACTGTTATACCTGTGCCATGGTGGATGGGACAAATTGCTGAATGAAGATTTGGGTATGAAATGGAATGCTTCCATTTTGAATTATTCCATTTCACCTCTCATGAACAAAATTAACAATTGTCACTATGGTTCTTTTGCTCTCGCCATGCCATAGGGATCACATGATGGAAAGCTGTTTTCTTATCCTTGAACCAATTTCGGAGTTCAGCTGTTGCTTCAACACTGTATATTCACCACAAATGTAACAGAAACTGTCAGGCAACTTAATACACTTCTGCTGAGCCGAAATGCTAATTTTGGGAAACATGGCTAAATAATGACAAGTTAACATGAACTGAGATGAATAAGTGTGAACAAGTGAGAACCAAGAAAAAATAAGCCCAGGCATGTCCGAGTCCACATGTTTAACTTGCAACATGTTGATGCTGGTTTCATTAGGTCACTCTAAAAGTTCTTTTCTTTGAAAGTTATATTTTTTTTTAGCATTGTATATCTTAAATGCACTGATGTGAATTAATTAATAGTAATTTTGACTTTAAATTTGCTTAAAAATAATAAGATAAAAAAATACAATGAATTGAGAAAAATGTACTAAATTACAAGAGAATTTTGCATTTTGTGGTAAATCCTGACATCCAGGATTTTTTTTCTCCTTTTCAGCAGTTATTTGTAAAGTGAAATTGGTGATTTGTGCAAATCGAATAACAAATTGTTTAAACCGTGACAAGTAAATGATCTAAAATTCGCTAATCTCTGCTTCATTCTAGCCCAATTACTATACTAAGATATTTCATACAATAGATGGCGGCTCCTGCACCCATCAACAGCGCAAATCTAGAGCTGCACAGAAAGACAAACAGGTCCGCAATTTATAAACATAAGTGTCATGATTTTTGACATGACTGTCTAGTTCCAGTCTTGTCTAACCTATTGACTACAGCGGGATGACATTTGAAAGGCATTTTATTAAAATTAAAGCAGAAGCCTCCAGCAGATCCAGGAGCGCACACAAGAATAACCTTTCTGTGTGCTATTGCGTATCAGTATGTTTGCCTGAAATACAAAATTGACTCAAAATGTTTATGCCAGTTTTCTGGAATTAAATATTTACTGTAGAAGAGTCGCAAAATCTTGCAACTTTTCACATTTTTACACCAGTCCCGGCCAGATCCACCAAAGTGGGCAGAGCATGAACAGGGTGTGGTGGCGACCCTAAGGTGAATAATTCAAAAGTTCTGCTACTCTGGTGGTGAGACACTACTGGTGGTAGAAACGCTACACCAGTCCTTGAATGCAGTAGCATTTCTGGCAAGGCGCACGCCATAGAGAAAACGTGCCAAATTGATTGATTGGCATTTTCCTCTTAATGAATTCAGCTCATCTTACCTAACCACACCCCTTCATTAACCCCTTCGTTAAGACCGGCGTCCACAGTGGAAGTCTTATTAAAGCGGCACCTACATTTTTAAGTTTAAAGTCCACATCACAAATTCCATGTGAGCACACTCTGATAAATCATATAAAGTTATTATAGAAGCCGGTGATGGAGTAAAATCTGTGACTTCTCTGCATTTAGTGGTCACTACTCACCTTGGTAGTCATACGTAAGAATCTCCTCTTTACACGGCTCATCACCTCTCACATATGTCTCTGTAGTATTAATATGGGTCAGATCTTCACCCTGAAACACATATTGTAAAAGTCACAGACAGATGAAGAAATCGTGTGAAATGATTCAGAAGAACAGAAAAGATCATAAATGAACATGACGACCAAAACTGACAGCAGTAGATATCACAGATCAGCAGGTCTCCTGTATAACCCAACCTGTCACCTCCTAATTGTAACCAGCAGTCTCCATAACCAGAAAATTGTGAGAAGATCCAGACAAGCAGTAGAGGATTACAGAAGGTCAGCCCTGCAGCTGGTCAGGGGGAGAGAGTCAGCCCTACAGCTGGGCAGGGGGAATTTACAGAGGATCAGCCCTACAGCTGGGCAGGGGAGAGTTACAGAGGGTCAGCCCTGCAGCTGGATAGGGGGAGTTACAAAGGGTCAGCCCTGGAGCTGGTTAGTGAAAAGTTAAAGAGATTATATGAAACTTATGGCATGTGTCATTGTCATTCTACCAAACAGTAAACAGCTGCTCAAAAGGGGTGAACTCGGTGTGTCACAATATGTCACACAGAGTTTTTCACAAACTTCGCCGACTGTTATGGTGGTGTTCGGTCCGGTTCAGATTGCAGATTATGACACGTCGCCTGATGGTTTCTCTGGTGTCTGGGATCAACATAGCTAGACTCTTGTGTTGACCTGCTGTGTCCTGATTCATAACCAGGTTAGCAAGAGTTAATCTATGCTGGTCTGCTTGCTCCTTTGGTAATATGTTGTGGGGAAGCCTATCACATCTGCTCCCCTCATAATTATGCTGGTAGAAATCATCCACACATGCCAGTGTGGCGCCCCTGAGGCTTCAGTCGCCACAGTGTACTGCATATCACTTAAGGTGCAGTACTTATCCCGGGTAAGGAAGAGGTTAATCGCTGGTGTTTCTCACATTCACACACCACAAACAGTTAGGTGCTTTCCCACTGGGATTGGCCTAGGGTACAGGGGGGTGTCCATCACGAGGCATAGGACCTTCCCGGTCACTAGGACAACCACCTGGGGGTGGGTACCACTTGGGGCAAAGTAAGGAGCATCTTTTCACCTAGTCAGTTTTACCCTGGGCACAGCTTGGGGTGAGGAGCACAGTCGGGATTTCGGTCCATTCTTCTTTACCACACACTTCTGAGAGCGCCATAGGACATGCGGCTTGGAGCAGGTAACTCAGTCCTGGTTCTCTACAGCTACACGGGATTCCAGGGGCTGTGGAGCGTGCAGGACACACCCGCAGCCCGTTCCACATTCCATACACCGGGATTGGAGGGACCCCGACCAAAAAGGACTCACAGTGGGAACACCAGTGGTGACCTCGAACTGCTTAGGATTGACTGGGCCCCAGCACATCGGTGATCGATACTCCAGGGGCAGCAACCGGAAAGTGAGTAAAGACACCTGGACCCACAGAGACTGTATCAGCCTGTTATTACCGGCACCGCCGCCCGCGCTTTGGGGCCAACGGCCATTACTATTACTTCCCTCATCATCCACCCCGGGGCCCAGTCCACCTGTGGGGAGCGTTACCATCTTTGCTGCTATTACCATCCACCCCGGAGGACAGCGACAGCAGTGGCGGCTATTCCCTGGCTGCGTACCGCAGGTGGCATCATGAAATCATCCCCATCTATCCATCCCCCTTTCCATGGACACCTCGGGGTCACGAAACCGGGCAGGCCACCCGTAACATCCCCCCTAACCCGTCACCGGTCTGGCAACGAGTATCCCCTCAGGTCCCGTGGGGTGCTCCACCAGCTATAGTTTATTCTGTGTTGGTTTTTGAGGTGTGGTGTCCCAGACTTTCTGATGAAAGTTGTGCTCATTGCTTGGTGCGGTTTTGGAGTTTACCCATGTTGTTTTGTAGCTTCCTTCCTGCTCTTCTTTTCCCTCCTGAACCACTTATTGCCTTTATCTTTGAGAGTACATGCTGTGTGACAGAGTTTTGGTTTTGTCTTGTCTGTCTTTAAGGCCTCTTCTCCACTTGCGTTTACAAATTCACAGCGACACTCGGCTACAAATATGAGTCGAGTGTCCTGCGTGTGGTCTGCGTACGGTGTGTGTTTTTTTCCTCACATAGCATCCGTATGACATGCGAGTGTCATGCGGGTGCTATGTGAGTGATGCGGGTGCTATGTGAGTGTTTATGCATACCGCGTCAGACTGGCTACTGGAGGAATCTCTAGTAATACCAGTACTGGCCGCGGTTACCTGCACTGAACCCCCGGATCTGTCACCTGAGCTCCAGAGATCAGCCCGGTCTGTCTGCAGCTGTGCTGAACTGAACAGCAATCACCAGGGAATCAATCACCCGGCGCTCGCTGTTCAGGCTGCACTCTGGAGCTCAGGTGACAGCTCCGGAGTTCAGTGCATGTAACCGCGGCCAGGCCTGGTATTACTGGAGATTCCTCCGGCAGCCAGTCTGACGTGGTATGCAAGTGTCAAGGATCCGTGTGACATGCGTATGCCATCTGTATGACATGCGCATGCCACCCGGATTCTGATTTTTTTTCTCGCTCCCATAGGATTGCATGGGGGTGCGAGAGCTGAGACTCGGTGAAATCATTGATTAACACTGGTGCGAGTGCGATCCGATTTTCTATCGGATCGCACTCGCACATAGAAATCGCAAGTGGAAAAGAGCCCTAACTGTGAGGCTTCATCTCACTCCTGTCCTGTCCCTCCCTGGGGGGAGGGGGAAACAGATTAGGATTGGTGAGGAGCAGGGCCGGGAAGAAGACTCAGGTTTCTCCACCATCAGGACTATCCCTGAGGTTAGGTATAGCATAGGGCCCCCTAGCCTGAGGGACAGCATAGGAGCCCCGGTTCACTGCTATCCCATAGTCATCGTGACACAATACGTAGGTAGGCTCTATTGTCCACACATTCATCAACAGCTATTTGAGGATCCAGGATCAACCAAGAAAACATTTCCTGCACTTTTACACCATCACCAGTCTGAAATCTTGACACCGAACAGGAAGGATACATGGATTAATTCTGATTGTGCCAAATTCTGACCTCCGATCATCAAGATACAGCAGCAACCTGGATTCCTCAAAACAATGTATTCCACTGCTCTGTGATATTATCCTTGCTCTCTTTTGCTTAATAAAGTTTAATTTCTTTCCCTTTTCCTTTCACAGCAATTACAGTGTAGCTGGTCTTTTGCGGCTATAACCCATCTGTGCTAAGGAACGATGACTGCATTCTAATACATTAGATAATCACCATCATTGTATTCAGCTGCAGATGTAAATATAGTCAAGCTCACCACATTCCTGACGTCTAACCTTCTGACGTCCTGGAAGCAAGAGATCCCGCTGCTTTTATCAGCGTGTTTTAGGCAAATGGAATAGAAAAAAGGATCCAGCTTAAGGAAAAATATTCCAATAACATCCACTTTTTTAATAAATTTGTTAAAAACAATACAAACTTGTAATTCTCACGTGAAAAAGACAGGAGTCACATCCAGCAAGGAGAACCAGACGCGTTTCGATCAGATTCTGATCTTAGAATTGGGCACAAAGTCTAAGATCAGATTCTGATCGAAACGTGTCTGGTGCTCCTTGCTGGATGTGACTCCTGTCTTTTTCATGTGAGAATTACAAGTTTGTACTGTTTTTAAGAAATTTATTAAAAAAGTGGATTTTATTGGAATATTTTTCCGGAATCTGGATCCTTTTTCTTTTCCATTCAGCTGCAGATATCTAAATGATGAGATGTTTACATCCACAGGATCCAATATCACTGGATATTTTTCCATGATCACACCATTCATTATACTCTGTATATGTAGAAATCCAGGGAAATTGTCAATATTTCAAATACTGCTCCTGGCTAATCTAGCATCGGTGACCGTGTTCAAAGTCATTCAGATTGTTCAATCTTCATATTCTGAAAAATGATCACTTCATTATACGCTGCACTACACGGTCATGTGTGTAATATGTTTCATATGTGAATGTCAAAGTGTCTCTAATTAATTAGCCAGAGTATAATACTGATGGCTAAAACAAGACTTGACACAAGACCTTCACAACCATCTACGCGTCACAGGGAGATTTCATGACACCTTCTCTTCATCTACCTGATCATCCTGAGGAACATCGGGATCTTTTTGTTTACAGTCTTGTGGAAGAAGAGGACGGGGACATCTCTCTGGTGTTGTCCTCTCACTGGATAGAACTGAAGGAAACACATACAGGGACTGAATTCATTCTTTACATACAGATAATTATAGGTCTTGTGTATTTAGTCCTGTCGATTACCTGGTGATGTGAGGGGCTGGGGAACATCCATCATGACGTCCTTGTACAGATCTATGTTTCCTTCTAAATACTCCCACTCCTCCATGGAGAAATAGATGGCGACATCCTGACACCTCATAGGAACCTGACACATACAATGATACCGTCATCCCCCGATCCCTTCATAGCGTTACTGTATAATGTCCCAGCATTCCCAGCAGTGTCACCTCTCCAGTCAGCAGCTCAATCATCTTGTAGGTGAGTTCTAGGATCTTCTGCTCATTGATGTCCTCATGTATCAGGGGGTGAGTTGGAAGCCCAGTGATTGGGCTCAGGGGTCTTCTCCATCCCTCAGACACAGGGTCCTGACAGCGATCACTAGAGGTCTTCTTCACTACTGTGTAATCCTGGATATGGAGAGACACATTAATAAATCTCACTACAGACATTTCCAGAGTCCTCACCTCTCCAGTTCTGTCCGTTATTCCCATAGATAAGAATGATGTAATGTGACATCATCAGAATCTCTCACCTCTCCAGTAATCCGGAAGAGGATCTCTAGGGTGAGGTGTAATATCCTCTCCGCCATCTTGTCCCTGTCCCTATCCATCCTTGATGGGTCACTCAGGAAAATTCTCTTATATAGAAGATGTGAGAGGATCCGATATTGTAGGGACCTGAATGGGGAGAAGATGAAGATGTAACATCAGAAAGATCCCATTTAAGAAATCTCCGGAGCTGTTACCGGCTTCACATGATCACTACATCCAGTCCTGGCCCCGTCCTGCCCCCGGTATATGACATACAATCCAACTATAGTCACACACAGAGATTTATCACAGAATATCTACAATCCAGCACCGAAATCACAGAATAAATCTACAAGAGAAATCTAAAATATCTGAATCTTTAGTAAATATTCCATGAGAAGAGGAAAGTTATAAAGTTTTGGGAACCTCCACAGAGATCGGACGGCAGAACCGGGGCCGTCAGTAACAGATAATGATAGATCATTAATATCTCCCGATAGTGACAACATGGAGCGGGCAACGGCCATAATGGAGACTGTACAGTAACAGAGCAGCGAGCGGCGTCAGGAGGGAAGTGACCCAATCTAATCCCATACAGACAGATCTCCTGATAGAGCCGCACAGACGGGAACACGTTCTGTCTCCTGGAGTGTGAGCGCAGCACTGAGGGGGTTAATGCTGCCTGTGCCCAGTAATGGGGAATCTCCACATACCTCCTCCTGCAGAGCCGCACACTAAATTACAGGACCTGCGATGATGTCACATGGAGGGCAGAAGTCAGGGTGGTCACATGTTACACATCACTTCCTGTAAACTCTAGAATGGCTCCTCCCCCCCATGTGACTGATCACATGACTGTGACATCATCACAGGTCCTGTAAGCACAGAGCAGCCATATATCCAGTGTGCGGCTCTGCAGTTGGAGGGATGTGGAGATTCCCCATTACTGGGTGCAGGGGGCATTAACTCCTTCAGTGCTGCGCTCACACTGCAGGAGACAAAACGTGTTCTCGCCTGTGTCTCTATACCATGTTCAAATTGTCTCTTCAGGGAGAAAGAAGACAAACTCTAGTGCCACGTATATGAAGTAGCAATCCTAGAACTGAAAGTGACACTCCAATGAGTCTTGTTAGACTTAGGGGTACTTTGCACGTTGCGACATCGCTAGCCGATGATAGCGATGCAAAGCGCGATAGTACCCGCCCCCGTTGCACATGCGATATCTTGTGATAGCAGCTGTAGCGAACATTATCGCTACAGCAGCTTCACACGCACTTACCTGACCTGCGACGACGCTCTGGCCGGCGACCCGCCTCCTTCCTAAGGGGGCGGTGTGAGGTAAATCCGGAGATATGACGATAAATCATGATATTCAAGTCATGTCCGTAAGCCCTCTCCTGGTGTCACCCCCTCTTTCCTTCACACAACTCCTTCAATCAGAAAAGTTACCACAGGGATAAATGGTTTGTTTAGCAGATAGGTGTCAGAGGAACTGGTCTGTGTTCCACTCACCCAGCAGAAGGCCATCTCCTGTGATATGTAGATTGCTTGTCCTCTCAGGCCTTTACAACAAAGAGTGAGAGGAAGACCCCCTGGGAGCTGTGTCCACTCATCAAAGAAAGTGGACAGTGACCTGGCAGAACCAAAAGGAAGCTAGGCACCACAGGAGAGCATACTGCTGGCTCCGTAATATCATACCCAGTTATGATATTACCGTGCGTCTCAGCCATACATCCCCTACATCGTTAGAATCGGGACTTCGAGCCGAATCTGTGCATATCCTCGGAGTTTATGTTGCACCCTGGGGCGGCGAAATATAGAGAACTGCTAGTAGGATTCCGGTAAATGAGTCGTGCTTGGACTCAAAATGCAGAGGGAACCTGGGCGGATCTGATGGCACCAGAACCATCCCGATCGGACCTCTCAGTCCGGAGTTGCGGGTAATAGCCCCTTCTGGAATATTATCCTAACTCAAGGCCGGGGGAGTGGCAGTGCTTCCCTGTGAGGTCACAAAGGTAGGAGGGGACAGGGATCTGACCAGGTTGATAACCCCAATTCGGCCATTTTCCAGTGTTCTTTTGCCGGGGGTCATATGTGGATAACATCTGTGGGAAAGATCCTGGAAACCTGGTCTACAGTGCCCCCCTGTAGCCAGACGCACAAGGTAACTGCTTGAACTGTATACCTGTTTGTAAATCATACTTTGCCTGTAACTGTACTCTGACATAACTGTATATTCTGTAGATTCCCTATTGTATATATTGTAGTTTCTAGTGTGGCTTAGGCCGATTAAATTATAGAATTAATCTTGGGCTGTTCTGTTATCTCGATCCTGAATCCCACGTCTGTGTGTTCGGCTAATAGTTACCGTGAAGTCGGTTGGTGGCAGCGAGTTGTGCCAAGGATCATTGTGGGGCAGCCAGTGAGATTCGGAGAGGTTTTTATATATTCCGTCTGCTGGAGTCAGGGGAATATACACCTCACTCTCACTGGGAGCCCTTCAATCATCGGCACAGGAGAATAGCGGCCTCCTTGCTTATTTTCGGGCAATTCCATAATTGGCCTGACTATAAAAGGGGCGCTAGAGAGCACGTCACATGCTCTGTCTGTCGGTCGGGAGGTATAAAGGAGGGGCGTGACTCCCGCTTGTTACCCCCCGATCGTGACACTGGGAGACAGCGCGGGGGATTTCTGAGTGACCCCCCCCGGCTGATCGTGACATATTGGTGGCATAGCGGTGGGATCGAGATAATAGTGTGTGTGAGTGTGAGACCCATACTCCCAGACACTAAAGACTGCCAGCAGCAGCTGTGGCTGCTGGGGTCTTCAGACCAGACCAACACTAGAGTGTCAGAGTGCAGGTACTGTAAGGTGTGTGGGCGCATCAGGTGGCAGTTCTGTGTCAGTGACCAAAGTCTGCAAGAATGGCTGATGGCACCAGGAGCAGAGCTATGCAACTGGCCAATGCTAAGGCAGGAGCCGAAGAGAGGGAGGACGGTGCTGTGGACAACAATGAGGAGGTTGTCCACGAGCCCTCCAAGAGCCCGACGCCAGAGAACAGCTCTGCAGAGGACATCGCACAAGCTGGCACTCATGGACAAGATGAGGAGCACACCCAAATGTCCTCAGGGAGCCGGATGCCAGTCCTCCACTCTGCAGTGGACAGTGAATCACCTGGCTCTGCAGCGTGCCGCAGATCACCACTTGCCAATCCCTCCGGCCTGAGAGGAGCAGAGGCCCTCCTTCAAGCTGTCCTGGCCAGGCTTATGGCTGGAGACCGGGATACCTACGAGATACTCATGGCAGAGCGTGAGCGACAGGCAGAGTGTGAGACTGAGGCTGCGGAGCGGCAAGCAGCGCGTGAGACTGAAGCTGCGGAGCGGCAAGCAGTGCGTGAAGTGCGACAGCAACAGGCAGAGCGTGACCACCAGCTGTGGCTAGCTCAGCTCCAGCCCTCATCATCCACCCGTGACCTTCGAGACACCAAACCTCCAAAGGTTCATGTTGAGGACTTCCCAGTGCTGGAGAAGGATGGAGACTTGGACTCTTTTCTGACTGCCTTTGAACGGACTTGCCGGCAGCACCATCTGGACAAGGACCAGTGGGCCAAATACCTGACCCCCCGTTTAAGGGGTAAGGCCCTGGATATCCTTGGGGACTTGCCTGCTGAGGCAGATCAGGGCTACGACACCATCAAGCGGGCCCTGATCCAACAGTACAACCTCACTCCGGAGTCCTACCGCAAGAAGTTCCGGAGCCTACAGAAGGGACCAAAGGACTCCTGGGCTGACCACCGGCGGGCACTTGCCCAAGCTGCCGACCACTGGACCCAAGGCCTGCAGCTTACCACCGGACCGGAGATCCTGGACTTGTTCATCACGGAGCAATTTTTGTGGAACTGCCCTGAGGATCTCCGTCAGTTCATCCGAGACCAGAAGCCAAAGGGGTCCACGGCTACAGCTGCCCTGGCTGATGACTACACCAACAATCGGGCTCCTGAGGTCAGGAGGGCGGCCACCAGCAGCACCTGGAGAGGGGGTAAGATGAATTCTGCGACTGCCCCACCTGCCTCTAGACCGCAGGGGATGTCCCCCTCAACTCCCCTCTCCAGGCCCGTGGCAGAACCAAGACGGTGCCACCAGTGCAACCAACCTGGACACTTCAAGGCCATGTGCCCTCAGCGTCCCAAGGCCCCGGCCCCGTCCCCGTCCCAAGGGCCGCCCAAGGTGTATTGTGTGGGTGGGGGTGGTGGTAGGTCCCTGGACAGCTTCCAACCTGTCATCGTCGGTCGGTCTACGACCATAGGACTGCGAGACAGCGCCTCGGAGGTGACTCTGGTGCGGCCTGAGATGGTGTCCCCCCAAGACTTGGTACCTGGAAAAACCCTCGCTGTCTCCGGAATTGGAGGCACTGACCCAGCGCTGTCCATCGCCAAGCTTTATTTGGACTGGGGCGCAGGACAAGGGGTGAGGGAGGTGTGGGTAACTGATCGGATCCCCGCAAACGTGCTACTTGGGACAGATTTGGGGCAGATAACCTCCCAGTTTGGGCCCCCCTCAAAGGCTGAACCTTCAGCCAGTACTGACATGCCTCCTGACAATGTTAATGTGTTATCTATGAATGATGTAAGGGACGAGGGAGTGAACTCTGATTTTTCTGCTTGCACTGACACCATAGACACACACACAGCTGCAGCTGTGACAGCGGAGGGGGTTGGAGAAGGGTGTGACAATGCCTCTACAAGTAATCAGCCAGTGAGCTGGGATCTGTTGCCCTCTGCAGGGATAAGCAGAGAGCAGGGTGCTGCAGGGGGAGAACCAGTGTGTGGGGTGGGGGCTACCACAGCAAATGTGGGGTCCCCAGAGATTTCACAGCGGGGTTCTGTTGCTGCAGGGGGGGAACAGGCAGGTGAGATTGGGGCCAGTCCAGGAGCGGAAGTGCTCCCAGGTAAGATCTCGGTGCATGTGTCCCCCACAACCGGGGTGTCAGGAAGCCAGGTAGGTCTGCCTGAACCGGCGGCTTGGTCAGGAACGGAGGAGGAGCAGGCACGACCCACGGTAGCAGCGTCTGTGGCCGCTGTCACCCGCAGTGGGACTGCTGGAACCCAAGGGGCCTCCCGGAGGTCCGATGGCTCTTCCCCTTCTGACCAAGTGGCAGCCGAGTCAGGCGGAGGCCAGGACACAGGTCCCGGGGTACTGACCGAAGATGTGACAGTCTCGTCGATTCTGGCCACATCTAGTCAGGGGTTTCAGGCAGCGTTAGAAGCTGACAACAGCCTGAAAGCTCTTAAGGAGCAGGCGGCACAGCCTCCCTCGGACTCGGACCCGGAGCAAGTGGTCTGGGACCAAGGACGGCTGTACCGGGTCACGGTCCAGCAGGGTTCACCCGAGGCGTGGCCCAGGGACCGACAGTTGGTGGTACCCTATCCGTTCTGGACGGAGTTGTTGCGGATCGCACATGAGATTCCGATGGCCGGACACCTAGGGATCGCTAAGACCAAGGCCAGGTTAAACCAGCATTTCTACTGGCCAAAAATGGGGGCCGATGTGGCTGCCTACTGCCGTTCGTGTGAAACCTGTCAGAGAGTGGGGAAGGCGGGGCCACACCCCACTGGTATCTCTGCCCATCATCAATGAGCCTTTCAGGAGGGTGGCTGTGGATCTGGTCGGCCCGCTGGCCATCCCCAGCAGCTCCGGGAAACGCTTCGTACTGATGGTAGTGGACTATGCTGATGGAGGCCCTCTGTAAGCAAGTCCATGTACAACATCTGGTGGCCAGCCCGTACCATCCACAGACTAATAGCCTGTGCGAGCGGTTCAATGGCACCTTAAAGCAGATGCTTACGATGTTGGTCGACTCCCATGGGAGTGACTGGGAGCGGTATCTCCCACACCTGTTATTTGCTTACCGGGAGGTTCTACAGGCCTCAACGGGGTTCTCACCTTTTGAGCTCCTGTACGGGCGACGTGTGCGGGGCCCCCTGGCTCTGGTGAAAGAGGTTTGGGAAGGGGACGTGGCCACCCCTGGAGTGTCAGTTATCGAGTATGTCATGCGCTTCCGGGACAAAATGCAGGCCTTGACGCAGCTGGTGCACGACAATATGGCTCAAGCCCAGGCCGATCAGAAGCGTTGGTACGACCAAAACGCTTGTGAGAGGACCTACCAAGTGGGTCAAAAGGTGTGGGTACTGGTCCCCGTACCACAGGACAAGCTTCAGACAGCCTGGGAAGGTCCATACCTCGTGTACCAGCAGCTCAACCCTGTAACGTACCAGGTCACCCTGGACCCTGCCCGTGGAAGGCGGAAGCCCTTCCATGTGAACATGATGAAGGCACATCATGAGCGGGAGGCGTGTGCGCTCCCCGTGTGCAACCTGCCCGAGGAGGGAGAAGCGGAAACCCTCTTGGATATGCTAGCCCAGGTTAGGGCAGGTGGATCCATTGAGGATGTGGAGGTTGCCCACCAGCTTTTGGAGGACCAACGGTCCCAGCTGTGGGCCACCCTACACCCCTTCCGGGGGTTGTTTACCAACCAGCCCGGAAGGACTGACTTGGCCGTCCATCACGTGGACACTGGGGATCATCCCCCAATCCGGCGTTCAGCATATCGGGTCTCCCTGGAGGTGCAGCAACACATGCGCCAGGAGATTGACAAGATGCTGAAGCTGGGGGTGATCCAGGCATCCAACAGCGCTTGGGCCTCGCCTGTAGTCCTCGTCCCTAAGAAGGACCGAACCACTCGGTTCTGCGTGGACTACAGGGGGCTCAATGCTGTCACGGTCGCCGATGCGTACCCAATGCCACGCATCGATGACCTGCTCGATCAGTTGGCCGGGGTTCAATACCTGACCATCATGGATCTGAGCCGGGGATATTGGCAGATCCCCCTGACTCGCAAGGCCAGAGAATGCTCTGCCTTTATTACCCCATTTGGACTGTACGAGTCCACGGTGATGCCATTCGGGATGAGGAATGCCCCTGCCACTTTCCAGCGGATGGTCAACACCCTGCTCAAGGGACTTGAAGGGTACGCGGCTGCGTACCTGGATGACATTGCCGTCTTCAGTCCCACCTGGGAAGATCACCTAGAGCATCTAGCACAGGTGCTCAGGCGGATCCACCAGGCAGGTTTGACCATCAAGCCGGGAAAGTGTCAGCTGGCCATGAGCGATGTCCAGTACCTCGGTCACCGGGTAACCGGGAGAACTCTGAAGCCCGAGCCTGAGAAAGTGGAGGCCATCGCATCCTGGCCCACCCCCAGGACCAAGAAAAAGGTGATGTCCTTCTTGGGGACCGCTGGGTACTGACTCGCAAGGCCAGAGAACGCTCTGCCTTTATTACCCCATTTGGACTGTACGAGTCCACGGTGATGCCATTCGGGATGAGGAATGCCCCTGCCACTTTCCAGCGGATGGTCAACACCCTGCTCAAGGGACTTGAAGGGTACGCGGCTGCGTACCTGGATGACATTGCCGTCTTCAGTCCCACCTGGGAAGATCACCTAGAGCATCTAGCACAGGTGCTCAGGCGGATCCACCAGGCAGGTTTGACCATCAAGCCGGGAAAGTGTCAGCTGGCCATGAGCGATGTCCAGTACCTCGGTCACCGGGTAACCGGGAGAACTCTGAAGCCCGAGCCTGAGAAAGTGGAGGCCATCGCATCCTGGCCCACCCCCAGGACCAAGAAAAAGGTGATGTCCTTCTTGGGGACCGCTGGGTACTATAGGAGGTTTGTTTCCCACTATAGTAGCTTGGCAAAGCCCCTGACGGACCTCACGAAGAAGAAGCTGCCCTCTGCAGTCGATTGGACAGTGGACTGCGAGACAGACTTCCGGGCCCTAAAGGACGCCCTGTCCAGCCCGCCCGTGCTACAAGCAGCCGACTTCACGCGGCCGTTTGTAGTACAGACCGACGCCAGTGACTTTGGCCTCGGTGCGGTGCTCAGCCAGGTGGACGCTGCGAGCCAGGAACACCCCGTCTTGTACCTGAGCAGGAAGCTGTTACCAAGGGAAATGGCTTACTCCACAATGGAGAAGGAATGCCTAGCCATAGTCTGGGCTCTGCTGCGTCTGCAACCCTATCTATACGGGCGCCACTTCATCGTGGAGACGGACCACAATCCCCTCAGCTGGTTACACACCGTCTCCGGGACGAATGGCAGGTTGTTGCGATGGAGCCTTGCGCTCCAGCAATACAACTTCACCATTCGACACAAAAGGGGCCGTGACCACGGTAACGCAGACGGGCTGTCCCGACAAGGAGAGGTCGCGGACGGGCGCACGGGGGAACACCGGAGTGTGCTGCCCCCTAGCGCCCTCAAAAGTGGGGAGGTGTGGGGTAAATCCGGAGATATGACGATAAATCATGATATTCAAGTCATGTCCGTAATCCCTCTCCTGGTGTCACCCCCCCCTTTCCTTCATACAACTCCTTCAATCAGAAAAGTTACCACAGGGATAAATGGTTTGTTTAGCAGATAGGTGTCAGAGGAACTTGTCTATGTTCCACTCACCCAGCAGAAGGCCATCTCCTGTGATATGTTGATTGCTTGTCCTCTCAGGCCTTTACAACAAAGAGAGAGAGGAAGACCTCCTGGGAGCTGTGTCCACTCATCAAAGAAAGTGGACAGTGACCTGGCAGAACCAAAAGGAAGCTAGGCACCCCAGGAGAGCATACTGCTGGCTCCGTAATATCATACCCAGTTATGATATTACCGTGCGTCTCAGCCATACACCCCCTACATCGTTAGAATCGGGACTTCGAGCCGAATCTGTGCATATCCTCGGAGTTTATGTGGCACCCTGGGGCGGCGAGATATAGAGAACTGCTAGTAGGAGTCCGGTAAATGAGTCGTGCTTGGACTCAAAATGCAGAGGGAACCTGGGTGGATCTGATGGCACCAGAACCATCCCGATCGGACCTCCCAGTCCGGAGTTGCGGGTAATAGCCCCTTCTGGAATATTATCCTAACTCAAGGCCGGGGGAGTGGCAGTGCTTCCCTGTGAGGTCACAAAGGTAGGAGGGGACAGGGATCTGACCAGGTTGATAACCCCAATTCGGCCATTTTCCAGTGTTCTTTTGCCGGGGGTCATTTGTGGATAACATCTGTGGGAAAGATCCTTGAAACCTGGTCTACAGCGCCCCCCTGTAGCCAGACGCATAAGGTAGCTGCTTGAACTGTATACCTGTTTGTAAATCATACTTTGCCTGTAACTGTACTCTGACATACAGTTAGGTCCAGAAATATTTAGACAGTGACACAAGTTTTGTTATTTTAGCTGTTTACAAAAACATGTTCAGAAATACAATTATATATATATATAATATGGGCTGAAAGTGCACACTCCCAGCTGCAATATGAGAGTTTTCACATCCAAATCGGAGAAAGGGTTTAGGAATCATAGCTCTGTAATGCATAGCCTCCTCTTTTTCAAGGGACCAAAAGTAATTGGACAAGGGACTCTAAGGGCTGCAATTAACTCTGAAGGCGTCTCCTTCGTTAACCTGTAATCAATGAAGTAGTTAAAAGGTCTGGGGTTGATTACAGGTGTTTGGTTTTGCATTTGGAAGCTGTTGCTGTGACCAGACAACATGCGGTCTAAGGAACTCTCAATTGAGGTGAAGCAGAACATCCTGAGGCTGAAAAAAAAGAAAAAAATCCATCAGAGAGATAGCAGACATGCTTGGAGTAGCAAAATCAACAGTCGGGTACATTCTGAGAAAAAAGGAATTGACTGGTGAGCTTGGGAACTCAAAAAGGCCTGGGCGTCCACGGATGACAACAGTGGTGGATGATCGCCGCATACTTTCTTTGGTGAAGAAGAACCCGTTCACAACATCAACTGAAGTCCAGAACACTCTCAGTGAAGTAGGTGTATCTGTCTCTAAGTCAACTGTAAAGAGAAGACTCCATGAAAGTAAATACAAAGGGTTCACATCTAGATGCAAACCATTCATCAATTCCAAAAATAGACAGGCCAGAGTTAAATTTGCTGAAAAACACCTCATGAAGCCAGCTCAGTTCTGGAAAAGTATTCTATGGACAGATGAGACAAAGATCAACCTGTACCAGAATGATGGGAAGAAAAAAGTTTGGAGAAGAAAGGGAACGGCACATGATCCAAGGCACACCACATCCTCTGTAAAACATGGTGGAGGCAACGTGATGGCATGGCCATGCATGGCTTTCAATGGCACTGGGTTACTTGTGTTTATTGATGACATAACAGCAGACAAGAGTAGCCGGATGAATTCTGAAGTGTACCGGGATATACTTTCAGCCCAGATTCAGCCAAATGCCGCAAAGTTGATCGGACAGCGCTTCATAGTACAGATGGACAATAACCCCAAGCATACAGCCAAAGCTACCCAGGAGTTCATGAGTGCAAAAAAGTGGAACATTCTGCAATGGCCAAGTCAATCACCAGATCTTAACCCAATTGAGCATGCATTTCACTTGCTCAAATCCAGACTTAAGACGGAAAGACCCACAAACAAGCAAGACCTGAAGGCTGCGGCTGTAAAGGCCTGGCAAAGCATTAAGAAGGAGGAAACCCAGCGTTTGGTGATGTCCATGGGTTCCAGACTTAAGGCAGTGATTGCCTCCAAAGGATTCGCAACAAAATATTGAAAATAAAAATATTTTGTTTGGGTTTGGTTTATTTGTCCAATTACTTTTGACCTCCTAAAATGTGGAGTGTTTGTAAAGAAATGTGTACAATTCCTACAATTTCTATCAGATATTTTTGTTCAAACCTTCAAATTAAACGTTACAATCTGCACTTGAATTCTGTTGTAGAGGTTTCATTTCAAATCCAATGTGGTGGCATGCAGAGCCAAACTCGCGAAAATTGTGTCACTGTCCAAATATTTCTGGACCTAACTGTAACTGTATATTCTGTAGATTCCCTATTGTATATATTGTAGTTTCTAGTGTGGCTTAGTCCGATTAAATTATATAATTAATCTTGGGCTGTTCTGTTATCTCGATCCTGAATCCCACGTCTATGTGTTCGGCTAATAGTTACCGTGAAGTCAGTTGGTGGCAGCGAGTTGTGCCAAGGATCATTGTGGGGCACCCAGTGAGATTCGGAGAGGTTTTTATATATTCCGTCTGCTGTAGTCAGGGGAATATACACCTCACTCTCACTGGGAGCCCTTCAATCATCGGCACAGGAGAATAGCGGCCTCCTTGCTTATTTTCGGGCAATTCCATAATTGGCCTGACTATAAAAGGGGCGCTAGAGAGCGCGTCACGTGCTCTGTCTGTCGGTCGGGAGGTATAAAGGAGGGGCGTGACTCCCGCTTGTTACCCCCCGATCGTGACACTGGTAGACAGCGCGGGGGATTTCTGAGTGACCCCCCCCGGCTGATCATGACAGGCGGGTCGTGCGGCGTCACAGCGACGTCACACGGCAGGCGGCCAATAGAAGCGGAGGGGCGAAGATGAGCGGGATGTAAACATCCCGCCCACCTTCTCCCTTCCACATTGCCGGTGGACGGCGGGCGCAGGTAAGGAGATGTTTGTCGGTCCTGCGGCTTCACACACAGCGATGTGTGGAGCTGCAGGAACGACAAACAACATCGTACCTGCGGACGCACCGACATTATGAAAATGAACGACAAGACACAGATCAGCGATTTTTGACTGTTTCACGCTTGTTCATCTTCTCTCCTAGGCTTTACACGTTGCAACGTCGTTACCGGCGCCAGATGTGCGTCACTTTCGATTTGACCCCGACGATATCGCAGTAGCGATGTCGCAACGTGCAAAGTACCCCTTAGAATTTATGCCAGATCAGAACCTCAATTTGCAGACACGGTATTTCAGGTTGGTTGTCCCTCATCAGTGCAAAGTATGAGATCTGATCTGGCTGTATGAGAGGCTAAGACATAGTCTAAAGGGAAGCTATTCTCCTTATAGAGACTGACACACCATTCCAGCATGCCAGTGAATAGACTTAATCTAGAATTCCACAATGCTCCCCTGGGAAATATTCAAATTGTCTCTTCAGTGAGGAAGATGAACTCTGGTGCCACCTATTGGAAGTAGCAATCCTAGAAGTCTAAGTGACCCTCCAATGAGTCTTGTTAGTATGACTTAGAATTTATGCCAGATCAGAACCTCAATTTGCAGACACGGTGTTTCGAGATGGTTGTCCCTCGGCAGTGCAAAGTATGAGATCTGATCTGGCTGTATGAGAGGCTAATGCGGGCGTCACACGGTACGATCTATCGTGTGATTGCACGAGCGATCGTACCCGACCCTGTCGTTTGTGCGTCACGGGCAAATCGCTGCCCGTGTCGCACAAAGTCGTTAGACCGCCGTCACACGTACTTACCTCTCGGACGGCGTCACTGTGGGCGGCGAACATCCTCTTCCTGAAGGGGGAGGGCCGTTCGGCGTCACAGCAACGTCACACAGCCGCCGGCCAATAGAAGCGGAGGGGGCGGAGATGAGCAGGACGTAAACATCCCGCCCACATCCTTCCTTCCGCATAGCCGGCGGGTGCCGCGGGACGCAGGTAAGCTGTGTTCATCATTCCTGGGGTGTCACACGGAGTGATGTGTGCTACCCCGGGTACGATGAACAACCGGCGCCATTTAAATTAAAAGATTTTTTGGAATTAAACGACGAGTGCACGACTCACGATCTGTGAACGAGTCAGCGTCACTCGGAGGTGTCACACGAGACGATGTCGCAAGCAATGCCGGATGTGCGTCACGAAAACCGTGACCCCAACGATGCATCGCACGATAGATCGTCTCGTGTGACGCCCGCATTAGACTGGGTCTAAAGGGGAAGCTATTCTCCAATATACCTCTAATAGGTGGTACCAGAGTTCGTCTTCTTCCTCCCTGAAGAGACAATTTGAATATTTCCCAGAGACGCATTGCGGCTTAAAAGTCTCCTCACTGGCATGCTTGAATGGTGTGTCAGTCTCCATACGGGGAATAGCTTCCCCTATTGTCTATACCATGTGTGACAGGTTACGGGATTCTCCTATAGGATTGGTGTCTCCTAGGACAGATAGATGCTTCCCTCTCTCCGAGCATACAGTCCACAACAAGCGAGTCTGATGCATCTGACCACAAACGAGTGGATTTGTTGAATATGTAATTTAGTTGAACAGAAATTGATAAAACAATAGAAAATAAAATCCTTTTCTGCCCAGCAGCTGGATATCTGTTTCTGGGACAAATCCTGATTGACTGTTATTGCAATTAGCCAAAATCCACGTGCCCAGTGAATTGCGTCGATGGAGGGAAGAAAGGAGGCCATTCTGACAGTCATTTGATTCCTCATCTGGGCAATCCCCGGAAGTTATATTTATTAAAACGCTTTAACATGCAAGTTAATACACTCCACCATTATTGGTTACTTTTCAATCCTTGAACAATGATTGGTTACACCCTTGTTTGTGTGTTATACTGATTGGTTCTTTGGAGTTTTACATAAATCTGAAGCCACATGACATAAATGGATCCAAGATAATGTACTTGGCATGGTGCATGTCCCTTACAGTCCTTATCTTATTCTTTTTAATATGTTGTGTAAGTGTAGAACATGCAAAATCATGCTTTTCTATGTGTATCAAACGATATTTTGAAATGCATCATCTGTGAGGTAATGTCTCACACAAATCGCTATGTGCCAACACCACAAGACTACATGAATAGGTCATCCTATGATATTGGCACATTACAACATGTACAAGATGGCTTATCCATATAATCAGAATGCCAGGTGTATCAACATATTACAATAAATTCAGGCAATAATATAATAATATCCAGTTTATAGACCAGATTATTTCCTTAACATGAATCATTGTTGCCTGAACAATTTATATTTTACTGTTTGTCCACCTGCATTTTCAGGATTGACCGCAGGTTCTTTTGGAAGTTTCCTGGCCATGGAGCCAATGTTTTTCTCCTTGAGCCACTTATTTACTACTTTTTACTTGTGACATGTTCTCCATCATGCTGTAAAAACATTGTTCATTACAACCTTGCTCCTGGATGATGGAAGAAGTTGCTCTTGAGGATGTTTAGATCCCATTATTTATTCATAGCAAAATTGTGAGTGAGCCACCTCCATTGATGAAAAGCTCCCACACATGAATGGTCTCAGGATACTTTACTGCTGGCAGGACACATGTCTCATGATAGCGCTCACCTTTTCTTCTCTGGATAATCAATCATTCTTTCAGATGTCCTAAACAGTCTGAAGGAAGCTACAGGAAAGAAAATAACTTTCCCTGATCCTCTGCCGTCCAAACCCTGTACTTCTTGCAGAATTTCTCTGTCTTATTTCTTTGTTGTAGAGAAGTGGCTTCTTTACTGCCGTTCTTGACACCAGGCCATCCTCTAAAAGTCTTCATCTCAATGTGTGTATAGATGCATTGACACCTCCCTGCTGCCATTACTGAACCAGCTCTGCCCTGGGGTTGATCAATTCTGTAGCCGATTCCTCTTTTGGAGATGGCCCTGACATTAGCTGGATTTTATTGCATATCCTGAAGCCTTCTCCACAGAAATTGAACCCTTTTCTTTTGAAGTTCTTAATGTTCTGATAAATGGTTGATTTAGGGGCAATCTTACAAACAGCAATCAAAAGCAATTGCGGCATTCAGATAGTTGTAAGAGGGAGGAGGCTCTCACGCTCATCCGATCAAGACTCCCCCAACACGATTGTAGGAAGCTGATCATTTTTATGGCAAGTGGAGGTGAAATGTTTACCTCCAGGTCTGCCATTAATGGTGGCCTGAGGAGATAAACTGTGGAAAAAGAAGCGCAATAGGGTCTTACCCCGATAACAATGGGGGAATAAAAGAGGTGGTTCTACTCACCTATAGGGGTTGTGAAAGTCACAACTCCTATAACAGCATGTCTGTAATTAACTCCAAGCCACGACAGCGGTCCCTCGAATTGGCAGATAACAGGGAGTAGTAGAGTAAGGGTTTCCAAGCCGCGCCGATCATGAAGATTGTAGATTAATGTTGCTTTTATTCACTGCACAGGTCAACGCGTTTCGGAAGACACAGCTCCCTTCCTCAGGACTGGCAAGAAACATCAAATCCCTTTTGATGTTTGATTTGATGTTTCTTGCCAGTCCTGAGGAAGGGAGCTGTGTCTTCCGAAACGCGTTGACCTGTGCAGTGAATAAAAGCAACATTAATCTACAATCTTCATGATCGGCTAGTCATTGGCGCGGCTTGGAAACCCTTACTCTACTACTCCCTATTAATGGTGGCCTATTAGTCCATGTCATAAGCATGGTCTAAAAGTCCTTCTGTCAGAGTCACACTGACATCTCTAATGCATTACAACATATGTGTATTGCCATGCATTAGAGCAAAAGAAAAAAAAGTTGAAGTACCATAAAGAGACTAAGTGAAAATATAAAAAGAGTTATATTTTTAAACAAAAATATAACAGAAACACAAATTAAAGAACAAGACTGTTATGCAGGCATAGTAACGCATACAAACAACTAAGGCGTATCTCAGAATAAATACAGCTGACCCAAGTGGTTCCTGTACAGACTAGGGTTCTTAGCTGTGCAGTCCCAAATGGACCCTGCGCAGACTGGAATAACCCTAACCACAGGATAAGGAGGTCACAACTTGGATCTGGCCTCCTAAGCGACCATTGAGTTTTCCTCATAACTCCTTAGGAACCAGGGAAGGGGGAGAGCAATATAACTGAATCAAGAAAGCATGCAGTGCTCAAAAGGATACCTAAGCGACAAAACATAAACCACAAAAAGTGCATTCTCCGATGCATATTAATTGAAGCACTGCCTAATTGCGTTGACTTACAACACAGGATGTTACCTAGCATTTACATTTTAAAAATCAACAGAAATGTTTTAAAATCTTTCAGGCAGACAGCAGTACAGTAACCTCAATTGCCCCCCTCCCCATAGGGCCTTAAAAGAGCACGGAAATACGGTCAATGCAACACACAGGCTGTGGCTCTGCATTTTTATTTTAAAAATGAAGACCTGCTTGAGTGGCAGGTGTAGGCCTCTTGCTCCCAGAAGACTGGCACCACCCACAAGACAACTTTGACACCCATCTTGAAGTCTCGACATTTAAAAATCTTACAGGCAGACAGCAGTACAGTAGCATCAATTGCCCCCCTCCCCATAGGGCCTTAAAAGAGCAGGGAGGTACGGTCCATGCAACACACAGGCTGTGGCCCAGCATTTTAATCTTAAAAATGAAGACATGCTAGGAAGACCGATGTAGGCCTCTTGCTCCCAGAAGACTGGCACTACCCACAAGACAACTTTGATGCCTATCTTGTAGTCTCAACATTTAAAATCCTTTCAGACTTTCAGACAGACAGCAGTACAGTAGCATCAATTGTCCCCCTCCCCATAGGGCTAAAAATATCTTTGCATTTGAGGTGGAAAGAAATGGTAACTTGTTCATGTAGACTGTAACAAATGATCAGACTTGGAGTGACTCATTTACAAACAGCGTTGCTCCCCTTGCATACACAAATGAATGAAGACGACATTTAGAAAGGCCACAGCTCAGCGATCAAGAGATGATGCAACACATGCAGGCATTTCTGCAAATATGATGAAGAAAAGGACCTCACACAAGAAAAATCGAAGCAATATGGGACCAAATAAACCAATTTCTCAACCAAGAAGAAATATTGTAGGTTGCAGGACACAACATGGCTGGAAAGAGGGCAGTGGTCCAATAGAAAGGAACAGCTTTGGATCAAGTACCAGTCAACTCTTTTCTTTATCTTATAAAATATAATGGATTTGATTCTGTGTATGGACTTGAGCTTTACAAAGATGAATGGCTCTCTGCTTTCGAAGTTCTACAAGATAGATTTGCAGCATCCCAAATCAGCGATGCTCATTTAGGAGATGGGTGGCACCGGGGGAACCTGTAGGGAAAACCTCCGTGAAGACAACCTTACTTTTGGTGGCAATCCATGGTTGAAAATCTGTTTGCATGTGAGGTGGAAAGAAAGGGTATCTTTTTGACGTAGACTGTAACAACATCATTATATTTGGAGTGACTCATTTTCACCTTAAGCTACTTTCACATCAGCGTTTTTTTTTACCTGTAGGCAAAAAAAAAAAATCGCAAACCGCATATGACCGGATCCTGTTGATTGAATGTGCAACGCATGCAACTGCAATTGTTATTTTACCGGATCCTGCAACTTCTACTTGCGATGGATGCAGCGGGACACAGAGTTTAATCGGAATCAGCTGATCGGGAGTCAGCTGAACTCTTGATCTCACAGCCTACACACGCTGCGATGGATGCAGGTAACAGCAGTCACTGCTCACTGACAATCACGTGTGACCTTGTGCGGGCTGTGTGGTCAGGAGTTCAGCTGAGTTCAGATCAGCTGACTCTAGTGTCGGCCGATTACTTGATCTGTGTCCCGCTGCACCCATCGCAGCGTGTGGGCTGTGGAATTCAGCTGGGTTCGGCCGGCACCGGAGTCAGCTGGTTTGAACTCAGCTGAACTCCTGACCTCATAGCCAGCAGAACAAGTAATCAGATCAGCTGACTGCAGTGTCGGCCGATTACTTGTTCTGTGTCCCGCTGCATCCATCACAGAGTGTGCAGGCTGGAGTTCAACTGAGTTTAGATCAGCTGACTCCAGTGCCGGCCGAATTCAGCTGACCTCAGAGCCCGCACACTCTGTGATGGATGCAGGGGGACACAGAATAAGTAATCGGCCGACACTGGAGTCAGCTGATCTGATTACTTGTTCTGCCCCATTTTCTATTGCTAAGGGTAACCCAAGCAGCCACTGGCTGCTAACCCCCACTGCTTGGTGTTACCTTCACTGGCAATGGAAAATCCAGGGAAGCCTTTTTCTTTTTTTTACCCAAAAAACAAAAAAAAAACCTGACGTGGGCTTCGTCCTATTTTTGCATGCTAGCGAGGTACAGCAGGCAGGTATGGGCTGCCCCCAACCCCCAGCTGCCTATTTGTACCCGGCTGGGAACCAAAAATATAGGGAAGCCCTTTTTTAATTATTTCATGAAATAATTAAAAATAAAAATGACGCGGGCTTCCCCCTTTAGTCCAGCCAGTTACAACTAGGCAGTTGGGGATTGGAATCCTAGCTTTCTGGGCCCCCTTGCTGCGAATTGCAGTCCGCAACCGCCGCAGAAAGTGGCGCTTTCATAGAAGCGCCATCCTCTGGCGCTGTATTTAATTCCTTCAGCGGCCCTGGTGCCAGGTGACATGTTGGGTAATAAGGGGTTAATACCAGCTTTGTTTTACCAACTGATATAAAGTCCGAGATTCTTAATGTCAGGCCAAGTTTGACTCAGTCATTAAGAATATCCAATGAAGGGTTAAAAAAAAGACACCACACAGAGAAAAAATACTTTATTAGAAATAAATACACAGACACACTTAGGGACTCCATCTTTATTACTCCCTCTCACCCCTCCACGATCCTGGTCTTCTTTCTTCAACTGATGCAGCTCCGCTAGAAGCACGGGGGAGGAACTACTTTCTGGGCATGCTGAGTACTAATAATAGGATCCTGCCTACCAGTAACTTCCGGTAGAGCAGGATCCAGCTCATTGAAAAGCATTGCAGGTACCGCAATATGAAGGATCCGGTGAGATGCAGTATTTTGTCGGAGGTCAAAAACGCTACAAGAAGCATTTTTGAAAAAAGATAAAATACCACATCTTACCGGATCCAGTGTGTGCCGCACGCAACCGCAAGTGACCGCATATTGCCACGATTCCATTGCAAATGCATTGAAATGACAACGCATTTGTAAAAGATCCGGCTTTGTGGCAAAAAAAATCCATTTGTGTCGCAGTTGAAAAAAACGCTGATATGAAAGTAGCCTTACTTTGACAGCATTCCTGCCCCTGCATACACATATGATTGAAGACTTCATTTGGGAATTGCCAAAGTAACCTCCTCAGCTTCCTTCTCCACCTCATCTGCTGAGCTACACAGCTGTGTGCCGCTGGGTTCACACCAAGTGGGATCTACAACTTCATCATCAGGCTCTATGTTGTCCCACTCCTCCTCTTCCTGACCTGACATCACAGGGCAGTACGCGTGCGCCTCAGGTATCTGAGTCTCATCATGATCACCTCCACCCCCGGGGGTTAACGTCAGTTGATGAGAGTCGGGATCCTAATGGGACCCTATTTCGTTTGTGCAAGGATCCAACTCACAAAGATTTTGGGCATCGGTGCAGATGCTTTCTTACTCTTAAGGCCGGTTTCAGACGTCCGTGTTTAATCAGGTACAAGTCACACGCATGGTTATGTCACGCGTATGTCACACGCGTGACATCTGTGTTTGCATACGTGTGACAGGTACCGGAGTAAACATGTGTCTGTGAAATAAAAAGATTTTCTATATTTACATGTATCCAGTGCTGTTTTCTTCGGTTCTGCTGCCTCCTGCTTCCGACAGCCACTAATTATATTCACTGATTACTCACTCCACTCAGGAGCTGGAAGCTGGAGCATCGCAGGGACAGTGCTGGGTACAACATCGCGGGGACAGGTGAGTATTCAGCTTGCACAGTGATGTCCACGAGGTCATTGGAGTTCCCAATGAACTCTGATGACATCCTGATGACACCCCTGCGACACAGGCGCTACTGCGGGTGTCAGGACGGTGACTTCACGGGTTCATCAGAGTTCATTGGGAACTGTGATGAGTCCCCGTTACTGTCCCCGCTATGTTTCGGCTTCCATGTTCTCACTACACAATCACACACACATATATGTATACAATTCTGCACAACACAACTGATGGTCCCAACCCCATTTATAAGGCAAAAAATCCCACTTATTAAACCTGACAGGGCACACCTGTGAAGTGAAAACCATTTCCGGTGACTAACCCTTGAAGCTCATCAAGAGAATGCCAAGGGTGTGCAAAGCAGTAATCAAAGCAAAAGGTGGCTGGTTTGAAGAACCTAGAATATAAGACATATTTTCAGTTGTTTCACACTTTTTTGTTAAGTATTTCATGCCACATGAGTTGATTCATAGTTTTGATGCCTTCAATATGAATCTACAATTTTCAGAGTCATGAAAATATTGAAAACTCCTTGAAAGAGATGTGTCCAAACTTTTGATCTGTACTGTATGCTCTGTGCATATGTCTAGAAGATATCACAGTTCAATGTTGAATGTCCCAGAGGTTGAGAGGACGACAAACTGGAATTACAGGAAGAGATGTATAGAAGCAAACCTCTACATAGACTGATTGTCAGATTTGAAGAATGCTATGTAATAATCCCTGATCTGCGAATCAGACATCAAGCTAAAGGTGTTCCTTTGACCTTACGTCACCCCTCTAAGAGGCCAGAATGGTGCAGGCAGGATGGCAATGAAGGCTGGAATAGAGTTATATCTTCTTCAGTGATAAGTCCTGCTTTTGTCTTGGATGCAATCATAGTAAGAGATGATATCCAGGCGGCACTCAAATTTGCAGGTGCACGGTCAAGAAACAGCACACCTAAATAATAAATGAACAATAAGACCGGCACTCAAAGACTTGCAATAATCTTTAGGATTTAATCCATCAAAGCACAATACAAACAAAAAAGAACGCGTTTCGGCTAGACCTTTGACTTTGACAAAGGCTAAAAGGTCTAGCCGACACACGTTCTTTTTTGTTTGTATCGTGCTTTGATGGATTAAATCTTAAAGATTATTGCAAGTCTTGGAGTGCCGGTCTTATTGTTCATTTATTTGGATGCAATGATAGTTAGACGTTCGTTTGGACACCATGTGGGTAACGTCATAAAGAGGCCTTCACTAGGGAACTTTGTACTAGTTTTACTCTTGTGATTATGGTGTGGTATACTGTACGGGAAAAATCAATTCCGTATACTGTAATGCCTTCTAATAGTACGCTGTGAAAGGTGGTGCACGGATATAGTCCAGATCAGTGTATCTGGAGGGAGGGGAGGAGGGGAAAAAACAGCATCCAAGGGGGAATAACACGAAAAAAACATTTTTTTTTAAATAAAAATACAAAGTTTATTAATCCATTTCGAATATCAGTCTGACGCACTTCAGACTCAAAAAATAAGATCCTTAATCATAGGAGCCCCTTTAATCACCATACCAGATCCCTTAACTGTTCTGCATCACATTGATTTGGTCATGGAACCAGTAGTACGACCATTTCTCCAAGGTGTCCCTGGAATTGTTTTTAAACCAAGACCCACATTATTTATGCCATTGCGAGTAGCCTACATGGCCTAAATGCGCAACCAATTCCTGCAGTGTCTCCGGACTTGTTTCCCATCAATCACATCTCAGATGTCATTTATCTACAATTCCATTGTGCCAGCTGTGTGGGTGAGAACAAAACAGAACAGCTAATAAAAAAAAGACAAGCCTGGAATGCCAGGTGGTAAGGAGATTCACAGGATGGAAGTAAGAGTAACCAGACATTCTTTTTAAGCAGTAGTTATAAAACTGTAAAATATATTATATACATTGTTCATTTGTAGCTTTAATATTTTGAGACTAATTAATTTTTATTAACAGATGGTCATTGATAAAATTGTCTACATTTTCTATTACTCATTTAGTTCCCTAAATTGTTTTCCCTTTCTTTTGTATACTCATAATTTTACTATAACTTGCAATTTTCTTTACATTTCTTTAATGTATCATAAAAATTGTTTTCCAACTCAAACATTTCTCACAATTTAAACATGAAAATGGCTTCTTTTTTGTGTGAGTTCTCTGATGTGTAACAAGATGTGATTTCTCTGTAAAGCATTTCCCAAATGCTGAATATGAAAATGGTTTTTGTTTCGTGTGAACTAACAGATGTCAAATAAAACTGTATTTCTCTTTAGAACATTTTCCACATGTGAAACATGAAAATGGCTTCTTCCCTTTGTAAGTTCTCTGATGTTTAACAAGATATCTTTTCACTGTAAAACATTCACCACATTCTGAATATGAATAGGGTGTCACTTCTCTGATGGAAAGTTAAAACTAATTTTTTTTTTTTTTAAATATTTTACACATTCGGAGCATGAAAATGCCTAGTTCTCCCTTCATGACTCATCTGATGCGTAGCAAGATGTGATTTTTCTGTAAAACATTTCCAACATTTTGAGCACTAAAATGGCTTCTCCCCTGTATGAATTCTCTGGTGACGAACAAAATCAAATTTCCTAGCATAACATTTCCCACAATCTGAACATGAAAATGGCTTGTCCCCTGTGTGAATTCTCTGATGCTGAACAAGATGTGATTTAGTAGTAAAACATTTCCAACACTCTGAACATGAAAATGGCTTCTCCCCTGTGTGAATTCTCTGATGCTGAACAAGATGTGATTTAGTAGTAAAACATTTCCTACACTCTGAACATGAAAATGGCTTCTCCCCTGTGTGAATTCTATGATGTATAAGAATTTCAGCTTTCGTAGAACAACATTTCCCGCATTCTGAACATGAAAATGGTTTCTCTCCTGTATGAATTTTATGATGTATAACAAGATTTGATTTCTTACAAAAACATTTCCCACATTCTGAACACGAAAATGGCTTCTCCCCTGTGTGAATTCTCTGATGTATAACAATTTCAGCTTTCGTAGAAAAACGTTTCCCACATTCTGAACATGAAAATGGTTTCTCTCCTGTGTGAATTCTCTGATGCTGAACAATTTCACATTTTGTAGAATAACATTTCCCACATTCCGAACACGAAAATGGCTTATCCCCTGTGTGAATTCTCTGATGTTTAATAAGATGTGATTTCCTAGAAAAACATTTCCCACATTCTGAACAAGAAAATGGCTTCTCCCCTGTGTGAATTCTCTGATGTTTACAAAGACTTGATTTCGTAGAATAATATTTCCCACATTCTAAACACAAAAATGGCTTCTCCCCTGTGTGATTTATCTGATGCTGAACAAGATGTGATTTCCTAGAAAAACATTTCCCACATTCTGAACAAGAAAATGGCTTCTCCCCTGTGTGAATTATCTGATGTTGAACAATTTGACCTTTTGTTGAAAAACATTTTCCACATTCTAAACATGAAAATGGCTTCTCCCCTGTGTGAATTCTCTGATGTTTACAAAGACTTGATTTCGTAGAATAATATTTCCCACATTCTAAACATAAAAATGGCTTCTCCCCTGTGTGAATTCTCTGATGTGAAACAAGTTCAGATTTACTATAAAAACATGTCTCACATTCTGAACAAGAAAATGGCCTCTCGCTTGTGTGAATTCTCTGATGCAGAACAAGATATGATTTAGTAGAAAAACATTTCTCACATTCTGAACAAGAAAATAGGTTCTCCCCTGTGTGAGTTCTCTGATGCTGATCAAGATGTGACTTTTGTGAAAAACATTTCCAACATTTTGAACATGAAAATGGCTTCTCCCCTGTGTGAATTCTCTGATGCCGAACAAATTCATATTTTGTAGAATAACATTTCCCACACTCTGAACATGAAAATGGCTTTGCCCCTGTATGAATTCTCTGATGTGTAAGAAGATGTGATTTAGTAGAAAAACATTTCCCACATTCTGAACAAGAAAATGGCTTCTCCCCTGTGTGATTTATCTGATGCTGAACAAGATGTGATTTAGTAGAAAAACATTTCCCACATTCTGAACAAAAAAATGGCTTCTCCCCTGTGTGATTTATCTGATGCTGAACAAGATGTGATTTAGTAGAAAAACATTTCCCACATTCTGAACAAAAAAATGGCTTCTCCCCTGTGTGAATTCTCTGATGTCTAATAAGATGTGATTTTGCATTAAAACATTTCCCACATTCTGAACAGTAAAATGGTTTCTCTCTTGTGTGACTTCTCTGATGTATAACAAGTATTGATTTCTTATTAAAACATTTCCCGCATTCTGAACATAAAAGTGGGTTTTCCCCTATGTAAGCTATTTTATGTTCAACAGCCTTTCTGTGACTTTTATTTGTTATATTTGTCTTTGGGGAAGCAGAAGAATGGACCTCGGCTTGAGGTTTGTCTGGTATAATGACATGTTTTTCACATTTATCTGTTGCAAAGTCTGAGAATATCAGATGTCTTTCTGAGCTCCTGGTACAGTCATCTGCCAAAAATAAAAAGGTTTTTATTATTTTTTTAATAACACTGCATTTATATGAATAATTATATTACATACCTCATTACACTTAAATACAAACTGTAATACAAATTCTCGCTACTCTTTTCTAGCCTCCTTCTCTGAAGGGTCATATTTCACTATGCCCATCATCAATCATTTCAAGTTATCTGAGAAAAGTCAAAAAGTAGCTTGTAATTGGTTTTATTAGGCGATCCCAACTCTCTTACCTGCCAAATAGTGTATGTAGAGTATGGAGCAAAGAAGAGTGGAACATTGATCATGTACACATAAGCCATCACTTTGGAGAAAGTGTAACGTTTTGAATTATTGTTCAATGTAACAAAGCAGTGGAAACAAAAAAGGGAGAATAAATCCTGTATATTTTGTTATATGTCATGTAAGCAAATAGAAACAATGCCCTTAATTACGAATAAGGAAGCACATCTGAAAAAGTTTTTGCAGCAATGTCCTAATATCATGCTTTGACTATTGGGGTTCTGCCAGGCACAAGGGAACTTGCAACGTGTGGCGCCACAAACAGTGTACACTGGGGACACGGTACAATGGTGGGCTCTGGCGCTAGGGAGAAGGGAGTGGGGACACCTCCTGCACTCATTTGCAACTGAACCCTGCACGCTCAAATGTCCCAATGCGGGTTCTTTCACCCCATAGCTGATCACGTGCCTAGGCGCTTGCTTGCCCTGCACTCACCCTGGCTAGTGGAAAGGCCGCAGAGAACAGTAGTCCAACCACTGCAATAATAAAACACAAGAGTAGGTAGATAGACAAGGTAACAACTACAAAAGGATATAACACAAACTATTCAGCTGCAGCCAGAGACCAAGGCTGTAGAAAAAAGGTCTCCATACAGCAATAGCTCGAGCAGCTCCGAAATATTTCCTCCCTCCAACGTGGGCAGAAAAGAAAGATGAGATTCTATTTCTGGTATCATGTGACTATTTAAAGGTGATGGGAGTTGTCACAAACACGCTGCACATGAGGAGGAGCTGCTAGCAGGGAAACTGTCATTAACTCTTGCTGCACCAACAGAAAGCAAATACATTTAATATAAGAAGCATCACAAGTTAAATTGGAGCTCAAATCCGAGAACCATCACAAATATCACAAGGATAGAAGACACTCGTGACAGTACCCTCCATTCTATGAGGGTCCTCAGGACCCTCAAGTACAGCCATGTCCAGATTACACATACGAAACATATGCCCCAACTTCCGTGCGCTCACTTCTGTTGCCACCTGACCCTCAAGGTCTTTACAAATGCAAACCAGAGGTGGTGGTAATAAACTAGGCTATGGAGACGAGAAAAATGTTGTGAACGATGCCCTATGAAAAACAAGATGGGTTCTAAGTACTGGGGGTAGCTGCAGCCGAACAGCCGTAGGGTTAATAATGTCCACTACTCTATACGGACTGATAGATCTTGAGCCCAGAGCTCCAGATGCACACTTCCACCCATTGTTTCACACACAAGTCCAGACCTGGCCGTTTATTACCATGCATACATTTGTTAGCAAAAGAAAAACTCCTTGAAGGATAGACAGCAGAGGCATCCCCCCGTGTCTTCAAAACCTTACCCTCAGAAACAGGACACTTAGTGTGAATGACCACCCTCCCTCGACCACCTTTTCTAAAGGAGCACTGAAGCCTAATGTTAACCTGGGGTGAGAGTAGGATATCGCCATTTTTCTCCTCCAATACCTTAGTCATCTCGGACGACAAAAGGATGTGTTTTTTACAAGAATGACAGGGATGGTAGCACCTCGGCAATTGCTTTTACAAAAACTGCCCCAACTGATCACTTCTTCTGACTGCCAATCAATCACTGGGTTGTGTTTTTTTTCAGCCAGGAAATTCCCAAAAAGATGGGAGTGGGCAAACCCTCCAAGACGTAGCAAGACATGAACTCATTATGAAGAGTCTTTATGTGCAAATTCACATTATGTACGGCTTGGATAAACTTTCTCTGGCTGAGAGAAGTAGAATCCATGGCAAATATTGGGATAAATTTTAACGCACTGTAAGACAGGTCCCGAGTTTGAGCGAAGGGAGAATCCACCATGTTAGCTCCTGCTCCACTTTTTCACAAGGACAGAGATACTCTCAGATCTAGCTTCAAAGACCACATTAGCTGCTATGGTGAACTGAAACTTGTAAATGGAAGAAATATATACACCTTGGTCACCTCCCTCCACACGACCAGGGAAACACGGCTTTTTGTCTGTTATGTTTTTAGGTACTGATGGACAAACACCAATTAAGTGACCCTCAAGACCACAGTAGAAACATGCCTAAGTCTCATAGCAAACCGCAAGCAGCCCGGTATAAAGGGAGGCTCCCCCAACTGCATGGGTTTATCAAGCTGCACATGTGCAATATCCTCCCTAGGGGGAACAACAGGCGGCAGGGTCTTACTAGATCTCTCCCTGAGGTTCCTATCCGCCCTGATAGCAAGGGCCATGGCAGCTTCCAATGACTCCGGAGCAGAATATTGAGCCAGAGAGTCTCTAAACCTGCCTGACAGATCCTGACAGAAATAACTCCTAAGTGCAGGATCATTCCATAGGTTGTCATTGGCCCATCTCCGGAATTCCGAGCAGTACTCCTCAGCTGGCTGCACCCCCTGCTGGAGCCTACAGAGTTTAGACTCAGCAAGGGAGACACCATCAGGGTGACCATAAACAAGGGCCAATGCTGCAAAAAACTCGTCCACTAACCATAAAGACTGAGTTGGTTAGCAGAGAGAAGGCCCAGGAATGGGTATCTCCCTGAAGAAGAGAGACGACAATCTCCACCCGATCTTACTCACTCCCTGAAGAACTAGGACAAAGCCTGAAATACAGTTAGGGAGGCCTGCAATTTGTAACAAATTTGTCCCTCCCCCCATAACACCTATCTGCGAGAGCTATTTTGGGTTTCGGCTGAGTCTGGCCATCAGCTGCAACCAGTAGTTTCATGATTTGTTGCACATGCTTCACCACCTGAGCTCACGGATCTGTAACATCCTGCAACAGGGTCTGCACCAGGTGAGCAAAACCTGACGTCTAAGCAATATAGACTTAGAAAAATATTTATGGGGCCGGAAATAATGTCACGCTTTGACTATGTGGTTTCCACTACGCACAAGGGAACCCACATCGGGCGCTGCCACAAACAGGGCATACCGGGGCACAGTACAACAGTGCGCCCTGAAACTAGGGAGAAGGGAGAGGGGACACCTCCTGCACTCACCTGCGGCTCATCTCTGAACTCTCTAACCTCCCTATATGGGTTCCTCTCCCCTGTCGCCAATCCTGTGGCTAGGCCTTCGCTTGCCCTGAACTCTCCCTGACTAGTGAGAAGGCTGTCCCACCACTGCATTAATAAAACATTAGGGTAGGTAGATAGACAGGGGAACAACAAGAAATTATATAATACAAACTACTCAGTTGCAACCAGAGACCAAGGCTGCAGACAAAATGACTCCAAACAGCAATATCTCCAGCAGCTCTGAAATGCTTCCTCCCTCCAATGTGGACCGAAAAGAAAGATGAGATTCTATTTCTGGCCTCAGGTGATGGATCATGTGACTATTTTAAGGTGATGGGAGTGGTCACAAACTGGATGCAAGTGAGGTGAATTAAAAAGGAGCTGCTAGCAGGAAAAATGTCATTAACCCTTGCTGCACCAACAGAAAGCAAATATATTTAATATAAAGAGGCTCACATGTTAAAGAGGACCTCAGATCCCAGAAATGTCACAAATAAAAGGACAGAAGACTTCCGGGTCCTGCGCTTGCATGGAAGGCAGCGTGTGAGGAGAGCTCCTGCTTCTTTATCAAGACCCCTACAGTCCCAGCACACAAACCAGCTGATAAGAGGTCAGAAAGAGGAGATAAGATAGTGTGCATGCCTCTCAGACATAATGGAGAGGTATGTACACAAGAACGGGACTGCAGGAGAAAGATCCCCCTTTGCCCAGAGGAGCAGCCATGCTAATGCTAAAATGGCTCCGGAGGTGACCAAGCCCAAGAAAAGTAATAAACCTGGTAATCAGCGTACCCAGCAGGAGGGAGGGGGTGAGCAGGAGATAAGCAGGTCTCAGCATTTCTTAAGGCCACGTCACACTAAGCAACATCGCTAGCAACATCGCTGCTAAGGAACAACTTTTGGGACGTAGCAGCGATGTTGCTAGTGATGTTGTTGTGTGTGACATCCAGCAACAACCCGGCCCCTGCTGTGAGGTCGTTGGTTGTTGCTGAATGTCCTGGACCATTTTTTAGTTGTTGCTCTCCCGCTGTGAAGCACACATCGCTGTGTGTGACAGCGACAGAGCAACAACTAAATGTGCAGGCAGCAGGAGCCGACTTCTGCGGACGCTGATAACCACGGTAAACATCGGGTAACCAAGAAACCCTTACCTTGGTTACCCGATATTTACCTTCGTTACCAGCGTCCGCCGCTCTCAGCTGTCAGTGCCGGCTCCCTGTTCCCTGCACTCCTAGCCACAGTACACATCAGGTTAATTACCCGATGTGTACTGTGGCTACGTGTGCAGGCACACGGTGTGCATTGGTAACCAAGGTAAATATCGGGTTGGTTACCCCATATTTACCTTAGTTACCAAGCGCAGCATGCTTCCACGTGTAGCGACGCTCTAGCGATCCCTGCCAGGTCAGGTTGCTGGTGGGATCGCTGGAGCGTCGCTTAGTGTGACATCTCACCAGCAACCTCCTAGCAACTTACCAGCGATCCCTATCAGGTTGTATCGTTGTTGGGATCGCTGGTAAGTTGTTTAGTGTGACTGTGCCTTTACAAGTCCCTAGCAGATGAGGTGGTAAAGATGTTAAACCCCCAAACTTCAGGAAATGCTGTAGCAGACAGTGTCTGATGCCTTAAGCAAATGCAGGAAGCCATCTCCCAGCAATCAGAAAGACTGGTTACAGTGGAGAACAGGCTCAGCACTACAGAGGATGAGTTGGGAGAGGTGCAGGCCGAACTACAAAGAGTTGCCAGGCTGAATCAGCAGCTTGCAGATAAAATTGATGATCTGGAGAATCGCTCCAGATGAAACAACTTAAGAATCATTGGGCTCCCAGAAACTATCACCCCTCACCAGCTAATGGGGATATGCATGGAGGACATACCTCACGCTCTGAGGATGGCTGATACACTCAAGGCTGAAAGGGCACACAGACTGAGACCCCCAGCCCAGCATGCAAGTGCAAACACACCTCCAAGACCCAGGCCAGTGATTGTCAGATATTTGAACTTTGTGGATAAAACTAACATCTTAAAAGCATTTCGGAAGAAGACATCCCCCACAGTGGTAAGGGGACATAAGATTCTGATATTCAGTGACTATTCGGCGGAGGTCACAAAGAAAAGAAGAGCCTTCAGCGATGTCTGCACAGAGCTTTTCAGAAAGAAGATAAAATTTGCTTTGCAATTCCTGGCCATCCTTAAAATCTTTGCCCCAGGAGGAGGTACAGAGACATTCACGGCCCTTGATCAGGCAAGAAGTAATGTGGACAAGACTTTTGAAAAATCGTCACCCCTGGCGAAGAGTGGGGATGCTACTCCCCAGAGGGGGTGAGGACATAAAATAGCCCATACAGGGGCAAAATTGCTGATGATTAATGTGGAGTATTGATGCTGTTTGTAAAGGAGCGATGGGGGAGGGGGGATTTGTTTGGGGGTCTGGAGTTCATGATGTGGGCCTGAAAGCGTTAACTCTACCATAACCCAGACACCCCCAGTCCCTCCCATACCCCCACTTTCCCCCTTTTTTTTTTTTCTTCCTCTTTCCTTCTTCTTTCCCTGTCTTGCCCAACTCCCTTATTATCCCATCACCCAAACACACCCCCCTCCACTCCCATAACCACACTCTCCTCCCACTCCCTCCAACTACACTCCCCCACCCACAAACTACTTCCCACCCCCTCCCACCCACACCCCATTTGCCACCCACAAACAAACCCTCTCCTGCCCCCCCGACTACACACTTTATCCCACCCACAAACTACCTCCCACCCCATCCGTCCCAATCAACTCCCGCATCCCATTCACACCTCCCCCTATTTACGACCCTTTTCCTTCCCATAACCATCCTCTGGACCCCTCCTCCATTCTTCACTCCTTTCTTCATCTGGTTTCTTTTTTCTTTCTTTTCTTTTCCTTCATCACTCCTGGGAATGAGCCTCTCTGTACTGGGTCGATGTTCAACCTACTTTCAGTCCTCAGGGCTTGGGGATACTTGTATATATTTCTGAAGTTATGTTTAGCATGCCTTTAAGTGAAGTGTGGAAGCTCAAGAAAACGAAAATATTTTGAGGAGCGAAAGAGGGATCAGTAGGAGTCCCTACATACAAGCGGGAAAAAAGTGAAGTCCGCAACTGTGTTTTCCTACAAAGGATATAGAATAGCAGTGTTATTTTGTTGGTTTAATTGACTTTTTTTTTTTTTGCACCACCAGAGAGAGATGCGGTGGACAGGTTTTAAGAAGGTTTTAGTTAAGATAGGATAAGAAGTAAGATTTCAAGTAATATATAAGGATGCGAATTGTGTCTTGGAACGTGAAAGGCCTGCAATCGCCACACAAAAGACGAATGATATTGAGACACTTAAAGAAGCTTAAAGTAGACATTGCCCTACTTCAGGAGACCCATTTGAAAAATCAGGATTTCACAAGAATGTGCAAAATGTGGGTGGGAGAAGTGATGGGATCCTCAGCCTAAAATAATAAAGCAGGTGTGTTAATACTACTCCATAAGCAGGCAAATTGTAAGGTAATAACACAGGAAAATGATGGAGATGGGAGAATACAAAAAGCTTTGCTTGATACCCCATGTGGACGACTCAAAATCTATAATGTATATGCACCAAATGAGAGTAATAAGATTTTCTTCCAGGAGTTGGAGAGGCAGGTTTTGGAGGACCCTGAGAGGAACATAATAATAGGAGGAAATCTTAATACGGTAATGAACGTCAAAGAAGATATGTCGGGCACAGGACACAAACGCATGGTAGCCGGGACACATGACAGGGTGCTGAATGCGTTCACAGAACATACTAGCATAATAGACGCTTGGCGAAACTCACACCCGGCAGACCGAGAGTACACTCATTTCTCTCACGTCCATAACACATGGTCCAGGATAGATTATTTTCTACTAACACAGGGTCTACTCAACAAAATGAGGAGGATCGACATACAAGATCTGGTGATATCAGATCACGCCCCATTACTCCTAGACTTAGAAGAAACCTACCCCAAGGGAACAGACATACTGTGGAGATTCCCTTCACACTTAGCCCAAGACGAGAACTTCCAAAAACTGGTGAAAATGTGGTGGCAGGAATATACATGGGATAATAAGGAGCATGAGGAGAACTCCCATTTATACTGGGACGCAGCTAAGGCAGTACTAAGGAGAAGAATAATGGGATATGTGGGGGGCGTGGCTTGAGCTTGATGGCAGGCAGACGTGCTCTGTAGGAGCTCTTGCAAGCTGAGGTGGCAAATAACATAGCAAAACCCACCTGGCACTCTCTAACATGCCGGGGAAGAGAGGCACAGCACCACAGACCGGACCACCAGCCCTGAGAAGCAGCAGCGCAGCAGTGGATCGTCTGTTCAAAGGGGGGAAGCTCTCTCCGGTCTCCAGGCCTGCTCCAGTAATGGCACCTGCATCCATGAGGCAGGGGCCTGCAGCAACAGCAGCCGTCAGTGGTGGCAGCGGGACAGAAGTGGCGGTGGCGATACATAGCGTGCAGGTACAGGGCGGTACCGTCAGAGATCAGCTGGGACCGAGATCTCTACCTTCATCACAGAGACCAGTGGTGCAGGGGTATACAGGAGGTGAGGCTGCTGCACAGAATACTCAGAAGGAGGGGGGCGGTGGAGTTCAGGCCCCACAGCAGAGCTTGATGAGCCAGGCTGGTGAAGAGAGCAGGAGTCTGGGAACTGATGGAGATATGCATGGGGGTAATGAATGCAGGGCCTCCCAGGCATGTCAGGAGTTGTCAGGCTCCAAAAGCAGTCAATCCCCACACAGTCAGGGGAACCAAAATGGAGGTCAGCTCACACAAGGAGTTAACCCAGGAAGCTCCACTGTGGATACAGAGCGCATCCTGCAGCTGCTGGCTGCTCTCCCCACCAAACATGACCTGGACAATCTAGTTACTAAAATGGAGGCGGCACATGAGAGGGCTCTGTCCATTGTGAAAGGGGACATTGATGCTCTGGATACACGCACCACTGCAGTGGAGAATGATGTGTTTACACTATTTGAAAGAGTTAACACACTGGAGCAAACTATCCAAAGCCAGTACACACCTGCAAAATGTCGCCATCCTGTTAGATGATCAAGAAAACAGGGGGAGGCGAAATAATATTTGTTTAAAAGGCATCCCAGAAGAGATAGCGGCAGCTGCTCTCCTTAAGTCTGTAACTTTAATTTTCAACAAAGTGATGGGAGCTGCAGAGGACTCCACTTATGTGATCGACAGAGTCCACAGAGTGTTCCGCCAGGGGCCGGGTGACACAGCACAGCCGAGAGATGTTCTGTGCAGACTGCATTACAACACGGATAAAGAAGCCATACTGAGGAAGGCATGGGTCCATGGAACCGTCTCTTACAAAGGGTCTGACATCAAGCTTTTTCCTGACATATCAGCCAGAACCCTGTATATGAGGCGTCAGTTCCTCCCTATTCTACAAAAAATTAAAGAGAAAGGAGCATCTTACAGATGGGGACATCCATTTCACCTAATAGTACGCCACAATGGAGACCAATATCTGCTGAAGCAGCCGGAGGAGGTGGAGGGTCTCTTCCAATATCTTGATACACCGGCAGTAGAGATCCCTAACTGGCTACATATGGACAGACCCGCCGGGTTACCCCAAAGAAGAAGAGAAGGTGGACGCCGCCGTGCAAGACCTCAGAAGAGTTCCAGGGATCCCAAGCCGGCCGGAGAATCTTCCCAGGAGGAGCCAGATTGAAGACTTGGGTCTGATTGCGGTTTTCTATCTTGTGGTGGGGGGAGCGGGAGATGTGGGAGGATGGCCCCTTATAGGCCGGACGCGAACTTAAATATTGGGTTAATTGCTACTTGAAATGTATTTGTCTCTCTTTTCTTGGGTGGCAGGGAGAGAGGTAGAGAGATTATTATTCCCCCTCTATGCTCTCTTTTATCAGTTTGTGTTCCTCCCTTTTCTCTCTTTTTCTCTCCCTCTTCTCTCTCTCTCTCTTCCCTCTCTTTCTCCTCTCTCTTCTTACTCCTCCTTTTCTCTCTCGTCCCTTTCTCTCCTTCTCTCTCTCTCTGCTCCGTCGTTTCTCTTTCGCCCCTTTTTCTCTCTTCCTCCACTCTCTCTCTTCTTTATCTTTTTCTCCCCTTTCTTCCCCTTTTCTATCTCTTTCGCTCTCCCTTTCACACCCCCTCTCTTTCCCCCTAAGGGGGTCTCACATGGACCCTTCAATTGATAATGTTGATGGATAGTCTGATAAACGTGTTGTTCTTCTAAGAAATGTGCCTCTCACTGCCCTGTCGTGTAACGGGGGGGGTGAGACGTGGGTTTTCAGTTCACTATAATATTGTCATTTCTGCCTCGAGCTTGTTTAGCTTTTGCCCTTGGTCTTCCACGCATCCCAAGGGTGGTTCTCCCATCTGGAGAGCACCAGGTCTCTAAGTTCTTCAGAGACTGCATAGTTTTATTGTGTGAAACTTACTGGCCATTCCTTTAGGCCAGCTGTTACTGTTCATATTTTCTGTCTGCTAATACTTATCGCTTTTTTTTTTTTTTCTCTCTCTCTGCTCTTTCTTCTCTGCTGCTAGTTCTTTTTTCTACCTGATTCTTGATCCCCCCCCCACCCGATCCTTACCCCACTTTCCCGTATCCGGTCAGTGTTTTGTAGGGGGTTCAACACTGTTCCTGACCCAACATGCATAAACCAGGGAACTCTGAGGTGAAATGTGGGACATTGAATGTGAAAGGTTTACATAGCCCGGGTAAGAGGTCTATCCTGGCAAATACGTTAAAAAAAATGGGGGTCCAAATTGCTTTCTTGCAAGAAACGCATCTGTGCAAACATAAACCGTTTAAATTGACATCACGCTGGTTCCCTGAGGCGTATCATAGCTTCTCGCCAGACCCGAAGTCCCGAGGTACTAGTATTCTTGTCTCGCGCTCCATCCCTTGGGAATTCATGGACTTCAGTGATGACAGGGGACGGCTATTGTTGGTGAAGGGCAGGATCGCTACGCATATTTACACATTAGCTTCTATATATCTCCCCAATGTGGGGCAAATTGATACCCTGGCCGGATTTGTTGAAACTATGGAGGATTTCGTGGAGGGGACTCTCATTATGGGGGGGGATTTCAATATCGCTCTAAACCCAGCTCAGGACACCTCCTCGGGGGCCTCTGCACATCCTACATCAGCCCTCCGCAGGCTGCGGTACTTATTACATGAGCAGCAGCTCGTGGACACATGGAGATTGTTACACCCGTCTGACAGGGACTACTCTTTCTATTCAAATGCACATGGTGTATACTCCAGATTGGACTACTTTTTTGTAAAACATAAAGACCTCGAAAGGATCTCCAAAGCCCAGATAGATAGCATAACATTCTCTGACCATGCACTTTGCACTGTGTCTATGGTGCTACAGTCTCCGTTTCCACAGCAGTGGCAATGGAGACTGAACACTTCCCTACTGGAGGACCCTGAAGGCCTTCAGTCAGTACAGAACTCCCTGACTGAATACTTTACGTTGAAAGCAGGTGGGGATACATCACCAACGACGGTCTGGGAGGCCCACAAATGTGTTATTCGAGGGGTTCTCATACAGCAAGGGGCAAGAAGAAAGAGGGAAAGGGAACTAGAGGTCAACAGACTGCTAACACAGCTATGAGATCTGGAGACACAACATAAGCAAATGCCCTCGGCGGAGGTGGGGGGAACCTTATTCAAAGTCCGGGACGAGCTACGGAAACTACTCAACAGCAAGGCAAAAGGGGTCCTCAATAGATGCCGTAGACATTTTTATGAATACGGGAACAAGTGTAGCAAGACATTAGCGAGAGCACTCAGACAACAACAGGCGACAACCTTTATATCAAAAATTTCCCCTACACACCCTCAGGGATCAATATTACATTCTTCGGCAGAAATTGCGGAGACGTTCCAAAATTCTATGCATCCTTATATAATTTAGAGACACATGACCCCACTTTGTCAAAATCATCTATTAAAAGTAAAATTTCAGAGTACATCAGAGAAGCAAAAATGCCGCGGTTGACAGACTCCGAGATAGCCGCATTGGAAACTCCAATTTCAAATCAAGAGCTGGTGGACACAATAGGGTCATCCAAATCGGGAAAGGCACCTGGGCCTGATGGACTCCCCCTCGTATACTACAAAAAACTTAAGGAGATTATATCCCCACACCTCCTGTCAGCCTTTAATTCTAGGGCTTCAGAGGGCTCAACTCCCAATGCAGATTCATTGAGAGCACACATCACGGTAATACCTAAGATGGGGAAAGACCCAACACAATGTGCTAGCTATCGCCCGATATCCCTGTTGAATGTGGATACAAAATTATTTGCCAAAATCCTTGCAAGCAGGCTGGCACCTCTGATCTCTCAAATAATCCACCCAGATCAGGCAGGGTTTATGGCGGGTCGTGAGGCACGTGATAACACAGTTAAGGCCATTAATTTGATATATAATGCTAAAAGTGGGGGTCTACCCTCTATCCTGCTGTCAACTGATGCCGAAAAGGCTTTTGATAGAGTGGATTGGACCTTTATGGAAGCCACGCTCGGGTGTCTGGGGTTGGGAAGTGGAATGATGGGTTGGATCATGTCTTTATACTCGGTACCCTCGGCGAAAGTCCGAGTGAATGGAATTCTGTCGGACCCATTTAAAATATCTAATGGCACCCGTCAGGGATGTCCGCTGTCTCCCTTAATCTTCATCTTGACGCTAGAACCCTTCCTCAGACACGTACGAGCCAACTCAGATATTGCGGGTATTGGGGTGGGCCATGTTACGCACAAAGTAGCTGCATATGCGGACGATCTCCTGTTTTTCGTTTCAGCCCCCAAGATCTCCCTGCCCAACTTAATGAGGGAATTCCGGAGATACTCCAGTTTATCAAATTTCAAGATAAATTTCACGAAATCTGAGGCCCTTAACATAAATCTCTCATCCAAAGAGGTGGAAGAGTTGAAGGGATCGTTTAATTTCCGATGGGCATCCCAATCTCTAAATTACCTGGGGATACGGCTGACTGGGGATCTCGGTCTGCTCTACTCTCAGAATTTCCCGTCTCTGCTGTCTTCCATTAGGCGAGACTGTGACAGATGGGGGAAATCATTATTCTCTTGGTTTGGCAGAAGCCAGATTTACAAAATGAATATCTTACCTAGAATTCTATATCTACTGCAGGCGCTCCCAATCAAAATACCCTCAGGATTTTTCAAATCTCTGGAGTCCATTCAGTCCTCCTTCATTTGGGCAGGTAAATCGGTACGAATAAAAAGAGCTATTTTGCACAGGACCAAGTGTAGCGGGGGGATTGGGCTGCCAGACATGAGAAGGTATCATTTAGCAGGACATCTAACTAGAATGATTGATTGGTGCAGGAACGGGTCTCAAAAGGCTTGGATACAAATTGAACAGTCCTTTTCCCCAATTCCCCTCAACAAATTGCCATGGGTGCTCTCGGAGGTCCCTGCAAGCTTGAAAACACATCCAACTATCGGGTCAACTGTGAAATACTGTAATACGGGGAAGGTGCAATCAGAAATGTTACCCAGGCAATCGAGCTTGACGCCAATCCTGAGCCATCCTGCCTTTGAGCCAGGCAGAGCGGATCCAGTTTTTCAGTCTTGGGTTCGGGGCGGGGTGGATCGGGTAGAGGACTTTGGAAACCGGGACACCTGGCCGTCGGTAGAGGGATTGGCAGCTAAACAGGATCCCAGCTCACTTGGTCATTGGAGATGCTTGCAACTGGCACACTTTTTCAGTAGCCTTCCAGCCAGATCCCTCTTTCAGCGACCCAAGACACAGTTTGAACAAATATGTATGGGACCAGGCACGATACGGCATTCTCTTTCGGCAGTATATTCGCTCTTATCTTCGCCCCCAGACCAACAAATCCCCCCTTTTGCTTCACAGTGGGAACGGGATCTGGGAATCCAGCTGACACCAACACAGTGGGAAAGGGTCTTCAGATTGGCGCACACATCCTCCATCAGCTCCAGGTTTCAAGAGGCTAGCTACAAGCTGCTAACCAGATGGTACAGAGTACCTTCGAGGTTACATGCGATGTTCCCAACGGTTGATCCCATGTGCTGGCGGTGTGGCACAGCAGAGGGCAACATTCTACACGTGTTCTGGGAATGTGAGGCGATCCGGCCCTTCTGGAGGGGAGTGTCTGATATCATTTCACGGGTGACGGGTGGAGAGGAGGAATTGGGACCTGCTGCCGCCCTGTTACATCACTGCGGGACTTCTGAAAAAATATACAAAAAATCTCTGAGGAAATTCCTCATCATGGCGGCGAGAGTGTGCATCCCAGAGAGATGGAGGAGCACGGCACCCCCCTCGCTGGTTCAATGGATCAATAAGGTCAATGACCTCATGTATATGGAGGATCTAACTTCATCATTACACAACTCATATGAGAAATTTTGGGCCACGTGGAGGGAGTGGATGGACTTCCAGCACTCGGAGGACTATGGTGCTCTGGTGGGCAGTGATGAGGCGGCTGAGGGAACCACAGAAGGTAGTACATAAGCGGATCCCCAGACCCCCCCCCCACCCCTTGTTACCCTCACCTGGCCCCTCCACCTCCCAGCCCCCCAACCACCCCTTCTTACGCTCACCTGGCCCCTTCACCTCCCAGCCCCCCCCCACCCCTTCTTACCCTCACCTGGCCCCTCCACCTCCCAGCCCTCCCCCCCACCACCCTCCTCCTCTTCCCCAGTTTCTCACTCTTTTCTATTCTTTGTTTTATTTCTCTTGCTTTCTTTCTGGTCTTTTCCTCTTTCGCTTCTTACTATTCTTGGTGAGTTACGTATGTTACCTGTTAAATGTGAATTTATTCTTTGAAAAAGCTAGATGGAACCTTGAATGTCTATACACCTGAAAGGGGGCATTTGCGGGAACATTTTCTGTCACAATGTAAAAATGTAAAGTGTGCCTTATGTCCTATTTTTTGGTGTGTTGAATGTATCTTACAAAGGTCCATTTGATCTTAAGAACTGTTACGTGTACTGTTAAAGGATTACATTTATAAATAAAAGAATTTATAAAAAAAAAAAATGGGATATGTGAAAGCATTGCGAAAGAAAACAACTAAAGCATACACTGAAGCCAGCAGAAGGACCAGAGAAGCCTACACAAACTACATTAATAATCCATCTATTGGTAATAGGAACAAGTGGATAAAAGAGAAAGCAGAATTTGACTTGTGGGTGGACAGGGCAGAGAGGATGAGAGGCTAGAGAATTGCATCGCATTATTTTAGATTCGGGAACAAGGCAGGTTCGCTTCTGGCACGAATGGCAAAGGGAATAACTCCTTTAACATCTATAACTCATTTGAGGGACCCATCTGGGGCTAGTCACAATGACTTAAAGAAAGTCAATGACATATTTGGAGAACTCTACAAAAATTGTATGAACAAGGGCCAGCAAATGACACAGGAGGAGGCAACTTCCTAAACCAGGGGTGGGGAACCTCTGGCCCGTGGGCTGTATGCGGCCCCCAATGACTTTTTATGCGGCCCCTGGGCACATTCCCGTGGACTGCAGAACTTTGGGTGGCAGCTGCGGTCTTGTCGGCTGCCGGCCCCTTAAATCACAATGTGTGGTGCACATATCACTATGTTCTCAGCCTGCTGGCCTTTGCCACCGTGCTGAAGACATACTTTGTGGGCAGAGTAAGCATGAGATGCGCTGTGCTCCCGTCCCACAAAAGAAGAAAAAAAGAGCAGCAGGTTTACCGGCCTCCCTGTACATGCCTCCCGCGGTGCAGTGAGCCTCCTGCTTCCGGCGGTGCAGTGAGCCTCCTGCTTCCGGCGGTGCAGTGAGCCTCCTGCCTCCCGCGGTGCTGGGAGCCTCCTGCCTCCCGCGGTGCTGGGAGCCTCCTGCCTCCCGCGGTGCTGTGAGCCTCCTGCCTCCCGCGGTGCTGGGAGCCTCCTGCCTCCCGCGGTGCTGGGAGCCTCCTGCCTCCCGCGGTGCTGGGAGCCTCCTGCCTCCCGCGGTGCTGGGAGCCTCCTGCCTCCCGCGGTGCTGGGAGCCTCCTGCCTCCCGCGGTGCTGGGAGCCTTCTGCCTCCCGCGGCGCTGGGAGCCTCCTGCCTCCTGCGGTGCTGTGAGCCTCCTGCCTCCCGCGGTGCTGTGAGCCTCCTGCCTCGTGCGGTGCTGTGATTCTACTGCCTACCGCGGTGCTGTGAGTCTCCTGTGGTGCTGTGTGACTCCTGCTGCCCGTGGTGCTGTGTACCAGGCCAGTACTATGTATGCCCACCAGCGCTATGTGCCCCCTCCCTGTCCTTTGTGCCCCCCCCCTCCCTTGTCCTTTGTGCCATCCCCCCACTGCTGTGCCACCCCCAGTGCTGTCTGTGCTCCCTCAGTCCTGTACATGTCCCCCAGTCCTGTTTGTGCCCCTCTAATGCTGTCTGTGACACTGCCAGTGTTGTCCGTGCCTGTCAGTACTGTCCGTGCAACCCCAGTGATTTCAGAGCCCGTCCTTCTTGTGTCCTGTGATGTGTATATGTCTTTGGCCCCTCCTGTGATTTGTATATGCGACCCAGCCCCTCCGGTGATGCATATGTGCGCCCCCATCCCCTCCTGTGATGTTTGTGCCCCCAGCGTCTCCTGTGCTGTATATGATTTACCAATCTATTGACTGAGCTCCAGACCGAGACAAACCTGAAAAAGCAGTTGTATGAAACAACATGATCAATATCACCGAACATCACAGCTGCACCAAAGAGAAGCAGCTCCAAGCACCACAGTAAGAGTGAGTTAATTAACTGTTTGACCAAATATATTACGGTAATGTTCAAGCTGATAATTTTTGCGGCCCCCAAAGGTTGGTAGAAATTTCCAAATGGCCCCGGCAGTGAAAGGGTTCCCCACCCCTGTCCTAAACAATCTGTCATTACCCACAATTACGGAATCGGACAGGGAAATGTTAAATGCCCCAATAAAAGAGGAGGAAGTGAGAACAGTGGTGAAAAACCTTAAAAATAACAAGGCCCCAGGCCCCGATGGAATGACGGGGGAATTTTATAAAATACTACAGGAAGATGTTATGCCCACTTTAGTAAAAGTTTTCAACTACACTCTCCAAAATAAAATTCTACTACAGTCTGGCCATGTGGCGTATATAAAAGGTAATACACAAACAAGGAAAAGACCCCTCGGACCCTTCATCATACAGACCCATATCGCTGATAAACCAAGACATTAAAATATTCTCTAAAATCCTGGCAGACCGGCTAGCATTGATCCTCCCATCAATAGTAGGACCACATCAAGTGGGGTTCGTTAAAAATAGGTCAGCAGTATTCAACATTCGCACAGCGTTGGTGGTACTAGATGGAACAAAAAGACAGAGCCTGATAAAGGGGAACCCTGCGTTGTTGGCCTTAGACGCGGAAAAGGCCTTTGACAATGTAAATTGGCATTGCTTAGGGCTAGTATTAGATACATTTGGCATAATGGGTACTTTTCGGAACTATATGGAGGCCCTTTATGCTACGCCTGAAGCTAGAATTTCCACAATGGGCTGTCAAAATCTTTTCAGCTACAGAAGGGGACTAGGCAGGGGTGCCCCCTATCCCCTCTTCTGTTTGACTTGGCCCTTGAACCACTAGCCCAATACTTAATAAAATCAGAAGATTTCTCAGGAATCAAGGTGGGGAATAGAGAGATAGAGATATAAATAAAAGCATATTGTCTGCAAAGCAGGTTAGTTTTATCTCTGTCAGACCCAGACAACCATCTGAAGAACGTAATAGACAAACTGGCGTACTTTGGCTCCTTTTCAGGCTACAGGATAAATATCAGTAAAAGTCAGATTCTATATTTGACACCCCTTGGAAATAGGCAAGGTGAGGGAATAGAAGTAGCCATAGCCCCCCACTACATCACTTATTTAGGAATTAAAATAGGCAGAAACTCAATGTCATTATATAGACTTAACTATCCACATCTAATTGAAAAAATAGCTAAAGAGCTAGATAGGTGGAAAAATATTTCCCTGTCCCTGTTTGGCAGAGCACATCTGATAAAGATGATCAGCTTCTCCCGTTTGCTCTATCCTCTACAAACTATTCCCTTACTGCTGAAACACACCGATATCAAGTTGCAAAAAGCGTTTGTAAAATTTTTATGGCAGGGAAAGAGACCAAGAGTAGCCTACTCAAAGCTGTGTCTACAGAAAAAAGATGGTGGGGCACAAATGCCCATGATTAGATTGTACAACTTAGCGGCGCTTGCCAGACATATAAAAGACTGGATCAATGGGACAACTTTCTTTTCTAACGTTCAGCTGGAGAGGGAGCTAACAAGCCTTTTTAACTTGGTAGTGGTATTACATATGAAGCTAGATAAAATACCAACGTATGTGAAACAGAGCTGTTTAATAAAGGACACGGTGGGGGCCTGGAGAGCACTGAGAAAACTGTATAGACTCCCTTATTGTCTTTCAAAATTTACCCCGTTGTGGGAGGATCCAAATTTTACTCAAGGGTCTCAAAACAAATTATTTCAAGGATGGAAACAGAGGGGGATACGGAGGTTGGGTGATTTACTGAAAACGGAGGAGGGGAGAGTTCTGAGCTGGGCGGAGGTATCGGAAAAATTTAACATGGAAAATCACCATTACCTACAATATTTACAAATAACAACACATTACCCATCAGTGGTAAAAGAGGTTGGGAAGGCTGAGAAGGGGAGTTTTGATCTATTGATTGGTCAGGGAGCGGGACATGAATCCCTTTCGATCATATACCAACGATTGAGAGATCAAGTACAGGGCCCCTGGAAAGAGCAAATATTTAAAACCTGGGAGACTGCTCTAGGCGATCCGGACATCTATGTTAAAATTCTAAGGGGGTTGGAATCTGTTAAGAAAGTAATGATAAATGAACAATGGAGGGATATGCAATTTAAGCTAGTACACAACGCAATTTACGCCTTTAATAAACCACATAACAGCTCACCAGTGCATTTCTTGGACCATTGCCCTAAATGTGGACTCCATAAGGCAAAACTGTTTCACTGCATATGGGAATGCCCATGAGTGAGGGGGGTATGGGAGGAAGCGGTGGCGTACATATTGAGGATTTGGAAAGTAGTTATACCCGTCACCCCTTAGGCCTGTTTGTTTCACTGTATAGAAGCCCCTACGGAAACTGACAGAGCAAGTGCTCACATTCCAGGTGTAATACACGTAGTATTGCTTGTAGTTAAGAAATGCCTACTTAGGAATTGGCTGATAAGACAGGCTCCGAGAAATACAGAAATAGTTGATACCCTAAAAACAATAATGATGTACGACAAACTGGATTCGGAGAAACATAAGGAGAAGTCCACTAAAAGATTCTTCAAAAAGTGGAGAACATTTATTGAGCAAAGCTTCACACAGACAGAAATCACCCAGTTAATTAAAGCATTTGAACACACGTCTTGGTATTGTTTGGAAGACATTGCAGGGACACTAGGGACACTGAAGATAGGGAGCATCCAAAGGACCAACTGAATTGAACAAATATGTTAGGTTGTTAAGTTAAAGTAAATTATTGTTAAGATAATTCTATGGAGATGAAATTGTTGTGACAATGAAAAAGAAAATGATGTAACAGAAGCATTGTACAATCCGGAGAAATTTTATGGAATGTAACAACATGTTCTCTTGTTGATGATATGTGCTTGCTGACATCAAATAAAATATGTTTTAAAAAAAAAACAAAAACAAAAAAAACAAATATAAGGACAGAAGACACTTATGTTGTGACACCTCTAAATCCCATGCTTTCCAGTCCCTGTTTTATTTGTATACTAGCTGTACTACCCGGCTTCGTCCAGGTTAATAACTGCTGTTAACAAAATAGAATGTATTAACAAAAATGTATTCTGCACACAAAAACCACAAAACAAATAGATATAAATGGAATTATTAAAAGGCAAAAACTAAGCTAATAGAAGCATTTCACAACATATATTTCAACACCACAGATATTCAACACAGATTTAACTAAATTGGCCAAGTAATGTGCTCTGTCTGTCTCTTTCCCCATCTCTCTCTTTCCAGGTCTGCCTCTTTCTGTCTCTTTCTTTGTCTGTCTCTATCTCTCTGTTTCTTTCCCCATCTGTCTCTTTCCAGGTCTGTATCTTTCCCCGTCTCTTTGTCTGTGTCTTTTCCGGTCTGTCTCTTTCCCTGTCTGCCTGTCTTTGTCTGTCTCTGTTTCTCTGTCTCTTTCGCCGTCTGTCTCTATCAAGGTCTGTGTCTTTCCCCATCTATCTTTGTCTGTCTCTCTGGATGTCTTCTCCTTCCCTGTCTGCCTGTCTCTGTCCCTGTCTGCATGTCTGTCTGTCTCTTTCCCGGTCTGTCTCTGTCTGTCTTTTTCACCGTCTGTCTCTGTCTGTCTCTTTCTATCCGTCTCCCCACTGACATCTTATTACCTCACATATAAGCTTCTTATACTATGAATGTCTTTTGTTCCTATAGCAACCACTCACAGTTCCTACTAATAACATGTAGTTCCAGGCTCCATTTACTTTAATAAAGGCATGTTTTTTGGAGAGTAAAGGCCGCTTTACACACTGCGATATCGGTACGGATATCGCCATCGTGCGTACCCGCCCCCATCGTTTGTTCGACACGAGCAAATCTCTGCCCGTGTCGCACAACATCGCCCGGACCCGTCACACATACTTACCTTCCCTGCGACGTCGCTGTGACCGGCAAACCGCCTCCTTTCTAAGGGGGCGGTTCGTTCAGCGTCACGGCAACGTCACTGAACCGCCGCCCAATAGAAGCGGAGGGGCGGAGATGAGCGGGACTTACATCCCGCCCACCTCCTTTCTTCCGCATTGTGGCCGGGAGGCAGATAAGGAGAGATTCCTCGTTCCTGAGGTGTCACACGGAGCGATGTGTGCTGCAGCAGGAATGAGGAACAACTTTGTTACTGCTGCAGTAACGATATTTGAGAATGGACCCCCATGTCGCCAATGAGCGATTTTGCACGTTTTTGCGACGACACACAATGTGTGTCACACGCAACGGCATCGCTACAGCGGCCGGATGTGCGTCACAAAATCCGTGACCCCAACGAGATTGCTGTAGCGATCTCGTAGCGTGTAAAAGCGCGGGGTTAAATTTTCCTGTCAAAACATAATCTACGACGTTCCCTGGGTCACATGAGGTGTCTGTGCAAAATTTTGTGATTGTAAATGCGACGGTGCCAATACACTTTTCGTTTCACTTTTTCCCCATTATGTAGATAGGGGCAAAATTGATTGGTAAATTGGAATGCGCAGGTTTAAAATATTTCGCCTCACAACACAGCCTATGATGCTCTCGGGGTCCAGACGTGTGAGTGTGCAAAATTTTGTGGCTGCCAATCCCGGACACACACACACACACACACACACACACACACACACACACACACACACACACACACACACACACACACACACACCTTTATATATTATAGCTGTAGCACCCGGCACTGCCCGGGATAGTAACTGTCTCTCTGTTTCTCTCCCATTCTGTCTGTCTCCCCCTCTGTATATATCTCTCTGTCTCTCTGTCTATCTCTGTCTCTTTCCCTGTCTCTCTCTCTTTGTCTGTCTGTCTCTTTCCATCTGTCTCTGACTGTCTCTGTCTCTTTCTCCGTCTGTCTCAATCTCTTTCCTTGTCTGTCTATCTCTGTCATTTTGCCTGTCTGTCTCTTTCCCTCTCTTTCCCTGTCTGTCTGTTTCCCTGTGTCTGTCTGTCTCTTTGTCTGTGTCTGTCTCTTTACCTGTCTCTCTCTTTCCCTCTCTTTCCCCGTCTGTCTCATTCCCTGTCAGTCTGTCTCTTTGTCTGTGTCTGTCTCTTTGTGTCTGTTTCTTACCCTGTCTGTGTCTGCCTCTTTCCCTGGCTGCATTGTGACACGCCAACATTCCATATAAGGGCGTGGCTGCGCATTCTTCTGAAGTTCTGCCTGCACTGTGGCTCCCAGCTCCATTCGCTTTAATGGAGGCAGGTTTTTTGGTTAATAACTGTAAAGCGTGGGGTTTAACTTTCCCCTCGAAACATAGCCTATGACGCTCTCGGGGTTCAGAAGTGTGAGTGTGCAAAATTTTGTGGCTGTAGCTGCGACTGTGCAGATGCCAATCCCGGACATACACACACACATACACACATTCAGCTTTATATATTAGATTACCTAGCCTTAATGCTGCTTGAAAGTGAGAGCCTTTTAACATTTTATATATTTCTGCATTAATTTGACTAAAAATATATCAAATTTTCAGTGCAAAAGTAGATTAAAGAGAAACAAATTAAATTAATGAGTTAAAAAAAATTTGATAAAAAAAATTAGACTGAGATTCGTTAATTTCGTGATTTAAAAAATAAAAATTACTGAGTGTCAAAAGGTTGAGAAAATGTACTTTCAGCATGTGACACCTTTGTGCAGCAAAAACTGCATTGACACTGTATTTTTGCCACTTTTTTGGTGGTTTATTGCCGTTTGGGATTGACAAAAAAAAAAACTGCAGCATGTCAATCCATTGTGCATTTTTTTCCTGCGTCTTTTAAGCCTTCCCGCCATTGATGTCACTAAAAAAAAAAAGCATGGGGGAAAAACATACAACAATGTATGCACTTTTGTTGTTGTGTTTCAAGTGCAGTTTTTTTGTGAACAAATTTTCTCCAGTGTGCGCACATAGCCTTACAGTAATTCTTGATTAGTCTGGCACATTGGCTCGGAGGAATTGTAGTCCATTCCTCCCTACAAAACAGTTTCAACCCTGTTACATTGGTGGTCGTTTTCCTATGAACCACTCGTTTTAAGTCCTTCCACAACATTTTTAGAATATTGAGGTCAGTTTTCTAACGTGATCATTCCAAAACCTTAACTTTATTTTTCTCTAACCATTATATTGTAGAACAAATTATGTGTTTTAGATTATTGTCTTACTGTATGACGCAGTTGATGAGGTTTTTATACTGTGTTGTTCTTTCCCCAAACATAAAGCTTATCATTCAAAACCAAAAAGCTGCACTTTGGTCTCATCTGTCCCCCAAAACATTGTTTCAATAGAATTTTGGCTTGTTCAGATGTTTTTTTTTAGAAAATTGCAGACGGTCACCAATATTTTTGAAGAGCACTGACCATTTCCTTCCATTGTTTTTCAATGTCCAACAGATGGTGGACATATAAGTATTAATGTTAGCTAATATGAGAAAGACCTTTTGTTCATTAGAATCTGCCTTGAGTTCCTTTGTGACCCAGGTGACTTTTATTTGCCTTACTTCTTAAGTGATCTTTTATGGGCAACCAGTCCGAAGAAGGTGGGTAGAAATTATCTGAAATTGTCTCCATTTCTATATTCTATCTCTGACTGAGGATTGTGTAAGTCTAAACGCTTTAGAAAAAGTTTTGCAAAGTTTTCCAGCCTAATGAGCATCAGCGACACCTTTTCCCAGTTACTCAGTAATCTCCTATGTTTGTGCCATGACATACTTCTACAAACATATTGTAACGATCAGACTTTAATATACTGTATCTTTTAGTAAAGCAGTTATTCAAGGTTGCTTATTATTTGATTGTCTTCCCATTGGCTGAAAACACCAAATTCTAATTTCACCCTCAAATTATCGGCTAATCCTAAGGCTTCACATACAGTACTTATGCCGCTCTTAGACATAATTTGTGTGTATATTCAATGACCTGAAAAGAGCTGGGTCCACAGTGTCAAAAATTACAGTAACACACTGCACTGTCATGGATTAAAATCTTGCAGGGCACACAAGGTCCCCCTGCTCATGCCAGCACATCTCCAGGTATGTTTAAAGTTCACCAATGACCATATGGATGATCCAGAGGAGACATGGGAGAAGGTTATCTGATCAAAAGAGCCCAAAATAGAACCTTTTGGTATCAACTTCACTTGCCATTTTTGGAGGAAGAAGATGGATGAGTACAACCTCAAAAACACTGTCCCAACCGTGAAGCATGGTGTATCGCTGGCACCACTGTGCTCCTCCTCCCACAGGGACGCACTCTACTTACCACAGCGGCCAGCTCTCACGTGTCCCAGTACCACCTGCGCCCCAGGAAGTGCCCCCTAGGAAGTATCTCTCAGCCTACTGCTGAAAGGCATTGGGTACTTAAGGATCTCTCCCACTAGGGGAGGTGTCTGACCAACGTGTTTAGTTAGTTAGTGTTTGCCCTAGCCAGCTAGTCGCCAGGTCCCTTTGCCTGCTGTACTTTTGTTACAGTGTTCTACACCCCTGTCTGTCTGTCCCAACCATGCCCCCAGCCGTAGCTATGCCGGTGGCCTTGCTATACCAGAGACTGTGCCTGTACATCCCGGCCGTGCCTTCAGTCTTAGCTACCCCAGTGCCGTGCTATACCATAGTCTATGCCTTTCCAAGTCAGCCGTGCCTCCAGCCTCAGCTACCCTGGTGGCCATGCTATACCAGAGACTGTGCCTGTCCAATCCAGCCGTGCCTCCAGCCATAGCTATCCTGGTGGCCCTGCTATACCAGACACTGTGCCTGTCCAAACTGGCCGTGCCCCCAGCCTCAGCTACCCCGGAGTCCCTACTATACCAGAGACTGTGCCCATCCAATCCAGCTGTGCCTCCAGCCCCAGTTTGTCCTCTTCTGTATCCGCCATTGCCCTAGGAGTGAGCTGCCATGGTCCCGATCACTACCCTGGAAGAAGCACCTGGTGTCTACATCGCGGTGGGCACTTAGTCAAGTCCCTCCCACAAAAGGGTACGCCCGAGGTCCTCCTCTGGTCCAGTGAGTCCACCTTTGCTCACTGCAGTACCACCTCCAGCAGTGAGCGTTACACATGGGGGTGGAAACGCCATACTTTGGGATGATTTTCAACAAAGGGGACAGGACGACGGCACCGTATTGAAGAAAGGATGGATGGGGTCATGTATTGCAAGATTTTAGTCAACAACCTCCTACCCTCAGTAAGAGAATTGAAGATGGGTCGTGGCTTCTTCTTCCAGCATGACAATGATCCTCACAGCTAGGGCAATTAATGGGTGGCTCTGTAAGAAGCATTTCAAGGTACTGGAGTGGCCTAGCCAATCTCCAGACCTGAACCCAATAGAAAATCTTTCGAGGGAGCTGAAACTCCATGTTGCCCAGCGACAGCCCCGAAATCTGAAAGATCTAGAGACTATTTGTATGGAGGAATAGGACAAAATCCCTGCTGCATTGTGTGCAAACTTGGTTAAGAACTACAGGTAGGGGGGCGTGTCCTGACATGGAAGCGTGAGGACGCTGGATCCCAGAGCTCCTGCGCCCACAGCCTAAATATACTAAATCCTGCAGCCCCCACTTACCCAGGATGGCCCCCAAGAAGAGACCGGGGGTAGCGCCCGCTTCTGCCTCCCCGGGGACGAGTCAGAGACCCCAGGGGAGCCTCACAAAGTTTCTGACGGCGCCGGGCTCTGAACCTCCGCAGGCGGCCCGAAGCAAGATGGCGCCGGCTGGCGCGCGGCGTCCTCCAGCGGGGGATTCCCCAGGTGCCGCTCGGCATTCTCCTACAGCCTGTGCAGCGGAGCAGGGGATCAGCAGTGCAGAGAAACGGAGGTCGGAGGCGGCGGTGGCATTGGACGGAGCGGGCCCAGGTACAGAGGACTGGAGGAGGGGGGAGGCTGCTCAGCCTGCCTTGCAGCACGCTGCTGTGGATAGGGGGGGGGCCCTGAGGGGATCATCAGACCCGGGGATACCGGCCATGCTCTGCACACAGGAGCCCCCCCCCGCCCACGGGGCACACAGAACCTCAGGTGTTACTAAGCAATAGGCATGCTGGCCCCCCACTGGGGGACATACAAGCCCTGAGAGAGCTCATTTTGGCCCTCCCCAGCAAGAAAGATCTGGAGGATGTTGTGGCTAGAATTGAATCCTCCCAGCAGATGGCGCTGTCTGCCCTGAGGGAGGAAATGGTGGTACTGGAGGACAGAATTGAAGCCACAGAGCAGGCTCAGGAGTCCCTGGAGAGCAGAATGGAGAGGATTGAGAGAGACTGTGAGTCATCCAATGCCCGCATCAGAGATCTTGCCCTGCTCTTGGATGATCAAGAGAACAGGGGCAGAAGAAATAACATCAGACTCAAGGGTATACCGGAGGACTGGCCCCAGGAACTTCTGCGTACTAAGGTCTTAAACATCTTTAACCGGGTCACTGATCGCCCCTTGGAGGCTACCTACCTCTTCGACAGAATTCACAGAGTCGCAAGGTCGGGCCCTAGATCTGCCCCCTCCTCTAGAGATGTACTATGTCGTTTGCACTATTATGGAGACAGAGAAAGGATCCTACAGGGAGCTTGGTCATACGGTCCGGTGGAGATGGATGGGGCCATGGTGAAGCTATTCCCTGATGTCTCCGGCCGCACACTATATATGAGACGCCTGCTTCATCCTCTCCTGCTCGGCATCAAAGAAGTAAACGCCTCATATAGATGGGGCCATCCCTTCCATTTGATAGTACGCAAGGGGGACTCCGTGTTTTTGCTGAAGAGGCACTCAGAGCTTCCTGATCTTTTTGCATTCCTGGGAATACCAGACTGCTCAATTCCGGACTGGTTGGAGTGGGAACCCCAGGCACCCCCGAGGTCGCGGAGGAGGAAGGGAGGCACCCGTCCTGCTCAAAGCGGCGATCCTTGAGGGATTTGGCATGTATTGGATGCTGCTGGGAGGAGGGAGTGGTCCAAGTTGTGAGACGACGGTGATTTCGATGAGAGACGGAGTCAAAGTACGGGGAGCTGGGAGGCTCTCTCTTGTCTCTACGACTCCTGAGCAGGAGTCCTGGCCTTGGGCTAGTTTTTTCTGGACATAGTTTACTGCCTAAAGTTTTTGAAAATTCTATTTCTTTGGCAATGTCTAGTTTAAGATTGGGGTGGGGGGGTGGGGGGGGGGATGTTTTTCTTTACCGTGTTCATCCTGGGTGGTGGGGTGTGTGGGTGGTTAATCGGCTGACCCTTCTTCTCCGTCGGGGAGAGGGGTCATTTAGTGCTAATAAGAGGGGCGCGGGTCTGCGCTCTGGCCGCATGTCAGTTCTTGTCCCTATCTTTTTCTTAGTAGTCCCTGGGCTGGTCCCTGGTGCTGCGAGCGGCAGTCTCGCTGCTTTTCCTCTTTCTTGTTCTCTTCTCTGATCTTCTTGCCTCTCTCTTTTCCCCCTGCTAAAGGGTCTCAGCTACTTCCCTCTTTGTCAATACTTTTTCTACCCCTCCTCTCTTTTCACCAGCTTTCCCTCTCTCTTTTTTTTTTTTTTTTTTTTTCTCTCCCCTTCCCCTCCTTTCTTTTGATTTGCTCCTCTAGGACCTCGCGACAGAAAATGGTGAAACAGAGGCAGGCCAATCTGCGGGTGGGCTCACTGAATGTCAAGGGCCTTCATAGCCCGGAGAAAAGATCTATCCTGCTGAACCTTCTTTGGAGAAATCGAATCCAGGTAGCCTTCCTCCAGGAGACACACTACTGTGAAGCTAAGCCTTACAGACTCTCGGACAGAAGGTACCCCACTGTGCACCACTCACCCTCCCCTGATCCTAGATCTAGGGGAACGAGCATCCTCATGTCCAGCACGCTCCCGTGGGAATTGTTAGACTCTCAGACAGACGATCTGGGTAGGCTTATGATGCTCAAGGGACGCATAGCTACTCAGATGTTCACATTTGTGGCAGTATACTTGCCTAATGCGGGCCAATGTCCCACCTTGTTGCGGTACCTTGAGAAGATAGAGGAATTCTCGGAGGGCACTTTGGTTCTCGGGGGTGACTTTAACGTAGTCTTGGAACCGTTGAGAGACAGTTCAAAAGGGGTGTCTGGTATGCCACACATGACGCTGCGCCGGATGAGACGGGGATTACATGACCACCAACTGATAGACACTTGGCGATTGCTGCACCCATCAGACAAAGACTTTTCATTTTATTCTGCAGCGCACGACTGCTATTCTAGGTTGGACCTCTTTTTTATTAAACATGGGGACCTACACTCTCTGGTGGATGCGTCAATTGAGTGCATATCTTTTTCTGATCACGCACTGATTACGGTCACTCTGTCCCTTGAATGTCCCATCGGGAGGCAGGGTCAGTGGCTATTGAACACCTCGTTACTCAATGAGCCGGTGACAATGCAAGAAATAAGGGAGGCCCTGAGGGAATACTTTGACTGTAGTGGGGGGGAGGGGATGTCCCCCAACATTGTGTGGGAAGCTCACAAATGTGTCGTGAGGGGATTATTCATTAAACATGGGGCCCGTCTGAAAAGGGAACGGGAAGCTGAGGTTACATCTCTACTAGCAGACATAAGGGAGTTGGAAGCAGTACATAAGGGGTCTTTGGGAGGGAACGTGGGCGCCAATCTGGCCAGGAAGAGGGAGGAACTCAGGTCCTTGCTATATCAAAAGGCCAAGGGAGTGCTAGCTAAATGCAGGCGGCATTTTTATGAATATGGCAATAAAAGTGGGAGGACCCTGGCTAGAGCCCTCCGGAACCAGAGGGCGAGGGGATATGTTCCTAGAGTGCACATGTCTGGCGACAGGTGGGCCACTCTTCCGAAAGACATTGCCTCCGCCTTTAAAGACTTTTACGCCTCTCTCTACTCAATAGATGGGGGGCGGTCGGAGAGGGCCAGGACGGAACTACGGCAGCGTATCCAGAAGTACATTTCTAACTCCGGGTTGAAACATCTTAAACCTGAGGATGCGGACGCCCTGGAAAGACCCATCTCAGAGGAGGAGTACTGGGCTGCAATTAAAAATTCCCCTACTGGTAAGGCCCCTGGTCCGGATGGTTTTCCCCTGCTTTACTACAAAAAGATGGGCTCCATGTTGCTTCCCCCATTTCTCTCGGCCTTTAACAATATCTCACTCTCTGAAAAAGTTCACTTGCCGAGAGACTCTCTGGCCGCTAATATAGTAGTCATCCCTAAAGAGGGTAAAGACCCTACCTCTTGTTCTAGTTACCGACCCATCTCCCTCCTCAACACAGATTTGAAGCTCTTCGCCAGAATATTATCAGAGAGACTCTCTCCATTGCTGGGGGAGATTGTCCACCCTGACCAGGCTGGGTTCATGATGGGAAGGGAAGCGAGGGACAACACCACTAAGGCGTTGAACTTAATCCACAGGGCTAATTCGGAAGGGTTGCCCCTGATGCTCTTGTCGACCGATGCAGAAAAAGCGTTCGACAGAGTCAATTGGATATTCATGGAGGAGGTTCTGCGGGAGGTGGGGTTGGGGAGGATGATGTTCAGGTGGATTTGCTCTCTGTATAGCAATCCCTCTGCTGCGGTCAGGGTGAACGGTCTCCTTTCAGATAGATTTTCCATTCTTAACGGCACAAGGCAGGGATGTCCCCTCTCACCCCTGATCTTTATCCTGACCCTGGAACCCCTGCTTTGCCGAATTAGAGGTAACATTGACATTTCCGGCCCTATAGTTGCGGGTTCCACCTACAAAATCGCGGCGTACGCGGATGATTTACTTTTCTTTATTACTAACCCTCGGGTCTCCCTGCCCAATTTACTGAGAGAGCTGGAAACATACTCCTCTCTTTCTAATTTTAGAATTAACATGTCAAAATCGGAGGCTATGAATGTATCTTTACCCCAAGATCTTGTTATTGCGCTTCAATCTGCGTTTGGGTTTAAGTGGGCTAATCATTCTTTGAGGTATCTGGGGGTCCAGCTGGCAGCGGACAATAGCCAACTATATAAGCTGAACTATCTCCCTCTCCTGCAGTCCATTAGAACAGATTGCGCAAACTGGGCGAGGGGTCTTTTCACATGGTTTGGGAGGTGTGCAATATTGAAGATGAACATATTACCACGGCTTCTCTATCTCTTTCAGGCCCTGCCAATTAAGATCCCGAGCTCTTTTTTCAAGGAAGTGGCCTCACTATATACTAAATTTATTTGGGCAAATAAGCCGGCGAGGCTTTCCCGTTCCCTACTGTGCAGACCTAAGCGTAGGGGTGGGCTGGGAATACCTGATATGAAAAAATATTACTGGGCCACACATATGGTTAGGATTCTGGATTGGTGCCGTCACTCTAGGATGAAACCTTGGGTCGCCCTGGAACAGAGCTTCTCGGAGGTACATTTACCAGCCATGCCTTGGGTCGGGAGCCTGTTCCCGGCCTCTGTGAGATCTCATCCCACCATTGGCGCTACTCTGGAATGCTGTTCGAGGGGAGAGGTTCGGCGCCTTCTCCTGCCGTTGCCTTCTCCCATGTCACCAATTATAGGAGATCCGGATTTCCGTCCCGGCCTCTCAGATCCAGTTTTTCGGAGCTGGGTACAGGGGGGCAGATTCAGAGCTTACCAGATGGGAGGAGAGGGTGACTGGTTGTCTCTTTCGGATATTTGTGGTCTCCTGCCGCCGGACCCCATGGGGAGATGGAGGGCAATGCAGTTGAGACACTTCTTGAGCTCCCTTCCCTGCTTCGCCCGGTATGCTGGGCCTCTCACTAGATTCGAAAAATTGTGCTTGGGAGAGGGGGCCCTGCGGCACTCACTTTCCCTGGCATACAATCTGCTATCAGACCCGGGTGATTTGCCCACCCCGGTTTATTTGCGGCAGTGGGAAAGGGACCTTGGGACGACCTTGTCAGACACGCAGCGAAACAACGTCCTAATGTTGGCACATAAAACCTCGGTCAGTTCCAGAATGTTGGAGGCCAACTTCAAACTTCTGACCAGGTGGTATAGAGTCCCGACCAGGCTTCATAGGATATTCCCCTCAGTCGATCCCGTTTGCTGGAGGTGTGGTTCGGGGGAGGGTGACTACGTGCACATCTTTTGGTCTTGCCCTTCTTTACAACGGTTTTGGTCAGGAGTGAGGGAGGTAACTAGACTAGTGACCGGCACGGCTGAGACATTGGGTCCGGAACTGTATATCTTACAGCTTTCGGAACTCCCGGCTCATAGATACAAGCGCTCTTTGCTTAGGTTTATGGTAATGGCCGCCAGGTCTTGTATCCCGCTTGGCTGGAAGTCTACTACCCCCCCTACACTGGCACAGTGGGTTGCAAGGGTTAATGACCTAAGGCACATGGAGGACCTGACATCCTCTCTCAATGACAGTCAGGAAGGTTTTCGCAGGACCTGGCTCCCATGGTTGGAGTTCACTTACTCGGCGGATTACGCCAGATTACTCGCTCCTCCACGGCTGCTGTGAGGCTCTGGTGGAGCATTCCCTCCCCCCCCCCCCCTTTTTTTTTTTCCCCTCTCTTCTCCTCTTCTCCTCTTTTCTCGCTTTCCCTTTCTCTCACCTCTCTGCCCACTATCTTCTCCTACTCTCCCCTCCCCTTTAATCTCTCTCTACCTTTTTCTCTTATCCTGGTTCTAAATTCTTTTCGGGCTTTGCCCTCTCTTTCTATGTTCTGTATTCTACCCATGTTGGGTTGGTTCATAAAAGGATTAAAATGGGACTGACTCGAGCAGTTGCAGTTATTAGATATGTACAGGAGAGCGGAAGGGTGGGATATATGTCAATGTTAAATATTTGAAATCTGCTTTTCTGCTCTTTGTGGAACAGTGGTTATTTTGTATGTTCTCGTGTCGGTCTTTAAAATAAAGAATTTAAAAAAAAAAAAAGAACTACAGGTAACGTCTGACTTTTGTAATTGCAAACATAGGTTTCTACCAAATATTAAGTTGTGTTTTTCTATTGTATTAAACACTTATTTCATGCAATAAAATGCAAATTAATTATTTAAAAACCATATAATGTGATTTTCTGATTTTTTTTTTTATTTTGTCACAGATGATGTGCGCTTATGATAAAAATTACAGACGTCTCCATTCTTTGTAGGTGGAAAAACTTGCAAAATCATCAATGTATCAAATACTTATTACTCTATGTTATAATATAGTCATATTGGATTATTGTTATTCATTTATAAAAAAAAAATTAAACTTTCAAGCATCACTGTGTGAACAAATTTTTGTGCAAAAAAATACATATATGTGTGTGATGCTGAGTCTCTACTCATGGACAAGCCATAAGGCAGGAGAGTCCAGTTTCAGATAGCAAGAGGGCTCTCGTCATAAACAGAGAGATAAGACAGAAGAGTAATCAGGTCAAAGTCTGAGGTCAGAACACTAGGAAAATAAAGACAAGGGGGCACGTCAAAGGGATGATCAAAGGCAGGATCCAAGTTCGAGGCAGCAAAATATAAGAACAACAGAATTAGAAACAAGGCACACAGACCACCGAGCAAAGGCTACAACTGGCAATAGTCAGACCACTGTCAGCCAGCTAAATAGCCAGGTAATAACCCAGAATAGACATCTGTAAGAAACCTAACACGCCCCTACCCTGATTGGGCAACAGGCTGTCATTCACAATCCTGACTCCTCAATAGGCCTCAAATTCTATAGGGCAGCCGAGCTGTCACTCACTGACTGTAGGACACAGTGGGAGGTGGAATGGTGAAAATGGGACTGCTTTGCATTTAATCTTCTTTCTTATGAACAACAGTCATAGCTGGGGGTTTTCTACCTTCAACGTTTTCCTCTGAGGACGGTTCCCCAATGCTGGTCATGATAAGAAAGCCATGGAACCCATAGGGTGTAGGGGCGACATGACAGCCCGGAGGGTAGGGAGTTGATGGGGTTAAACAGTGTTGGTTCGTTTAGGAATGAGGAAAAGAAGGCGATTGGTTAGGGGGTGGAGTGTGGTGGTAGGAAAGGAGGGAGCTTCATGGTGTATATAATAGGAGGTGGGAGTCAATTACCTACTCTTGCACTTCCTGGATGACAGCTTGGACGGGCTGGGGAACCTCCATCATGACATCCAGCCTGATGGATCCGGACATCGCAGATCTGCAGCTTGGACGGGCTGGGGAACCTCCATCATGATGTCCTGAGGAATCCTCGGATCTGGTCAGCATGGCGGTGCAGAGCGCCCAGGTAGTGCAGTCCCACACCCAGGCTGCCTGAGTGTCTCCTCGGCACTTTCCCCTCCCCCCACCCCCCTCTTTGCTGTAGTGCTGGCAGTTTCAGGACTCGCCGGGGTCTTTTGGGGAAGGTGGGGGTGAGGAGGACAACGTGAGAGCCCCCACTCCTGTGGGGACCCTCCGCAGCTGGGCGGGCGGCGGTAGCTTGCTGCGCCCGCTCTGGCTGTCGGGAGGAATCTCCTGCAGGGCCGCGACGGCCGAAAAGGGGGCGTGTCCAGCCCGGGGGCCTACTTCCGGTGTGAGGCCTCGGGCTAGATTTTGGAGCGATGCGGCCGCTCCCGGCCGGGAGCGCGCCCAGCGGCGGTGGATGGACACCACCCCCCCTCCCTCCGCGGGGGGGCCAGAGGACGGCTGCCTGCAGGGTCACCTCACCTGTGTGGCTGGATTATCGGGACCGGAGGACTGGGCGCAGCAGGCGGCGGCGAGGAGGAGACAGGAGGCGCCTGCAGGGTCACCTATCGGGACCGGAGGACTGGGCGCAGCAGGCGGCGGCGAGGAGGAGACAGGAGGCGCCTGCAGGGTCACCTATCGGGACCGGAGGACTGGGCGCAGTAGGCGGCGGCGAGGAGGAGACAGGAGGCGCCTGCAGGGTCACCTCACCTGTGTGGCTGGATCATCGGGACTGGAGGATTGGGTGCAGCAGGTGGCGACGAGGAGGAGACATGAGGCCTGCTGTCTATCCTGGAGCAGGCATTGGGACAAGGGTGCAGCTCTCATCAGTAGCGGCTTCCCCCAGGAGGGGAGTGCCCAGCATTGTGGAGGTGACATTTGGCCCAAACAGGGCATGTGGACACGGTGCTCCCTCTGGCGTCAGGGGGCGAACCCGGTGGGCATTCGGTGGCTGCAGCTTGAGGGACTGTCCCGGGATCAGCGACGGATGACTGGCGAAAAGGACGGTGACGGTTCATGTTCTGGAGGCCAGGGGCAGAGTTACGGACGGGGTGGTCTCATGGCAGCGGGGCCGTGAGGGTGCAGGTGGCGTCAGGTCCGGTGGTTACAGTTTCAGGTTGGGGATGGTGAGGTTTGGCGTTTGCCGCAGTTTAGGTCTTGTGAGACTTGGTTAAGGGTGCTGATGATTGCGGCACATGTGAGCGGGTGAGACGGCGCAGTTATTGAAGGTTTGCTGGGGTGTTTCATTATTAATCTTCTGATGCATGGTGGTTCTTATTGGATGAATTGTGGTGGGTAAGGTAAAGGGGCGAGGGGTCCTGCGGTACGGTGTGTGCGGGGAGTTTTCAGGGGGTTTTTGTGAGTGATGTGTAGGTGCGGGGCCCCGGTATAGCACGAGGGGTGCTGTGGATAAGGGAATAAAGGAGAGCGGAAATGTAGGAGAAGGTGAGGTGTTGGTTGCTGTAATGGGTTTGTAGGTTTGCAACCGCATCAATGGTAACATGGGGTTAATTTATGGCTAGTCAGCATGTTATCCCATTGTGGAAGTTGGTGCTGAGAGGAATGTTGAGTCCAGCGTGACTGAATTGGTGTTAATGTAGGTGCTGGGCAGCTTTGGGCTGCTGTGGGTGAACTCGGTTAATCAGCAATGGTGGGCTGCGGACGGAATAATGGAGTTGTTCGGACAGCCGTGATTACGGGTGGGGACTATGCGGGTTTTGGTTTGGACTAGAGGATTGGGTACTTGTGGTGCATAGAGTGTAAGTCGGATAGCTTAGGGCCATCTGGTATTATTGGGTGTTTTGCATGGATGGACTCATGGCATCTGTGGGCTGGTGGAGTCTATTTTATATTCATATACAATTTAAAAAAAATAAATAAAAAGGGAATGCTTGGCCCGGTGGTAGGTATGGGCATCTGGGTAAGGGTTTGCTTAGGGAGTCGTGGTGCTCCGGTCTCACGGCACGAAGGTATTTGGTTTGAAGGTGCAGTTGTCCGTTACGGGAAAATAGTGGTACGCCCCTTGGTGGTCGGCTTTGAGCGGATACTATGGTGTGGCCAAGGTTTTAATTTATCTTGGGGTGTAATATGAGAGCTCAAAGGGGGTTGTGTGTCACAAGGTTTTTCCTTGAGATCGAAAGGCCCGGACATGGTGTTTGGTAAAGTTGTGTCTCCTGATGCCCATAGTTGCATATGGAGTCAATCGGGCCAGTGGTGTGGCTGCAATTTTCCGGTGGGCATTGTAGTACAGGGAGCTTGTCGTGGTCCGGTTTGCGGAGGCAAGCGGACTGTGCATTATGGTTGGAGGTGTTGTTGGGGACCTTGGGATTGAAGGTAATGCTTCAATATCTTCGCCTCAGTAAGGGGTACAGGGCGATGGTTGCGGTTGTTTCGTTTTTTGAGGCCGTGTTAATTTTGGGGTGGGGCATGGTTCCGTTAGGCCGTGTGGGCCTCGTGGAAATTAAGTGGGCCTGATTTCGGATGAAGAAGGTCCATTAGTGTGGTAGTTGAAAATGTGGGAAGAGTTTGGGATTTTCTGGGGAAGGCAGCTCGAGCCTCTGTTGTTGTCAGAGGGTGTGATAGCGGAATAAATCGGTCAGGGGAGACCGGTAGTGATATTTGGCTCTGGGGAAGCTGCAAGGTCAGCTGTAGGGGAAATTTCAAGGCTATGGATTGCAGTCGTTTTACAGCGGGGTTTCCCTTTAGCGGTTTCCTGGGAGAACTAGGTTTGGGGTGCGAAGTGACCCAGTAGCATAAGCAGTGTGAGTGTCATCCTGTTGTTGTATCTCAACCCAAATGGTGGTTGAATTCAGCTGGAGACAGGAGGAGGAGCAGGGTGACTGTACAGTGGTTCTTTGGTCGGTACTGGGGAGGACGATGGTACAGTCGGTACTGCATTTAATTCGTTATAATAAGGCCAGCGGGCCATGGTGTGGATTCCGGTATAATTTGGGAGCTTGTGGCATGGTGTGCCGGTGGGCCTGAGTGGCCGTCAGAGGGACCCGGTGGCTCCTGCCACCAAGGATCAGGGGAGTGCGGTGCAGTAAGGTGGACTGGGTACGCTGGCTGGTGCATATATTGGATGCTCAGAGTTTAAGTGATGGATGAAAAGGTTTTACTGGTTGGTTTGGCTTGCAAGTTGGGGGAGCAAGCGTTGGGTGTGTGGGGGTCCAGGCCACGCAAGGTGTCACGTGGCCTGTTCTGTGGCGGGGGTAGGTCTGGTCCAGAGGCGGTTTAACGGATAATGTTATTTGATTGGAGAGTCACTTGGAGGATATAGTGGCTCCGGTTACAAGGATCTTGCAGGCATGGGTCCTGTAAGGTGGGGGGTATTGATCCGTAGGCGATTCATACCTCATCTCCGGCCCGGTGTGTGTTGCGGCCAGGGATAATGTTTTGGTGGTGGAAGGTGGTTTCTGGACCGGGCCTACCCAGGGTTACGTATTGCATTACGTACTGTATTATTATTATTATTATGGTATTACCTATTGTTAAATGTTGGGGACGCCCGTTGGACGGCGCCCCCTTGTGTTAGTGTGTAAACAATAGGCAATAAAGGGCTGCTGTGGCCATTTTTTACCAAGTCGCAAGCCGTGTCCGTGATATTATTGATACCGGGTAAGGGTAATTGGGAATAATATAAGAATCAACGACCGGAAAATCCCTCCTGGAAATGTCAAGAAAGCCATGGAACCCATAGGGTGTAGGGGCGACATGACAGCCCGGAGGGTAGGGAGTTGATGGGGTTAAACAGTGTTGGTTCGTTTAGGAATGAGGAAAAGAAGGTGATTGGTTAGGGGGTGGAGTGTGGTGGTAGGAAAGGAGGGAGCTTCATGGTGTATATAATAGGAGGTGGGAGTCAATTACCTCCTCTTGCACTTCCTGGATGACAGCTTCCCACCCACCCTCCCTTCTATTGTGTATTGTTATTATTGGTGTTTATATGGATGTATAATTATTCAATTTTGAGAGCCGTTACAAAAGAAAAAAAAAAAAAAAAGAGAACAGAAAGGATTGGAGAAAGTGTAGTGTATAAAATAATAATAAAAAAATAAATAAAAATATATATATATTTCCTTGTGGATTGTGATGTATATTGTCATTTGGGATTCTTGTAAGTGGGTGAATAAGATGGGGGTAATGAGGTAATATATGTATATGATGTGTATGATGTATATGTGTATGGTCAGCATAAGTAATGGGGATTATGTCCTTTGTCACAGCAGCAGGGGTAGGTCTGGTCCAGAGGAGCTCTAATTGTTACTGGTGTTTGGATGGAGAGCCACTGGGGAAGGTACAGTGGCTCCGGTTACTGGTGACCTGCAGGTACAAGGTTGTCTGCAGGGAGGAGGTATTGCTCCGTTGGTGATCAATGCCTTATATATGGGTCAGGGTTGTTGCCAAGGATTATATATTAAGGAGTTGATGGTTGTCAGGGAGTCACAGGTGGCTACAGTGCCCCAGGTGATAGGTAATTGAAAGTACGGGAGTTTTTGGTTTGGGTAAGGGTATTACTCCTTTGGTGACTTTTACCTCATTTAAATATGGAACCATTGTTATGGTCAGTGATCCATTTTGGTGAAATGGTAATCGCAGGAGGAGTCATTGGTTGGGGTCATGGTTCTGGATCCAAGTGCAGTGCAAGCACGTGGTTCTGCAAGGCATAGGGGTTTTGATCCGTAGGTGATTAATACCTCTTATCTCTGGGCTGGTTGCAGCCGGGGATGTTGTTGGATTAAAGTCGCTAACGGGCTTTAAGGTTTTTGAGGTCACAATTACTGTTATGCACATGGGGGATTGATCCGTAGGTGATTGATGCCTCATATCTCTGGGCTGGAGGTTGCAGCCGGGGATAATATTGAGTTGGAGGTAAAGAGGAATGTAAGGTTTTGAGACACGGTTGATACTTGATGCTTCTTGGGGGAGGTTTAATCCGTAGGTGATTAATGCCCCCATCTCTGGGTCGGTGTGTTGCGGCCAGGGATCGTGTTTCTGACGGTTGTGTGATTGAAGGGTCACTTGTAGGATATAGTGGCTTTGGTTACAGGGATCTTGCAAGGTTGGGGTATTCATCCGTAGGTGATTAATGCCTCGTATCTCTGGGTCGGTGTGTTGCGGCCAGGGATCGTGTTTTCTGACGGTTTGTGTGATTGAAGAGTCACTTGCGGAATACAGTGGCTTTGGTTACAGGGATCTTGCAGGCATGGGGTCCTGCAAGGTTGGGGTATTGATCCGTAGGTGATTAATGCCTCGTATCTCTGGGTCAGTGTGTTGCGGCCAGGGATTATGTTCTGGTGGTGGAGTATGGCTTCTGGACCGGACTTATGGCGGGGGTAGGTCTGGTCCAGAGGCGGTTTAACGGATAATGTTATTTGATTGGAGAGTCACTTGTAGGATATAGTGGCTCCGGTTACAAGGATCTTGCAGGCATGGGTCCTGCAAGGTGGGGGGTATTGATCCGTAGGGGATTCATACCTCATCTCCGATGTGTGTTGCGGCCAGGGATCATGTTTTGGTGGTGGAAGGTGGTTTCTGGACCGGGCCTACCCAGGGTTACGTATTGTATTACGTACTGTATTATTATTATTATGGTATTACCTATTGTTAAATGTTGGGGACGCCCGTTGGACGGCGCCCCCTTGTGTTAGTGTGTAAACAATAGGCAATAAAGGGCTGCTGTGGCCATTTTTTACAAAGTCGCAAGCAGTGTCCGTGATATTATTGATACCGGGTAAGGGTAATTGGGAATAATATAAGAATCAACGACCGGAAAATCCCTCCTGGAAATGTCATGTTTTAATTTCTTATGAACTAGCAAAGCACAAGCTCATTTGCTTTCGCCCTTCTTCTGCCTTCCTTCTTATATGAGGAGGTGGAACCAGACTTGGCGCCAAACCGTGGCAGCTTCACCACCTGATCTGGTTGCAGTGGTGCACGACTGGCATTCTAAACATTCAACCAGTGGGTATGAAAGACATGTACTGTCTATGACCATAGTTGCTGCTCTATGTGTCTACGGTGCAGTGAACTTCCAAACTCATTGCCCACAGAACACAAATGATTCAAAGTGTTTATGCCAGTTTTTCTGGCGTAAAAAACTTTTTGGATGTTTTTACACCAGTCGCGACCAGATGCACCAAAGTGGGCAGAGCATGGACAGGCGTGGTGGTGAACCTCCAGAGAATAGTTCAAAAATTCCTCTACTCTGGTGGTATAAGTTATGCCAGAAATGTTATTCCAGTCATTGAATACAGTAGCATTTCTAGCAAGACGCATGCCATAGAGAAGACGTTCAAAATTAATTAATCGGTATTATCCTCTTAATGAATTTGGCACATCTTACCTCACCACACCCCTTCATTAAGACTGGTGTTCACAGTGTAAAGGCTGCTTTACATGCTACCATTTTGTATGCGATCTCGTTAGCGATATGACACGCCAAGGTCGTATTAATGATGTGCCGGTATCGCTTATAGGTCGTTTATTTTATGTCACACGTAACGATCTCAAAAACGACGCATCAGCGATCAACGATATATTGTTGGTCGTTGGAATGTTGTTCGATGTTGGCAGGGTGTCAAACGGAGCAATATGTCGGCTGATTCCCCAAAACGAACATTTTTTTAAAAATGAACGACGTGTCAACGATCCACGATTTTCATTCTATTTGCGATTGTTCAGAGTTGCTCGGAGGTGTCACACGCAACGACGTCGCAAACGATGCCGGATGTGAGTCACGGAATCCGTGACCCCGACGACATATTTAGTCTTAGGCTACTTTCACACATCCGTTTTTTGCCATCAGGCACAATCTGGTTTGTGCCTGGTGCAACGGATCCATCGCAGATTGTGTAAAAACTGATGCGACAAATCCGGTAAAAAACGGATCTGGTTTTTTTTTTCATGCAAAAGGGAGAAAAAGAGAGAGAGACCCCATCATCACCGCACACACCGGCACTACCGACCCCATCACCACTGCACACACGCAGGCACTACCGCCCCCATCATCACCGCACACGCAGGCACTACGGCCCCCATCATCACCGCACTCACGCAGGCACTACTGCCCCCATCAACATTGCACACACCGCCACTACCGCCCCATCATCACTGCACACACCGACACTACCGCCCCCATCATCACTGCCGCCCCCATCATCACTGTACACACACACACACACACACCGGCACTACCGCCCCCATCATCACTGTACACACACCGGCACTACCTAAGTGACGTCACCGCTGACAGCGCGACTCACTTCAGTTGCTCTGTGGAACTCACAGAGAGCGGCGGTATTCTACGTCAACTTCCGATGTAACAGAGCTGAAAGCGTCGTGGGACCTCGTGTGGATTACATCGGACCTGGAGGGGTATTTTGGCATTAATAAAGTGGTGAAAGATGGTGTTTTTTTTGTCTTTTATTTCAAATAAAGGATTTTTCAGTGTTTGTGTTTATTTACTTTCACTATAGATTAATCATAGAGGGTGTCTCATAGACACCTGCCATAATTAACCTAGGACTTAGTGGCAGCTATGGCCTACCATTAACTCCTTATTACCCAGATTGCCACTGCATCAGGGCAATTCGGGATGAGCTGGGTAGAGTCCCGGGACTGTCACATCTAATGGATGCAGCAACTCCGGGTGGCTGCAGGCTGATATTTTTAGGCTGGGGGGCTCCCCATAACATGGAGCTCCCCATCCTGAGAATACCAGCCTTCAGCCTTGTGGCTTTACCTTGGCTATATCAAAATTGGGGGGAACCGCACGTCGTTTTTTTTTTAATTATTTATTTTACTGCACTATATAGACCCGCCCACTGGCGGCTGTGATTGGTTGCAGTGAGACAGCTGTCACTCAGCTTGGGGGCGTGTCTGAATGCAACCAATCAAACACGCCGGTGGGTGGGGGAAGTAGGGAATACAAGATGGAATAATGAGCGGCAGGCATTTTCAAAAGCAGGAGAAGCCGCCAGAAGAGTGTGACAGCCATGCAGCGTCGCGCCCGTGATCGGTGAGTATAAAGGAGGGAGGGAGAGACCTACTGACAGAGAGAGATCGACGGACCGACCGACACATCGACAGAGAGTGAGAGACAGAGAGAGAGAGAGAGAGACTATTTACACAACGTCGGGGCATGCCCAGAAACAAAAACCGGATCCATCGTTGGTTTCCGGCATATGCTGGATGACGCCGAATCCGGCGCCCATAGGCTTCCATTATACAACATGCCATATGGCGTCAGATTCAGCGTGGTCCGTTTTTTCACTGCAGCCAAAAAACACTGTATGCTGCGTCCTTTCCAGCCTCCAGACAACGATTTTTTGACGGATCCGGAGCACGCCGGATGCAATGCAAGGGCATTAGGCACGATCCAGCGCTAATACAATTCAATGAGGAAAAAACGCATCCGTGACGGTTCCGTTTTTCAACGGATTGTGCCTCACGGCAAAAACCGGATGTCTTCAAGCAGCCTAATTAAAGCGGCACCTACATTCTAAAGAGAAAAATCCACATCACAAATTCCATGTGAGCACACTCTGATAAATCATATAAAGTTATTGTAGAAGCCAGTGATGGGAGTAAAATCTGTGACTTTTCTGCATTTAGTGGTCACTACTCACCTGTGCGGTTATCCGTAGGAATCTCCTCTTTACACCGCTCATCATCCCTCACATATGTCTCTGTAGTATTAATATGGCTCAGATCTTCACCCTGAAACAAATATTGTAAAAGTCAAAGACAGATGGAGAATTCAAGTGAAATTATTCAAAAGAACAGAAAAAGATCATAAATGAACATGACGAACAAAACTGACAGCAGTAGATATCACAGAGCTGCAGGTCTCCGGTATAATCCAACCTGTCGCCTCCTAATTGTAACCAGCAGTCTCCATAACAAGAAAATTGTGAGAAGAGCCAGACAACATTTAATGTCTATGATCAGCTTTATCCAGTTCAGCAATTTATCACATCAAAGATTCCTGGTGATGAAATAGTTCTGCAGGATTACAGGCCCATAGGGACATGAAAATTACTGAATTACTGAAAATTAGAATGGGGAGCTGACAGGCACTGAAAATCCCATTCTACCTCGTCCCAGAGATGCTCTATAGGACTAAAGGGCGGTTTACACGCTACCGAAAGCAACCGCCCCTGTCGTTTGTGCGTCACACGCAAATCGCTGCCCGTGGTGCACAATCTCACTAGGACCCGTCACACATACTTACCTTCCTAGTGACATCGCTGTGGGCGGCGAACAACCTCTTTTTTAAGGGGGAGGTTCGTGCGCCGTCACAGCGACGTCACACAGCGGCCCACCAATAGAAGCGGAGGGGTGGAGACCAGCCGCATTAACGACACGCTCACTTTGTTGCCGGCAGGACGCAGGTACGTTGTTGTTCGTCTTTCCCGGGGTGTCACACGTAGTGATGTGTCCTGCCTCAGAAACGACTAACAACCTGCATCCAGCACCAGCAACGATTTTTGGGAAATGAACGACGTGCCAACGATCAACGATTAGGTGAGTATTTCTGATATTTAACACTCGCTCATAGGGTTCACACGCAACGACGTCGCTAACGACGCCGGATGTGCTTCACGAATTCTGTGACCCCGACGACATATCGTTAGCGATATCGTTGCGTGTAAAGCCCCCTTAAGATCTGAGGACTGTGAAGGACCAGGAGGCAAGAAAAAGTAATGTCATGTTCCTGGTATAAAGAAGTGGAAGATCCTGACACCTCCTGGAGAGAATTGCTGTGTGGCATAAAGCTTCAGTTGTGGAACTACAGGATATACTGTTATTATAGGACCCTAATGGAAAGTACTGTCATTATATGCACAATATAAAAGATGATCTTGCACTAGTGCCTCCCAAAAAGAAGTGTGTAACATACCTATAGTTGATAGGGATTGCAGCAGAGAGCAGAGACCACCCCCATCAAGAGTGCATCATACTAAAGCTAGCAGAATGATTTACACAGAGATACAGAGAGTCAGCCCTGAAGCTGGGCAAGGGAGAGTTACAGAGGGTCAGCCCTACAGCTGGGCAGGGGAGAGATACAGAGGGTCAGCCCTGAAGCTGGGCAGGGGAGAGATACAGAGGGTCAATCCTGCTGCTGGGCAGAGGAAAGTTACAGAGCGTCAGCTCTGCAGCTGGGCAGAGAAGAGTTACAGAGGGTGAGCCTTGCAGCTGGGCAGGGTGGAGTTACAGAAGGTCAGCTCTGCAACTGGGCAGAGGAGCGTTACAGAGGGTCAGCCCTGCAGCCGGGCAGGGGAAGAGTTGCAGAGGGTCAGCACTGCAGCTGGGCAGGGGAGAGTTACAGAGGATCAGCCCTGCAGCTAGGCAGGGGAGAGTTACAGAGGGTCAGCTCTGCAGCTGGGCAGGTGAGAGTAACAGCGGGTCAGCTCTCCCGCTTGGTAGTTGCAGAGGATCAGCCCTGCAGCTGGGCGGGGGAAAATTACTCAGGGTCAGCCCTGCAGTTGAGCGGGGGGAGTTACAGAGGGTCAGCCCTGCAGCTGGGGAGGAGTAAGTTACAGAGTGTAAGCACTGCAGCTGGGTGAATCGCCAGCGTCCCTATCTTTATATACGCTAGTGTTCTGGTGCTTGCCTGCACCTATACCCCTAAATTCTCCTTTCCCCTCGCTTGGCAGGGATACCGATGCCGTCACCTTCTTGGCTACCCGCTTGTCTTTGCGTGCATGCTCATTTTGCGTGGTCCACTGCCTTGCTCAATGGCCACCCTTGTGTGTTTTGGTCCCCTGCCCTACTGCACGGTCATCCACTTGTTTCTCGGTCCCCTGCTCTCCCACATGGCCGCCCACATGTATAGGCTGCTTTACATGTGTCGATTTCTTGTGCGATCGCATTTGCGATCGCACCCGCCCCCATCATTTATGCAGCACGAGCAACTTCTTGCCCGTGTCGCACAATGCTGTAACCCCCGTCACACGTACTTACCTTCCAAACGACCTCGCTGTGAGCGGCGAACATCCACTTCCTGAAGGGGGAGGGACGTTCGGCGTCACAGTGACGTCACACAGCGGCCGGCCAATAGAAGCGGTGTGGCGGAGATGAGCGGGACGTAAACATCCTGCCACCTCCTTTCTTCCGCATTGCCGGCAGGACGCAGGTAAGCTGCAGTTCATCGTTCCCGGGGTGTCACACGGAGCGACGTGTACTGCCGCGGGAACAATGAACAACTGGACATTCGATTTTTAGAAATTGAGCGACATGTCAACGATGAACGAGAAGGGAGAAGGTGAGTATTTCTGCTCGTTCACAGCGGTCACACGCTACGATATCACTAACGATGCCGGATGTGCGTCACTTACGACGTGACCCCGCCGACATCTCGTTAGATATATCGTAGCGTGTAAAGCCCGCTTATGTTTCCGGTACTATCCTGTATTGTAAGTCCTGCCTGAGTCAGGTGTCCTGCCTGAGCCAGGCTTGTCCTGTGTCCCATGTATCCAAAGACCGACGTATCTAGGGTCCGGTGTAACCAGAGTTCGGTATCTCCCTTGTCCTGTCACTGTACTAGTAGCAGTCCTATCTGTGTTCCTATGTCTGCCCTGTCTGAGTTCTAGTACCTGTCCTGTCTGTGACTCCATTCCTGTTCTGCTGTCACAGCTCTGCTCAGCTACCACTGTCACGGTCACTATTTAGGGAGTGGCACCTAGCGTCTACTGGCAGCCAAGCCAAAGTTCAACATCTGAGAGTCCGATTGGAGCACCGGCGTCTCTGCAGAGACGCCAACTTATTCACTGCCCTGGCCGGGTCGCGTCCTCCCTCGCTACCGTGCAGCCTCCCACGTGTCCTGCTGCCTCTTCCCCTCCCGGGCCCTGTACACGCCACACAGGATTTCCGGGAGTGCACCTAAGGCCTAAGCCACACGGCGAGAAAAACGGTGCGAGTGGAGTGCGATAAAACATCGCATTCCACTCGGACCAATATTAGCCTGTGTGTCAGAGCACATGAGCGATTATTTTCTTAGCCCTAATCGGACCAAGAAAACAAATCGCAGCATGCTGCGATTGTAATGTGAGACTCTTTCTCTCGCACCCATTCAAGTGTATGGGGCAAGAGAATAATTGCACTGCACTCGCGGTACACCGGTGTCCCGCTAGTGTAGTGCGAGAATGGCAATAGCCGACTACAGAGGAGAGAGGGAGAGAAATCCCTCCCACCCCTCCTGAGTGCCAGCCCGCCCCCCCCCGCAGCTGAGGTCTGCTCGCACGAACGGACCTCAGTAGCAATGACACACGCATGAGACTCGGCTCTGCTGTACTGCCAGTGTGAGCCGAGTGTCATGCAAGGGGATCGCAGTAATCCCCGTGTGGCCCCAGCCTAAGACACACGCTCACACACCGGCCCTCCTCCTAGGCACTTTTGTTAAGACCACCAGTCAGGGTAGCCCAGCTCCACTTGTGGTCCAGTGGGTCCAGGCAACGAACTGGCGTGGAGTTTGACACTGGGCAGGTAAGAATTACAGAGGCTCAGCCCTGCAGCTGAGCAGGGGAGAATTACAGAGGGTGAGCCCTGCAACTGCGCAGTAGAGGGTTACAGAGGGTCAGCTTTGCAGCAGGGCAGGGGGGAGTGACAGAAAGTAAGCCCTGCAGCTAGGCAGGGGGAATTACAGAAAGTCAGCCCTGCAGCTGGGCAGAGGAGAGTTACAGAGGGTCAGCCCTGCAGCTGGGCAGAGGAGAGTTACAGAGGGTCAGCCCTGCAGCTGGGCAGAGGAGAGTTACAGAGGTTCAGCCCTGCAGCTGGGCAGAGGAGAGTTACAGAGGGTCAGCCCTGCAGCTGGGCAGCTGAGAGTCCCAGAGGCTCAGCCTGCAGCTGGGTAGGGGAGAGTTACAGGGTTACAGAGGGTCAGCCCTGCAGCTGGGCAGGGGAGAGTTACAGGGTGTCATCCCTGTAGCAGAGAGGGAGGGAAGTTACAGAGTGTCAGTCCTGCAGCTGGGCAAGAGGGAGTTACAAAGATTACATGAATGGAATGTCTTATTGTTCCTCAATGTTCCTCTACCAAACAGTATACAGCTGCTATGAACGGATGATCCTAGTCTGTCACGATTCTTAGGTCTATTTTAATGTGCCCAATTCCAGCCTTGCTGAAGCATCCCCAGATCATCACCGATCCTCCACCAAATTTCACTGTGGGTGCAAGACAGAGAAAATCAACAATCATTGATCAAATCAATCGTTGATCAAATCAATCGTTGATCAAATCAATCGTTGATCAAATCAATCGTTGATTTTCCCTGTTGTCCTGATGAAGGAGGCTGCGGCCTCAGAAACACGTTGACCTGACCTGTACATGAATAAAGAGAATAAATAATCAACATCACTTCTGGGTGATAGTGCGGCTTAAAAACCCGATTCTTCTTTCATCTCTATACAGCAGTCCCATCATCTCCTATCTGATGTAAATACAGTAGTCTCAGAGTCTCCTATGTGATGTATATTATTTACAAAACTTATCACAATCAGTTGACTATACTCCAGACAAAAACAAACCTGAAAAAGCAGTTGTAGGAAGCAACATGATCAATATCACCAAACATCACCGCCGCACAAAAGAGAAGCAGCTCTGGCCACCACAGTAGGGGGTAAGTTAATGGTTTGACCAAATATAGCACAGTAATTTTCAAGTTGATAATTTTATGCGGCCCTTAGAAGGAAGAAATTTCCAAATGGCCCATGCCATGAAAAAGGCTCCCTACCCCTGCTTTAGATGAACACAGTCATTGTATTCAGCTGCAGATATCTAAATGATGAGATGTTTATCCCCTTTACGACCACGGGCAGTATAATTATGTCTTAAGTGGTCATAGTGCAGCAGCCAGCGGGGATCCGCGCACATGTCAGCTGATTTGTACAGCTGACATGTGTGCCTCGCAGGCACGAGTAGATCAGTGTTCCACTCGTGCCTGTTAACCCCTTAAATTGTGCTGTCAAAATGTGACAAAGCCATTTAAATTCCCCCCTGTGATAAATCTTTACTCACCCAGCTCCATCGGCGTTGCAGTGACGTGATCCCTGTGAGCCGATGGTTGTCAAGGTAGTACAGGGTCATGTGATGACTCCTGTAGCTCACATGACTCACTTCCTGTTTCACCCGGCTGAGGGCTGAAGGTTACAAGAGGTCAATATTTTTGCTGAACTCAGCTGTGTAGCTGTGATCAACAGAAAAGAATGACTGATCAGACTGCTGATACTTATAGTCCTCTAGGGGACTAATAAAATAAAAAAAAAGTAAAAAAAAAAAAAATAAAAAATATACACATATTTGGTATTGCCAAGTTCAAAAATGCCTGATGTATCAAAATATAAAATCAATTAATGTGATCAGTAAACAGCATAGTGGCAAAAAAATCCAAACGCCAAAATTACATTTTTGGTCACCACAAATTTTGCGCAAAATGCAATAACAGGTTTCAAAACGAAAATGGTAGCATTAAAGATGTCAACTCGAGAAGTAAAAAATAAGCCTTCACTGAGCTATAGATCCCGAAAAATGAGAACGCTATGGGTTGCAGAAAATGGCGCAAAAAGTGCGCCACTTTTTTTGGACAAGCTTCTGTTTTTTTTTTTTTTATAATTCCTTAAATAAAAGTAAACCTAAACATGTTTGGTGTCTATAAACTCGGACTGACCTGAGACATCACACAGAAACATCAGTTTTACCATATAGTGAACATGGTGAATAAAATGTCTCAAACAAAATCATGCAATTGCACTTTTTTGCAATGTTTCCGCACTTTGAATTTTTTTTCTGTTTTCCAGTACACTATATGGTAAAACCTATGGTTTCATTTAAAAGTACAACTCGTCCAACAAAAAACAAGCCCTCATATGGCAAGATTGACAGAAAAATGAAAAAGTTACGGCTCTTGGAAGAAGGGGAGCAAAAAAAAAAAAAAAAACGAAAAATGGAAAATTGGCCGGGGGTGAATGGGTTAACTTCACAGCCAGGGTGGGATTCAGCTGGTTCGGGCGAACCGGCAAGAAACGGCTCCGGCGATCTGGTTCTCTGTATTCACTTGTGTTAGTGTCTTTAAGACACTAAAGCAGGCTTTACACGCTACAATATATCTTACGGTGTGTCGGCGGGGTCACATCGTAAGTGACGCACATCCGGCATCGTAAGTTATATTGTAGCGTGTGACAGCTACATGCGATTGCGATTGAACGTTAAAACGTTCATCGCATGCACGTCGTTCAATTGCTAAAAATTGAACGTGAGGTTGTTCAATGTTCCCAAGGTAGCACACATCGCAGTGTGTGACACCCCGGGAATGATGAACAGATCTTACCTGCGACCCGCGGCTCCCGCCGGCAATGCGGAAGGAAGGAGGTGGGCGGGATGATTAAGTGCCGCTCATCTCCGCCCCTCTGCTTCTATTGGCCGGCTGCCGCATACCGTCGATGTGACGCCGAACGTCCCTCCCACTCCAGGAAGTGGACGTTCGCCACCCACATCGAGGTCGTATGGAAGGGCAAGTACGTGTGACGGCAAATAATCGTTTGTGCAACACGTTCAACAAATTGAACGTGCCGCACATACGATGGGGGCGGTTACGATCGCATACGATATCGTATGCTTAATCGTAACGTGTAAAGCAGGCTTAACACAAATAAATACCTGTACCTCAATACGCACTGCACTTCCCGGGTTCAGTGGACCCTGTCTGCTCCCCCAGCTGTTGTACAGGGTTGGCCGCCTGCTGCATAATATCATTATAACACACATGGCCGCGCACAGTGAATTGCGCGCGGCCGTGCCTCCTGTACTGTGATGTGGCCGGGCACATTGACACATTACAGGCGCAGACAGTGCTGACCAGCCGCATAGTAGCGGAGACACGGCCACGCGCAGTTCACAGTGCGCGGCCATGTGTGTTATAATGACGTCATGCAGCGTGCGCTGCCTCTATCCCACCAAAGAGGAGCATCAGACAAGAGTTGTGGCTGAATCCCAGTAGCTAGAAGGATCTTCCCGGTTAGTAGGCATGGCCGGCTTGGTTGGTGGGCGTGGCCATGTTTCCTCCTGTCCACTATTATGCTGTTTATAATAGAAGCGGGTGTCTCTTGTCTGTGGTAAGACAACCCCCCCGCACCCCTTCCCATTTGGGGATCTTACCTCAGACCCCGCTTCTATTATAAACAACTCCGGGACCACGTGGAGTTTGATCCTGGTATCAGCAAAGTTGGTTGAGGCCCCGCCCCCTTCTGATCACATGGGCATGATGTCAGCAAGGTCCTTTAGCCCACTGGAGTTTGCCATCAAACAAGTATGTGGACCGCACGGGAGACAAGAGAAGTGTCCCCCAATCATCAACAGTAAAAGCCCCCCAGTATGTGTGTATGGCTGTGTGTATATGATTGTTTGTCCATTCTTGTGTGTGTGTTTACATATTTGTGAATGTCTTCAAATATGTATCTGCTTCTATCTGACTACAGTATATCTGTGTACATATCTGTGTATATGTGCGTGCAAATGTCTGTATATGTTGTGAGGTAGCAGCGTTGTTTGGGCAAAAACGTGAGGCAGTGAGGCAGCAGCGTGTTCACACCAACAGTCTATTTATTGTTGCAGCATAAATAGATCCAATTTCCCACAGTCAAAGTATCTTCCGGATCACAGCCGGTGCATATAGACAAATTCTTTGCATCAAAAAGTCTTGTTACCTTAGGACCCCGATAACCGCAGGGATCTGTATAAGGTTCTCCTAGGCTGACACTCTTGGCCTGTGTTCACTCCACACAGAGCCAGCCCAGCTCACACAGCATGTGTTAGCTTCACCAAGCCTGGCTCTCAACTGAGACACACCCTGCTGTGCTCTGCATGAGTTTAAATGAAAATGCTGGACATGAGAATTGCTACAAAACCTGGACTGGGAGGAGGGATCTGTCTCCCTGTTACCCTTTGTGCTATACTCCCAGTAATAGCTATAGCAAACTCAGAGGGTTTCCAGACACATTCTGGGGGACACATAGCGGTCTTCAAATATTACCCCTGTCACTGCCTCACAATGTGTACACATCTGTGTACTGTGTGTTTATATGTCCATGTTTCTGGGGTTGTATGTGTGTAAGGCCAGTTTCACACGTCAGTGAAAAACACTGACGTTTTTCACTGGCATGTAAAACACGCACATGTCCCTGCGTGTGTCGTGAATCCCGGCACACGTGGGTTGTCTAAGTGCAATCCGGGTTCCGTTCTCCGTGGCCCGTGATTGCACTTAGAGATTAACTCACCTGTGCGCGCTCCCGCTCTCCATGGTGCTGATCGCTCCCGCGGTGCAGCATCCGGCCGGCGCTGACCCCCGCAGCAGCTGCTTCCGGGTCGGCTGTGTCGTGCATCATGAATATGCGCGACAGTAATGAGCCGGCTCAGAAGCAGCAAGCTGCACGGGCTGCAGAGGACATCGCTGGAGCCGGGTGAGTAAAAATGATTTTTATTTTAAAAGCACGTTTTTTTCTGGCACGTGTTTCATGGACCACATCACTGCGTGGTCCGTGGGACATCAGTGATGCCAGAAAATGGACATGTCTCCGTGCGGCAATCACAGACACGCGGGTACGCCGCACGGAGACACGTGCAGTGAAAAATCACTGATGTGTGAGCAGACCCATTCATTATAATGGGTCTGCGTATGTCAGTGATTCTGGTACGTTTAAAAAAAAGCACAAACGTACCAGAATCATTGACGTGTGAAACAGGCCTAAAGCTGTGTGCGCACGATCAGTGTTTGCAGCGTTTTGGACACACTGTGTTTTTGCTGCGTCCAAAACGTTGCATTGTACAGTACAAGCACAATGGATGGAATTATAGAAATCCCATGCTCACTGTGTGTGTGTACTGGCCACAGCGTAACCTGACTTGTCATGTGGCTTTCCATGCTGCAGCATGTCACTTTATTGTTGTGGAGCCATGAATGTTCCTCATACGGAAACCAGAGAGAGAAAGACGGCAGCAGCCCGAACCCTGATCAAGGGCACGAGCAGCTGCGGCAGGACTGGATTTAGGGGGGGCCAAGGAACCCGGGGACACTCACCAAGCGGGGGCCTCCCACCAATATAGAGATAAATATCTCAAAACATGTAAAATACACATCTCTTTGCTGTGAACCGTTTCTAATGATAAGGAACATTTAACAAATAAGAAACTATTGAAAATGTAGGGACCTGGCTACAGTCATACATCTCAGTGGCTGGCGCAGAGTCATGGCACCTGTATCAGCATCCACTGACCTGGCTAGCCAGACTTCCTTAGTACCTGTACCTAATGCTTAGCTTATGGAATGCGGCAGCCTTCTCCGATCCCAACAGAAGCTTCTAGGCCAGTGATAGCGAACCTATGGCACATGTGCCAGACAGGGCACGCAGAGCCCTTTCTGTCGGCACGCGTTGTCGTCTCATTCAGCCACTTTGACCTGCCGGTGTGATTGCACCGGCAGTTCAAAGTTGTGTTGGAGCAAAGCCAAAGGAGACATTTCTCCTCGCTCTGACACTATTCCTCTCCTAGGCCGCAGGCCTGTTGGTAGGAGACGGCAGGAGTGTCAGTAAGTGGCGCCAGCGTAATGATGACTAGCGACAGCACGGGAACTGAGGACCCGACCCAGCGGCGCGCAGCGGTGGAGCGGGTGCTGGAAGGTGAGGTTTTTTTTTTGTTCTTTAAACTGTGTGCGGCAGTGGCTGTGTCAAGGTGTGGGGGAAACATGGATGGGGAAAAATATGCAAGGATGGGGAAAACATGCAAGCATGAAGGAAACATGCCAGGTTGGGGGTACATTTTCCAGGATGGAGGTAACATGCCAGGATGGGGTACATTTATCAGGAAAAGGGACATTTACCAGGAAGGGGGATATTTACCAGGATGGGGGAACATGGCAGGATGGGGTACATTTACCTGCATGGGAGAACATGCCAGGATGGGGTACATTTGGCTATCATGAGCATCAAGTCAAATATACTGCGTGAATTGGACTTTAGGGACATCATTAGTGATTTTGCAGCACGAAAATCAAGGAAAGTGCCTGGATTGTAAAAAATGAATGACTTTATCTGAATAAGGCTATGTGCCCACACTGCGGAAAATTAGCGGAATTTGCCGCAATTTTTTCGCGGAAATTCCACAGATTTTTCAAAACTCTGCAGTACAGCGAGTCCCCAGCCATTTCTATGGCATTTTGGAACTTCTGTGCCCATGCTGCGTTTTTTTCCACAGCGAAAATAATGCGGATTTCCCTGCGGAAAAATCTGCAGCATGTGAATTATTCTTCTGGATTTTTCCACATGATCCTATACTTACCTGCCTTGATTGAAGACACCAGAGTCACTTCCTCCAGTGCAGAGGAGCGCGGTGGAGCCAGGAGCAGGAAGGAGGAGGTGGGCGGGGCCTGCACAAGCTCCGGTCATGTGACAGCCAGAGCTAGTTCAGGCCTGCCCACCTTCTCCGGCAATGTGCAGACAGACACGGCTAGAGAGTGAAGTGCTGTGTGATGGAGGTAAGTAAGAACTCCCCCGATCACTCTAGCACTTGTTCTGCATTGAGGATGCAGTGCTGAAGCCATGGTACTGTATCCTCAATGCAGAATACAGCAGCATATCCGCAGGACATTCCGCAATAAAACCGCAGCATGTAAACAGACAAAGTTGTGCTGCGGATTTCGGGGAGCTCTTGCGGAATGTCCTGTGGATATATCTGCAGCACACTTTCCCCGTGGGCACATAGCCTTAGTCTGCGTCAATGATTTTTGTAAATAAACTTGCGTTCATTTCATTTTGTGTTACATATTGCAACACCTTGAAAAATGGGCTTCCCTCCAAAATGGTCCCTGGCCCACCCACCTCTTAAATCTGGCCCTGAGCTGTGGTTCCTGTGGATAGCACTCATGGCAGCTGTAGTCCCTGCAGATAGTACCAGCAGCAGCTGCGGTCCCTGCAGTTAGCACCAGCGGCAGCTGCGGTCTCTGCGGATAGCACCAGCGGCAGCTGCGGTCCCTGCGGATAGCACCAGCGGCAGCTTGCGGTCCCTGCGGATAGCACCAGCGGCAGCTTGCGGTCCCTGCGGATAGCACCAGCGGCAGCTTGCGGTCCCTGCGGATAGCACCAGCGGCAGCTTGCGGTCCCTGCGGATAGCACCAGCAGCAGCTTGCGGTCCCTGCGGATAGCACCAGCAGCAGCTTGCGGTCCCTGCGGATAGCACCAGCGGCAGCTGCGGTCCCTGCGGATAGCACCAGCGGCAGCTGCGGTCCCTGCGGATAGCACCAGCTTGCAGTCCCTGCAGATAGCACCAGCGGAAGCTGCGGTCCCTGCGAATAGCACCAGCGGCAGCTGCGGTCCCTGTGGATAGCACCAGCGGCAGCTGCGGTCCCTGTGGATAGCACCAGCTGCGGTCCCTGCGGTTAGCACCAGCGACAGCTGCAGTCCCTGCGGATAGCACCAACGGCAGCTGCGGTCCCTGCGGATAGCACCAGTTTGCGGTCCCTGCGGATAGCACCAGCGGAAGCTGCGGTCCCTGCGGATAGCACCAGCGGCAGCTTGCGGTCCCTGCAGATAGCACCAGTGGCAGCTGCAGTCCCTGCAGATAGCACTCACGGCAGTTGTGGTCCCTGCGGATAGCACCAGCGGCAGCTTGCGGTCCCTGCGGATAGCACCAGTGGCAGCTGCGGTCTCTGCGGATTGCACCAGCGGCAGCTGCGGTCTCTGCGGATAGCACCAGCGGCAGCTTGCGGTCCCTGCGGATAGCACCAGCAGCAGCTGCGGTCCCTGTGGATAGCACCAGCAGCAGCTGCGGTCCCTGTGGATAGCACCAGCTGCGGTCCCTGCGTATAGCACCAGAGGCAGCTGCAGTCCCTGCGGATAGCACCAACGGCAGCTGCGGTCCCTGCGGATAGCACACGTAACAGCTGCAGTCCCTGCGGATAGCACTCACGGCAGTTGTGGTCCCTGCAGATAGCAGTCACGACCCTGCAGGAGGGGACATGCTGCATCCAGGATGCAGTATGTCCGGACTGCGGGCACGTACCCTTATAGTGTATTGTGGTGTATGTGTAAAACATTTGTATCTTTAGGGCACAACACTAAATCTATAAGGGTGAGTGCCCACCATCAGGCTTCCTCATGGTGTGGATGCAGCATACTTTCTCTGGTGGAGGCGCTAGTCTCCTGAGCAATCAGAGTGACTGTCAGTGGATTTTCGCTGTATTCTCCCGCTCAGTGCACTATCATCGCTGTTAGAATAAATTGACATGCTGCAGCTCGGAAACTCGCACCATAGGTCAGTTTATGGAGCGCCTCAAAGAAGCCCAGGGGGCTGGAGATTTCTATAAATCCATCCACTGTGCCTGTGCTGTACAATGCAGCATTTTGGACACATTGAAAACACTTTGCGTCCAAGACGCTGCTGACACTGATCGTGGGTACACAGCCCTAAGGGCTTGTTCACATATGTATTTGGGAATTTCCTTTGTCTTTCCATGTTTATGAAAAGAAAAGTGAAATTAACCCCTGCACTGTGACGTAGCTATGTCACCTTAAGGCCTCCTTTACAGGTCTGTGAATCTGGTAAGAGTTGTATCCAGTTTTTCACTGTTACCACGTGTACCCATTAAAACCTATGGTGCTGCTCGCATGTCCATGTGTTTACGAGTACCGCGTGTCCATGTGGTTCACATGGAGACGTCTGTTTTTTCTCCAGCAGCACAGATGACAAGGTCCAATAATAGTCTATGGAGCTGTGAAAAACACGTACAGTGTACAGTCCATGTGCCATCTATTTGCTGTACGTGTTTAACATTGAAAATATAGGAAAAGCTTTCCAATTGTTTTATATATAGTTAGCTGGGATATGGTACTGTATCTATGTAGCAAGTGTGGTTTTGGATCTATATAGTAAGCTTAGTTATGGTACCATATTTAAGCAATAAGATTAGTTATGGTACTATGTGTATGCAGTAAGATTGTTCTTTCCCCATACCTATGTAGGAGGCTTGGTCTGTTGCGGTTTCTATGTAGTACACTTAGTAAGTACGATTCTGTTACTGTAAGGATACAGTAAGCTTGGTTCTGTTCCCGTATCTCTGTAGTAAGCTTGGTTCTGTTCCCATATCTCTGTAGTAAGCTTTGTTCTCCACCCTTATCTCTGTATTAAGCTCTGTTCTGCTCCAATGCCTCTGTAGGAAGCTCGGTTCTGCTCCTTTATCTCTTTAGTAAGCTCAGTTCTGTTCTCGTTTTCCTGTAGTATGCTTGGTTCTGCTCCTTTATCTCTGTAGTAAGCATAGTTCTGCACCGTTATCTCTGTAATAAGGTCTGTTCTGCTCCCATATCTCTGTAGTAAGCTCAGTTCTGCATCCTTATCTCTGTAGTAAGAACGGTTGTGATCCTGTATATCTGTAGTAAGCTTTGTTCTGCTCTCATAACTGTAGTAAGCTCAGTTTTGCTCCCATATATCTGTAGCAAATTTGGGTCTGCTCCCTTATCTCTGTAGTAAGCTCGGTTCTGATCTCGTATCTCTGTAGTAAGCTTGGTTCTGATCTCGTATCTCTGTAGTAAGCTCAGTTCTGATCTCGTATCTCTGCAGTAAGCTCGGTTCTGATCTTGTATCTCTGTAGTAAGCTCGGTTCTGATCTCGTATCTCTGTAGTAAGCTCAGTTCTGCTCCCATATCTCTGTAGTAAGCTCAGTTCTGATCTCGTATCTCTGTAGTAAGCTCGGTTCTGATCTGGTTTCTCTGTAGTAAGCTCAGTTCTGATCTCATATCTCTATAGTAAGCTCTGTTCTGATCTCATATCTCTATAGTAAGCTCAGTTCTGATCTTGTATCTCTGTAGTAAGCTCGGTTCTGATCTTGAACCTCTGTAGTAAGATCAGTTTTCCTCCCATATCTCTGTAGTAAGCTCCTTGCAGTTCCCATATCTATGTAGTCATCTTTGTTCTGTTGCAGTAAGCGCGGTTCTGTTCCCATATATTTTTTATGTATTAGTCTGTTCATAAAGCCTGTTACCTCTGCTGCTTTAATGCACAAGAGGCCAAAGGTGGGCCGTTGCATCTTGAGGGCCACTGCCTTATAATTTCCCCCCAGGCTAAAATGTGGCAGCCAGCCCCTGCCTGGCGTGCAGCGACGCACTGACGCTGCAGAGGTCCCAACAGCGCGTGTGAGGTTGCTCATCCTGCTGCTGCCTGCCAGCGTCAGTGTGCCTGCAGAGTGCCGTGGAGGAGGACGGAAGACAGAGGAGAGGCCGACGGTGCTTGGAGCAGGTAAGCGCTCAGTGAGCCGAAGATGCAGGGAGACAACAATCTGCAGGGGAGAGAAGCCGCAAAAGCTGGGAACAATATGGGAAAAGGAGCCATATGGGACAAGCTCTGCAGGGGAGAGGAGCCGCATAAGCTGGGAACTATATGGGAAAAGGCGCGACATGGGACGAGATCTGCAGGGGAGAGGAGGCTGCATAAGATGGTAACTATATGGGAAAAGGAGCCATATAGGACAGGATCTGCAGGGGAAAAGGAGAACATGGGATGAGATCTGCTGGGGAAAGAGGCCATGATGGGATCTGCAGGGTAAATAAGCCATAATGGGATGGGATCTTCAGGGGAAAGAGGCCATAATGGGATGGGATCTGCAGGGGAAAGAGGCCATAATGGGATGGGATCTGCAGGGGAAAGAGGCAATAATGGGATGGAATCTGCTGGGGAAAGAGGCCATAATGGGATGGATCTGCAGGGGAAAGAGGCCATCATGGGATTGGATCTGCAGGGGCAAGAGGCCATAATGGGATGGTATCTACACAAGAAAGAGGCCATAATGGGATGGGATCTGCAGGGAAAAGAGACCACATGGGATGGGATCTGTAGGGGGAAGGTTGTCCGTTCCAATTTTAGCAGGGCTCCTTTAGCAATAATTTTTAAAAATTGTAGAAAAACCGTTTAATACAATATGACTGACAGTGACTGGAGCAACTGGTACTGGACAGGAGAGTGAAGGTATAGGAGGGTAAGAAGGGGAAACAGATTTTACTTTAAATTACTTGTATTTTTTGGTTGAGGAAAGTGCGTGAAAATGGGTGTGGCTAACAAAATGGGTGTGGTTACAGAATGGGTGTGGTTTTCAAATGGCCGAGGTTTACACAGAACCTGTTAAAAAATTGAATCCCATCCCTGCTCCACAGGATCCAATATTGCTGGATATTGAACATGATCACACCATTCACAGTACACACTTCACATGTATTTTGTATTCCACAAAATTGGAAATGTATTATTTAGCACCAGTGACTATGTTCAAAGTCATTCAGATTGTTCAATCTTCAGATTCTGGAAACTGACCACTTATGTTACACTACACGGTCATATGTCTACTAGGTTTCAGATGCAAGTTTGAAAGGGTCTCTAACAAGAATTGGTCATTCAGAGTATAATACAGGAGGACAAAACAAGACTGCACACAAGACCTTCACAGCCGTCTACACATCATAGGGAGATTTCATGACACCTTCTCTCCATTAGAAATAAGCAGACCTATCAAGGTTTGGTTCAGTTTGTGTTCGCCGAATTTACCTGTGTTTGCTAAACAGTTCGCCAAACATATCCAAACACCATTGAATTCAACGAGAGGCAAAACTGTTATGATCCGGAACCATGGAAGATCACCACACATCATTGGCAAAAAGGTGACAAGAGCCTTGGCAACTAATCTGGCCACCATCCCCTTACTAACCAACACAACTAGAAGTAGCCGAGGGGTGAACTAACATCCTGTGCACCACGAACCCAGCCGGAGAACTAGCTATCCTAAAGGTAGGAAAGATGAATAACTCTCTGCCTCAGAAAATAGACAAGAATAGCAAGCCCCCCACATTCAAAGACTGCGGTGATATAGGAAAAACACAATACACAGGTAGATGACAGGATTAGCAAAAGGTGAGGCCCCCGCTGACTAAAATAGGAAAGGACAGGAAAGGGACTGATCGTAGCCAGAGAAAAACCCTACAAAATACCAACTTCCTGATAGTACAAAAAGGCCCTCAGATCGCTTGATCTGAACTCCGTCCTATACCAGGTGCCCTTGTCATACCAATGAACAGAAAACAAGAATTATAACAAATTCAACAAGCCATAAACACATGGACCCAAAGGAGCTATACTCCACACAGAACTGCAGGGAGTTCCTCAAATCCACTGAGGGGGAAAATCCCTGGAAGGAAATAAACTGAAACCAACCACAACAAATGACAAACCCAGATAAACAAAAGAACCAGACAATAAATAAAGAGCAAGCACTTATCTGGGGAAGATGTGGTGTAGAGCAGGATTAAGCAGGCTGAAAATACAAAGTACAACTGACATCCGGCAACAGCCTGCAATCAGACCAGGACTTAAATAAGCAGAGAATTAGGAAAGGAAACACCCACTGCACAACCCACCTGGTCTCTGTCCAAACCCTTCCTGGCCACCAGAGGGAGCCTCCCAGCAGCCAAGACATAACTAACATTCACAACAGTACCCCCCCCTTGAGGAGGGGTCACCGAACCCTCACCCACGCCACCGGGTCGCTCGGGATGAGCATGATGGAAGGCGCGAACCAACCTGTCCGCATGAATGTCAGAAGCCACAACCCAAGAGTTATCCTCCTGCCCATAACCCTTCCATTTCACAAGGTACTGAAGCTGACGCCTACTGCGACGGGAATCCAGAATTTTTTCAACCTCATACTCCAGATCCCCTTGTACCAAAACAGGGTCAGGAGGCGCTGCTGCAGGAACTGCCGGCTCCACATGTTTCTTCAACAAGGACTTATGGAAGACATTGTGAATCTTAAATGATGCAGGCAGAGTCAAACGGAAAGATACCGGATTAATAATCTCCGAAATCTTATAAGGTCCAATAAATCTGGGCTTAAATTTAGGAGACGGAACTCTCATAGGAATATTTTTAGAGGACAACCACACCATGTCCACTACTTTAAACCGGGGACCAACAGTCCGACGCCGGTTGGCAAACTTTTGGGCAGTTTCTTGAGACTGAAACAATTTATCCACTACCTGCCCCCAAATCTGCTGCATTCTGTCGACCACCGAATCCACCCCCGGACAGTCAGACGCCTCAAGCTGCCCTGAGAGGAACCTAGGGTGATACCCAAAATTGCAGAAAAAGGGGGACACCAACGTGGTAGAGCTAGCTCTATTGTTAAGGGCAAATTCAGCCAAAGGCAAAAACGAAACCCAGTCATCCTGATCCGCAGAAACAAAACACCGTAAATAGGTCTCCAGGGTCTGGTTAGCCCTTTCAGTCTGACCGTTTGTCTGGGGATGAAACGCCGAGGAGAAAGACAGCTGAACACCCAATTTGGAGCAAAAAATCCTCCAAAACCTGGATACAAACTGTACCCCTCTGTCAGAAACAATGTTTTCGGGAATACCATGCAAACGGACAACATGTTGCAAAAACAAAGGCACCAACTCTGATGAAGACGGCAACTTAGATAGGGGAACCAAGTGGGCCATCTTGGAGAATCTGTCACAGATCACCCAAATCACAGTCATTTTCTGAGAGACGGGAAGCTCTGAAATAAAATCCATAGAGATGTGCGTCCAAGGTTTCTTAGGTACAGGCAAAGGCAATAATAGCCCACTAGAACGTGAACAACAGGGCTTGGACCTAGAACAAACTCCACACGACTGCACAAAACGACGGACATCTCGGGACAGGGAAGGCCACCAAAAAGAGCGTCTCACAAGATCCCGAGTACCAAAAATGCCAGGATGACCCGCCAAAACAGAGCAATGAACCTCAGAGACAACTCGGTCTCTCCATTGGTCTGGGACAAACAGTTTCCCTGTAGGACATCTCTCAGGTTTATCCCCCTGAAATTCCGCCAGTGCCAACCGCAGATCAGGCGAAATAGCCGAGAAAACTACACCATCATTCAGGATAGTAGACGGTTCGACAACCTCCAAAGAGTCAGCGCAGAAACTCCTGGAAAGGGCATCGGCCTTAACATTCTTGGTGCCCGGCAAAAAAGAGACCACAAAATTAAACCGGATAAAAAACAAAGCCCACCTGGCCTGCCGAGGATTCAACCTCTTGGCCGATTCCAGATAGATGAGATTCTTGTGGTCCGTAAGCACCACCACTTGATGCCTAGCCCCCTCCAACCAATGCCTCCACTCTTCAAATGCCCACTTCATAGCCAATAATTCCCAGTTCCCCACATCATAATTCCGTTCAGAAGGAGCAAACTTCCGAGAGAAAAAGGCACAGGGCTTAAGATTACCCGAAGTAGTGTCTCGTTGAGACAGAACAGCACCTGCTCCGATCTCTGAGGCATCGATCTCAACTTGAAATGGGCGAGACACATCAGGTTGCTGCAGAACTGGGTCAGAAGTGAATCGCCTTTTAAGCTCCTGGAAGGCCACAATAGCCTCAGGGGTCCAATGCTCAGCATCAGCTCCCTTCTTTGTCAAATCTGTCAGAGGTTTGACAATGGCAGAAAAATTGGCTATAAATTTACGGTAAAAATTAGCAAACCCCAAAAACCGCTGCAGGGATTTTAGAGAAGTCGGTTGCACCCAGTCGTAAATAGCCTGAGCCTGAACCTTAACCGGGTCCATTTCAATAGCGGAGGGAGACAGGATGAAGCCCAAAAAGGAAATTCTTTGCACCCCAAAGAGGCACTTTGACCCCTTAACGTACAGTGCATTATACTTAAGTATCTGAAAAACCTCCCGTACTTGCCCCACATGAGAGTCCCAATCATCAGAAAAAATCAAGATGTCATCCAAATACACAATCAAAAATTTACCAATAAGGTCCTGAAAAATATCATTCATGAAGGCCTGGAAGACGGAGGGTGCATTAGTGAGCCCAAAAGGCATCACTAGGTACTCAAAATGCCCCTCAGGAGTATTAAAAGCCGTCTTCCATTCATCACCCTCCTTAATACGGATGAGATTATACGCACCCTTGAGATCCAGTTTCATAAACCATTTGGCACTCTGCACTCTAGAAAACAGATCAGACATCAGAGGCAAAGGGTACTGATATTTGACTGTAATTTTATTAAGAAGACGGTAATCAATACAAGGCCTCAACGAACCATCTTTCTTAGCAACAAAGAAGAAGCCAGCACCCAAAGGAGAAGATGAGGGCTGAATGTGCCACTTCTCCAATGATTCTCTGATGTATGACCGCATGGCATCATGTTCGGGCACAGACAAGTTGAAAATCCGCCCCTTGGGAAATTTACAACCGGGCACCAACTCAATGGCACAGTCACAGTTCCGGTGTGGGGGCAGAGAATCAGATTCCTGGTCATTAAATACATCACGGAAATCAGACAAGAAAGCCGGAACATCAACTGCCTGAGCAGACGTGGACGACACGGAAAGGTCCTGATGCAAACCTTGACAACCCCAACTAACTACCGACAAGGATCTCCAGTCAAGAACCGGATTATGGGTCTGCAACCACGGAAATCCCAGTACCAAGGTATCCTGTAGATTATGCAATACTAAAAATGTACAAGTTTCCTGATGCGCTGGTGCAACTCTCATAGGCACCTGGGTCCAAAATTGGGGTTTATGTTCTGCCAAAGGGGTCGCATCAATGCCCCTTAAAGGAATAGGAGTTTGCAAAGGAACCATGGGAAAACCACAATCCCTAGCAAACCCAAAATCCATCAAATTGAGCGCTGCCCCTGAGTCCACAAAGGCAAATGCAGAAAAGGAAGACAATGAGCAAATCAATGTGACAGACAAAAGAAACTTTGGTTGCAAAGAACCCACAGTAACAGAAGTAGCCAATCTCCTTTCACGTTTAGGGCAGACAGAGATGTTATGAGAAGCGTCTCCACAATAGAAGCACAGTCTATTCTTCCGTCTGAACCCCTGCCGACTAGCATTAGAAAGGACCCTATCACACTCCATAGGCTCCAAAGGCTGTCCCACAGGCACAAAACCAGCAGGTATCTTCCTGCTCTCACGTAAACGCCTATCAATCTGAATGGCCAAGGTCATAGAGGCATCAAGACCAGAAGGGACGGGAAATCCTACCATTACATCCTTCACAGCATCCGCAATACCCTTGCGAAAAAGAGCCGCAAGCGCATCATCATTCCATTTGGTAAGGACCGCCCACTTACGAAATTTCTGACAAAACGTTTCTGCAGAATCCAAACCCTGAGTTAAGGACAACAAGACCTTTTCTGCTTGGTCCACAATATTGGGTTCGTCATATAATAATCCCAAGGCCTGAAAAAAGGAGTCCACATCATTGAGAATCGGATCATCAGACGCTAAAGAGAAGACCCAGTCCTGAGGGTCACCACGCAGCAAGGAGATGACAATCTTAACCTGCTGTACAGGATTCCCTGAGGACTTAGGGCGCAGGTCAAAAAATAATCTACAATTATTTTTGAAGCTCAAAAATCTCGACCTATCTCCCGAAAAAAATTCAGGAACGGGAATTTTAGGCTCTGCAAGGGGAGTCTGTGCAAGATAAGACTCTATATGACGAACCTTAGCATCAAGATGAGCAACATGCTCACCCAATTCATCCATGCTAGACAAAAGAAATCTTCCACAGAACCCAAAGAAGAAGAGGAAAAACACCAAAAAAAAATTCTCAGCAGCTTTTTTTTTTTTTCCTTCTTAAGAGTACCCTTTAAATTTGTTTGGCCGGATGTACTTTTATGATCCGGAACCATGGGAGATCACCACACATCATTGGCAAAAAGGTGACAAGAGCCTTGGCAACTAATCTGGCCACCATCCCCCTACTAACTAACACAACTAGAAGTAGCCGAGGGGTGAACTATCATCCTGTGCACCGCGAACCCAGCCGGAGAACTAGCTATCCTAAAGGTAGGAAAGATGAATAACTCTCTGCCTCAGAAAATAGACAAGAATAGCAAGCCCCCCACATTCAAAGACTGCGGTGATATAGGAAAAAAGAGAATTTTGTTTACTTACCGTAAATTCTTTTTCTTATAGTTCCGACATGGGAGACCCAAACCATGGGTGTATAGCTTCTGCCTCCGGAGGACACACAAAGTACTACACTAAAAGTGTAGCTCCTCCCTCCGAGCACATACACTCCCCGGATGACAAATCCAACCAGTTTAGTGCCAAAGCTGAAGGAGGACATCCACCCATAAGTAGAGATAGAGTAAAACCCGGAATAACCGGAACTTCTGTCTACAACAACAGCCGGTGAAAACACACGGAACAAGAAAGCTGCCAACAGGCAACAGGGAGGGTGCTGGGTCTCTCATGTCGGAACTATAAGAAAAAGAATTTACGGTAAGTAAACAAAATTCTCTTTTTCTTTATCGTTCCTTATGGGAGACCCAAACCATGGGACGTCTCAAAGCAGTCCATGGGTGGGAAATAAACAGAAACTGAGAAGTAGGCGAAACCTAACTTCACAAATGGGCGACAGCCGTCCGAAGGATGCGTCTGCCCAAGCTCGCATCTGCCGAAGCATGAGCATGCACTTGGTAGTGCTTCGAAATGGTGTGCAGACTAGACCAAGTGGCAGCCTGACAGACCTGCTGAGCCGTAGCGCAAGAGGCACCGACAGCTCTGGTCGAGTGCGCCTTAATCCCCGGCGGGGGAGGCATCTGAGAACATTGGTAGGCATCGGATATGGCCGACCTATCCAATGAGCTAGGGTCAGTTTAGAAGCCGAGAGACCCTTGCGCTGACGTGTGGTCAGCACACAAAGAGAGGTGCACCGCCTAAGAAACAGCGGTGCGTGACACATAGATCCGGAGCGTCCGCACCAAATCTAAAGCATGCAACGCTTTCTCAAAGCGATGCACAGGGGCCGAACAAAGGGAAGACAATGAAATGTCCTGGTTAAGGTGGAAAGGAGACACCACCTTAGGGAGAAGGCCCGGAGTCGGACGGAAAACCACCTTGTCTTGGTGAAAAAAAACAAAAAGGGTGACTCCGAAGAGAGCACAGTCAAATAAGAGACTCTCCTGAGAGAAATTATGGCCACCAGAAAGACCACTTTCTGTGAAAGACTGAACAACGAAACCTCCCTAAGAGGCTCAAAGGGGGGATTCTGTAAGGCCATGAGGACCAGAGTAAGGTCTCAGGGATCCAGACACCGCTGGTAAGGCAGAATGATGTGAGATGCGCCCTGCATGAAGGCGCGCACCTGGGCCAGTCGGGCGATATGCCGCTGGAACAACGCTGACAAAGCAGAGACCTGTCCCTTGAGGGACAGACCTAGCTGCAGGCCGGACTGTAGAAAGGACAGGATGGTCGGCAAGGAAAAAACGGCCAAGGAGCATGGCCGGAAGAACGACACCAGGACAGGAAAATTCTCCAAGTCCTGAGGTAAATCCTGGCCGAGGAAGACTTCCGAGCCTGAGTCATAGTGAAGATGACCTCGGAAGGAATGCCTGAAGCCGTAAGGATTCAGGGCTCAAGAGCCACGCCATCAATCTGAGAGCCGTAGAATTGTTGTGGAAAACGGACCGTCTGAGAGAACGTCTGGCCGGTCCGGGAGATGCCACAGCACCTCTACGAACAGACGGAGCAGGTCTGGGAACCAAGCTCGCCTGGGCCTGGGGCGATGAGTACGACCCGACGGCCCTCCATTTTGATCTTGCGCAGGACTCTGGGCAAGAGAGCTAGAGGGGGAAACACGTAGGCCAGACGGAACTGGGACCAATCTGGAACCAGCGCGTCCGCTGCCAAGGCCTGAGGATCGTGGGAGCGAGCCACGTAAATCGGGACCTTGTTGTTGTGCCGGGATCCATTAGATCCACTTTAGGAGTGCCCCGCCTGCTAAATTGACCGGAACACTGCCGGATGCAGGGCTCACCCGCCGCTGTTCACGGTTTGACGGCTGAGATAATCTGCCTCCCAGTTTTCTGCGCCTGGGATGTGGACTGCGGATATGGTGGACTCTGAGTCCTCCGTCCACTGAAGGATATGTTAAACTTCCAACATTGCTAGGCGGCTGCGAGTCCAAGGACTACAGCCCTGATTTCTAGCACATTGATCGAGAGGGCTGATTCGGACGGAGTCCAAGTGCCCTGTGCTCGGTGGTGGAGAAACACTGCTCCCCAGCCGGATAGACTGGCATCCGTAGTGAGAATCACCCATGACGGGGCCAGAAAGGAGCGTCCCTGGTACAGAGAGAGGGGCCGAAGCCACCACTTAAAGAGAGCTCCTGGTCTGTGGCGACAGAGCCACCAGCCTGTGCAAGGAAGAAGTCCCTTGCCCCAACAGCGGAAAATGTCCAGCTGCAGGGGACGCAGATGGAACTGGCAAGGGGAACCGCTTCCATTGACGCCACCATCTGACCCAGCACCTGCATGAGGTGCCTGATGGAATGACGGCGGAGCCTCAGCAGAGAGCGAACCGCCCGATGAAGGGACTGCTGTTTGACTAAGGGCAGCTTCACAAGTGCCAGCAGAGTCTCGAATTGCATCCCTAGGTACGTAAGTTCCTGGGTCGGGGTCAGAGTGGACTTGCAAGCGTGGCGAGAGTGAGCGAGACACTCCGCTGACAGTCTGCACTGGATGAAGCCCTGACTAGAAGGGCGTCCAGGTAAGGAATCACTACCAACCCCTGGAGGAGCAGTGAATACACGAGGGGCCGTGGCTAACCCAAGGGGAGAGCCACGATTGGAAATGTTCCTCTCCGATTACAAAACGTAGCCAACGCTGGTGTGAAACTGCGAATGGCACATGCAGAGAGACATCTCTGATGTCGATGGATGCTAAGAAATCTCCTTGGGTCATTGACTGATCGCAGAGATTCCATGCAAAATTGCCGCACCTGAACATGCTTGTTGAGAAGCTTGAGATCCAGGTCGGAAAGCACCGTCCTTTTCGGGGACTAGGAAGAGATTTGAGTAGAAATCTCAGAACCGTTCCCAGTCGGGAACTGGTACAATTACTCAATTGGCCTGCAAGAATGCCACGGCCTGTGAGAAGGCGGCGGCCTTGGAGCAGGGGGGAGTTGTCAGAAAAAAATCTGTTTGGCGGCTGGATAGAATTCTGTTCTGTAGCCGTGGGAGAGGGGTAACCCACACCCACTGATCGAAGACGTGTTGCAACCACACGTCGCCCAAGAGGGAGAGCCTGCCACCGACCAAGGACGTTACTGGCGCGGCCAGATAATCAAGAGGAGGCTGCCCTGGTGGCAGCGGCTCCTGCCGACTTAGGACGCGGCTTCATGCGCCAGTTGGTTTACGGACCTTGGCTGAGTTAGTGGACGAGGCCGAGGGCTTAGCGACCAGTTAGAGGAAACGAAAGGAACGAAACCTCGACTGGTTCCTGCCCTGGAAGGTTTCCTGGGTTGTGGCATGGAAGTACTCTTCCTGCCAAAAGCTTCCTAAATAATTTCATCCAGTTGTTCACCGAATAGACTGGTCCCAGCAAAAGGGAGTCCAGCAAGGAACTTCTTAAGAAGCATCTGCCTTCCACTCTCGAAGCCACAGGAACCTGCGGATAGCGAGGGAAGTAGCCGAGGCCACCGCAGTGCGGTGACAGTCTCCAGCTATAGGATGAAAAGACTGAAGCCTGGAAGTTAAGGCAACCAATTCGGGCATAAAGGCCCTGGTGAGGGAATGCATCTCCTCCCGAGAAGCAGAGATGGCTTTGAGAGCCCGCACTGCTGCAAAAGATGGGGAGAACGAGGCCCCTGCCGCCTCATATATAGATTTGGCCAGAAGGACAACCTGGCGGGCAGTGGGATCCTCAGAGAGGTGCCGTCAGCCACTGATACAACTGTCCGGGCTGAAAGTCTAGACCCCGGAGGGTCCACCCTTGGTGAATGAGCCCACTCCTTGACCACCATTGGTGGAAGGGGGAAACAGTCATCAGAACCACGCTCTGGGAAGCATCTCAGGACAGGCTCTGGGCTTGGTCACAGTGACCTGAATGCTGGAGTGGATAAGGAACACACTCCTTGTTCTCTTAGGCAAGGTATACTGATGCTTTTCTGCCAAAGAGGGTGCTCCCCTGATACAGGCGGATTGAGGTCCAGTACAAATATAATGGACGCAATCAAATCATTAGCATCTGCGTCACTTTCGGACAGATCAATAGGGTACATGGAGAGCGTCCGAGCCCCCAGTAAGGCATCCTCCTTGTCCTGCGAGTCAGCTCGTGAACCAGAGCCGCGGGGCGAGGAGGGAAAGGGGACCCTGCGTCTCCATTTTAGGAGGACGGGCTCCCAGATGAAGAATCCTCTGTGAGCTTTGCTGAGCGAGCCGTAGCAGCAGAAGCGCCCTGAGAAGGGGGCTGATGCATGCTCAGCAGTGTCCGGGACAGCTGTCCCCTGAGGAACACACTCCTTGAAAAGAGGGATTCTACCCCGGAGCCGGAGCAGCCGGAGGGACCACTGGGGATAAGCCTCCAGGCTGAGGCACCACTATGTCAGAGCAGGCATCACAATGTGGTTATGTGCTCGGTACAGACAGTACGAGTCAACATGCGGTGCATAATAAAAAACAGCCTTGCAGCCCTGCACTGATATGAGACATGCTGCAGAAGTGGGGGCTCTGTCCAGAGAGACCCCCAGCAGAGTATATAAACAGAGTATATAAGCAGCAGCACAACCAGAGGTTGTGGCTTGCCAGACCGTATAACTTAACATCTCTGTGCCCTCCAGATTCCCCAGAAGTGGGGGCTTTTCGGAAAAAAACCCCCAGCAGAGTATATAAACAGAGTGTATAAGCAGCTGCACAACCGGAGGTTGTGGCTTGCCATACTGTTTAACATAGGGGCATCTCTGTGGCCTCCAGATCCCCCAGAACTGGGGGCTCTGTCCCAGGCCCCCATTTGTCACAATGTGTTTGCAGACATTGATCTCTGTGCCCTAGAACGCTGAGAAAATGGCGTCCGCAGCGAGGAGAGGGGGCGGGGCCTACTCTGAGAGCAGGACGGAGGGCCAATGAGGCATACAGGGGAGGGAAGCTTTTCTCAGTGAGGAGTGTCCCTTCCCTGTGCTGAGCAGCCGGTGGGCGGAGCCACCCTGTCTCACTGCACTGACTGACATAGAATCGAAACTAGGCCTCAGGCGAAGCCGGGGCCTAGATTTAAACATGCGGCCAGCGTGCAGGCACCATCGGCGCGGTTCTCCAGTGAAAACTGGAGAACCGGCCGGAAATGTTAAAACATACATATAACACAATCTCCCCCACAAATAAAGTACAAGGGACCCCTAGAAAGACCACTTTCTGTGGTAATAACGTCTCAGTACTTAGCTTGAGACGCAGGTGCCAGGTCCCTGGGGGGTCATCGCTCCGTCCGGCAGGATCCTGAACAGGGCTGCGGATGGAGACCGGTCTCCTGCAAAGCAGTGAGAACCGTGATGGCTCCCACTTCAAACCAGAGCCTCTCAGAGGATGGTGAAGGAGCGCGGCATGTGAAGGCTCCAGCCCTGAAATCAACCTTAACAGCACCGCCGACACAGTGGGGTGAGAAGGGACATGCCGGGAGTCCAGATTGGACCCGCTTTTCTTCCAAATCTTTGAAATCAAAAATCAAAAATCAGAGGATGCATGTGTGTGTGACCTCCTGAACACAAAGCATTGAACTGGTTGGATTTGTCATCCGGGGAGTGTATGTGCTTGGAGGGAGGAGCTACACTTTTAGTGTAGTACTTTGTGTGTCCTCCGGAGGCAGAAGCTATACACCCATGGTTTGGGTCTCCCATAAGGAACGATAAAGAAAACACAATACACAGGTAGATGACAGGATTAGCAAAAGGTGAGGCCCCCGCTGACTAAAATAGGAAAGGACAGGAAAGGGACTGATGGTAGCCAGAGAAAAACCCTACAAAATACCAACTTCCTGATAGTACAAAAAGGCCCTCAGATCGCTTGATCTGAACTCCGTCCTATACCAGGTGCCCTTGTCATACCAATGAACAGAAAACAAGAATTATAACAAATTCAACAAGCCATAAACACATGGACCCAAAGGAGCTATACTCCACACAGAACTGCAGGGAGTTCCTCAAATCCACTGAGGGGGAAAATCCCTGGAAGGAAATAAACTGAAACCAACCACAACAAATGACAAATCCAGATAAACAAAAGAACCAGACAATAAATAAAGAGCAAGCACTTATCTGGGGAAGATGTGGTGTAGCGCAGGATTAAGCAGGCTGAAAATACAAAGTACAACTGACATCCGGCAACAGCCTGCAATCAGACCAGGACTTAAATAAGCAGAGAATTAGGAAAGGAAACACCCACTGCACAACCCACCTGGTCTCTGTCCAAACCTTTCCTGGCCACCAGAGGGAGCCTCCCAGCAGCCAAGACATAACTAACATTCATAACACAAAACGTATGTGTTTTTATGTAAGGGCTAGGGGGGCTGGTGTTAGTAAGGGCTAGAGGGGCTGCATAAGAAAGAAAATAAGGAATAAAGCAGGACAGTAATATTTACCGACCTTCCCCGCGGCTGTAATACTACTTCCGGGTCCGCTCATTAAAGCTCATGCATATTTACTGCTTCCCCCGCCCACTGGTAATCCCGTGTGTGACAGCGTATAACAGTGTCTGTGATTGTTTGTACAATAAGGTAAAGAGTTGCACACCAGTCACAATGTATGGGGAAATAATGAAAAGCAGAACTGCTATGGGAATGCCAGAATGAAAAATACAATGAACTATCTGAAAAATTGAAAAAACTTGAAAATGGAATATGCATAACTGTTATGAATAATAGGAATATAAGAGTTGTTTAACCATTGAATTGATCAATGCAAAAGAGCCCCAACACCACGCCAAGGTGATCTCTATTTTTGGGGTCCCTAAACGTATGTGTAACCTCACCTGCAGTTAAAAAAAATTGCTCTGTATGGGAAGCAAAGGACCAACTATATATGTGAAATAAGACACATGGCTATGGATGTGGCAGGGTTCTCAGACAAAAAGTGCATACTATTCACATTACTGGAGTTCCAGACATACATTCTTTAATTAGTATGCACTTTTTGTCTGAGAACCCTGACCCACCCATAGCCATGTGTCTTATTTCACATATATAGCTTGGTCCTTTGCTTCCCATACAGAGCAAGTTTTTTTAACTGCAGGTGAGGTTACACAAGTTTAGAGACTCCAAAAATAGAGATTACCTTGGCGTTACTTTTGGGGCTCTTTTGCATTGATCAAAACAATAGCTAAACATCTCTTGTATTCATATTATTCATAGCAGTATAGCAGTTATGAATATTGCATTTTCAGGTTTTTTCAATTTTTTCAGATAGTTCATTGTATTTTTCATTCTAGTATTCCCATAGCATGAAAAACCAATATTAGACCAAAAAGAAGGGAATTTTGTTGCTTGCCGTAAATTCCTTTTCTTCTAGCTCCTATTGGGAGACCCAGACGATTGGGTGTATAGCTACTGCCTCCGGAGGCCACACAAAGCATTACACTAAAAAGTGTAAGGCCCCTCCCCTTCTGGCTATACACCCCCAGTGGGATCACTGGCTCACCAGTTTTAGTGCAAAAGCAAGAAGGAGGAAAGCCAATAACTTGGTTAAACAAATTCACTCCGAGTAACATCGGAGAACTGAAAAACCGTTCAACATGAACAACATGTGTACCCGAAAAAACCCAAAAATCCCGAAGGACAACAGGGCGGGTGCTGGGTCTCCCAATAGGAGCTAGAAGAAAAGGAATTTACGGCAAGCAACAAAATTCCCTTCTTCTTCGGCGCTCCATTGGGAGACCCAGACGATTGGGACGTCCAAAAGCTGTCCCTGGGTGGGTAAAGAAATACCTTATGTTAGAGCTGCGAAGACAGCCCTCCCCTACGGGGAGGCAACTGCCGCCTGCAGGACTCTTCTACCTAGGCTGGCGTCCGCCGAAGCATAGGTATGCACCTGATAATGTTTGGTGAAAGTGTGCAGACTCGACCAGGTAGCTGCCTGGCACACCTGTTGAGCCGTAGCCTGGTGTCGCAATGCCCAGGACGCACCCACGGCTCTGGTAGAATGGGCCTTCAGCCCTGATGGAACCGGAAGCCCAGCAGAACGGTAGGCTTCAAGAATTGGTTCTTTGATCCATCGAGCCAGGGTGGCTTTGGAAGCCTGCGACCCTTTGCGCTTACCAGCGACAAGGACAAAGAGTGCATCGGAGCGGCGCAGGGGCAGGAACAAATGTAAATTCTTCTCATACCGATGAACTGCATGAGGACAAAAAGAAGGCAAAGAGATATCCTGATTAAGATGAAAAGAGGATACCACCTTCGGGAGAAACTCCTGAATGGGGCGCAGCACTACCTTGTCCTGGTGGAAGACCAGGAAAGGAGCCTTGGATGACAGCGCTGCTAGCTCAGACACTCTCCGAAGAGATGTGATCGCTACCAGAAAAGCCACTTTCTGTGATAGTCTAGAAAGTGAAACCTCCCTCAGAGGCTCGAAGGGCGGCTTCTGGAGGGCAACTGGTACCCTGTTCAGATCCCATGGATCTAATGGCCGCTTGTACGGGGGTACAATATGACAAACCCCCTGCAGGAACGTGCGCACCTTAGGAAGTCGTGCTAGACGCTTTTGAAAAAAGACGGATAGCGCCGAGACTTGCCCTTTAAAGGGAGCCGAGCGACAAACCTTTTTCTAACCCAGATTGCAGGAAAGAAAGAAAGGTAGGCAATGCAAAAGGCCAGGGAGACACTCCCTGAGCAGAGCACCAGGATAAGAATATCCTCCACGTTCTGTGGTAGATCTTAGCGGACGTGGGCTTCCTAGCCTGTCTCATGGTGGCAACGACCCCTTGGGATAATCCTGAAGACCCTAGGATCCAGGACTCAATGGCCACACAGTCAGGTTCAAGGCCGCAGAATTCCGATGGAAAAACGGCCCTTGGGACAGTAAGTCTGGTCGGTCTGGTAGTGCCGACGGTTGGCCGACCGTGAGATGCCACAGATCCGGATACCACGCCCTCCTTGGCCAGTCTGGGGCGACGAGTATGACGCGGCTGCAGTCGGATCTGATCTTGCGTAGCACTCTGGGCAAGAGTGCCAGAGGTGGAAACACATAAGGGAGCCGGAACTGCGACCAATCTTGCACTAAGGCGTCTGCCGCCAGAGCTCTGTGATCGCGAGACCGTGCTATGAAGGTTGGGACCTTGTTGTTGTGCCTGGACGCCATTAGGTCGACGTCCGGCCTTCCCCAGCGGCTACAGATTTCCTGAAACACGTCCGGGTGAAGGGACCACTCCCCTGCGTCCATGCCCTGGCGGCTGAGGAAGTCTGCTTCCCAGTTTTCTACGCCGGGGATGTGAACTGCGGATACGGTGGAGGCCGTGGCTTCCACCCACATCAGAATCCGCCGGACTTCCTGGAAGGCTTGCCGACTGCGTGTCCCTCCTTGGTGATTGATGTATGCCACCGCTGTGGAGTTGTCCGACTGAATTCGGATCTGCTTTCCTTCCAGCCACTGCTGGAAGGCTAGTAGGGCAAGATACACTGCTCTGATTTCCAGAACATGGATCTGAAGGGTGGACTCCTGCTGAGTCCACGTACCCTGAGCCCTGTGGTGGAGAAAAACTGCTCCCCACCCTGACAGACTCGCGTCTGTCGTGACTACCGCCCAAGACGGTGGTAGGAAGGATCTTCCCTGTGATAATGAGGTGGGAAGAAGCCACCATTGCAGAGAGTCCTTCTGTGAAAAGGATACTTTCCTGTTCAGGGATGTTGACTTCCCGTCCCATTGGCGGAGAATGTCCCAATAAGAGGACGCAGATGAAACTGCGCAAACGGAACCGCCTCCATTGCCGCCACCAACTTCCCGAGGAAGTGCATGAGGCGTCTTAAGGAGTGCGACTGACCTTGACGGAGAGTCTGCACCCCAGTCTGTAGTGACCGCTGCTTGTCCAGCGGAAGCTTCACTAGCGCTGAGAGGGTATGAAACACCATGCCAAGATACGTTAGTGATTGGGTCGGTGACAGGTTTGACTTTGAGAAGTCGATGATCCACCCGAACGTCTGGAGAGTCTCCAGCGCAACATTCAGGCTGAGTTGGCATGCCTCTTGAGAGGGTGCCTTGACAAGTAGATCGTCCAAGTAAGGGATCACAGAGTGTCCCTGTGAGTGCAAGACTGCTACCACTGCCGCCATGACCTTGGTGAACACCCGTGGGGCTGTCGCCAGACCGAATGGCAGAGCTACGAACTGAAGATGGTCGTCTCCCATCACGAAACGTAGAAAACATTGGTGCTCTGTAGCAATCGGCACGTGGAGATAAGCATCTTTGATGTCTATTGATGCTAGGAAATATCCTTGAGACATTGAGGCAATGACGGAGCGGAGGGTTTCATCCGGAACCGCCTGGCCTCCACGTGCTTGTTGAGCAGTTTTAGGTCCAGAACGGAACGGAAAGAGCCATCCTTTTTTGGCACCACAACCAGATTGGAGGAAAACCGTGTCTTGTTCCTGAAGAGGAACAGGGATTACCACTCCTTCTGCCTGCAGAAGAGCATCGGCTCGGTGGGGAGGTGGGGACGTTCTGAAGAATCGAGTTGGAGGACGAGAACAGAACCCTGTCCTGTGCACGTGGGCACAATGTCCCTCACCCACCGGTCTGTGACCTGTGGCAGCCAAATGTCGCCAAAGGCGAGCGAGTCTGCTATCAACCGCGGATGCGGAGAGATGAGAGAGCTGAGAGTCATGAGGAGACCGCCTTGGTAGCGGTTCCTCCGGCTGCCTTCCTTGGGCGTGATTGAGCCCCCGGAAACTGAGCCCCTCTGAGGCTTTTCAGCTCTTTTGGACGAGGACAATTGGGACCTGCCCGAGCTTGGGAAGGACCGAAACCTCGACTGTCCTTCCAGGACAGCATTAATAGGGTAAGTCGCAATGCAGACATTGCGAGGTTACGGACGCCCCTGCGGCACAAATGTACATATGCTCAAGACCAGCTGTGCAAGAACAGCTGAAAAGCTTAGGGTGCCCATACGGCTGTAAATGCCGGAGCAACCGACACGCCGATAGCCTCATAGACAGACTTCAACCAGAGTCCATCTGTCTGGTATCTTTAAGTGAAGTCCCATCTCCACTGCAACTATAGCTCTAGCCGCAAGCCTGGAGATTGGAGAATCCACCTTTGGACCCTGGGTCCCACGCTTGACCACGTCAGGGGGAAAAGGATAACGTGTATCCTTAATACGTTTGGAGAAAACGCTTATCTGGTAAGCGTGGTGTTCCTGGACTGCTTCTCTGAAGTCAGCGTGGCCAGAAAAATACTCAATCTACGTTTGAGCAACTGAAATGGGACTTCTCCTGCTGTGAAGCTGACTCCTCCGCTGGGGGAGCTGAGGGAGAAAGATCCAACATTCCATTGATGGACGCTATAGGATCATTCCTTATGGCGTCACCATCCGGTGTATCCGGATTGAGAGCGTTGTCAGGATCAAAGTCCTGATGAGCTACGTCTGCCTCATCATACAGAGAGCCTCCTGGGACCCCCCCCGGAGCACCGATTTTATTCCCAATGAGGGTGGCCAGGGAGCAATGATCCAGATTGCCCATGGCCTGTCCGGACTGCAAGTCTCTATCCCATTGCAACTCCATCCCTGTCCTTGGACAGGGTTGACAGGTGGTTCCTTTGGCCACGTCTAGTAGAGACCCCGGCTGACCAAGTGCTCCAGGGGAGCATTGCACACAATGGGGTTCAGTGCCGTGGAACAGTATCACATGCCGTAAAAACAGCATCGAAAGCCTGAGTTGCTTATATGCTGCTGCCGACTAGCCATCTAGGACATAGAGCCAAGAATGGCGACCGTACAATGCAATGTATAGCATACAAGCATAAAGTACAATGAACACTGCAGCACATGCAATACAAGCAGCATAGAAAGCCTGTGCCTTGGCACCCCTGCTTTTCTGCTGCTGTAGACTAGCCATCTAGGGGAATATAGCCCAGAATATCGACCATACAGTGCAATGTATAGCATACAAGCATAAGTACAAATGAACACTGCAACCCCTGCAATACAAGCAGCATAGAAAAAACCTGTGCCTCAGCACCCCTGCTTTTCTGCTGCTGTAGTCTAGTCATTCTAGGCGAAAATAGCCCAGACTAGCGACCGTACAGTGCAGTGTATAGCATACAAGCATAAATACACATGAACACTTCAGTACATGCAATACAAGCAGCATAGAAAGCCTGTGCCTTAGCACCCCTGCTTTCCTGCTGCTGATGTGTCGCCATCTAAGAGGGCATATAGCCAAAAATAGCGACCTATGCAGTGTAAGCATAAAAATACAAATGGACAACTGCGGTATTTAGTGGGGTCAGCACTTCAGGTGCCGCTTACCGCCCGCCTATAAGCGGGTGTGTGGTCGCCCTAGTCCTGTGCCTGGTCGCCCAGAGTCCGATCTCTCAGCTCGGACTGCAGGAATGGCTGCCGGCGTCCTTCTCCAGCTCGTGTGAGTAGGGGCGGGCCGTGGGCGTGCCCCCAAGTCAGAGCGGGAAACCGGCGTCCCACAGTGTCCAGTGAGAGGGCTGGAGCATGTAAATAAGGCTCCAGCCCTCGGCGCTGCTGATTGTACAGCGTCTCTCCCCTACCCTGATTGACAGGGTGGGGGCGGGAACGAAGCGGAGCTAGGCCGCAAAAGCCGGGGACTGGATTTATAAGCGCCGCCGCCGTAAAAGCGCGGTCGGCGCTAAGTCCCCGGCGCACTACAAGTCCCAGCCGCGCCGCCGCTCCCGGAGCGTCCGGCGCGGTAGTTCCCCATACATAAAGTCACTCAGCTAGGCTGCAGTGACTGTAACCCTTTACTGTCCCCGGCGCACTAGCACACCCAGCAAGTCTGGAGTGTGCTGTGCCTGTGTGTACGGGGACACAGAGTACCTGAATGGTGCAGGGCCATGTCCCTGAACGGTACCCAGCTCCGTATCCAGCAGGTTCAATGGGTCTGTGGATGGAGCCCGGCCTCAGGGCTTTGGGGCCGGTAAGATCCCACTTCCTCAGAGCCCCTCAGGGGGATGTGGAAGGAAAACAGCATGTGGGCTCCAGCCGCCGTACCAGCAATAGGTACCTCAACCTTACAAACCACAAGCGGGGTGAGAAGGGAGCATGCTGGGGGCCCTATATGGGCCCTCTTTTCTTCCATCCGATATAGTCAGCAGCTACTGCTGACTAAACAGTGGAGCTATGCGTGGATGTCTGACCTCCTTCGCACAAAGCAGAAAACTGGTGAGCCAGTGATCCCACTGGGGGTGTATAGCCAGAAGGGGAGGGGCCTTACACTTTTTAGTGTAATGCTTTGTGTGGCCTCCGGAGGCAGTAGCTATACACCCAATCGTCTGGGTCTCCCAATGGAGCGCCGAAGAAAGTCATAAATGAGTGGCTCCACTCATAAATAACACAAAACCTACAAAGAATATAAGCGAATGAGCCAAATTGCTAAAAAAAAAAATCTTTATTAGAACATTTCTTTAAAAACATACATATATAAAACCAACATAAGGTCACTACCAGATAACCTCAGGTAATCGAAGAACATGGTCTATAAATAGCAAAATTCACAGGTATGGTATGTGTAAAGAAGACTATTACTCAAGAAGCCTGAGAAAAAGAGAGTTTGAAGGTAAACTTCATATAAGGTAAGTGGTTAGGGCAACACAAAAGTAGTGACTGTTCAAAGACAGGACACACATGAAATGATAGTTATTGTATGTCTAAAAAAGACATAACAAAATAAGCCCAAAAGAGCAAGGATAGCTGTCCCCTGTTGCAAAATGTGGCTATAGAATCCAACAATATTAGTGGAAAGACAGGATTGAAGCAAGGATAAACAAGACTGCCCCGAACGGAGCTAGTGCTAAAAAAAACAATTCCAGGAAAACTACAGTTTACTGAAGGGATACAGGGGGGGAGGAATCCAAATAAAAGGATCAAATGCAAATATCCATTAGGTCCACAAAGTGGTGATCCTCCCACACATGGCTGAAAGCCATGAGAAATCAGGCATACCAGATAAAGCAGACACTCAGGTTGTCTTTTATTTCGGTATTGTGTGTTATTTTGGTGTTTTGTTTTTTTTTCCTGCTCTTTCATTGGTGCACTCTGATATAAAAGGGTGCTCCCTTTGCACATGAGGCCACCCCCGGAAGAAGGCATTAGATCGAAACCTATAGGTTGGGGTTTCCTGGATCCTCACTCCACGACTCAGGTATATGATATACTCTTTTTGTAAAGTGTTTTGCTGACTCAATTGTGCCCACTTGTTGTCCCTTGGGTACCACATATATCTTTCTGATTTCGGACACTTGGTCCTTGGGGCATGCATTATGGCAGCCATTTATATATAATTGTTTGTGTGGTATCTGTTGGGACACTCATGTGTGGTGTCTTTGTGCAGCTACCTCTTCTCAATAACTTTGAACTATTGGTCACTGAGCTGTGGAGGGAGTACGCCACTTGCTGGTCCTCTCACCTAAATGATCTTTTTTAATCTTTTTATGCATGTTTGTCTTAATTGATTAATGTAATAAACTTATATATATTTTCATGACTTGCCGTTGTACAGGTTTTTCTTTTCTTTACGTTATATGAAGTTTACCTTCAAACTCTCTTTTTCTTAGGCTCCTTGAGTAATAGTCTTCTTTACACATACCATACCTGTGCATTTTGCTATATATAGACCATATTCTTCGATTACTTAGGTTATCTGGTAGTGACCTTATGTTGGTTTTATATATGTATGTTTTTAAAGAAATGTTCTAATAAAGATATATATTTTTTTTAGCAATTTGGCTCATTCACTTATATTCTTTGTAGGTTTTGTATTCCCATAGCAGTTCTGCTTTCATTAATTTCCCTATACATTGTGACTGGTGTGCAACTCTTTACCTTCTTGTATAGTTGTATGTTTTTGAGTCTTGCACCTTGTTCACATTATTGGAGATCCAGACATACATTTATAATTGTGATTGTTTAGAATCACACACGCTGTCTGTGTCATTATAGTGGTGTAAAAAAGAAATAAATAAATGGCATAGGGTCCCCCTTATTGTTATACCCAACACAGATAAAGCAGATGTCTACAGGCTGCAGCCCCTAGCCATGCATGTTATCTTGGCGGTGTATCAAAGTACGAGGTATCCAATGCGGTTTCAGTATGTAACAGAGCCACGATCGTCATGGAACCTTGTATGGATTATATTGGACCTGAGTGTTTGTGGGGTTAATAAATTAGAGACAGAGTAAGGTTTTTTGTATTTTATTTCAAACTAGCTATAGTACCCGGGCGTTGCCCGGGATAGTAACTGTCTCTGTGTCTCTCTTTGAGTTTCTATGGGGAGATAAGGTATGCACACCAGTGACTATGTAAGGGGAACACATGAAATAGCAGAAACTGCTGTGTGAATACTGACTTGAAAAATCCAATAGCTATAGCTAATAGCAGTTTCTGCTATTTCATGTATTCCCCTTACATAGTCACTGGTGTGCATACCTTATCTCCCCATAGTGATGTTTTTTTAGGTTTTTGCACCCAGTTCGGACTTAGAATGGTGTTCCAAACGTTATTCCTATTTGTTAGTATTTTTTCGTTTGTGAACCCTCCCCAACCACACCTATTGCCAATCCATATCATACGCATAAATAGCCTGGGTCTCAGCTTCCCATACACGGTAGGTTTTTTAACTGCATGAGAGGACACACACAAGCTAGGGACCCCAACGTAGAGAAATACTTTGGCGTAGTGTTGGGGCTCTATTGCATTGATCAATTCAGTAGCTAAATTTCTCTTGATTCATATGTTCATGGCAGTAATGCAGATTCCATTTTTCACATATTCACTCTTGCATATAGCTATTGGATTTTTCAAGTCAGTATTCACACAGCAGTTTCTGCTATTTCATGTATTCCCCTTACATAGTCACTGGTGTGCATACCTTATCTCCCCATAGTGATGTTTTTTTAGGTTTTTGCACCCAGTTCGGACTTAGAATGGTGTTCCAAACGTTATTCCTATTCTCTTTGAGTTTCTGTCTGTTTCTGTCTGTCTGTCTGTTTCTGTCTGTCTGTCTGTCTCTCTCTGTCTGTATCAGTCTCTAAGTCTGTCTCTATCTCTGTCTCGTTCCAGGTCTGTCTCGTTCCAGGTCTGTCTCGTTCCAGGTCTGTCTCGTTCCAGGTCTGTCTCTATCTCTGTGTCTGTCTCGTTCCAGGTCTGTCTCGTTCCAGGTCTGTCTCGTTCCAGGTCTGTCTCGTTCCAGGTCTGTCTCGTTCCAGGTCTGTCTCGTTCCAGGTCTGTCTCGTTCCAGGTCTGTCTCGTTCCAGGTCTGTCTCGTTCCAGGTCTGTCTCGTTCCAGGTCTGTCTCGTTCCAGGTCTGTCTCGTTCCAGGTCTGTCTCGTTCCAGGTCTGTCTCGTTCCAGGTCTGTCTCGTTCCAGGTCTGTCTCGTTCCAGGTCTGTCTCGTTCCAGGTCTGTCTCGTTCCAGGTCTGTCTCGTTCCAGGTCTGTCTCGTTCCAGGTCTGTCTCGTTCCAGGTCTGTCTCGTTCCAGGTCTGTCTCGTTCCAGGTCTGTCTCGTTCCAGGTCTGTCTCGTTCCAGGGCTGTCTCGTTCCAGGGCTGTCTCGTTCCAGGGCTGTCTCGTTCCAGGGCTGTCTCGTTCCAGGTCTGTCTCGTTCCAGGTCTGTCTCGTTCCAGGTCTGTCTCGTTCCAGGGCTGTCTCGTTCCAGGGCTGTCTCGTTCCAGGGCTGTCTCGTTCCAGGGCTGTCTCGTTCCAGGGCTGTCTCGTTCCAGGGCTGTCTCGCTCCCCGTCTCTCTCGCTCCCCGTCTCTCTCGTTCCACGTCTCTTTACTTGTCTCTGTCTCTTTCCCTGTCTCTTTACTTGTCTCTGTCTCTTTCCCTGTCTCTTTCCCTGTCTGGCTGTCTCTTTCCCTGTCTGGCTGTCTCTTTCCCTGTCTGGCTGTCTCTTTCCCTGTCTGGCTGTCTCTTTCCCTGTCTGGCTGTCTCTTTCCCTGTCTGGCTGTCTCTTTCCCTGTCTGGCTGTCTCTTTCCCTGTCTGGCTGTCTCTTTCCCTGTCTGGCTGTCTCTTTCCCTGTCTGGCTGTCTCTTTCCCTGTCTGGCTGTCTCTTTCCCTGTCTGGCTGTCTCTTTCCCTGTCTGGCTGTCTCTTTCCCTGTCTGGCTGTCTCTTTCCCTGTCTGGCTGTCTCTTTCCCTGTCTGGCTGTCTCTTTCCCTGTCTGGCTGTCTCTTTCCCTGTCTGGCTGTCTCTTTCCCTGTCTGGCTGTCTCTTTCCCTGTCTGGCTGTCTCTTTCCCTGTCTGTCTCTCTGTCTGTCTCTTTCCCTGTCTGTCTGTGTTTGTCTGCTTTTGTCTGTTTTTTTTGACTTTTTGTCTCTCTCTATCCATCTCCCCACCGATATCTTATTACCCAACACATAAGCTTCTTATACTAACAATTTATTTTGTTCCTATAGCAACCAATCACAGCTCCTATTAATAACCTAATAGCTCGCAGCTCCATTGACTTTAATGGAAGCAGGGTTTTTGGAGAGTAACTGTAAAGCGCGTTGTTAAATTTTACTGTCCAAACATAGTTTACGACGTTCCCTGGGTCACATGAGTCGTCGGTTCAAAATTTCATGATTGTAAATGCGACGGTGTGGATTTCTTTAGCGGACATACATACATACATACATACATACATACATACATACATGCATATATAGACACACATACATACACTCAGCTTTATATATTAGATAAAGAATTTTTCAGTGTTTGTGTTTTATCTCTTTTTACTTATAGGCTTAGTAATGGGGGGGTCTCATAGACCCCTCCCCATCACTAATCTAGAACTTGATGACATCTGTAATTTTTTGACAAATCAGAGAGGTCATTAACCCCTTATATTACGTCGATTGTGACTACAACTTGGCAATCGGGATGAGCAAGGTAAAGCGCCGGTATTGTTGCATCCAATGGATGCGACAATTCTGTGAGGCTGAGGGTTGCTCTTTTCAGGATAGGGGGTCAAATAAACATGAGCCTTCCCAGCCTGAGAATACCAGTCCACAGCCTGTCAGCTTTATCTTGGCTGAGTATCAAAATTGGGGGACCGCATGTTGTTTTTTTTAAACTATTTATTTAAAGAATTAAAAAAGCTGCAGGGGTCCCTCTTATTTTGATACACAGCCAAGAAAATGAGCACGGCTGGGGGTATGCTTTATATGCACTGGATTTCAATATATGGGGGTCATTTTTTTTTTATTTATTTATTTTTACACTCCATTAGGGGACCTAGATTTCCTCTGTGAGGGCAACCAATCAGAGACACCAGCCCACAAGCAGTCTGACTGCAGCCTGTCACAAATGCTGCCACAGAGCTTGAGAGGTGGAAGCAGTGAATATGTATAAGATGTAATTAGCAAACCCAGAAGCAGTGTGACAGCCGAGAGGAAGGTCAGTAAGTATAACTATCCTGCTTTATTCCTTATTTTCTTTCTTATGCAGCCTCCCTAGCCCTTACTAACACTGGTAAGACTAGTAAGTAATCCCCTCATCAAACACCAAACCCTCCCCCCCCCCGCAGCGCATCATACAACACCTTCACTCTAGCCAAAGTCATAATAACGTAGAAGAAAAGTATTAGTGCAACGGTGAACAGTTATTGAACAAAGCCGAACATTGACGATTTTTGAGAAAAGTGCTCGGGTTTTCGAACACAAATCCAAATGGGCAAGGCTCATGCCGAATTTGAGATTGGCAAACCTTTTTTGAACAATTTCGCTCATCTCTACTTTCTATCTACCTGATGATCCTGAGGAACATTGGGATTTTCTTGTTTACAGTCCTGTGGAAGAAGAGGACGGGGACATCTCTCTGGTGTTGTCCTCTCACTGGATAGAACTGGAGGAAACACATACAAGGACTGAATTAATTCTTTACATACTGATAATTATAGGCCGTGTGTATTTAGTCCTGTCTATTACCTGGTGATGTGAGGGGCTGGGGAACCTCCATCATGACGTCCTTGTACAGATCTTTCTGTCCTAAATACTCCCACTCCTCCATGGAGAAATAGATGGTGACATCCTGACACCTTATAGGAACCTGACACATACAATGATACCGTCATCCCCCGATCCCTTCATAGCGTTACTGTATAATGTCCCAGCATTCCCAGCAGTGTCACCTCTCCAGTCAGCAGCTCAATCATCTTGTAGGTGAGTTCTAGGATCTTCTGGTCATTGATGTCCTCATGTATAAGGGGGTGAGGTGGAGGCCCCGTGATTGGGCTCAGGGGTCTTCTCCATCCCTCAGACACAGGGTCCTGACAGCGCTCACTAGAGGTCTTCTTCACTACTATGTAATCCTGGATATGGAGAGACACATTAATAAACCTCACTACAGACATTTCCAGAGTCCTCACCTCTCCAGTTCTGTCCATCTGTTATTCCCATAGATAAGAATGATGTAATGTGACGTCATCAGAATCTCTCACCTCTCCAGTAAGCCGGAAGAGGATCTCTAGGGTGGGATGTAATATCCTCTCCGCCATCTTGTCCCTGTCTCCCTTATAGGGACCTGGATGGGGAGAAGATGAAGATGTAACATCATAAAGATCCCATGAAAGAAATCTCCGGAACTGTTACCGGCTTCATATGATCACTACATCAGGCTTAAATTGTCTCAATCAAGCCTTTGACGGTGTCTGACTCTATCCCTTAGTCATCAATCCAAACGAATAGCCAGTGACACAGCTTCCTACTGGGACCGCGGGCAGGGACTGTAAACCATCAGTCCTTAATCTGACCAGAAATTCTCTGGCAGAATAGACTCTGAAAAGCAGTGTCATTGTAGGTCTCTACTGCATTGATCTTGCGATTTCAGGCAGTAGATCACACTATTATTAAATGTGAATACCAAGCAAATTTGGTTTCAGCACACCTCTCCTTACAGAGCAGACCTCCTTTCTCCAGTTTTAACACACTCCACTCAGCTCCCAATCAGCTGACTGACAAGTGGGCACATGGCCTGGTCCTAGTCATACCTACCCAGGTTTACCTAATCAAGATCTGTAGTGCTAGGATTTAATCCTGTCTTTACAATCTTTCCCACACCCTGCTAAATATGTTTTTTCTACTGGGGCCCAATTATGAATTCTGCTGTGGGGCCCCATGATGTCTATGTACGTCCCTCCCCTTCACTCCTCTTAGTATGTGTTGAACTATGTGTTACTCCATCTTCTTTGTACAATGCTGTGAAATGTTGATTCTCTAGAAATAAAAATTATTATTGCTATATAAGCAAACTTGGTTGCACCCATGCAATTACAGTATCTGCAGAGTGAAATTGGTGATTCGTGCAAATCGAATAACAAGTTGTTCAAACCCTGACAAGTCAATTTTTTTCCAATTCACTAATCTCTGCTTTATTGTAGTCCAAAAAAGGAACCAAGAAATTGGCTGCTGCACCCAACAACGCAAATCTAGAGCTGTACAGGAAGCCAAACAGGTCCGCAATTTTCAAACATGTACTACTTGCAAAAAGATAGAGATATTTGGCATTCGAGTGATCTTTCAGGATGATCTTAAAATTAACTATAACTTTGTCAGGTGAACTTAATGTGACCTTCAGCAATTGTTCAATGTTTCAGTACTTTTTTCACAACTTGTTCTCTAACAAGGAGCCCAACGACACAATATACAACAGATGTTTGATCCATGAATCGCCCAATACTTTTTGGGGTTCAATTAGAATTAGTTTATAAACAGTCCTCCTCATCACGATGTTCACATTTTGACATCATGAGACCATAACGACCCCTACAATTGATCAGCAGCACCTCGCCATAATGAGGCTTCAAACAGGATTCTCTCAGAAGGAAGTGGCCACTGAGCGTAGATTGTCAAAGAGTGTCAGAAGCAGGTTGCAACCGAGATACATAGAGATTGGAAAAGTAATAGAAAGGCATAGAAGTGGACGCCCTTTAGCCACATCGAACACTGATGACAGCTTCATTGTGAACAATGCCTTTCTGTACCATATGATGAATGACACAACTGCAGGCAGATTTAAGGGAGGTGAGAGGCACCCAAGTGTCACAGCACATCATTCAAAACCATTTACATAAATGTGGTGTGCATGCTAGACATTCTGCCAGGCAACCTGATCACACCACCATAGGCCAGCGAGCATGTACCCAGGGTGAGGGACCAGTGGGCCTCAGTGCTGTTCACTGATGAAAGTCGATTCACACTGAGCAGAAATGATAGCCTCCAACCATGTTCGAGCCACAAAAGGAGAGAGCTATGCATCAGTCACTGTTGTAACCAGACAAGCCTTTGGTGTTGGTGGTGTTAAAGTGTGGGCAGGTGTCTCTACTCAATACAGAGCTGTCTTATACTATATGAAAGGTATAGTGACAAGCCCCTTTCACTTGAATAACATAATTAAGCTAGTCATTGTGCTTCATGGATGGCAATGATCAAGCTCATCAAGGTTGCATTATAAGGGATCGGCTGTTGGAGACTGGGGGACCTCAAATGAAGCGGCCTGTACTTTTTCAAGACCTGAATTCCAGGATCAGCTGAGTCACTGTGTATAGTCTCGTAACTCTGTACCCAAGAACTTCAATGATGTGAGGGCCGTCCTTCAAGAGTGGAAAGCCATGTCTCAGGAGACAATAACTCCATTTGTGAACAGCATGAGACAACATTATCAAGCTGGAATTGATGCTCAAGGCCACATGACAAGTTGTCGAGACATTGATATTTTTGGGGATATACTCGCTTTTGTTTCAATAAATTGTTTGAACTGAGGAAATCACAATTGCATGCTTTTAGAAAAATACATAGGTAAGGATGGTTGACCTTGGGGAGATCAACATCTAACACCGCGGAGACACCATCACGTGTTTCTCAAAGCAGTGACACTAGAACAAGGCCCCCTGGGAAAATATGCAAAACAAGAATGCCGCGGAGACACCATCACATGTTTCTCAACGCTGGCAGGAAACAAGCCAGGTCTTTCACCAGGAAGGAACAACCACGGGAAGGGCAGTCTCCAGTCAAGGAAACCGCCTATACCAAAACATGGTATCCATCCACAGACAGCTGTTTCGGGGTATTTGCCCCTTGGAGTAGGAAACTGGCTAGTGGGAGCAATGCCTAGTAGAAGACTACATAGGTAAGGATGGTTGACCTCGGGGAGATCAACATCCAACACCGCGGAGACACCATCACGTGTTTCTCAACGCAGTGACACTAGAACGAGGCCCCCTGGGAAAATATGCAAAACAAGAATGCGTTGAGAAACATGTGATGGTGTCTCCGCGGCATTCTTGTTTTCCATATTTTCCCAGGGGGCCTTGTTCTAGTGTCACACACGTGAAGGTGTCTCCGCGGTGTTGGATGTTGATCTCCCAGAGGTCAACCATCCTTTCCTATGTAGTATTCTACTAGGCATTGCTCCCACTAGCCAGTTTCCTACTCCACACTGATGAGGGGCAAATACCCCGAAACAGCTGTCTGTTGATGGATACCATGTTTTGCTATAGGCGGTTTCCTTGACTGGAGACTGCCCTTCCCGTGGTTGTTCTTTCCCGGTGAAAGACCTGGCTAGTTTCCTGCCAGCGTTGAGAAACATGTGATGGTGTCTCCGCAGCATTCTTGTTTTGCTTCTAGTAAAATGTCCTACTTTCATGATAAAATATCACTGTAGTGTGAACTTTTTACGTTTTCTATAAATTTTACCCAAAAGCCAAATATCCATAACTTTTTGTGAGTAGCACAACTGTCACAATTTTTTACATGGCTGTCTACATCCAGCCTTATCAAACTTAATTTCTACAGCAGGATGATATCAGAAAGGCATTTTATTAAAATTCACACAAAAGCCTCCAGCAAATCCAGGAGAGCACATAAGATACAGAATAACCCCTGAGCTATTACATATGCGTACATTTGCCTCGTTAAATTACATAATTGATCTGTAGTGTTTATGGCAGTTTCCTGTTTTATTTCTTAAAACACTTTGAAGAATCACAAAATCTTGCAACTCTTGAAGTTTTTTTACTCAAGTCACCGTGAGCTCCACCAAAGTGGGCAGAGCATGGACAGGGCGTGGTGAGTGACGCCCCTCCAGAGAATAGTTCATAAGTTCCTCTACTTTGGTGGTGAAATATACAAGAGAAATGTTACTCCAGTCTTGAATGCAGCACAATTTCTGGCAAGGTGCATGCCATAGAGAAGACGTGCAGAATCAATTAATTGGCATTTTCCTCTTAATTAATTTGGCGCATTTTACCTCACCACACCCTTTTATTAAGACTGGCGTCTACAGTGCAAGACTTAATAAAGCAGAACCTACATTTTTAAGCGTAAAATCCACATAAAACATTCCATGTGAACACACTCTGATTAGTGATGGACGAGCACTAAAATGCTCGGGTGCTCCTTACTTGGGTCGAGCAGGTCAGACGCTGTGAAACGGCTCAACTACAGTAAAGAGTATATAATGGAAGTGAATGATTGGGCAGTTCGGCTCTCCGAACATATACAGCCAGCCATAAACAAAGCATTTCTGGGAAGAGGGAAGGTGGGGTTTGTTTCTTTTTGACCCACTACATCCAAAAATATTATTTTAACCTCCAGTGTGAGTCATTCAGAGACTGAAAGTGGCTCTGGGGTGCCTGCTCACATCATGCAGTGAAGCAAGCCTGTGCTTTGTGTTCATTGTTACAGAGACGACACAACCGAGCACTCACAGTTCTCAGCCGAGTATCGTACATACCCGAGCACCCCAATGCTTGATAGAGTATCAAACAGTGGCGAGCACGCTCGCCCAACATGAAATCTAATCAAACATATAAAATTATTATAGAATCTGTGACTTCTCTGCATTTAGTGGTCACTACTCACCTGTGCGGTTATCTGTAGGAATCTCCTCTTTACACCGCTCATCACCCATCACATAGGTCTCTGTAGTATTAATATGGCTCAGATCTTCACCCTGAAAATAATATTGTAAAAGTCACAGACAGATGAAGAAGTCGCGTGAAATGATTCAGAAGAACAGAAAATATCATTAATGAACATGACGACTAAAACTGACAGCAGTAGATATCACAGAGCTGCAGGTCTCCTGTATAATCCAACCTGTCCCCTCCTAATTGTAACCAGCAGTCTCCATAACCAGAAAATTGTGAGAAGATCCAGACAACATCTAATGTCTATGATCAGCTTTATCCTGTCACCTCCACCAAGTATAAACCATACACTGAATGGCCACATTATTACAGACACCATCTAGTAGCGTTGGATTTACTTTGGCATTTAGGAGTTCAGCAATTTATCACATCAAAGATTCCAGGTGATGAAATAGTTCTGCAGGATTACAGGCCCATGGGGACATGAGAGCTTCTTACATTTACTGAAAATTAGATTGAGGAGCTGACAGGCACTGAACACCCCAGTTACAGAAAGTCAGCCCTGCAGCTGGTTAGGGAAAAGTTAGAGATTACATGAATTTTATGGTATGGGTCATTGTCATTCTTCCAAACACTAAGACTTCCCTTTCAAAAAGCTGCTTTACAACGTTCCCAATGACTAGCTAGGTCGTTCTGCAGGTCCGTATCGCTGTTGCGTCGCTTTCCAGGTATGCCTGTTTGAAAGCTCACCAGCGACTCACCAGAGACTTTGTAGCGATCCCGGCCAGGTTGGGATCGCTGGTGGGATCGCTAGAAAGTCTCAGTGTGTAAAGGGGCCTTAAAGAGCTGCTCAAAAGGGGTGAACTTGGTCTATCACAATACATCACTTGGAGATTTGCAGAAACATCGCCAAATGTTATGATGGTGTTGGGTTCTGTTCAGATTGCAGATTATGACACATTGCCTAATGGTTTCTCTGGTGTCTGGGATTAACACAGGCAGACTCGGGTATTGACCTCCTGTATCCTGATTCATAGGCAGTCTAGCAAGAGTTAATCTCTGCTAGTCTGCCTAAACTCCTATACATACTGCACAATGCCCCTGTTTGTATTTCAAAGAAAAGATTTAAAGTGATAAACTCGCTGTTTAGGGACCTGGTGTGGGGTAAAAAGCAGCCTAGGGTGCGATTAGAGACTTTACAAAGGCCGAAAGATGAGGGGGGGGGGGGGGGGTCTAGCAATCCCAAATCCGGAATTGTATTATATGGCGGCGCAATGTCAACACCTCAGGGGCTGGTCTGATCGAGAGAAAGATGGGGGCATTAAAGAAGTGCTGGAATACATAGTGGGTAGCAGTCCATTGGTAATGGGACTAGAGGATGGTGTGGTGAGGATCTTGGGTGGAACGTCTCCTACAATGGCACTTATAAACAAGACCTGGGATAGGCTGAAAAGGGTGAGAGGGGTGACCCGGTTAACTAGGTTTACACCTATCTGGGATAACAGTAATCTCCCGGAGATTCAGAAAATGGGGAATATTGAGGAATGGAGACGCAAGGGTGTAATATACATACATCAGATATTGGACGGAGGAATTGTGAAATCGTTCCCACAGTTACAGAGTGAGTTTCAGTTGCCGGCGTCCGGCTGGCTCCACTACAGCCAATTAAAACATGCGATTGCAGCCCAAGCGGCTAAACAAAGTGTGGCCATACAGACTGACCTGGTACTGGAGTATGTGTGTAAGGGCGGAGGAAGCACTAAAGGGATCATTTCTGGCACGTATAAAGATATATTACATACCTTTCTTTTAGACTACCCAATTAAAACTAAATCTAAATGGGAGGAGGAAGTTGGGACGATAACGGAGGAGGTGTGGGAGAGTATATTAGAGTATGTCCCTAAACTTTCCATGAGCGAACCGGCCAGACTAGCTCACCTATACGTGATTCACCGGGTATATAGGTCTCCTTTACTGATGTTTAAAATGGGGTTGAAAAGGAATTCGGAATGTCCAAGGTGTCAGGGATCTGACGCAGGTATTTTTCATATGATGTGGTCTTGTCCGAGACTGGTCTCCTTTTGGACTAAGGTTATCCACAAGATAGGAAGAACATATGGGTGTGTCCTTCCCAGGGAACCATTGCTATGCATATTGGGATATGTTGAGGAGCTTGGGGTGGAAAATACTATGAAAATTGCCATTGCTAGGCTGCTGTATACGGCAAGAAAGCTAATCGCCAGGTCCTGGATTAAAAAAGACCCCCCGACCAGGGGAGAGTACATTAAAAGGGTGAAATGTATTCTTCAGCTGGAACAGGGAGTGTATGAAAGAAGGGGGAATGTTAGGGGGAGAAGCTATAGTCTCCTTGGCTGCAATGCGAATGGGACGAGTGATGGACCAGTAAACTGGTCTGGGATCAGGATAGCTGTCGGAGACCTCTGATGTGTGTGTTTTGTTTTATTTCTGTTACTAGTTGTTCCTCCTGCACAACGGGATGGTTCTATACTACAGTTGGAGGGTATTCTAAGCGTGTACCAAATGGGATGTAGTATCGGGGAGAAGTGTTGCTGCCGGGGTGGGGAGTTAAAGGGATAATAGATGTGATAAACTTAATTTGGATGTCGATTTGTTATTCTGTTATAATAAAAAAGTATCTGATTTAAAAAAAAAAATCTCTGCTAGTCTGCGTGCTCCTTTGGTCACATGTTGTGGGGAGGCCTATCACATCTGCTCCCCTCCTAATTATGCTATCGTTTATTCTATGTTGGTTAGGGAGGTGTGGTGTCCTAGACTTTCTGGTGAAAGCTGTGCTCATTGCTTGGTGGGGTTTTGGAGTTTACCCATGGTGTTTTGTAGCTTCCTTCCTGCTCTTGTTTTTCGTCCTGAACCTCTTATTGCCTTTACCTTTCTGAGTGCATGCTGTGTGACAGGGTTTTGGTTTTGTCTTGTCTGTCTTTAACTGTGAGGCTTCATTTCACTCCTGTCCTGTCCCTCCCTGGGCGGAGGGGGACCAGATCAAGATTGGTGAGGAGCAGGGCCGGGAAGGAGACTGAGGTCTCTCAACCATGAGGAGTATCTCTGAGGTTAGGTATAGCATAGGGCCCCCTAGCTTGAGGGACAGCTTAGGAACCCCGGTTCACTGCTATCCCAAAGTCATTGTGACACAATACTTAGATAAGCTCTATTGTCCAAACATTCATCAACAGCTATCCGAGGACCCAGGATCAACCAAGAAAACATCCTCTGCACTTTTACACCATCACCAGTCTGAAAGCTTGACACCAGACAGGAAGGATACATGGATTAATTCTGATTGTGCCAAATTCTGACCTCCGATCATCAAGATACAGCAGCAACCTGGATTAATTTCTGTTTCCCTTAGACTACAATGACAACAGAACTGATTGTATTCTGCTATAACCCATCTGTGCTAAGGAACTGCACTGTAATACATTAGATGATCATCATCATTGTATTCAGCTGCAGATACCTAAATGATGAGATGATTACATCCACGAGATCCAATATCACTGTATATTTCTCCATGAACTCACTATTCATTATACTCTGTACATCATTACATGTACAAAACCAGGGAAATTTTCAATATTTCAAACACTGGTCCTGGCTTGTGGTAAGCAGGAGAAAGACAATGAGCAAGATTGCTGATCTAGAAAAATATTTATTAATAAATCCAAAGTGCACAGTGCATAAATAAAGATAATACATGAAAAAATTACACATAATGATGGGGATGGTAAAAAAGAAGGGAATTTTGTTTACTTACCGTAAATTCCTTTTCTTCTAGCTCCTATTGGGAGACCCAGACAATTGGGTGTATAGCTTCTGCCTCCAGAGGCCACACAAAGTATTACACTTTAAAAAGTGTAACCCCTCCCCTCTGCCTATACACCCTCCCGTGGATCACGGGCTCCTCAGTTTTGGTGCAAAAGCAGGAAGGATAAAACTTATCAATTGGTCTAGGGTAAAATCAATCCGAAGGATGTTCGGAGAACTGAACCATGAACCAAAAGAACAATTCAACATGAACAACATGTGTACACAAAAGAACAACCAGCCCGAAGGGAACAGGGGGCGGGTGCTGGGTCTCCCAATAGGAGCTAGAAGAAAAGGAATTTACGGTAAGTAAACAAAATTCCCTTCTTCTTTGTCGCTCCATTGGGAGACCCAGACAATTGGGACGTCCAAAAGCAGTCCCTGGGTGGGTAAAAGAATACCTCAATAACAAGAGCCGAAAAGGCCCTCCTCTTACAGGTGGGCAACCGCCGCCTGAAGGACTCGCCTACCTAGACTGGCGTCTGCCGAAGCATAGGTATGCACTTGATAGTGTTTCGTGAAAGTGTGCAGACTAGACCACGTTGCTGCCTGACACACCTGCTGAGCCGTAGCCCGGTGCCGCAATGCCCAGGACGCACCCACGGCTCTGGTAGAATGGGCTTTCAGCCCTGAAGGAAGCGGAAGCCCAGAAGAACGGTAGGCTTCGAGAATCGGTTCCTTGATCCACCGAGCCAAGGTTGACTTGGAAGCCTGCGAACCCTTACGCTGGCCAGCGACAAGGACAAAGAGCGCATCTGAACGACGCAGGGGGGGCCGTGCGAGACACGTAGAGCCGGAGTGCTCTCACCAGATCCAAAGAGTGCAAATCCTTTTCACATTGGTGAATTGGATTAGGGCAAAATGAAGGTAAGGAGATATCCTGATTGAGATGAAAAGTAGATACCACCTTAGGGAGAAATTCCGGAACCGGACGCAGAACCACCTTATCCTGGTGAAACACCAGGAAGGGGGCTTTGCACGATAGCGCTGCAAGCTCAGACACTCTCCGGAGTGATGTAATTGCCACTAGAAAGGCCACCTTTTGCGAAAGACGTGATAAAGAGACATCCCGCAGCGGCTCAAAAGGTGGTTTCTGAAGAGCCGTTAGCACCCTGTTAAGATCCCAGGGTTCCAGCGGACGCTTGTAAGGTGGGACTATGTGGCAAACTCCCTGCAGGAACGTGCGGACCTGCGGAAGCCTGGCTAGACGCTTTTGAAAAAATACGGAGAGCGCCGATACTTGGCCCTTGAGAGAGCCGAGTGACAAACCCTTGTCCATTCCGGATTGGAGGAATGAAAGAAAAGTGGGTAAGGCAAACGGCCATGGAGAAAAACCGTTATCAGAGCACCAGGATAAGAAGATTTGCCAAGACCTGTAATAGATCTTGGCGGACGTTGGCTTCCTGGCCTGTCTCATGGTGGCAATGACATCCTGAGATAACCCTGAAGACGCTAGGAGCCAGGACTCAATGGCCATACAGTCAGGTTGAGGGCCACAGAATTCAGATGGAAAAATGGCCCTTGTGACAGCAAGTCTGGGCGGTCTGGAAGCGCCCACGGCTGACCCACCGTGAGATGCCACAGATCCGGGTACCACGACCGCCTCGGCCAGTCTGGAGCGACGAGAATGGCGCGACGGCAGTCGGATCTGATCTTGCGTAACACTCTGGGCAGCATCGCCAGAGGAGGAAACACATAAGGCAGTCGGAACTGCGACCAGTCCTGAACTAACGCGTCCGCCGCCAGAGCTCTGTGATCCTGAGACCGTGCCATGAATGCCGGGACTTTGTTGTTGTGCCGTGACGCCATGAGATCGACGTCCGGCGTTCCCCAGCGGTGACAGATCTCTCGAAACACTTCTGGGTGCAGAGACCATTCCCCCGCATCCATGCCCTGACGACTGAGAAAATCTGCTTCCCAGTTTTCTACGCCCGGGATGTGAACTGCGGAGATGGTGGAGGCTGTGGCTTCCACCCACTGCAGAATCCGCCGGACTTCCTGGAAGGCTTGACGACTGCGAGTGCCACCTTGGTGGTTGATGTATGCGACGGCAGTGGCGTTGTCCGACTGGATACGGATCTGCCTGCCCTCCAGCCACCGCTGAAAAGCCAATAGGGCTAGATACACTGCCCTTATTTCCAGAACATTGATCTGAAGGGAAGACTCCATCGGAGTCCAGGTTCCCTGAGCCCTGTGGTGGAGAAAAACTGCTCCCCACCCTGACAGGCTCGCGTCCGTGGTGACCACAGCCCAGGTTGGGGGTAGGAAGGATTTTCCCTGCGATAGAGAATTGGGAAGGAGCCACCACTGAAGTGACGTCTTGGTTGCAAGGGAAAGAGAGACGTTCCTGTCGAGGGAAGCCGACCTCCTGTCCCATTTGCGGAGAATGTCCCATTGGAGCTGCCGTAGATGGAATTGCGCGAACGGCACTGCCTCCATCGCTGCCACCATCTTCCCCAGGAAGTGCATGAGGCGCCTTAAGGGGTGTGACTGACTCCGAAGAAGTGATTGCACCCCTGCCTGTAGAGAAAGCTGTTTGTCTCGCGGTAGCTTGACTACCGCTGACTGTGTATGAAACTCCATCCCGAGGTAAGTCAGTGATTGGGTCGGTGTCAACTTGGATTTCGGGAAGTTGATGATCCACCCGAACTGCTGGAGAGTCGTCAGAGCGACTGTAAGGCTGTGTTGACACGCCACCCGAGAAGGGGCCCTGACTAGGAGATCGTCTAGGTAGGGAATCACCGAGTGGCCCTGAGAGTGTAGGACCGCCACGACGGATGCCATGACTTTGGTGAAAACCCGTGGGGCTGTCGCCAGGCCGAAAGGCAATGCCACGAACTGAAGGTGTTCGTCCCTGATGGCGAAACGCAAGAAGCGTTGATGTTCGGGTGCGATCGGCACGTGGAGATAAGCATCTTTGATGTCGATCGATGCTAGGAAGTCTCCTTGTGACATCGAGGCGATGACCGAGCGGAGAGATTCCATCCGAAACCGTCTGGTTCTCACGTGTCTGTTGAGCAGTTTGAGGTCCAGAACGGGACGGAATGATCCGTCCTTTTTTGGCACCACGAACAAGTTGGAGTAAAAAACGCGACCACGTTCCTGAAGGGGAACGGGGATCACAACTCCTTCTGTCTTCAGAGCGTCCACCGCCTGAAAAAGTGCATCGGCCTGAGCGGGGGGCGGAGAGGTTCTGAAGAAACGAGCCGCAGGACGGGAGCTGAACTCTATCCTGTAATCGTGAGACAGAATGTCTCTCACCCATCGGTCTTGAACATGTGGCCACCAGGCGTCGCCAAAGCGGGAGAGCCTGCCACCGACCGAGGATGCGGTTAGGGGATGCCGAGAGTCATGAGGAGGCCGCCTTGGAGGCAGTGCCTCCCGCGGCCTTTTGGGGGCGTGACTTGGACTGCCACGCATAGGAGTTCCTCTGGCCTTTCTACTGCCTGCTGGACGAAGAGGATTGGGGCTTGGCGGAGGGACGAAAGGACCGAAACCTCGATTGTATTTTCCGTTGTTGAGGTCTCTTAGGTCTGGACTGGGGTAAGGATGAGTCCTTTCCCTTGGATTCCTTAATAATCTCATCCAATCGTTCGCCAAACAAGCGTTCGCCAGCAAACGGTAAACCGGTTAAGAACCTCTTGGAGGCAGAGTCTGCCTTCCATTCGCGCAGCCACATGGCCCTGCGGACTGCCACAGAGTTAGCGGATGCTACAGCTGTACGGCTAGCCGAGTCTAGGACGGCGTTCATGGCGTAGGAAGAAAAAGCTGACGCTTGAGAAGTCAAAGACGCAACTTGCGGAGCAGAATTACGTGTGACAGCATTAATCTCAGTCAGACAAGCCGAGATAGCTTGGAGTGCCCACACGGCTGCAAAGGCCGGGGCAAAAGACGCGCCCGTGGCCTCATAGATGGACTTCACCAGAAGCTCTATCTGCCTGTCAGTGGCATCCTTTAGCGATGAGCCATCTGCCACCGATACCACAGATCTAGCCGCCAATCTAGAGACTGGAGGATCCACCTTGGGACATTGAGCCCACCCCTTAACGACTTCAGCGGGGAAGGGGTAACGCGTGTCAGTGAGGCGCTGCGGCTCGGACCGAGAGGGGCCTGGAGGTGACGATCCAACAGGGGCCAGGGCCTGTGTAAGGACCGGTCTGGACTGCAAAGCTTCTAGTAGCTTGGCAGACCATTTGTCCATAGACTGAGCCATGGATTGTGAAAGTGACTCAGAGAGTTTCTCAGCAAAAGAGGAGAACTCTGTCCCTGGCGCCTGGACAGGGGGAGCAGGGGGGTCTACATGAGCCGAGGGGTCCACTAGTGACCGAGGCTCCGGCTGAGCAAGTGAAACAGGGGTCGAGCATTGCTCACAGTGAGGGTAGGTGGAACCCGCAAGTAACATAGCCCCATAAGAGGTACAGGCCGCAAAAAACCCCTGTGCCTTAACAGCTTTGCTCCTTGTGGACGACATGCTGTTGTCTCCTAGGAGAATGATCACTGAGGGTATATGGGCAAAAACAGGGTATACAGCCCGACCGAACAGAAATATATATATATCTATTCCGGCACCCTAGGGGGGACCAGCACCGGGTGACCGGTGTGGCTTACCGACCGCAAACAAGCGGAGTGTGTGCCTCCAGATTCCCAGCTTTAGGTCCCCTTGGAGCTGCAGAGCTGTTCCTGAGAATCCTCCACCGGCAGAATGCTCAAAAAATGGCTGCCGGAGATCTCAGGGGAGGAGTGGAGCCGTGGGCGGCGCCAGGAAAGTGCGGGAATCTGGGGTCCCCACAGTGATCAGTGAGGGGGGAGGAAACATGCAGGATGCTCCAGCCCTCACATCCGACGTCAGGTCGGCAGTCCCGCCCTTACCCCTGACAGGCAGGCCCGGGGGCGGGATTTTTGCGACTAGGCCGCGATGAAGCCGGGGACTAAATTTGAGACCGCGCCCGACAAGCAGGCACGGTCGGCGCGGAAGTCCGCCGGTCTTCTCAATTCAGCAGCTGCCGCAGCGTCCGGGAAGAAGGTGCACTCCTGCACATTCCCCAGTGGGGACACAGAGTACCTTATAGTTGCAGGGCCCGGTCCCTGAGGTTGAATAGACTCCGGTCCGGCAGATTCCCACAGGGGCTGCGGAGGGAGCACGGTCCCAGCAACTGGATGACCGTTCAGGATCCCACTTCTCCCAGAGCCGCTAAGGGATGGTGAAGGAGACGGCATGAGGTTCCGGCCTTTGTACCCGCAATGGGTACCTCAACCTTAACAACACCGCCGACATAGTGGGGTGAGAAGGGAACATGCCGGGGGCCCCGTGGGGGCCCTCTTTTCTTCCAAACGACATAACTAATATGAGAATGCATGAGTGGATGTGTGCCTCCTTCCACACAAAGCATAAAACTGAGGAGCCCGTGATCCACGGGAGGGTGTATCGGCAGAGGGGAGGGGTTACACTTTTTAAAGTGTAATACTTTGTGTGGCCTCCGGAGGCAGAAGCTATACACCCAATTTTATATTACAGGGAGATTTATGTAAATTGGAGGATTGGGCTGAGAAGTGGCAATTGAAGTTTAATGTAGATAAATGTAAGGTCATGCACTTGGGTAGAGGAAATAACATTTATGATTATGTACTTAATTGTAGAACACTGGGTAAAACAGACACAGAAAAAGACTTGGGTGTATGGGTGGATGGTAAACTTCACTTTAGTGGACAGTGTCAGGCAACTGCTGCCAGGGCTAATAAAATAATGGGATGTATTAAAAGAGGTATAAGTGTTCATGAAAAAAATATAGTTCTACCTCTGTACAAGTCACTAGTGCGACCGCACTTAGAATACTGTGTACAATTCTGGTCACCGATATATAAGAAGGACATAGCTGAACTGGAAAGGGTGCAGAGAAGAGCCACTAAGATTATTAGAGGAATGGGTGGGCTGCAATACCAAGACAGGTTATTAAACTTGGGGTTATTTAGTTTGGAAAAACGAAGGCTTAGGGGGGATCTAATCACAATGTATAAATATATGAGGGGACAGTACAGAGACCTTTCCAAAGATCTTTTTACACCTAGGCCTGTGACTGGAACACGGGGGCATCCGCTACGTCTTGAGGAAAGAAGGTTTAATCATAATCACAGACGAGGATTCTTTACTGTACGAGCAGTGAGACTATGGAACTCTCTGCCGCATGATGTTGTAATGAGTGATTCACTACTAACATTTAAGCAGAGCCTGGATGCCTTTCTTGAAAAATTTAATATTACCAGTTATGTATATTAGATTTTATGACAGGGTATTGATCCAGGGAACTAGTCTGATTGCCGGATGTGGAGTCAGGAAGGAATTTTTTTCCCCATTGGAACTTGTTTGCCACATTGGGGTTTTTTTTGCCTTCCTCTGGATCAACATGTTAGGCTACGGGTTGAACTAGATGGACTTAAAGTCTCCCTTCAACCTTAAAAACTATGATACTATGATACTATGAATTGTCTGGGTCTCCCAATGGAGCGACAAAGAAATATCTGGTACAGACCCAGTAAAACAGATGTTAATTATTTATATAGTAGTCTTACCAATATAATATGTATTATATTATAGTATATGTATAATACAGCCTATCAATATAGATTGAAATACCATAGTGAGTAATCCAAGATCTCAAATGTTTGCCAAGTGGCAACAGAAGAATAACCATTAGCCTGACTGGTCGGAGCACATGCAAAGTTTAGAGAGATCAAGGAAACAATCCAAAACACACCAGTGCCTGTAAGCATGTAAAGGGAGGCATTCAGTAAGACCAAAAAGAATTATTTAAAGAATGTCAAGGAACTAAGTCAAAACAAGGCTTGGCATGTATTTCTGGGACCAAAGAGACCATCTTATTCTATATCTTTGATAGTTTTTTTCTTTTAACGCAATATTATACTCATATAAATTATGAGCTGAAACCCTGTCCGTAACTTCTGAAATAGATGGGATTCTTTCTTCTCTCCAGTTGGTTGCTAATAAATTCTTAATAACTAAGAAAATGTGACAGACAACGTATCTATATTTTTTCTCATATTCTTCTAACCCTATGGAAAGAATAACCGATTCTGGAGTAAGATTTATATCTTTTTTAGTTAATTGCTTTAAGATGTCTCTGACTTCCTTCCATAAGGGTTTAAGTAAAGGACATCCCCAGAAAATGTGGATAAAGGATCCATTTTTCCCACAACCTCTCCAACATAGTGGTGAGTTTTCAGCAGAAAACTTGCACAACTTTAGAGGGGTATAGTACCATCTGGAAAACACTTTAAAATATGTCTCCTGAAGAGAAGCACAGGTTACAGTTGCATAAGTTGTTTCCAGAGCTTGTTTCCAAGTTCTTGTAGATAATTCCTTGTGCAAATCTTTCTCCCAATTATTTAGGTTTAGCTTTTTCTCAAATTCATAATCTTCATTTAGCAAGGAATATATATTACTGGTTTTCCAAATAATTTGGCTTAGTGGATTATTCAATAAATTTATTAGGGGTTTAGGAAGCTGAAATCTAGGTTTTTTGTTTGTAAGAAAATTTTCTATATGGTTTCTGCAGCGATTTGAAGCGCACATGTGCTGTCAAATCGCTGCAGAATAATCAGCAGTTACGTGCGCATGAGCCCATAACTGCAACTTTGCATGTGCTCTGACCAGTCAGGCTAATGGTTATTCTTCTGTTGCCAGTTGGCAAACATTTGAGATCTTGGATTAGGATTACTATGTTATTTCAATCCATATTGATAGGCTATATTTGTAAGACTACTATATAAATAATTAACATCTGTTTTACCGGGTCTGTACTAGATTTTTTTTACCATCCCCATCCTTCTGTGTAATTTTTTCATGTATTCTCTTTATTTATGCACTGTGCACTTTGAATTTATTAATAAATATTTTTCTAGATCAGCAATCTTGCTCATTGTCTTTCTCCTGCTTATCATTAGCCAGGACCAGTGTTTGAAATATTGAAAATTTCCCTGGTTTTGTACATGTAATGATGTACAGAGTATAATGAATAGTGAGATCATGGAGAAATATCCAGTGATATTGGATCTCGTGGATGTAATCATCTCATCATTGAGGTATCTGCAGCTGAATACAATGATGGTGATCAGCTAATGTATTACAGTGCAGTTCCTTAGCACAGATCAGCAATCTTGCTCATTGTCTTTCTCCTGCTTATCATATTCATCATGAGTTGCTGCTAAACAATTGTGGGCTCCTTCCACTTTGGTTTAATCTTTTTGATTTTCTTTGATGGAATTTAAAGGCCCCTTTACACACTGAGACTTTCTAGCGATCCCACCAGCGATCCCAACCTGGCCGGGATCGCTGCAAAGTCTCTTTTGAGTCGTTGGTGAGCTGTCAAATAGGCAGACCTTACCAACGACGCAACAGCGATACGGACCTGCAGAACGACCTAGCTGGTCATTAGCGACGTGTTAAAGCAGCTATTTGGAAGGGAAGTCGCTAATGAAGTCGTTGAAACGGTGTCAAACACACCAATACATGCTGTTCAGCGGGAAACAAAGGACCAAAAAATGGTCCTGAAAGATTTGTAGCAATCAGCAACCTCACAGCGAGGGCCAGGTCGCTGATGCTTTCACACACTGCAATGTTGCTGGGGAGGTCGCTATTGCGTCACAAAACCGGTGACGTTACAGCGATGTCATTAGCGATGTTGCAGTGTGTAAAGGGGCCTTAAGTTTCTCATGGTCCTAGCTAATCTAGAACCAGTGACCATGTTCAAAGTCATTCAGATTAAACAATCTTTATATTCTGAACACTGATCACTTCATTATACGCTGCACTACACGGTCATGTGTAATAGGGTTCACATGGGAGTCTGAAAGTGTCTCTAATAAAGTGTGCATTCAGTGTATAATACTTGTGGACAGAATCGGACTGGCTACCAGAAGGACCTCCAGTAATACCAGTCCTGGCTGCGGTTACCTGGATTGAACTCCAGAGCTCTCACCTGAACCGCAATCACCGGGGAATCAGTTGGCGCTTGCAGCTCAGTCCTGCAAACCCTGAGTTCATTCCAGGCTGCACTCCGGAGCTCAGGTGAGAGCTCCGGAGTTCAATGCTGGTAACCGTGGCCAGGACTGGTATTACTGGAGATTCCTCTGGTAGCCAGTCCGACACTGCTGGTGGATAAAACAAGACTGAACACAAGACCTTCACAGCCATCTACACATCATAGGGAGATTTCATGGCACCTTCTCTCCATCTACCTGATCATCCTGAGGAACATCGGGATTTTCTTGTTTACAGTCCTGTGTAAGGAGAGGATGGGGACATCTCTCTGGTGTTGTCCTCTCACTGGATAGAACTGGAGGAAACACATACAAGGACTGAATTCATTCTTTACATACAGGTGATTATAGGCCGTGTGTTTAGTCCTGTCTATTACCTGGTGATGTGAGGGGCTGGGGAACTTCCATCATGACGTCCTTGTACAGATCTTTGTGTCCTTCTAAATATTCCCACTCCTCCATGGAGAAATAGACGGTGACATCCTGACACCTTATAGGAACCTGACACATACAATGATACCGTCACCCCCGATCCCTTCATAGCGTTACTGTATATTGTCCCAGCATTCCCAGCAGTGTCACCTCTCCAGTCAGCAGCTCAATCATCTTGTAGGTGAGTTCTAGGATCTTCTGCTCATTGATGTCCTCATGTATCGGGGGGTGAGGTGGAGGTCCCGTGATTGGGCTCAGGGGTCTTCCCCGTCCCTCAGACACAGGGTCCTGACAGCGCTCACTAGAGGTCTTCTTCACTACTGTGTAATCCTGGTTATGGAGAGACACATTAATAAACCTCACTACAGACATTTCCAGAGTCCTCACCTCTCCAGTTCTGTCCATCTGTTATTCCCATAGATAAGAATGATGTAATGTGACGTCATCAGAATCTCTCACCTCTCCAGTAAGCCGGAAGAGGATCTCTAGGGTGAGGTGTAATATCCTCTCCACCATCTTGTCCCTGTCCCTATCCATCCTTGATGGGTCAATCAGGAAAATTCTCTTATATAGAAGATCTGAGAAGATCCGATATTGTAGGGACCTGAATGGGGAGAAGATGACGATGTAATATCATAAAGATCCCATGTAAGGAATCTCCGGAGCTGTTACCGGCTTCACATGATCACTACATCCAGTCCTGGCCCCGTCCTGCCCCCGGTATAACACACAATCCACCTATAGTCACACAGAGATTTATCACAGAACATAGACCTGGGGCCGTCAGTAACAGATAATGATAGAGCATTAATATCTCCTGATAGTGACAACATGGAGCGGGCGACGGCCATAATGGAGACTGGACAGTAACAGAGCAGCGAGCGGCGTCAGGAGGGAAGTGACCCCATCTAATCCCATACAGACAGATCTCCTGATAGAGCCGCACAGACGGGAACACGTTCTGTCTCCTGGAGTGTGAGCGCAGCACTGAGGGGGTTAATGTAATGGGGAATCTCCACATACCTCCTCCTGCAGAGCCGCACACTGGATATATGGCTGCTCTGTGCTTATAGGACCTGTGATGATATCACATGGAGGGGAGGAGTCAGAAGTCCAATGTTACACACCACTTCCTGTAAACTCTACAATGACTCCTCCCCCCATGTGACTGGTCACATGACTGTGACATCACAGGTCCTGTAAGCACAGAACAGCCATATACAAGTGCATGTCAATAAACAATGTTAGGCCAGTTTCAGACGTCCGTGTTTCAGTTACGTGTGACATCTGGTTTTAACACAGATGCCACACGTACCCATGTTATTCTATACTGTTACTCACATGGCCGTCTTTTCACACGGACCGTGTGTCCTCTCATGACCCCGCATGCACGCACGAAGACATGTCCGTTCTTTTTTCGGCAGCACGGGTGTCACTCGGATCGCACACTGATGTGATCCATGTGACATCAGTGTGACACGTACCGGAGAAAACACTGGTCTGTGAAATAAAAAGATTTTCTATATTCACCTGTATCCTGAGTCTTCGGCTGTCTCCTGCTTCTGACCGTCTCTCATTATAGTCAATGATTATTAACTACACTGAGGACCTGGAAGCCAGAGCATTGCCGGGGACAGCATCACCGGGGACAGCATCGCCGAGGACAGCATCGGGGAAAGCACCGCCAAGGACAGTGCCGGGGAAAGCACCGCCAAGGACAGTGCCGGGGAAGGCGCCAAGAACAGCATCGCCGGTGACAGGTGAGTATTCAGCAAGCAGTGTGTGTGCAGTGACGTCCAGGAGGTCATTGGAGTTCATCAAGCTAAAGGTGTTCTATTGACCTTATGCTACCCCTCTTAAAGGTCATAATGGCAGAGGAAGGATGGCAATAAAGGGTGGAATAGAGTTATATCTTTTTCAGCGATAAGTCCTGCTTTTGTCTTGGACGCAATGATAGTCAAAATTAGTCTGGACACCTTGCGGGTAACGTTATAAAGATGCCTTCACTAGGGAACTTCATACCAGTCCTACTCTTGTGATTATGGTGTGGCATAATGTAGGGGGAAAAAATATTCTGTCTATTGTAATGCCTTGTGATAGTATCCTGTGAAGAGGTGGTGCACGGATATAGTCCGGATCAGTGTATCTGGCAAATAAAAACTTGGCAAAAAATCCCCAGCATCCACGGGGGAATAACAAAAATAACTGCAAAAGCATACCCAGTGATACTCAATAATAAAAGGATACATTGGCATTACATTACTGCTATAAGAATAGTAAAGGGAACTTGTCACCAGTTTTGGGGCCTATAAGCTGTGGCCACCACCAGTGGGCCCTTATATACATCATGGCCGATAGAGGAGGCGTCAGCACCGGAGAACAAAGACGCACATCTGACCCAACTCCACCGCAGCGACCGTTTAGGTAATTATTATAAAGTGATTCTTACGTTCCACACAGCGGCCTGAGCTCTTATATACAGCATGTTAGAATGCTGTATATAAGAGCCCACTGGTGGTGGCTGCAGCTTATAGGGTAAAAAACTGGTGACAGGTTCCTTTTAAAGAAAGAAGAAAAATACATACAAAAAGAGATTGGAAATATTGATAAAAAGAGATTTTTACCCAAAGTAGTATGTCTTTTTACTAATTTCTCACATTAGCTATGTATTTTTCTCTTTCTCTAATATTCTTATAGCATTAATGCAGTGCCAATATATCCTTATATTATTGAGTGCCACTGGATATGCTTTGTAGTTATGTTGTTTTTTTCGGTTGGCGCCTGTTTACATTTGTTGAAGCTGCTAGTCAGTTTTCTGATATAGTTGAATAAGAAAAATTAAATATATCTATATTTTTTTAAATAAACATATGTCACGGGCGGAGGAGGCGACGCTGCGCTCTCCCACTGCTCGGGTCCGGCCGCTGCTGCTGCTGCAGCTGCCGCTGCTGTTCGGTGGTGGCTCGAGCGGTGGGCCGGATCCCGGGGACTCAAGCGGCGCTCCTCGCCCGTGAGTGAAAAGGGGTTGGGATTGATTGGATGGTGGGGATTTGATTATTGTCCGTGACGCCACCCACGGTTGTGGTGATATTGGTGACACCACTGCTGCTCTAGACAGGGATCCCGGGAGCGGTGACAGACAGCAGCTTTGTTGTTAGTTCTCCCCTCCGTGGGTAGGGGGTTGGTTGTCCCGGGGCCCGGTGATGGGGGTAGGGATGGATTGCAGGCGGGCTACGGGGCCTGGTGAGGTGCAGGGTCGCAGGGGCAGCGCTGTGCCGCACGGCACGGTGGTACTCAGCCAATGATGAGGACACAGTTCTCGGTAAAACAAACGGCTGGATGGATGGGTCCCACAGGCGGCTGCGGTGTTGTTTCTCCCGGCAGGTTGGTGGTGACTGCCTTTCCCTGCACCTATGTACGGTAGATGGTTCCAATGGGTTCTCACCGGTAACCCGCTCCCCAGCTTGGATATGGGCTGGGGGAGCCCCTTTTGCCCGCAGGCTCTGGCCCTGAGAAACGGTTGCCTTGGCGGTGGCGGTGTCTCCCTCTCTTGGTTGGACTGTTGCTTTCTGTCGGGAAACCCAGGAGGTTCCCTTCACTAACGAATTCGGCAAATTCACGGCGACTCCTAGCCTTGCCGGGGTCCGTAATCCCCTGCCAGGTGGTGCTGGCTTCTCCTAGCGTACCGGTCCGGTACCGCCGTCCACCGCCCGTCCACGGTCCTTACGGTAGACTCCGATAGGCCACTCCTGCAGACGGTCACCACCGTCTGCCAACCTTGCTGATCCGTCCGGGCCACACACCCGGACCAACTTTTGTCTGCTCACTTGCCACTTTCCTTCCTTCCACTTTCATTTCCCTAGCTAGACTGACTGCTTTTCCCGCCTCCAGGACTGTGAACTCCTCGGTGGGCGGGGCCAACCGCCTGGCCCACCCCCTGGTGTGAACATCAGCCCCTGGAGGAAGGCAACAAGGGTTTTGTGTCTGACTTCGGTGTGCCTGATCGGGAGTGTGGGGTGTGTGGGTGTTGTGCTCTGTGGCCCCTGGCTTGTCCAGGGTGCCACATTCCCCCTTAGTTAAATGCAGACCGTCCGCGGGCTGCCCATCCATCACCGGTTTTATTTTCACCAACTGAAAAATAGAAAACGGTAACACATAACAATTATAATAACATCTTCCCACATCGGGAGGTACTCTTACTTAAAACGTTGCGTAACGGTTACAGCTTCCGCTCTCTCCCACCCAAGCAACCTGGCCCTGATGCTGCCCCTAAGCAAACAGGCAGCACCCCTTGACCCCAGTCCTGCACAAGTTGCCCGAGCGGGTTCTGTCCTTTTCAGGGGACCCACGTCCATGGCGATCCCCTGAAACCCCCAGAGGATCGCCACCGGTTTTCGGTGGTGGCTGGGCCCCAGCCTGCTCCACTGCGGGCCCTTCCTCCAATCTGCCTCTCCGGAGGCGGTAACGGTAGAAGCCATAAAACATTATTATTTACAAGCCACAAGTTTGTGGTTGCCCTGCTAGTTCTCGGACCTGTTCATAAGGAGTTCCTTATGCATAATTTGAAAAGGGGGTCCCAACGGGGACCAATTGCCGGCAACGACCGGTTCCAAGCAGGCTGACAATCAGGTAGCAAATCAGATGACTTCATCGGTAGATTATTCTTTTTCATTCATTTTAACTTCAAACAGTACTTTTAACACACTGGTGGTCCCAACGGGGACAAGGACAACGGTATTCCGCTGCCATCACTCTGAGTCCTCGGTGGTGGCGGACCCATCCTCTGCCACCAGCATATCAAACATGCACTGATATGCCTGCTGTGACAGTGGTGCCCAGTATCCGTTCCCACCGGTGCGCGGGGTGTAGAAAACCACTGGGTCCCCTTCGTAGCGGGAACGCTCACTTGCCCCCTCAACCTCAGCAGTGGGCTCGGCGCCGGGTACCGCATTCTCCGGGTCCCCGGCCCTTGGCACATCAGGCTCCACGGTTGTAGCACGGTGCAGTAGATCAGGTCGACCAACACTGGGACGCCCCGTAGGTGATGGCAGGGGGCGATACAAAAGCCGAGATCGGACCGAGCCCCTCAGCCGCCGTGGCCGGTCCTTGTGGGACATGGGAGCATGGGTCGCCCATCGGCTCCATCTCGCCGGCTCCCAACGCATACGTCGGGACAGTCGCAACCAGCGCTTCTACCTCACTGGTCCACTGCTCCATCACCCGGAAGATCTGATTCTGCTGACGTTGATTGAACTCAACTACTCTGGCCCTCATCCACGCCACAGTCCCGGGCTCGGGCACGGAACCCGGTGCAATCACTGCCGGGGCCTCCAACACATTTTCGTTAAGGGGCCTCGGCTCCGGTGGCCTCTGGGGAAGCAGTTCAGGGCTGCCCCAGGCGTCTGCAGCCGGTCGGTCCGCTTGGGCGGACGGGCAGGGTACCGCTACCGGTTGGACAGGTAGCAGGCCTAGTGGCGGGGCGGCAGTGGCTAACGCGGGTAACGGGGGAGGCAGCAGGGTGAACGGGTGTAGGCCGGGCCCCCCAGCCGCAGTGGCCGATCCTTCGGGAATACAGGGACGTGGGTCTCTTACCCATTCCTCCAAATCTTCCTCCACCTCGCATCTCCGCATAGCAGCCACCACGTCCGCCATGTCGGCCTCCCACTCCTCCAGGAGGAGCTGCATGCGCGCCTGCAGACGATGATCCAGCGGGGTGGTCCGGTCCTCCACCCACGCCGCTGTGCCGGGCGCAGGGGTTCCGCCGCTGTTAGTTGGAGCGGACATCTCAGCAATCGTGCTCTCCAGGACTAACAACAAGATCGCCACAGGGTCCTGGCGTCCCTGCTTTCACAGCCACGGCTACATGCGGCCAGCCACCATTTCGTCCCCTTAGTCTCTCTCCGGCTCCTCCTCTACAGGGGCGGGGTTTTGGCCTTCGCGCCTCTACTACTCGAGGAGACTTGAACAACAAGCGGAGAATGAAGTCTTTAGATTTGCCACAATAGTAGTATATCCCATGGCCCAAGAACCACCAATACATAGGTACAATTTGCACATAAAAAATCTGTTTATTGGGTCAGGCATAAAACTGATTCATGGGATATAAATAGTATTAACAGGTAGGCAGGTTAACAGACAAGGATAGGCGAGCAAATATCCCCATGTGGGGCTGCATGGAAATGAAAGAGTAAAAAGCAATCTATGCTTGCTCCCTGGTAGGGCCAGTGCAAGTGGTTTACAATTAAAAAAGGCACAAAGGTCAATGTATTTGACCGAGGTCAAAAACGTTCAGTGAAAAACAGCCAATATCATATTGCCACAGCACTAGACCCAGCAGGGAGCTTACCATAGTTAGAGACTCACATGCAGGCACACATGGGGACCAGTCCCAACACGTGTTTCGTAGGGTGACTTCCTCAGGGGACCGTGGACAATAAAGGAAACAGTGAGTTTTATACACCAGCGGCTGTCTCATTATTTGCAGCACCTGTCGCGATTCCAAAGAACGTAGACGCGCCGCGCTAGCGTGGGCGGCTACTCCGGCGTCACCTGGGCTAGGGCAAACCCCTTTGTGACGTCAATTTTACCCAGGAGACACTCAACGGAGAGCCGCGCACACTGCGCATGCGCAAAGCCGCAATCAGGAAGCGCGACTGCAAGTGCCATATTTACTACTGGCAGAGGTAAGGGCAAATCGCTTTACAATTTAAAACGAGTTTCGAGCAGTATAGGAGGGGGAAAATGCATACGATTCACCACAGTAGTACCTGGGATAATATACATTAATAAGTATTACAGTATTTTTACAGCAAAATTATATCGAATATAACAGGACAACAGTCAGATGAACCGTATCCAACTAATAGTCATATACAGGAGATCCTTGCTTATTTTGTTTCTTCCCCGCTCCTTTTCCAATGCAGTAGGACGAAAATAGTAATGACAAAAGAGACATCCGAGAGGGACACAAAACGGAAAAGCGACAAAACTGTGGAAAAAAGGACAAAAGGGTCCAATTAAAAACTGATAAAAAACATTATATCAAGCAGATTCAATACAGGGATCTCGCAGCCAAAGCAAAGTAAAAAAAGCCAAAAGGCAAAAGTCAACCACAGAAGAGATACACTGGTTCATAGATAGGAGGTAAAAGTCTGCCTCTCATTCAATCCTTTAGGGGCCACTGTGTCGAGGAGAAAAATCCATCGACATTCAGCCCGTGCCAACGTCTTATGAATGTTACCACCCCTCAGTCCAAGGTGCACACGGTCGATCCCCCTTACCTTAAAACTTGAGGGGTCCGAACCGTGGTGCAACCTGAAATGGCAGGGGATGGTCTTAAGGGTATCAACATCCTCGGGTTTTACTTGCTTTGCAGCAATAATATCCCTAGTATGCTCCCTCGTCCGGACCCGTAATTCGCGACTAGTGAGTCCGACATATATTAGGTCGCATGCACACGTGGCGTAATAAATTACGCCAGTGCTGCTGCAAGCAATATACTGTCGGATCTCGAATATTTTGGAGCCATTGGAGGAGGCAAAGGATGTTGCCCTAATGATATTACCATGACGACAAGCGAGACACGAGCCACAAGGATATGATCCACATATAGGGCGTCCAGTCATAAATGATGGTTTATTTTGTGACACATAATGACTATGGACCAACATATCACACAGACTCCGGCCCCGACAAGCCGTCATGAGGGGTCGGTCAGGAAGCATATCTTTCAACACTGGTTCTGTTTGTAAAACAGACCAGTGTTTAGTCAATATGCCACGGATGTGGTCCCATTGGCGATTGAAAGAAGAGACAAAGCGAACCTTAGGCTCAGCATGCTTTGTCTTGTTAGGGTTAAAACGCAGAAGAAGTTGGTCTCGTGATGCCGATTTAGCACGACTATAGGCCTTCTTTATGGATCTGGTGCTGTAGCCCCTCTCCCTGAACCTGTCCCGCATTTCATCAGCCCGACCCTCAAATACATTCGTATCTGAGCAAATCCGTTTCAGGCGGATGAATTGGCCAGTCGGAATAGCATTAATGGTGGACTGTGGATGGCTGGAAGATGCATGTACAAGGCATTCACGGAGGAGGGCTTCCGATAAATATCAGTGGTCAAAAGACCCTGATCATTGATGGAAATGCCAAGGAGGAGACGCTCGAGCGGGAACTCTTCGCGCCCAAGATGGCGGCTTCTTCAAATTTTCGGCCGGACACCTCCGGCGGTCACACAAGGCGCACTTCCACCAGTCAGTAGAACGGTAGGATCCTGTTCGTGACGCCAAGTTGTCGCGGCCGGAGGAGGGGACGCTGCGCTCTCCCACTGCTCGGGTCCGGCCGCTGCTGCTGCTGCGACTGCTGCTCGGTGGTGGCTCGAGCGGTGGGCCGGATCCCGGGGACTCGAGTGGTGCTCCTCGCCCGTGAGTGAAAAGGGGTTGGGATTGATTGGATGGTGGGGATTTGATTATTGTCCGTGGCGCCACCCACGGTTGTGGTGATATTGGTGACACCACCGCTGCTCTAGACGGGGATCCTGGGAGCGGTGACAGGGAGCAGCTTTGTTGTTAGTTCTCACCTCCGTGGGTAGGGGGTTGGTTGTCCCGGGGCCCGGTGATGGGGGTAGGGATGGATTGCAGGCGGGCTACGGGGCCTGGTGAGGTGCAGGGTCGCAGGGGCAGCGCTGTGCCGCACGGCACGGTGGTACTCACTCAGCCAATGATGAGGACACAGTTCTCGGTAAAACAAACGGCTGGATGGACGGGTCCCACAGGCGGCTGCGGTGTTGTTTCTCCCGGCAGGTTGGTGGTGACTGCCTTTCCCTGCACCTATGTACGGTAGATGGTTCCAATGGGTTCCCACCGGTAAGCCGCTCCCCAGCTTGGATATGGGCTGGGGGAGCCCCTTTTGCCCACAGGCTCTGGCCCTGAGAAACGGTTGCCTTGGCGGTGGCAGTGTCTCCCTCTCTTGGTTGGACTGTTGCCTTCTGTCGGGACTTGGCTGTTGGGAAACCCAGGAGGTTCCCTTCACTAACGAATTCGGCAAATTCACGGCGACTCCTAGCCTTGCCGGGGTCCGTAAGCCGCTGCCAGGTGGTGCTGGCTTCTCCTAGCGTACCGGTCCGGTACCGCCGGGCCACCGCCCGTCCACGGTCCTTACGGTAGACTCCGATAGGCCACTCCTGCAGACGGTCACCACCATCTGCCAACCTTGCTGATCCGTCCGGGCCACACACCCGGTCCAACTTTTGTCTGCTCACTTGCCACTTTCCTTCCTTCCACTTTCACTTCCCTAGCTAGACTGACTGCTTTTCCCGCCTCCAGGACTGTGAACTCCTCGGTGGGCGGGGCCAACCACCTGGCCCACCCCCTGGTGTGAACATCAGCCCCTGGAGGAAGGCAACAAGGGTTTTGTGTCTGACTTTGGTGTGCCTGACCGGGAGTGTGGGGTGTGTGGGTGTTGTGCTCTGTGGCCCCTGGCTTGTCCAGGGCGCCACACATACAAAAGTTTATTGATGCATTTAAAATATTTAAAAACAAAAAAAACAGTACAGACACAAATGATGCCGTCTGACGCATTTGGGACTCAAAAAAATATGATCCTTAATAATAGTAACCCCTCTAATCTACATACCAGGTTGACCAGGACATTGATTTTGTCATGCACCAGTGGTATGACCATTTCTACAAAGTGTCCCTGAAGCCGTTATTAACCATAACACAAAGCTCCATGTTACTCATTACAGTGCCTTACGAAAGTATTCGTCCCCCTTGAATTTTTCAACCTTTTCCCACATTTCAGGCTTCAAACATAAAGATAAAAAATGTTAATGTTATGGTGAATAATCAACAACAAGTGGGACACAATTGTGAAGGTAAACGATATTTATTGCTTATTTCAAATTTTTGTAAAAATAAATAACTGAAAATTGGGGTGTCCAATATTATTCGGCCCCTTTAAGTTAATACTTTGTAGCGCCACCTTTTGCTGTGATTACAGCTGCAAGTCGCTTGGGGTATGTGTCTATCAGTTTTGCACATCAAGAGACTGACATTTTTGCCCATTCTTCCTTTGCAAACAGCTCGAGCTCAGTGAGGTTGGATGGAGAGCGTTTGTGAACAGCAATTTCAGTTCTTTCCACAGATTCTCGATTGGATTCAGGTCTGGACTTTGACTTGGCTATTCTAACATCTGGATACGTTTATTTGTGAAACATTCCATTGTAGATTTTGCTTTATGTTTTGCATCATTGTCTTGTTGGAAGACAAATCTCTGTCCCAGTCTCAGGTCTTTTGCAGACTCCAACAGGTTTTCTTCAAGAATGGTCCTGTATTTGGCTCCATCCATCTTCCCATCAATTTTAACCATCTTCCCTGTCCCTGCTGTAGAAAATGAGGCCCAATCCATGATGCTGCCACCACCATGATTGACAGTGGGGATGGTGTGTTCAGGGTGATAAGATGTGTTGCTTTTACGCCAAACATATCGTTTGATATTGTGCCAAAAAAGTTTGATTTTGTTTCATTTGACCAAAGCATCTTCCACATTTGGTGTGTCTCCAGGTGGCTTGTGGCAAACTTTAAATTACACGTTTTATGGATATCTGTAAGGACCAGGAGGACGGGTAGGCCCAGGAGGTGGATCCACTGGACTGAGCACCCCACCGAGGGCAGGGTACCCGGTAGCTGGAGCACTACAGGTAGCAGGACAGTCCGTTCAGAGGACCGGAGTGAAGAAGTCCCTGGGACCACAGAGTCTCTGAAGGTAGTCCGGGTGGCGAGGCTCAGGTTCGGAGGCCGGGATGATGTCAGGCAGAATCCGGAACCAGCTGAGCGAGGGGGGTCGGTCACCACACGGATCCAGGGATCGGAGACGGTAGGGACTGAAGAGATGGCGGACAGTCACCGTCCGTAGTTCTGGAACCGTCAGGACCGGTTGGCGAGGCAGGAGCGGCTCTACGAGGCAGATAAGTCAGTACAGGACAAGGCACAGGGGGACCTGACTCCTAGCTTACTAAACACGAAGAACAGGCCCCGCCCACTTGGAAAGGAAACCTCTTTATACCCTGTACCTGTGTGTTCAATATCCTGTCAGTGGACGCTAGCCCTTTAAGAGAGGGTCAATGACCACGCGCGTGCCCTAATGCGCATGCGCGAGGCCCGGGTGCCAGAAGCCAGGGCAGGAAGCGGTGCACAAGAGGCAGGAGTGCCCGGCAGCAAGCTCAGTGTCGTGGAAGTTTGCCGGGAGCGGGGAACAGGACGCTTGGAGGACGCAGGTGAGGGAGAGGGAGCAAGGAGGCTGTGGAGCGGAGGACCGGGGAGCGTGGCACGGGAGCCGGGGAGCGTGGCACGGGAGCCGGGGAGCGTGGCACGGGAGCCGGGGAGCGTGACAGTATCCCCTCCCCTACGCCCCCCTCCCCGCAACCGGGAGAGGAAGGCACGTATCCAGGGGGTACCCACATTCTCCCGGGGTTCCCAGGACCTATCCTTGGGACCATACCCAGCCCAGTCCACCAGGAAGAACTGCCGGCCCCACACGGTCTTCATGGCCACGATATCCCTTACCGCATAGATGTCATCGTCAGCAATAGGAGGAGGAGCAGAACTGGCATCAGCGGAGAAGGGACCAAGGACAACCGGCTTGAGCAGGGAGACGTGGAAGGAGTTGGGTATCCTCATCGTGTCCGGGAGCTGCAGCTTGTAGGAGACCTCATTGATCTTGCCGATGACTTTAAACGGCCCGATGTAGTGAGGACCCAACTTGTACGACGGTAGCTTCAATCGGACATATTTGGAAGCAAGCCAGACCAGATCACCTGAAGAGAAACACGGAGGATCCAGACGCCTCTTGTCCGCGTCTCTTCATCCGCAGGGAAGCGCGTCCAAGGGACGTCTTGACAGAGTTCCAAATTGTTGAGAAATCATGGACTACGGTATCAGCATCAGGGACATCTGAGGTACAGGATACAGGTAATGGGACGGAAGGCTGAAGTCCGTAAACGACATGGAAGGGAGAGCTGGAGGTGGACTCACTAACGTGATGGTTATGGGAGAATTCAGCCCAAGGAAGGAGCGTGGACCAATCGTCGTGATGGATGTTAACGTAGTGGCGCAGGAAGGTCAGGATCTGATTGACTCGTTCCACTTGGCCATTCGAATGAGGGTGGTAGGCCGAAGAAAAGTCCAGAGCCACTCCCAGATGTTTACAGAGAGCCCTCCAGAAGCGCGAGGTAAACTGAGTTCCTCTGTCGGACACAATGTGTGCGGGAAAGTCATGCAACCGGAAGATGTGCTGTATGTAGGCGTCAGCGAGCTCCTGGGCAGAGGGCAGTCCGGCCATGGGGACGAAATGAGCCATCTTGGAGAAACAATCCACCACGACCCATATGACCATGTGTCCGGAGGATGAGGGCAAGTCTGTAATACAGTCCATTGCAATGTGTTGCCACGGAACGGAGGGAATTGGCAGCGGCAGAAGACGACCATATGGCAGGTGTTTGGGCGTCTTGTTCCGGGCACAGGATGAGCAGGCTGAGACAAAAGACGCGACGTCCGTGCGAAGGGATGGCCATGAACTGTCGGTTTAACTCTGGACGATGGAGCACAGTGGAGCACAGGAGAGGAAGCAAACGCCCGCTTCAGGGGCCAAACGTGGCGTCGGCCGCAGGTGACCAGTCCTTCTGGTTAACCCCCTTCTTGGTCAAGGCAGAGAGAGGCGCAGTCAGAGCAGAGAAGTGAGGGATGAACTGACGGTAATAGTTCGCAAAGCCAAGGAAACGTTGAATCGCCTTCAGTCCGGAAGGAGGAGGCCAGTTGAGGATGGAAGAGAACTTCTCTGGGTCCATTTGCAGGCCGGTGTCGGAGATTACGTAACCCAGGAAGGGAAGAGATGACTGTTCAAAGACACACTTCTCGTACTTGGCGTACAGGCGATTCTCTCTAAGCCTTTGTAGTACCAGCTGCACGTTCTCTCTGTGGGTCTGTAGGTCCGGGGAGAAGACCAGGATGCCATCCAGATATACCACCACACAGACGTAGAGAAGGTCCCGAAACACGTCATTCACTAGTTCTTGGAAGACTGCCGGTGCATTACACAGGCCGAAGGGCATCACAAAATACTCCTAGTGCCCATCATGAGTGTTGAATGCGGTCTTCCATTCGTCCCCAGAGCAGATGCGGACCAGGTTGTAGGCACCACGAAGATCCAACTTGGTGAACACACGGGCTCCTCTGAGCCGATCAAACAATTCGGGGATGAGCGTCAGGGGGTATTTATTCTTTACGGTGATTTGGTTCAATCCCCGGTAGTCAATGCAGGGACGCAGGTCGCCCTCTTTCTTCTTAACGAAGAATAAGCCTGCTCCAGCAGGAGAGGAGGAATGAATCCCCTTGCCAGGTTCTCAGTGATGTAGGCAGACATGGCCCTTGTTTCAGCAGGGGACAAGGGATATATCCGTCCTCGAGGAGGTGTGGTTCCCGGCAGTAGGGCAGGAAGCGGTGCACAAGAGGCAGGAGTGCCCGGCAGCAAGCTCAGTGTCGCGGAAGTTTGCCGGGAGCGGGGACCAGGACTCCTGGAGGACGCAGGTGAGGGACAGGGAGCAAGGAGGCTGTGGAGCGGAGGACCGGGGAGCGTGGCACGGGAACCGGGGAGCGTGGCACGGGAACCGGGGAGCGTGGCATGGGAGTCGGGGAGCGTGGCACGGGAGCCGGGGAGGGTGGCACGGGAGTCGGGGAGCGTGACAATATCTTTGAGAAATGGCTTTCTTGTTGCCATTCTTCCATAAAGGCCATATTTGTGCAGTGTACGACTGATTGTTGTCCTATGGACAGACTCTCCAACCTCAGCTGTAGATCTCTGCAGTTCATGCAGAGTGATCATGGGCCTCTTGGCTGCATCTCTGATCAGTCTTCTCCTTGTTTGAGATGAAAGTATTGAGTGACGGCAGGGTCTTGGTAGATTTGCAGTGGTATGATACTCCTTCCATTTCAATATGATCGCTTGCACAGTGCTTCTTGGGATGTTTAAAGTTTTGGAAATCTTTTTGTAACCAAATTTGGCTTTAAACTTCTCCACAACAGTATCACGGACCTGCCTGTTGCGTTCTTTGGTCTTTATGATGCTCTATGTGCTTTAAACAGAACACTGAGACTATCACAGAGTTGGTGCATTTATATGGAGACTAGATTACACAAAGGTGGATTATACTTATCATCATCAGTCATTTAGGACAACACTGGATCATTTAGAGATCCTCAATGAACTTCTGGAGTGAGTTTACTGCACTGAAAGTAAAGGGCCCGAATAATATTGCATGCCCCAATTTTCAGTTTTTTATTTTTTAAAAAAAGTTTAAAATAAGCAATACATTTTGTTCAATTTCACAATTGTGTCCCACTTGTTGATTGTTCACCATAAAATTAAAATTTTTATTTTTACGTTTGAAGCCTGAAATGTGGGAAAAGGTTGAAAAAATCAAGGGGGCCGAATACTTTCACAAAGCACTGTATATTGAGAGACATTTGAGTGACCTGAATGTGCTACCAAGGCTTACAGTGTCTCTGGATGTGTCTCCCATCGATCACATCTCAGATGTCATTTATCTACAATTGCATTGTGCCCACTGTGTGGGTGAGAACGAGATAGAATGGCTAATGAAAAAACAGGAGCCTTGTGTTAAGGAGATTAACAAGAAGGAAGTAAGGGTCACCAAATAATCCTTTTACGCTGTAGTTCTAAAAATGAAAAATAACTGTTTGGAGAGAGACCATCCGGAGTTACTAATAAAACCTTTAATTTACTAAATTTTATTACTATGGCTTCACAAATTCACATAGCTGCACAATGGAAAACATCAATTCTTTCTTTAATCATTATGAAGCCACTAGGAACGACACCTTAGAGTTATTTTATGCTGGCTGGATAGACTCCCATCCTGACCCCCTACTGAGCTGCTCTCTAAATGTGTCCCCCTGAGAGATACACATAGAAGATGGGATGTTGTTAACTCTAAATTGTGCCTCATATTTAAACCTGGTTATTAATAAGACATTCTGTAATTATATGCACAGATTATTTTCTGCTTATTGAATGATATAAGTCATATAACTTGCTCCAGATTATGATGTTAAACAGTGTACAAATATACCAATTACCAAGCTGTTCTTCCTAGATAAAGATACTCCCCCCTCCCTTTCCCTTTTTTTTTTCCTTTCTCTTTTTCTTTCTTTTTCATTTGTACTTATTTTTGTACTATATCTATCTGCATTCACAATACAAGTGTGCTGCAATCTTATTTGGACTTTAATACTTACCGTATTTTTCGGACTATAAGACGCATCGGACCATAAGACAAACCCTGGTTTTAGAGCAGGAAAAAAGGAAAATAAAATTTTAAGCAAAAAATGGAACTCATGACACACTGTTATGGGGAGAGGATCTGCTGCTGACACTGTTATGGGGGTAATGTCTCCAAATTCTCTACTAAGGTACCCCAGCCTGGTAATGATCCTCCTGCCTTGTATATACAGTATATGTCCCTCATCCTGCTATATACCCCATCCTGGCATATGGCCCCATCCTGCTATATACGGTAACCCATCCTGGCATATGGCCCCATCCTGCTATATACCCCCATCCTGCTATATTCCCCCACCCTGCTCATAATATACCCCCATCCTGCTCATAATATACCCCCATCCTGCTGATAATATACCCTCATCCTGCTCATATACCGCCATCCTGCTCATATACCCCCATCTTGCTCATAATATACAAGCATCCTGCACATAATATACCCCCATCCTGCTCATAATATACCCCCATCCTGCTGATAATATACCCCCATCCTGCTGATAATATACCCCCATCCTGCTGATAATATACCCCCATCCTGCTGATAATATACCCCCATCCTGCTCATAATATACCCCCATCCTGCTCATAATATACCCCCATCCTGGTGTACGGCCCGCATCCTGTGGCACATAAAAAAAATAAACGTTCATACTCACCTTACCTCACTCCCTGCAGCATCGCTCCTCCTCCCGTCTGTGTCAGCAGCAGCGCCGCTGAGTGGAGGCGTCCCTGTTCTCCTGCAGTATTGCGATGTCCTCCTGTGCCAGTGGCGGCTGCGTGTGGACACGTGCGCACAGCGATGACATCATCGCTGTGCGCACCGCTAGTCTCCACTCAGCGGCCGCCGCTGGCACAGGAGGACATCGCAATGCTGCAGGAGAACGGGAACGCCTCCACTCAGTGGCCGCCGGCAGCCAGGAGGAGATCGCGGTGCTGTAGGGGAACGGTGACATGTGAATATACTGATTCACTGCACCCCGCGCTGATGATGATGTGCGGGGGCCGTGAATACAGCCGCACATGATCACTCCAGGCTGTAGTTGCCAGGGGTGATCATGCGGGCCGGCTGTTATCCCTCGCCCATCATCCCGCCCACCTGTCAGCTCCTGCTTCAGCGCTGAGAGAAGGGCGGGAGGATGGGCGTGCATATTAAATGAGCGGGTCCACGTGGTCACGGTAGGCACTGCTGCAGCCTGCTCGTGCCCCCGATGACCCGCGCCACCGCAGCACCCTCATTCCCGGCCCTATATTCAGACCATAAGACGCACCCCCCACTTTCCCCCAACATTTGGCGGAAAAAAAGTGCGTCTTATGGTCCGAAAAATACGGTATTTGAATAGAAACTTCAATACTTGTGACTCCCCTGTGATGGGAAATCATTCTGCTGTGAATGTTATATTTTATTTTGTTAAACAATTCAATAAAACATTTTGGAAACTAAAAATGAAAAATATACTATATATATATTGTTCAGGTATACGTTTATTACTTGGACATTAATTCATTTTCATTAACAAATGGTCAACAGTAATTGTATACATTTTCAATTACTCATTTAGTTCCCTAAATTCTTTTCCCTTTCTTTTGTAGACTCATGATTTTACTATACATTGCATTTTTCTTTACATTGTAAATAAAACAAGTATGAAAAGAAAATGTCTACTTCCCTCTGTGCGTTCTTTAATGTATCAGAAAAGTTTTTTCCAACTAAAACATTTCTCACAATTTAGACATGAAAATGCCTTCTCTCCTGTATGAGTTCTCTGGTGTTGAACAAGATGTGATTTCTTTCTTAAACATTTCCAACATCCTGAACATGTAAATGGTTTCTGCTCTCTGTGAGTTAACAACGTCTAATAAAACTGTATTTCTCTTTATAACATTTTCCACACTTGAAACATAAAAATTATTTTTTCCCTTAGTGAGTTCTCTGATGTTTAACTAGATGGTGTTTCACGGTAAAACATTTACAACATTCTGAATATGCATAGGGTGTCTGCCCTGTGTGACTTCTCTGATGCAAAGTTAAAACTATTTTTTTAAACGTGTTCCACTTTTGGAGCATAAAAACACATTTTCCCTTCATGACTCATCTGATGCATAGCAAGATGTGATTTTTTTTTGTAAAACATTTTAAGCACGGAATTGGCTTTTACTCTGTGTGAATTCTCTGATGACGAACAAATTTATATTTCGTAGAATAACATTTCCCACATTCTGAACACGAAAATGGCTTATCCCCTGTGTGAATTCTCTGATGTTTAATAAGATGTGATTTCCTAGAAAAACATTTCCCACATTCTGAACAAGAAAATGGCTTCTCCCCTGTGTGAATTATCTGATGTTGAACAATTTGACCTTTTGTTGAAAAACATTTCCCACATTCTGAACATGAAAATGGCTTCTCCCCAGTGTGAATTCTCTGATGTGTAACAACTTGTGATTTAGTAGAAAAACATTTCCCACATTCTGAACATGAAAATGGCTTCTCACCTGTGTGAATTCTCTGATGTTTAATAATTTCCCCTTTTGCTGAAAAACATTTCCCACATTCTGAACATGAAAATGGCTTCTCCCCTGTGTGAATTATCTGATGTTGAACAATTTGACCTTTTGTTGAAAAACATTTCCCACATTCTGAACATGAAAATGGCTTCTCCCCAGTGTGAATTCTCTGATGTGTAACAAGTTGTGATTTAGTAGAAAAACATTTCCCACATTCTGAACATGAAAATGGCTTCTCACCTGTGTGAATTCTCTGATGTTTAATAATTTCCCCTTTTGCTGAAAAACATTTCCCACATTCTGAACATGAAAATGGCTTCTCCCCTGTGTGAATTCTCTTATGGCTAATAAGATGTGTTTTCCTAGAAAAATATCTTCCACATTCTGAACAAGAAAATGGCTTCTCGCCTCTGTGAATTTTCTGATGTTTATGAAGACTTGATTTTGTAGAATAATATTTCCCACATTCTAAACACAAAAATGTCTTCTCCCCTGTGTGAATTCTCTCATGTGAAACACGTTCAAATTTACTAGAAAAACATTTCCCACATACTGAACAAGAAAATGGTTTCTCGCCTGTGTGAATTCTGTGATGCTTAACAAGATAAGATTTAGTAGAAAAACATTTCCCGCATTTTGAACACGAAAATGGCTTTTCCCCTGTGTGAATTCCTTGATGTCTAAGAAGATGTAATTTCCTAAAAAAAGATTTCTCACATTCTGAACAAGAAAATGGCCTCTCCCCTGTGTGAATTCTCTGATGATGAACAAATTCAAATTTCCTAGCATAACGTTTCCCACAATCTGAACATGAAAATGGCTTCTCCCCTGAGTGAATTATCTGATGCTGAACAAGATGTGATTTAGTAGAAAAACATTTCCCACATTCTGAACAGGAAAATGGCTTTTCCCCTGTGTGAATTCCTTGATGTCTAAGAAGATGTAATTTCCTAGAAAAAGATTTCTCACATTCTGAACAAGAAAATGGCTTCTCTCCTGAGTGAATTATCTGATGCTGAACAAGATGTGATTTAGTAGAGAAACATTTCCTACATTCTGAACAGGAAAATGGCTTTTCCCCTGTGTGAATTCTCTGATGTGCAACTAGTATTGATTTCGTATTAAAACATTTCCCACATTCTGAACAGGAAAATGGCTTTTCCCCTGTGTGAATTCTCTGATGTGTAACTAGTAGTGATTTCGTATTAAAACATTTCCCACATTCTGAACAGGAAAATGGCTTTTCCCCTGTGTGAATTCTCTGATGTGTAACTAGTAGTGATTTCATATTAAAACATTTCCCACATTCTGAACATAAAAGTGGGTTCTCCCCTATGTCACCTATTTTATATTTAGCAGCCTTTCTATGACTTTTATTTTCTATATTTTTCTTTGAGGAAGCAAAAGAAAGGACATTGGCTTGAGGTGTATCTGGTATAATGACATGCTCTTCACATGTATCTGTTGCAAAATCTGAGAATATCAGATGTCCTTCTGAGCTCCTGGTAGAGTCATCTGCCAAGAAAAAAAACTGTTATTTTTTTAATAACACTGCATGTATATAAAAATTTATATTATATACCTCATAACATTTAAATACAAACGGTAATACAAATTCTCACTACCCTATTTTAGTCGCCTTCTCTGAAGGTTCATATTTCACTGTGTCCATCATCAATCATTTCAACTTATCTGAGAAAAGTCAGAAAGGAGCTTGTAATTGGTTTTATTATGTAATTCTAGCTCTCTACATACACTGCTTGTCAGGTACGAGTATGGAGCAAAGAACAGTGGAAGAGCATATTGATCATATACACATAAGCCATCACTTTGGACAAAATGTAAAGTTTTGTATTATTGTTCAATATAACTAAGCAGTGGATACAAAAAAGGAGAATCAGTGCTTTATATTCTTTTATGTCATGTAAGCAAATAGAAACATTACCCTTAATTATGAACAGGGCCGGCCTTAGCCTGGATGGTGCCCTGTGCAAAACTGCCCTTTGGTGCCCCCCTACTGATTTTTTTTACCCAGTTTCCCAGGAAACATACGAGGATAGGAGGCCATTTTTTTATATCCTAATAAAATTGATCTCTTCAAATGTACAATAAACTCCAAATTTATGCTGGAGAATCTGCACTTCAAATCCACCACGTTTGATCTCGTTCTTTTAGAGGTCTTCTGATTTCATCCATTTATGCCGTATCCCTGGATATTACATCATGGCTGGTACATGCGGATCTCACCAATGCAGCCACATGTATCTGGAGAATGAGGCGCTGCCGCTCTTCGTAGAGAGATGATATACATTCCTATACACTTAAGCCGGCGTCACACGCGCCGATATGTCGTGCAATTAGTTGCCCGTGGCGCACAAAGTCGTTAACCCCCCGTCACATTACTTACCTCCCGGACGACCTCGCTGTGGGCGGCGAACATCCACTTCCTGAAGGGGGAGGGACGTTCGGCGTCACAGCGACGTCAAACAGCAGCCAGCCAATAGAAGCGGAGGGGCGGAGATGAGCGGGACGTAAACATCCTGCCCACCTCCTTCCTTCCGCATACCCGACGGGACGCAGGTAAGCTGTGTTCATCGTTCCCGGGGTGTCACACGGAGCGATGTGTGCTGCCCCGGGTACGATGAACAACCAGCGCAGAGAAGAAGAAACGACTTTTTGAAAATGAGCGACGTGTCAACGAGCAACGATAAGGTGAGTATTTTTGCTCGTTCACCGTCGCTCATAGCTGTCACACGCTACGATATATCAAACGATGCCGGATGTGCGTCACTTACGACGTGACCCCGCCGACATATCGCCCGATATATCTTACCGTGTGATGCCAGCTTTAGAGCGGCGCAGGTCGTGGCCCCATTGGTGGGATCAGCATCTACTATACAAATCCTGAGGATAAGTGTACAGGATGATACTACTGTAGACAATGCATGAAGGAGCCGGCGGCCGATGCTGCGTGTACTCTGGACCAAAAAGTCCAAAATACAAATGTTAAAGGGGAATGTACGAAATTAGAAAAAAATCTCTGCTTTCTACGTAATAAAGAGTCCTCAGGTTATATGTGTCACTGCCTCTCAGCTCCAATGACCTGAACAGACAGAGGTGCAGCACCACATACACATCATAAGGGAGGGGCCCTGTGTATGGAAGAACTATGGCATATATACTGTAAACCCTTTATTAATCAGTCTAGGCTCACACCAGCTGGCAATGCTGCAAATAATTTTGTTGGAAAAATTGTAAGATAAATCCACGCCGAATCATGTGATATTCTGCTGATTTTCATAATACACACCTCAGCTGCTGCAGAACCTCAAAATACACATCTCAGTTGCTGCAGAACCTCATCATACACACCTTCTATGCTGCAAAACCTCATTATACACATTTCAGCTGCTGAAGAATCTCATAATACACCTCAGCTGCTGCAGATCCCCATAATGCACGTCTCAGCTGCTACAGAACCTCATAATACACATCTCAGCTGCTGCTGATGCATTACATTGATAGAATGGCCTTCATACCTACACTAAATCATTACATGTGATGTGCAGACGGCAGTGACGCCATGTCACGTATGAAACTCCAATGTTATTTTGCTACAAGATAAGTTCTCTGACAGCCGATTCCTCCTGCACGACTCCCACGTGGAAGGAATCAGACATCGGCTCCATTATTGCAGTCGTGTATATTTTACTTTGATGCTGCCGCGTTTCAGATAAAACACATGTAATATCTGGCCGGGGATGATGCAACCAGGATGACGAGCCCAGGAGGCCGGTCCGCAGCGGCTTCTCTCTGCTCTAATGCCCTAGACTGACCAGTGTCTCCCCTGTATGACATTCTGCACATTAGCCGAATCTCCAAAGTATATAATATACGGCTAGGATTTCACTTGCCAATCTGAGTGGTTGTGTGATTGCTCACAGCGATTTGCGGACTGGGGGTCATCTGCAGAATGACGTCTCCTCCTGTTTCTCTCAAATTGAAAATTATAACAAACAGGAGGAGACGTCATTCTGCAGATGACCACACATTGTAAATCACATGTGAGAGAACAGATGACGCCCACTCGAATCAGCAAGTGAAATCCTAACAGAGCGTATATTATACACCTTTAGGATATGGTAGGTCAATATTCAGAATTACATTACATTACAGGTACAGGGTATATGTAGGGTATATGTATATATGTATTACCCCCTACATATGCTCTGCACCCACTCTGTCCGCAGCTGCAGGGCCCACTGACATGTTACAGGCTCCCCCTGATGTCATTACACTTATCCGGGGCCCACAGCTGCAGATCAAGGGCGAAACAGGGAGCCAGTGGCCATCTGCTTCTCAATGGTCTTCAACCATGCATCCGAGGAAATAGCAATGGCCACCATCACCCACACGCCCTGTCGTTTTGCCACTGCATAAACTACACCATATATATGAGACACACATAGATACTATATAAAAGATAGATGCAGGGTCAGACTAGGGTGTCTGGGGTTCATAGGAGTTAACTCTAGAGGCCACACTACAACTATATGCAAATACCTGCAGGAGCCCCCACACAGCCTCTTACACACAGCAGGAGCCCCCATACAGCCTCCTATGCACAACAAGAGCCCCCACACAGCCTCCTATACACAGCAAGAGCCACCACACAGCATCCTATACAAAAGCAGGAGCCCCCACACAGCCTCCTGTACACAGCAGGTGCCTCCACACAGCCTCCTGTGCACAGCAAGACCACCCACACAGCCTCCTGTGCACAGCAAGAGCTCGCACACAGCCTTTTACACACAGCAAGAGCCCGCACACAGCCTCCTAAACACAGCAAGAGCCCGCACACAGCCTCCTACACACAGCAGGAGCCCGCACACAGCCTCCTACACACAGCAGGAGCCCGCACACAGCCTCCTACACACAGCAGGAGCCCGCACACAGCCTCCTACACACAGCAGGAGCCCGCACACAGCCTCCTACACACAGCAGGAGCCCGCACACAGCCTCCTACACACAGCAGGAGCCCGCACACAGCCTCCTACACACAGCAGGAGCCCGCACACAGCCTCCTACACACAGCAGGAGCCCGCACACAGCCTCCTACACACAGCAGGAGCCCGCACACAGCCTCCTACACACAGCAGGAGCCCTACACAGCCAGGCAGCCCGCACAGAGAGGCAGCCGGCCGCCCCCACACAGAGAGGCAGCCGGCCGCCCCCGCACAGAGAGGCAGCCGGCCGCCCCCCAACACAGAGAGGCAGCCGGCCACCCCCCAACACAGAGAGGCAGCCGGCCGCCCCCGCACAGAGAGGCAGCCGGCCGCCCCCCAACACAGAGAGGCAGCCGGCCGCCCCCCAACACAGAGAGGCAGCTGGCCGCCCCCCAACACAGAGAGGCAGCCGGCCGCCCCCCAACACAGAGAGGCAGCCGGCCGCCCCCCAACACAGAGAGGCAGCCGGCCGCCCCCCAACACAGAGAGGCAGCCGGCCGCCCCCCAACACAGAGAGGCAGCCGGCCGCCCCCCAACACAGAGAGGCAGCCGGCCGCCCCCCAACACAGAGGCAGCCGGCCGCCCCCCAACACAGAGAGGCAGCCGGCCGCCCCCCAACACAGAGAGGCAGACGGCCGCCCCCCCACACAGAGAGGCAGACGGCTGGCCCCCCCACACAGAGAGGCAGACGGCTGGCCTCCCCACACAGAGAGGCAGACGGCCGCTCCCCCACACAGAGAGGCAGCCGGCCGCCCCCCCCCCCCCACACACAGAGAGGCAGCCGGCCGCCGCCCCACACAGAGAGGCAGCCAGCCGCTCCCGCACACAGAGAGGCAGACAGCCGCCCGTACAGACAGCTAGCGCGCCAATTCTACACCTCCTGCACCTGCGCTGCGGTCACATAGAGGGCATGATCTTCTCTGGCGTCGAGGTCTGGGGATGTGAGATGTTGTGAGCCCGCAGAGCTAGGCGGGAGAGTGACTAGATGCGCACGTTCACTGATTGGAGCAGGGGCAGCAGATGAAAATCATCTTTCTGTCTCCGTGCCAATCACACCACTTGTATGCATGGTGCGGGCACCCGGTTTCCAGGCTTCAAGAAAGGGATGGTGAGACGCCGCTGGAGATAGTACGTTTAGTCTCACACATAGCATCTCCCTGCAGCTCCTCCCATCAAAGCCTGTTGCCCGCACGGCGGCGGTTACAGTAAAAATGCAGTGCTGGGACCGGAGGAGACAGGAAATTCACAACTTCTTACCTCTCTGCAGCGCCCCCGCTGAAGCATGGTCGTCGGCGCCCTGTGCGACCACACAAGTCGCACATGCCTAAAGCCGGCCATGATTATGAATAAGGAAGCACATCTAAAAAACCTTTTGCAGCAGTCTCCTATTGTCAAGCTGTGACTTTTGGGGTTCTGCCAGGCACAAGGAAGCTCCCATCGAGCACCGCCACAAACAGGGTACACCGGGGACATGGTACAACAGTGGACTTTGGCGCTAGGGAGAAGGGAGCAGGAACACTTCCTGCACTCACCTGCAGCTGATCCCTGCACTGACGAACCTCCCTATATGGGCCCTTTCACCCCATGACTGATCACATGCCTAGGCCCTCGCTTGCACTGCACTCAACCTGACTAGTGAGAAGGCCAGTGAGATAACTAGTCCCACCACGGCAATAATAAAACACGAGAGTAGGTAAACAGACAGGGGAACAATGACAAAAGGATATAACACTGTGATACCAATGTGATATGACTGAAGAATGAGTGTGATTAGATAGGAATCCTAATCAAAAGATAGTGATAACAGGTTTTATTTGATCCATCCAAAACTCAGTATCAGAGAGGTGTCCTCTGGTTGACCCCATTTCACCATGATGAAGGGTACGTGTTAGTAGGTCTTGAACAAACCACTATTATGAAGAAGGAACACTTGCAGTTCAACATATGCAGGAAACCGTGTTTAGTTAGAAACATGTGCAGGAAACTAACAATGTAAAATTCACGGCTCATTGAAACATATGCAGGAAACCAGTGGTTAACCAGCAACATGTGCAGGAAGCTACTGGTGCCCACAGCAGCTTGTGGTCAGGTTACATGACCATGACTCAGCAATTACATGCTGGCCACCAATTGCAATACTCAGTGCACACGACGTACTAAGTTTGGTATAAAAATACAGGGCTCGCTCAGTGAGATAGGGACATTTCCAGGACGCTCCAGTGGACGCACCGCTCCTGTGATGCAGAGGCTGGGTTGTTTTCCTTCTCACTAATCGAGCCCCTCCGATGAGAAAAGGAATGCTACAAAATACAGTAATGTTGATGCATATTTCTGTTATTGCATAAGATTCTATGACTATAAAGTAGTGCTAATGCCTATGTACCATTCTTCATGTGCTATTAAAATAAATAATATCTTGCTATAAAGAATCTTAGTATATGTGTTATGATCCGGAACCATGGAAGACCACCACAAATCATTGGTAAAAGGTGACAAGAGCATTGGCAACTAATCTGGCCGCCATCCCCTTACTAACCATCACAACTAGAAGTAGCCGAGGGGTGAACTAACATCCTGTGCACCGCGAACCCAGCCGGAGAACTAACTATCTTAAAGGAAGGAAAGATGAATAACTCTCTGCCTCAGAAAATAGACAAGAATAGCAAGCCCCCCACATTCAAATACTGAGGTGATATAGGAAAAACACAATACACAGATAGATGACAGGATTAGCAAAACATGAGGCCCCCACTGACTAAAATAGGAAAGGACAGGAAAGGGACTGATGGTGGCCAGAGTAAAACTCTGCAAAATTCCAAATTCCTGATAGTACAAAAAGGCCCTCAGATCGCACGATCTGAACTCCGTCCTATACCAGGTGCTTTTGTCATACCAATGAACAGAAAACAAGAATCATAACAAATTCAACAAGCCAAAAACACATGGACCCAAAGGAGCTATACACCAAACAGAACTGCAGGCAGTTCCCCAGCCAAGCGACTGAGGGGAAAAACCCTGCATGCAAACTGAAAACAACCACAGCAAATGACAAACCCAGATAAGAGCAAAAGAACTAAACAATAAATAAAGAGCAAGCACTTATATGGGGTAGATGTGGTGTGGAGCAGAATGAAGCAGGCTGGTGATACAAAGAACGACTGACATCCGGCATAGCCAGCTATCAGACCAGGATTTAAATAAGCAGAGAGTTAGCAAAGGAAACGCCCATTGCACAACACACCTGGTCCAAGTCCAAACCAATCCTGGCCACCAGAGGGAGCCTCCCAGCAGCCAAAACATAACTAACATTCACAACATATATGTGCCTGATTAGGATATCAGTGAGCGATTCGTAAGTACGGGCTTTCAGCCCCTTTTTAGGAGAATTTAGCAAGACAAACACAAACTACTCAACTGCAGCCAGAGACCAAGGCTGCAGACAAAATGACTTCAAACAGCAATAGCTCCAGCAGCTCCTAAATGCTTCCTCCCTCCAACAATTTAAAGGTGATGGGAGTGGTCACAAACCAGATGGACGTGAAGTGAATTAACCAGGAGCTGCTTGCAGAGAAACTAACCTTTGCTGCACTAACAGAAAGCAAATACATTTAATATAAACAGCATCACAAGTAGAGATGAGTGAGCCTCTGAAGGCTCGAGTTCGGTTCGATTCGTCGAATGGAGGCCCCGTTCGAGTTCGGTTCGACGAACCTCTCGAACCCCATTGAAAACAATGGGAGGAAAACACAATCACATAAAAACACATAGAAAACACCTTCAAATGTGTCCAAAAGGTGACAAACAACTCCCAAGACACCACAAACACATGGGAAAGTGACAAGTGACATATACTCATGCGAAAACAAAACAGCTGGACGAGGAAAAAGAGGAGGAGACACAGATATATGAGTATCTGCAAGTGAACATCGATGCCATTACTGTGCAACTTGAGCCTTGCTCATTTTAGGCTTCCAATCTGGATAAAATTGCCTGAGCTCGCCACTTACACCTTGAGGATCTTGTCGTGTCACGTAGCCAGCGTTCTCTCGGAACGTGTCTTCAGTGCTGCTGGGTGTGTGCTGACAGATAAGCGCACGCATCTGTCCACTGACAATGTGGACAGACTAACATTCATCAAGATGAGGAAGTCATGGATCACAGAGGACATTTTTACCCCTGTGTCATCCAGGGGAGGCGAAAGGCTGGTGTATTTTTGAGAGTGCTTCATGCAAAGCATCTTGATAAGATTGCAACTGGGGGACAACTGATGCCAGTGAAGTGGTGTGTGTGTGGCCCAATTTTTGGAAACGAGGGAGACTGTGGTTGGAGTCCCCTTGCTGTGTTTTACATGGTTTTCGAAGGACATGACATGTCTTAGAGGTTGACTTTCAGCATCTGCAAACTGTTGGCTACAGAAATGCTGCCTTTCCAACCTTTTGAACAGAGTATTTTCGAGACCTTATGCCCATCGCAGTGCCCCAAGAGCCTTTGCCCAGTCGCCACTCCTTCTTCAAGAAAGGCGCTACACCAGCATGTCGCACACAACATCACCGGTCCTTGAGAAACTCTGTGTGTGACACGGTGCATTTCACTACAGATACTTGGACCAGTAAGCATGGACAGGGGCGTTACATGTCGCTGACTGGGCACTGAGTAACTATGGTGAGAGATGGAGAAGGGACTGCTGTACAAGTCTTTCCGTCCCCACGAGTTGTGTGTCAATCCTTCCAGTGTATGTAGAAGTTCCTCCACTGCTTCTGCCTCGTCTAGGTCCTCAACCTCCGCTCAAAACCTGTAAGACCACCGGCGTTGTAACTGTGCACAAGGAATCCCGCACACCTCCTTACTATGCTGGCAGCAGAGCTCAACCGCATCAGGTGGTCGACTCTTTACTTTGAAATGTCTGGGAAATGTGAGTAACACCGCTGAGGAGTTGTGGACGGTAAGCTCTGGTGAGTGAGACAGAGTTTCATCAATGGTTGTCTCCACTCAACCAGCAGCCAGGGAAGGCCGGGTGCGACAATGATGCAAACCTGGGTGCGGCCCTTCGCCGTGACAATGTGACACACGTGCCTTGTATGGCTCACGTGTTGAACCTGGTTATCCAGCAATTTTTAAACCACTATCCCGACCTACATGTCTTTCTGCAGAGGGCACGGTGTAATGCCTGCCTGGATCCACACACTCAGACGGGCTGTTAAAGATAGGCTAGAGGGAAGCCACTCACCAAGCAGGACCCCCCAGAACCCTGAAACCTTTTAACCTCTATACAGGGATTTGGAATTACACAGAGCCCAAGGTGATCAATACCTGTGGAAGACTGCAGTCCGAGAGAGTAGTAGTCAGGCAGGGTCAAACTATTTATTGAGGAACATGAATAGAATGGGACGGCCAGGACTTAATCAGAAAACAAGCAGAGGTCAAATGCGGATTGGGCAACGAGGTACATAAACAGCAGGCAGGAGACTTAGTCATTAAACAAGCCGTAGTCAGCACACAAAATCACAAAACAGAACTGGGCGGAACAGGAACCAAAGGTTCAGAGTTATGTCTGGCAGTGGTCAGCAGACAGGATGGGCCTAAAAAAGGGTGTGGTGTCTTCCCATTGGTTGTAGCTGAATGATGGTACTTCAGCTGTGAGACACCCACCACCTACAGTCAGCCAGTGGTTCTGCATATCTCAAGGTAACCCAGCTCAGTGGGTGAGCGGAACCGCACTATCTACAAAAGGAACACAGTGTCACCTGGCGATCGGAGTACAAATTGATGGAGCGGACTCCGGTGGTGACTTAACAGCCGTGTGCGACAATGATGCAAACCTGGGTGCGGCCCTTCGTCAGGGCAATATGACACACGTGCCTTGTATAGCTCACGTGTTGAACCTGGTTGTCCAGCAATTTTTAAACCACAATCCCGGCCTACATGGCCTTCTGCAGCGGCCACGCTCGCTATGTGCTCACTTCCACCATTTACACCCAGCAGCTCAACAACTTGCATCGCTCCAGAAGTCTTTCGGTCTGGCGGTTCAACGCCTTAAATGCGATGTGCTGACACGCTGGAATTTGAATCTCCACATGTTGCAGCATCTGTGGCAGCACCGGCGAGCTCTGCTGCAATACGTTATGATGTATAGCCTGGGCTAAAGAGATCCAGAGGTGGGGCAGATCACACTGCTGGAGTGGTCTCAGATCAAGGACCTATACACCCTTCTTCGAAGTTTAAAAATGGCGACGAAGATGTTTAGCGCTGACGTTGCCATTATCGGCATGACAATTCCGGTCATCTACATGCTGGAGCACACTCTAAACAGCATTCATAGTCAGGTGGTGGGACAAGAGGAATGGGAGGAAGAACAGGAGGAGTCATATGCACAAGGGATAACAACATCTACAAGGTCCAGACGGTCAGCAGCACCAAGGCGGCAGGCATGGGACGGTGGAGGAGAGGGATTAACAAGGGCGCATAGTATCAGCCTGTAATACTTATTATATGTTCTGAGGATTTCGATAGCGTAGGGCAATGATCAGCAGAGACGAGTTTTTGATACAAGATGTTTTATAATCTGTAACCACGGTAGATAACAACGGAACAAACACAGCAATACAAATACACAAAATACCTTCCCGAAACGGAGCGGAGGGAACTCCCGGGGCCACGCACCGGACTCCCCCAGGGAGACCACCAGAGCGAACCCCTATACAGGGACTGTCCGGCAATCACCCCGGAAGGCCTAAATGCGCAGCAGCCGGGACACAAGGGGCAAGCGGTAAAAGTCCAGGAGTGTCCGTACGGGATGATTGTCCAGAGTGGTTACGAACCAGAGAGAACCGGGCAGAGTGCTGACCGAAGATGGCAGACGGAATCCGGGCACAGCTTGAGAAACCGGGTAAGGTCCAGAGTCGGTCGGTCGGTAGTCTTTAGGAGGATCCAAAAGCAATCAGGATTAGCAGCAGCAAAGCAGGAGCACACAGCAAGCAGTATACTCAGGCACTGGACTGGGCTGAGAGGCGGCCTTTTAAGCAGCTGGACAGGAAGTAGGGCAACAGAACCTTAAAACTCCATGTTAACTGAGGGCAAGCTCATTCAAAAGAGAACTGGAAAACCTGGAAACCTGACACAGCCTAACTGTTGAGGAAGGTGCAGGAGCCCAGTAAGAAATGGAGGACGAACTGGCGATGGGCATGGAAGACTGACCAGATGAGGGAGAGCTTGCTCACATTTCGGTTGTGCGAGGCTGGGGGGAGAGGAAGGAGGCATGATTCTCACCTCTCTGCCACCAACACAGCAAGGACTTGGTCCTCCTTGATGCGCAAGACACATGAGCGCCTTCTTGCTGTACTACCTACAACATGACCCTCGGATTGTCAGAATTAGTAGTAATGCTGACTACTGGGTTGCCGCACTCTTAGATCCCCAGTACAAGACAAAATTTGGCGAAATGAGTCCTGCCATAGAAAGGGACGCACGTATGCAGGAGTATCAGCAGAAGCTGGTACGGAATCTTAGATCGACTTTTCCACTAAACACCATTGCTGCACATAGTGAATCTCACATTTCTAACTTGCCAACCATGGGACTGTCGAGTCATCATCACTCAAACCGTACCAGCAACAACGTATATGGTGTTAACAGCAATTTTATGGAAGCGTTTCATTAATTTTTTAGACGTTCCTTTGCAAGGCCACAAGACACAAGAAGTATGACACATAGTCAATGCTGGGAGAGGATGATACCGGAGTATCTTCATGTGAATATCGATGCCATGACTGTGCAACTGGAGCCTTGCTCATTTTTGGCTTCCAATCAGGAAAAATGGCCAGAGGTCCCCACTTACGCCTTGGAGATCTTGCCATGTCCCGCTGCCACTGTTCTCTCAGAACGTGTATTCAGTGCTGCTGGGGGTGTGCTGACAGATAAGCGCATGCGTCTATCCAGTGACAATGTGGACAGACTAACGTTCATCAAGATGAACAAGTCATGGATCCGCAAGGACTTTTCTACCCCTGTGTCATCCTGGGGAGAGTAAAGTCTTGTGGCTTTTTGATTGTGCTTCATGTAAATCAACATTTAAAGTTTGCAACTGTGGGAAAATTGATGCCACTTAAGTGGTGTCTGTGGCCAAATTTGGCAAAATAATTTGTGCCATAGAAAGGGACGCACGTATGCAAGGAGTATCAGCAGAAGCTGTTAGACAATCTTATATCAGCTTTTCACACCACCACACCAGTGGTGCACAGAATGAATCTCACCACTTTGTCATGGCTAGGAGGAAATGGTCTTGTACTTGTCCACATCTGAGGGACCGAGGGCTGGCTGCTGTGCTGAGACAAAAGAACTGTGGATAAAGGTCTTACCCCAATATATACGGGATATGAAATGAGCGGTATTAATCACCAAATTAAGTTGTGAAAGTCACAACTCCTATACAAGCATGAAAATCCAGGTCACGGCAGCAGTCCCCGATTTGGCTGATAACAGAATGTAGTGGAGATGGGTATTTCACGCTGCATCAATCACCAATGATGAAGTTTTAAGATCAATGTTACTTTTATTTCATGCTCCGGTCAGCTGTGCTGAGACGGCGTTGATTACGGTCTCCTGGCAGAGTTGCAAATTTGGTCATCTACAAAATGAGTGGAAAAAGGACAGATGCTGCTGGAAAAGGGAACAGGTGTGTTGGAAAGGGGAAAAAAGTTTGTGTCCGTGGGGTTGGTGGTAAAGCAACAGTAACATCTGCTTAAGAAACACCATCTGTTACGGGGGGACTGGAAGATTAGGATAAGGTAGGTATCCCATTAGGATAAGATAGGTATCCCAATCGCAAGTCGGGGTCCACCGTGCTCCCAGATGGAAAAGGAGATGCTGGCAACCCGAAGGTTAGGCGGAGGATACAGAGCTGGGTGGCTCTGAAACTATTAGGAGCCTGACCCGAGTTAGACGACACTCGGATCAGGAGACTGTGCACAGGGACCCAGACCAGGAACTCACTGTTAACAACACAGTGGCCCTGGGGTACGCTGTCCGTGTGCGTAGGGGGCACACCTGTGGACAGCAGGCGCAGCAGCAGCCCAGTTAATGCCACTGGTCTGCACTAGCAGGACTGTTAGTACAGGAGCTGGCTGTAACCATTCTGCATTACCAAGTGTGGTGGCGTCCAGCACCGACGCCCTATCCCTGCCTACCTCTGTCCTAAAGCCGCAATGGGTTCAACACATGGAGGTGTGCCCTGTCTGAGCATAATAGAAGACTGCGCACCTCCATGTTGTCTCCAGCCCCTTTTATAACCTGGGTCTGCCCCAACCCAGGGTGGAACACAATGCACATCCAGCAGCCAATAGCAGAGTGCCACGTCATCAGTGACATAACCAGTGGACTATCCGGAACCGCAACTTCACTGATGACCTCATAGCAGCCACGCCCCAAACACCTCACCAGTCATCGTCTGACGAACAATGATGAGGTAGCAAGTCATAGGGGCGGGCCTCTGCGAACCAGTCCGGAGTGGCCACATCATCAGGATACCTAATGCCCTCTGGCCTATCACTGGACATGGCCAGTGAGGTCCTTACCGGACCTAGCCTCTGATGCACTAAGTGCCTGAGCATGCTCAGTAGCCTAAACAACAGTCTCAGAAAACAGACTATCAGCTTGAGCATGCTCAGTAGGCACAACACAGGACCTAGACACGACACGGAGTCCAAGTACCTGTGCAAAGAGGCACTAAGTGTGGGAGCATGCTCAGTAGCCCGAACTGAGGACTTAGCCTCGGGAATGGCACAGTCAGGCTGAGCATACTCACTAGGCGAAACACTGGACTTAGGCTGTGGCTGGGGTAAATCAGCACACACATGCGCACTAGCCGCCTCTCTACACTTAGACGTGGAGGAGAAAGCAGCCAGCTGGACGATCCGAGGCACAGCCAAAAATGGCAGCTGACGCCTGGGCGCAACTGGAACCGCAGCAGGCTGCTAGCGTCTACGGCGGCACCGATTCGTAACACCAACTACCAGCCAAAATAACAGGTGTACTTCTTCCCGTGGATAATCTGATATAATCCCTTTTTTTACGGACACGACCATCGCTACCAAATGTAGATGAGGCACCAAAACAGCAGCTGCTTCAATGGATCTCAAGTGCTCCATAAAGTGGCCTCTCCTCCACCTCAAGTTCAATATCCCAAATACTTCATTCCTCTGTGGTGTCAACCCAATCACACTTGCTTCCAAACAGCTCTCATGTTTCCACCAGCCCTGTTGAGTATGGGGTAGCAGAGATGGTTGAGCCTGCAGAGCTGTTCAGTCACACTATAGCCTGGGAATCAGAGGTCTGCTCCAAAGCTGCAGTGAGTCCAGACAAGGAAATGATCTGCACTGATGCCCAGAAGCTTTGTGAGTCTGATCCAGGCCCCGATGAAGAAGGTGCTGAGCATAATGTACACCCTCATTCCCAAACTGTAAATCCTCCTGGAGGAGACAATGGAGAACAAGCTGAGGAGACTCAGTTACCTGATTGGAACGACAACTTTACTATTCGGTCAGGGCAGGAAGAGGTTGTCTCGGAGGACTCAGGACAAGGGGAATCAAAACACACAGGGTGATGATGAGGTTGGAGACCCCAATTACTGTGAAACCAAAGTCACCCAGTCGATGAGGTCAGCAGAGGAGGTGGAGGAGGATGCTACTGACGACGAGGTTACGTTGCGTCTTCCTGGACAGAGACAAAGTACTGGAAGCACGTCAACAACTGAATCCTCAGCCACAACTCTGCCTCTGAGCAGAAGTCATGGTGGCTCTGCAGGTCGCATGGGCTCTAAGCCTTGCCTAGCCTGGGGCTTTTTTGACATCGCAAAGGATCACCCAAGTCATGTAATCTATAAGATTTGTCACCAATTTCTAAGTAGAGGCCAAAAACTCCGTCCATGAAGTGTCACATGGATATGAATTGATAGCGTAAGGGTGTATTGATCAGCTTTATCCAATGTTAATGCAACATGCTTATTTGCCGTTCATTGCATGCATTTTTGCAGACTACACACAAGGGGCTGCTGTTTTTTTGCCTCTGACTTTGTCTGTTTGGTCACTATAGCAATAGCAAAACGGTCTTCGGCTGTGGACTTGGAGAGCAGAGGAGATTCTGTCTATGAACATAAGGAAAAGCTAAAGATGTGTGTTACAGCAAGGAGCCACCGCGGAAACACTTCGGTCAATTGTGAGGGGAGTCGTGTTGGAGTTTGGTGAGGAGGACCGTAACACCTGTGAGCAGCATCCTGTGCCACAGACCGACATTCTTCCGGTGCTGTCTATACTGTTTACCGTGAGAGGAGCGTAAAGTCTGTATTTATGGCAAATGGACACCACAGTACCTGGGTACGGTAGGGTGGGCCCATACAGTAATGCGTGCGCGCAACACTTTGTTTTCTTAGCAAAACACATATCTGTTCTGGTTAGGCCGACTATACAGACAATAAGACTTGCTGCCTCTACACTGTCAAATTGTCACTTACAGTTAAAATCATAGAGGGACAGCGACACATGTTTGCATTGACTGTTGCTTTACAAGATTTCCAGGACTGTGTTGCTGAGCTGTGTGGTTTGCATTCACACTGTTATCATCTGCCTTATCTGTGAGGCTTCAGCTAACAAGAGTATTCAGGGGGGAGTAATGGGTTTTGTCTATGTTTAGGTAGATAAGTTGTAAGCTCTTGTGATGCGCCACTGGGAAGTGGTGTTCGCACACACGCACACGCACACACACACTCACACACACACACACACAATTACTTCTGCAACACAGAGGGATTACCAGGTAGTAGGCAACTGTTTACACAGTCCCTTGGTTAGTCCAAATTTGGTGAGCAGGGTGTATAAATCGCCATTACAAGTGTTGCAGCATAGGGGTGTAGGCTTTTGGAATTGTGAATAGATTGTTCTATTCTTTCAGTTTTATGCATGCTTCTTATTGTTTGTTTTGGGAAAGTTAAACAATCGTTTATCAACTCAACTGCCTAGAGTCCTTTTCCTGTTGCGTGGTTTTGATGTATACTGGGGAGCCCACCCTGTACACGACTTTAACAGCTGGTGGTGTTGAGCTTTGTCAGACATCGAGAGAACCACCTTTGGATGAAGGCAACATTAGATCCACGCCTGCACCTTCGTCACAGATTGGCTGGACTACCTGCAGTTAATAATTGCGTAGCAGTAATGGAGAGGAGTGTGAAATGCACATGTGGTGTACCTTGCTTGGCAGCAAAGGAACACTAAGGTAGTACCCAGACAATTGGAGTATGCCCCTAACAGTGGCAGCACAGTTTGCAATTAGAATAGCGTGGCAAAACTGGGCAGGTGGGTGGAATGCACGGGTGCTGTGGGTCAGTGGACAGCAAAGGAACACTAAGTTAGTATTTCAGACACTTTTAGGATGCCCCAAAAAGTGTCAGCTCTTTGGGGAAATAAAATAGCGTGGCAAAAATGGGCAGGTGGGTAGAATGCACGGGTGCTGTGGTTCAGTGGACAGCAAACGAACACTAAGTTAGTATTCCAGACACTTTTAGGATGCCACAAAAAGTGTCACCTCTTTGGGGAAATAAAATTGCGTGGCAAAAATGGGCAGGTGGGTAGAATGCACGGGTGCTGTAGGTAGCAGGACAGTAAAGCCCAGCACAGCGTTTGCACGGACCTGCCTAGCAGCTATGGCTATGAACGCCTGTAAATCAGCCCTGAAAAGGGCTGAAATAACCAGTAGTCCCTAATCCCTAAAGCGCTGTGTAGATTGCACTGTATCCCTATAGCGCACACAGCAGCAGCGGTGACTGTTACCCACACGCAGCTGAGAGATAATGGCGGCGACGGGGAAAATGGCTGTGTCTTATAAGGCAAGGACATGTGACATGCACAGCCTATGACACATGCCCTTGCTTGTCTGGCAAAAATCCACTGTGCAGTGTGTGTCTCTGTTATTTGCTGACAGCCTATCCCGTCCCACTGTATGCGCGGTTAGGAGGGGGGGGGAAAGGGCGATCGGCATTCTCTCAGCACTCAGCAGCAGCACTGATCTAAACCCCGTCCCCCCCGCACACTATACGCTGAATTGTGATAATAGCGTGAGTCACAGTGACTCACACTATTACAGTGAAAAGCCAGCTAGTAACTAGCTAGGCTTTTTGTTGATCGTACCGTTCTCGAACGTTACTCGAACTGTCGAGCTTTTAGCAAAAGGCTCAAGTTCGTCGAACGTCTCGAACACCCCCCAAAATCACTCAAACATGAAATTGGCGGCCCTCGAACATCGCTCAACTCTACTCACAAGATAAAATGGAGCTCAGATCTCAGAACTGTCACAAATATCACAAGGCGAGAAGACACTGTGACAGTACCCCCCTTTCTATCAGGGGCCTCAGAACCCTCAAGACTGGCCTTGTCCGAATTACACATACAGAAGGAACGCACCAACTAAATCGACATCAAAAATTCCATGTGAGCACACTCTGATAAATCACATAAAGTTATTATAGAAGCCACTGATAGAGTAGAATCTGTGACTTCTTTGCATTTAGTGGTCACTACTCACCTGTGCGGTTATCTGTAGGAATCTCCTCTTTACTACGCTCTTCACCCCTCACATATGTCTCTGTAGTATTAATATGGGTCAGAACTTCACCCTAAAACAAATATTGTAAAGTCACAGACAGATGGAGAAGTCACGTGAAATGATTCAGAAGAACATGAACAAAACTGACAGCAGTAGATATCACAGAGCTGCAGGTCTCCTGTATAACCCAACCTGTCACCTCCTAATTGTAACCAGCAGTCTCCATAACCAGAAAATTGTGAGAAGATCCAGACAATATCTAATGTCTATGATTAGCTTTATCCTGTCATCTCCACCAAGTATAAACCATACACTGAATGGCCACATTATTACAGACACCCATCTAGTAGAGTTGGATTTCCTTTGGCATTTAGGAGTTCAGCAATTTATCACATCAAAGATTCCAGGTGATGAAATAGTTCTGCAGGATTACAGGCCCATGGGGACATGAAAGCTTCTTACATTTACTGAAAATCAGACTGAGGAGCTGACAGGCACTGAACATCCCTTTCTACCTCGTCCCAGAGATGCTCTATAGGACTTAAGGCTGCTTTACACGGTACGACCGATTGTGCGATTTCACAATCGATCGTACCCGCCCCCGTCCTTTTTGCGTCACAGGCAAATCGCTGCCCGTGTCGCACAAAGTCAGTAACCCCCGTCACACATACTTACCTCTCATGCGACCTCGCTGTGGGCGGCGAACGTCCACTTCCTGGAGTGGGAGGGACGTTCGGCGTCACAGCGACGTCACACGGCCGCCGGCCAATAGAAGCGGAGGGGCGGAGATGAGCGGGACGTAAACATCCCGCCCACCTCCTTCCTTCCACATAGAGCCGGCGGCGGCCGCGGGAGGCAGGTGAGCTGCTCATCGTTCCCGTGGTGTCACACGGAGCGGCGTGTGCTACCACGGAAACGATGGTCAACTAAATTAAACGATATTTTGGAACCTAGCGAGCAGTACCCGACTCACGATTTGTGAGCGATACTGCGTCGCTAGGAGGTGTCACACAGGCCGGCATCGCCAGCGATGCTGGATGTGCGTCACAAAAACCGTGACCCCGACGATCTATCGCATGATAGATTGTCTGGTGTAAAGCAGCCTTAAGATCTGAGGACTGTGAAGACCGAGGAGGCAAGAAAAAGTAATGTCATGTTCCTGATATATAGAAGTGGAAGATCCCGGGACCTCCTGGAGAGAATTGCTGTGTGACAGAAAGCTTCACTTGTGGAGTTGTAGAATATACTATTACTACAGGACTCAAAGTACTGTCATTATATACACATTATAAAAGATTATTTTGCACTAGCGCCTCCCAAAAAGAAGTCAATAATAAAATACACTGAGTTAATAATACAATGCCCTGACAGGCAGTGTTACTATCCTGAAATGTAATCAAGGAAGATATAAAATCCCTTGAATATGTACTTAGATTTGGTGATAAATATTTGGTTCACCGCGTGCAGTGAATAGCAATCCAATGATTTTATAACAGGACTTGGATGATAAATATATTTATGATGTTCTGAATGTTAATGTTATTAGGACAGATACTCCGATCGTCAGTTTCACAAATTGATGGTTAACGTAGAGTACATACACCGCTGTGCATGATAAAATACTGTATATATCCCACTCTGCAAATTGTACTACTTGAAGCAAGAAGTATCAGAAAGATTGCAGACCACAAATATCCTAAACTGACATACTCAATTACATAGATTGTATAATATAAAGTAGTTGAGATATATTTCTTAAAATGGCTACCAGACGAAGGTGCAACACTTGTCCCTCTATCCGGTCAAACATACGCTGCCAATAATCAATCGGGCTGTAGTGTGTACATCGCCCAGGCCAAAAGCTAATGCTCTACCAGGATACAGCTAAACCCCCACTAATGTGGAAGCGTCACAGGTGCAGGAGAAGCAGATCACACACACACCTCCATGGAATGGAGGGGAGGCGAATGCTAGATGATAAAACTGCACACAAGTGGCTTGCATAGAGCGCTGTTCACATGCAGATGGCACAGTCACAAACCCGCAGCCTATTAGGTGACGCCCTTCTATTAGACCAGGCGGGCTGCCAAGCCGTACCCCACTGTGTATCATGCACGGACAGACACTCTACAATGCAAGGCCCAACAGAAAGGGGCCTGGCTGTATCCTGTACAAACAAAAAAATATGAGGTTTTTGTTGGTATTTATGGCCATAAAACGTAAGCCTACACCCTCGTCACGGGACCTCATGTCTGTAGGTCCCTACACTAAATATAAAAATAGCAACAAAAAGGCCTGGGCGATGTACACACTACAGCCCAACTTGCTGTGAGTAATACTTAATTTTTGGAGGACATTGTCCTCTGTTTGTTGCTATTTTTATATTTAGTGTAGGGACCTACAGACATGAGGTCCCGTGACGAGGGTGTAGGCTTACGTTTTATGGCCATAAATACCAACAAAAACCTCATATTTTTTTGTTTGTACAGGATACAGCCAGGCCCCTTTCTGTTGGGCCTTGCATTGTAGAGTGTCTGTCCGTGCATGATACACAGTGGGGTACGGCTTGGCAGCCCGCCTGATCTAATAGAAGGGCGTCACCTAATAGGCTGCGGGTTTGTGACTGTGCCATCTGCATGTGAACAGCGCTCTATGCAAGCCACTTGTGTGCAGTTTTATCATCTAGCATTCGCCTCCCCTCCATTCCATGGAGGTGTTGGTGTGATCTGCTTCTCCTGCACCTGTGACGCTTCCACATTAGTGGGGGTTTAGCTGTATCCTGGTAGAGCATTAGCTTTGGGCCTGGGCGATGTACACACTACAGCCCAACTTGCTGTGAGTAATACTTAATTTTTGGAGGACATTGTCCTCTTTTTGTTGCTATTTTTACAATAATCAATCGGCTCACCCTTGGATGTATCTCCAAAGCGATACCTCACTTGATCCAGACTGGTCTGGTGAAGTGTAGCTGTATTCTTTGTGTCGTACGGCTCTATCCCGCTATGATTAGGCTAGATGTCCCCTCCTCTCACGATGCCATGCCTGGAACACTTCAGCCGTCGGCACGCCCAGCTAAGTGGCAAGGTGCAATGAGTGGCGCTAGAGGCGACATCATCCTGAGTACGAGAGCCTGTAGGGCTGAAAATTAGTTCCTACACGTTCCGGAGCGTCTCAGGCTCCTTCGTCAAGGAATGTTATACTCAATCTTCTCCAACACTTGATTTATATGGGGGGGGGGGGCGTTAACTGTGATCATCATCAGCTCGTTTTTTAGGTACAGAGGTGCTATCAATGATTGCAACACATCCATTCTAGTGCCTGGTATGGTATCACCCCCTCAAAAGAGAAAACCACTTAATTTCAATGACACTCAATGTTTCTTATTCAATTTAAATCAGATCTACACTATACAAACAGCTTCAAATCTCCTAATTTATAAAAATTACCAAATGTAATTAATTAAAATGAGAACAGTTCCAAATCATGATTAAGACCTGTCAGAATTCAGAAAATCCAATTAAAAAATCCAATTGAATTCTGCTGGCAACATTTGTTCAATAAAATTTCCATCACACATCCCATAAACTGGACACCCTTTGTTGACTTATTGTGTCTCAGGAGAAAGTGCTTCGATAGAGGATGGCCTTCAAAGCTATTTTTTATATTATAAAAATGTTCCGTTATCCTAATCCTAAGTTTGCGAATTGTCCTGCCCACATAAATCTTCTCAGAGACAAATTATGGAATATATTAGTCCTTCTGTATAGCATGACATGTAGCCCAACAGGGGAATAGAGCCTTCTTCACTAGTATTTTTAATAACCATATACTTTTTGGGAGTATTCATTGTACTTTTACAGCCGTAATATGTACCGCACCTAGGAAAAACCTGCAGATAGCTTTTAGAAAGTGACACAGACCCTGATTTTACCTGTAAGATGCCCTGCTGTTTGGAGGGTCCCTGGTGGGTTTCAGAAACTTAGCTAACATGTTTTTTCTGGACATTTTTCACCGAGGAAGCATTAAGTAGCCAAGAGTTGGGTGTCCTGTCTGAGTCCGGCTTGTCCTGTGTCCCCCGTATCCAAAGACCAACGTATCCAGGGTTTGGCGTATCCAGAGTTCAGTGTCTCCCGTGTCCTGCCAGTGTACCAGTTCCAGTCCTGTCTGTGTTCTCTTGTCTGCCCTGCCTGAGTTCTACTACCTGTCCTGTCTGTGGCTCCATACCTGTCCTGCTGTCAGAGCTCCATTCAGTTACCACTGTCCCAGTCACAATCCACAGAGTGGCACCTGGCATCTACTAGCAGCCAAGTCTAACTTCCCCATAGAGTTTGATTAATACCCGTTAGGCACTTTGTTAAGTCCTCCAGTTAGAGTAGCCCAGAATAACTTGTGGTCTAATAGGTCCAGGCAACGAACCAGCGTGGAGTGTGACACTGGGCAGATGATAATTAGAGGGTCAGTCCTGCAGCTAGGCGGGGGAGAGTTACAGAGGGTCAGCCCTACAGCTGGGCAGCTAAGAGTTACAGAGGGTCAGCCCTGCAGCTGGGCAGGGGATAATTACAGAGGGTCAGCCCTGCACCTGGGGAGGGGAAAGTTACAGAGGGTCAGCCCTGCAGCTGGGTAGAGGGAGTTACAGAGGGTCAGCCCTGCAGCTGAGCAGGGGAGAGTTACAGAGGGTCAGCCCTGCACCTGGGGAGGGGAAAGTTACAGAGGGTCAGCCCTGCATCTGGGCAGGAGAGAGTTACAGAGGGTCAGCCCTGCAGCTGGGCAGGGGAGAGTTACAGAGGGTCAGCCCTGCAGCTGGGTAGAGGGAGTTACAGAGGGTCAGCCCTGCATCTGGGCAGGAGAGAGTTACAGAGGGTCAGCCCTGCACCTGGGGAGGGGAAAGTTACAGAGGGTCAGCCCTGCAGCTGGGTAGAGGGAGTTACAGAGGGTCAGTCCTGCATCTGGGCAGTGGGGAAATTATAAAGATTATATGAATGGAATGGATTATTGTCCTTCTACCAAACAGTAAACAGCTGCTATCAAGGGATGATCATGGTCTGTCATAATGCTTAGGTAAGCTCTAGTGTGGAAACATCCATCCATAGGTATTTGTGGACTCAGGATGAGCCCAGAAATAATTCTTGCACCATTACACCACCACCAGTCTGAAAGCTTGACACCTGATATGAAGGTTACATAGATTCATGCTGCTTGTGCCAAATTCTGACACTCGCATCATGAGGATACAGCAGCAACCTGGATTCATCCAAACAATATTTTCCACTACTGTATTATAAAACTTTTGCTTTCTTTAAAAAGGAACCTGTCACCACTTTTTGGGCCTGTGAAGAAATACCACCACCTCTAACTGTTCCTTTGCTGAATTCCACAAACATTTCTGTCAGCTCCTGACTCTACCTGTAAACATCAAAAAATACCATTTGATATAGTTCCGTGCTGTGCGTAAATTAAGGTGGTTCGTTCCAATGCGTGTTCTCACTACATTGTCTGTATCTCCACCCTGCTGCTAATCACATTCTACTGCTTTGACTGATGTGAATGACGAATTCTGCATCACTGACATAGTGAGCCGTGATCTTGTGCCTGCATAGTACCCTCGCAGGTGAACTCTGCTCTTCCCCACTGCAGGCAGAGGATAGATTATCCCTGCACAAACACTGAGCAACGTAATCAGAATGACATTGCAATGACATCACTCGGGACTCACGCAGTGATGTTCCATGGTCTGCGAGGAAACTATGCAACTCGGTTCACTATATGGATGTAGCAGGTCACGTCATCTCCGTCAATCAAATCAGAAGAACACGATTAGCACCAGAGAGGAAGCACAGACGCTGCAACGAGGATATCTATCAGACCGGATCACCTTCATTTACATACAGTGAGGGACTATATCAAATGGTAGTTTTTCGTGTATACAGGGAGAATCGGGAGCTGACATAAATGTTTGTGGAATGCAGCAAAGCAAGTTAAGGTGGTAGCATTTGTTCATTAGGCACAAAAATTGATGACAGGTTCTCTATAATTTCTGTTTCCCTTACACAGCAATGACAATTAAACTGGTCATTTACTGCTATAGCTCATCTATGCTAAGGAACGATGACTGCATTCTAATACACAAGATAAGAGGTGTAGAATCTGTGGCCCGTGATGATCTTTTCTGCTGCACTGGGGTAGAATCACGAGGACCGCACTGCCTCTCAGTGATATATGTGCCCCCAGTGATGTCTGAATCCTCCAATGATGTCTGTGCTCCATAGTGCGGTATGTGCCCCCGAGTGATATCTGTGCACTCCAGTGATGTCTGTGCCCCCCAGTGCTGTATGTCCCACCAGTGATGTCTGTAACCTACAGCCAGGTCTATGCCCCATAGTGATGTATATGCCTCAGTCCCTACTGTGATGTATATGCCCCAGCTCCTCCAATGATGTACATGCAACAGCTCCTCCTGAGATGTATATGCCTTCAGCCCCTCCTGTGATGTATATGCCCCCAGTCCCTCCTGTGATGTATATGCCCCAGCCCTCAGCCCCTCCTGTGACAGTAGTCCCAGCATCTCCTATGTGTTTTATATACAGCAGTCCCAGAGTCTCCTATGTGATGGATATGATTTACAAATCTTATTATGACAAACAGTTGACTGCGCTCCAGACTGAGAGAAACCTGGAAAAGCAGTTTTGAGAAGCAAGATGATCAAAATCACCTAACATCACAGTGGCACCAAAGAGAATCAGCTACAACCACCACAGTGAGTTACCGTATTTTTCGGAGTATAAGATGAACCCTGGTTTTAGAGGAGGAAAATAGTGAAATAAAATTTTAAGCAAAAAATGTGGTCATGACACACTGTTATTAGGCGAGGATCTGCTGCTGACACTGTTATGGGGGTAATGTCCTCAAATTCTCTACTAAGGTACCCCAGCCTGGTAATGATCCTCCTGCCTTGTATATGATCCCCATCCTTGTATACAGTTAGGTCCAGAAATATTTGGACAGTGACACAATTTTCGCGAGTTGGGCTCTGCATGCCACCACATTGGATTTGAAATTAAACCTCTACAACAGAATTCAAGTGCAGATTGTAACGTTTAATTTGAAGGTTTGAACAAAAATATCTGATAGAAATTGTAGGAATTGTACACATTTCTTTACAAACACTCCACATTTTAGGAGGTCAAAAGTAATTGGACAAATAAACCAAACCCAAAAAAATATTTTTATTTTCAATATTTTGTTGCGAATCCTTTGGAGGCAATCACTGCCTTAAGTCTGGAACCCATGGACATCACCAAACGCTGGGTTTCCTCCTTCTTAATGCTTTGCTAGGCCTTTACAGCCGCAGCCTTCAGGTCTTGCTTGTTTGTGGGTCTTTCCATCTTAAGTCTGGATTTGAGCAAGTGAAATGCATGCTCAATTGGGTTAAGATCTGGTGATTGACTTGGCCATTGCAGAATGTTCCACTTTTTTGCACTCATGAACTCCTGGGTAGCTTTGGCTGTATGCTTGGGGTCATTGTCCATCTGTACTATGAAGCGCCATCCGATCAACTTTGCGGCATTTGGCTGAATCTGGGCTGAAAGTATATCCCAGTACACTTCAGAATTCATCCGGCTACTCTTGTCTGCTGTTATGTCATCAATAAACACAAGTGACCCAGTGCCATTGAAAGCCATGCATGCCCATGCCATCACGTTGCCTCCACCATGTTTTACAGAGGATGTGGTGTGCCTTGGATCATGTGCCGTTCCCTTTCTTCTCCAAACTTTTTTCTTCCCATCATTCTGGTACAGGTTGATCTTTGTCTCATCTGTCCATAGAATACTTTTCCAGAACTGAGCTGGCTTCATGAGGTGTTTTTCACCAAATTTAACTCTGGCCTGTCTATTTTTGGAATTGATGAATGGTTTGCATCTAGATGTGAACCCTTTGTATTTACTTTCATGGAGTCTTCTCTTTACTGTTGACTTAGAGACAGATACACCTACTTCACTGAGAGTGTTCTGGACTTCAGTTGATGTTGTGAACGGGTTCTTCTTCACCAAAGAAAGTATGCGGCGATCATCCACCACTGTTGTCATCCGTGGACGCCCAGGCCTTTTTGAGTTCCCAAACTCACCAGTCAATTCCTTTTTTCTCAGAATGTACCCGACTGTTGATTTTGCTACTCCAAGCATGTCTGCTATCTCTCTGATGGATTTTTTCTTTTTTTTCAGCCTCAGGATGTTCTGCTTCACCTCAATTGAGAGTTCCTTAGACCGCATGTTGTCTGGTCACAGCAACAGTTTCCAAATGCAAAACCACACACCTGTAATCAACCCCAGACCTTTTAACTACTTCATTGATTACAGGTTAACGAGGGAGACGCCTTCAGAGTTAATTGCAGCCCTTAGAGTCCCTTGTCCAATTACTTTTGGTCCCTTGAAAAAGAGGAGGCTATGCATTACAGAGCTATGATTCCTAAACCCTTTCTCCGATTTGGATGTGAAAACTCTCATATTGCAGCTGGGAGTGTGCACTTTCAGCCCATATTATATATATATATAATTGTATTTCTGAACATGTTTTTGTAAACAGCTAAAATAACAAAATTTGTGTCACTGTCCAAATATTTCTGGCCCTGACTGTATATGTACCCCATCCTGGTATATGCCCTTATCCTGCTATATACTGGCATCCTGCTATATACCCCCATCCTGCTATATACCCCCATCCTGGAATATGCCCCCATCCTGGAATATGCCCCCATCCTGCTATATACTCCCCTCCATCTTGCTATATACCCCCATCCATCCTGCTATATGGCCCCATCCATCCTGCTATATGGCCCCATCCTGCTATATAGCATGTATTCTGTGTCACACAAAAAAACCCAAAAACAAACAAACGTTTATACTCACCTTTCCTCGCTCCATGCAGCATCGCTCCTCCCTGCCTATGGCAGCAGCAGAGCCGCTGATCTGTGTGGAGCCGTCACCTTTGTCTGCAGCATCGCTCCTCTTCCTGTCTGCCTGTCAGCTCACCTGCGTAGAGACCAGAAGCGCGCACAGCGATGACGTCATCGCTGTGCTCACCAGTCTCTACACAGATAAGCTGGCCGGCACAGACAGGAGGAGATCGCGATGCTGGAGGGAAGTGACCGGTGAGTATACCGTAATATTCACTGCACCCCGCGCTGATGATGATGCGCGGGGGGCAGTCAATATAGGCCCACATGATCACTACAGGCTGTAGTTGACAGGGGTGATCACGCGGGCTGGCTGTTAATTATCCGTGCACCCCCCACCCTGTCAGCGTGGTCTTCAGTGCTGAGAGAAGATGGGCGGGATGACGGGCGTGCATATGTAATGAGCGGGCCCACGTAGTCACGGTAGGCGCTGCTACAGCCTGCTCATGCCCCCGATGACCCGCTCCACCGCAGCACCCTCACCCCACATTCAGACTATAAGATGCACCCGCCACTTTCCCCCTACATTTTGGGGAAAAAAGTGCGTCTTATAGTCCGAAAAATACGGTAATTAATTGTTTGACCAAATATAGCAGGGTAATTTTCAAGTTTATAATTTTATGTGGCCCTAAAATGATGGAAGACCTTTCCAAATGGCCCATGCCATAAAAAGGTTCTCCCCACTCCTGCTTTAGATGCACACCATCATTATATTCAGCTGCAGATACCTAACTGATGAGATGTTTACATCCATAGGATCCAATATCACTGGATATTCTTCCATGATCACACCATTTCCAGTATACTCTTGACATCTGTACATGTATTAACCCCATGAAATTGGAAATTTATTATCTTGCATCAGTGACCAAGTTCGAAGTCATTCAGAGAGTCATTCATACTCTGAAAATTGATCACTTGTAATAATGCTACACTACACGGTCACATGTCTACTAGATTTCCGATGCCAGTTTGAAAGTGTTCCCAATAAGAATTGGCCATTCAGTGTATAATACTAGTGTAGAGGTGGATAAAAAAAAAGACTGAACACAAGACCTTCACAGTCATCTACACATCATACGGAGATTTCATGACACCTTCTCTCTATTAGAGATGAGTAAACCTCCCAAGGTTCGGTTAACTTCGTGTTTGCCAAATTTAACTATGTTCGCCAAGTAGTTCGACGAACATATCCAAACACCAATGGGAGGAAAACTTATGTGTTAGTATGGGCTAAGGGGGCAACATAAGAAAGAAAAAAAGGAATAAAGCAGAACAGTTATACTTAACGACCTTCACCGTGCCTGTAACACTACTTCCGGGTCCGCTTATTTAAGCTCATACATATTCACTGCTTCCCCCGCCCACCGACAGTCCCGGCATCTGTGATTGATTGCAGTAAGACTGCGTCCCCACCCTGTGCGTCTGTGATTGTTTGGAATCGCACACGCTGTCTACGTCATTCTACTGGTGTAAAAAATAAATACATAAGTAAAATAAATGGCATAGGGTCACCCCATATTGTGTTACCCAACACACAAAGTAGACGGTTACAGGCTGCAGCCCCTAGCCATGCGCGTTATCTTGGCTGTGTATTAAAATACGAGGAACCTCATGCGGCTTCAGTATGTAGCAGAGCCAGGATCGTCGTGGAAGCTTGTGTGGATTACGTCAGACCTGGGTGTTTGTGGGGTTAATAAAATTGGAGAAAGATGGTGTTATTTTGTATCTTATTTCAAATAAAGGATTTTTCAGTGTTTGTATTTTTTCTCTTTTTACCTACAGGATCTGTAATGGGGGGTCTCCCCACCACTAATCTAAGACTTGATGGCAGCTGTCATTTGTTGAGAAATCACAGCTGTCATTAACACTTTACATTACCTCGATTGCACCGCACCAGGGCAATCGGGATGAGCCGGGTAAAGCTCCGGTATTGCCTCATCTAATGGTTGCGACAATTCTGCAAGGCTGCAGGCTGCTATTTTTAGGATAGGGGCCAAATAACCATGGGCCTCCCCAGCCAGAGAATACCATCCCACAGCTGTCAGCTTTATCTTGACTGGGTATCAAAAATTGGGGGGTGACCGCATGTTGTTTTTTTTTAAATTATTTACTTAAATAATTAAAAAAGCCGCATGGGGTTCTTCTTATTTTGATACACAGCCAAGATAAAGAGCATGGCTGTGGACTGCAGCCTGCAGTCGTATGCTTTATATGCGCTGGGTATCAGTATATGGGGGACCCTGTGCCATTTTTTTATTTTTACACTCTATTAGGGGACCCAAACAGTCTTTGTAAGAGCAACCAATCAAAGACGCTGACCCGCTGGCAGTCTGACTAGAGCCAGTCACAGTCGCTGTCACAGAAGATGGGTGGAGGAAGCAGTGAATATATATGAGATGTAACTAGCAGACCCGGAAGCAGTGTGACAGCTGCGCCCGTGGACACTGGTAAGTTATCCCCTCAACAAACACCAACCCCTTCCCCCCTAAACGCATCATACAACACCACTATTCTAGCCAAAGTCATAATAATATAGAAGAAAAGCATTAGTGCAACTGCAAACATTTATCGAACAAAGCCGAACATTGACGATTTTTTAGAATAGTGTTCAAGCTTCCGAACATGAATCCGAATGAGCAAGGCTCGTGCCGAATTTGAGATTGGCGAACTCTCCATCTACCTGATGATCCTGAGGAACATTGGGAATTTCCTTACAGTCATGTGGAAGAAGAGGACGGGGACATCTCTCTGGTGTTGTCCTTTCACTGGATAGAACTGGAGGAAACACAAACAGGGACTGAAATCATTCTTTATATACAGATAATTATAGGCCGTGTGTATTTAGTCTTGTCTATTACCTGGTGATGTGAGGGGCTGAGGAACCTCCATCATGACGTCCTTGTACAGATCTTTGTGTCCTTCTAAATACTCCCACTCCTCCATGGAGAAAAAGACGGCGATATCCTGACACCTTATAGGAACCTGACACATACAATGATACCGTCATCCCCCGATCCCTTCATAGCGTTACTGTATAATGTCCCAGCATTCCCAGCAGTGTCACCTCTCCAGTCAGCAGCTCAATCATCTTGTAGGGGAGTTCTAGGATCTTCTGGTTATTGATGTCCTCATGTATCAGGGGGTGAGGTGGAGGCCCCGTGATTGGGCTCAGGGGTCTTCCCCATCCCTCAGACACAGGGTCCGGACAGCGCTCACTAGAGGTCTTCTTCACTACTGTGTAATCCTGGTTATGGAGAGACACATTCATAAATCTCACTACAGACATTTCCAGAGTCCTCACCTCTCCAGTTCTGTCCGTTATTCCCATAGATAAGAATGATGTAATGTGACGTCATCAGAATCTCTCACCTCTCCAGTAAGCCGGAAGAGGATGTCTAGGGTGAGGTGTAATATCCTCTCCACCATCTTGTCCCTGTCCTTATCCATCCTTGATGTGTTAATCAGGAAAACTCTCCTATATATAGAAGATCTCCACTGAGAGCATCTGAAATTGTAGGGACCTGAATGGGGAGAAGATGACGATGTAACATCAGAAAGATCCCATGTAAGAAATCTCCGGAGCTGTTACCGGCTTAAGGCTATGTGTCCACGTTGCTTTTTACCTGCTTTTTTGCTGCTTTTTCAACTGCAGCGTTTAATAGCAAAATAGATGTGTTCTGCTTTTCAAGCAAAGTCTATGGGAATTTGGGTTTCTTGTGCCCACTATGCAGTTCAAACTGCAGCCTTTTTCTGGCAGAAATTTGGACAAAAACTCAGCTTTGCAGTGCAAAACCCAAATGGCAAAAACAATTGTTTTTGCCATTTGCGTTTTGAACTGCAAAGCAGAGTTTTTGACCAAATTTCTGCCAGAAAAAGGCTGCAGTTTGAACTGCATAGTGGGCACAAGAAACCCAAATTCCCATAGACTTTGCTTGAAAAGCAGAACACATCTATTTTGCCATTAAACGCTGCAGTTGAAAAAGCAGCAAAAAAGCAGGTAAAAAGCAACGTGGACACATAGCCTCACATGATCCCTACATCCAGTCCTGGCCCCGTCCTGCCCCCGGTATAACACACAATCCAATTATAGTCACACAGAGATTTATCACAGAATATCTCCAATCCAGCACCAAAAACACAGACGAAATCTAATGGAAATTCTAAATTATCATGAAAACGAGATATAAAGTTAGAAAGTGCAGGAACCTCCACAGAGATCGGACGGCAGAACCGGGGCCGTCAGTAACAGATAATGATAGAACATTAATATATCCTATATTCACAGAAAAATACCATTAACCCCTTAAGGACCAAGCCACTTTATACGTTAAGGACCGAGCCTCATTTTCCAAATTTGACCAGTGTCACTATATGGTAATAACACTTAAACATATTCCAGTGATACTGAGAATGCTTTTTCTTGATACATTGTACTTCATGTTAGTGGTAAATTTAGGTCTATATGGTTTGCGTTTATTTATAGTGATTGACGAGCACTAAAACGGTCGGGTGCTCATTACTCGAGTTGAGTAATTTCTAATGCTCAGGTGCTCATCTCGAGTAACGAGCATAATCGAAGTTAATGGGAAACGTGAGCATTTTTTCCAGCAGGTCTGATGGGGCCTGGAAATCAGTGAAATGGATGCTAACATTACTGAAATAGAATGGGATCAGTATGGGGAAGATCCCTGGACTCATTTTTGACTCCCAGGTCACCTCTAAAAACAATCTTGTCAGAGTATTACACCCCTTTAACGGACTGACAAGAAAATGTATAAAATCGACAATAAAAATGACCAAAATGTTAGGAAAAGTTCTACGTAAAATTTAAATACAGACAAAAACTGCCTGCTCCACCCCTTTGGCTATATTCACAGAGCGTTTTGTTTTTTGTTTTTGTTTTTTTTTTCAAAAAAGCAGCAGTTTCCCATTTCAGTCAGGTAAAATAAACAATCATGTGAATTAGCTTTATGAAATCTCATCACTTTTACAGGGACATTCTTTTAGATCTCATAAATCGTCTGAAGGAAGCTACTAACTTTCCCCCATCCTCTGCCAGACAATCATTGTACTTCCTGCAGAATTTCAGGAGGTTTTAGGTTACTTTTGTATAGAAGTGGTTTCTTTACTGCTCTTCTTGACACCAGGCGCCATCCTCTGAAATCCTTCATCTCGCTGTGTGTGCAGATACATTGACACCTGCCTGCTGCCAGTATAAAACAAGCTCTGCCCTGGTGTTGGACCAATTCTGAAGCAGAATCCTCTTTAAGAGACGGCTCTTATACTTGCTGAATTTTGTTATATACCCTGAAGCCTGCTCCAAAAAAACGTAACCTCTTTCTTGAAGATCTGATAAATGGTTAATTTACGGGCAATCTTACAAGCAGCAATGTCCTTGCCAGTAAAGACCTTTTAATACAAATCGGAGATAACGTATTTCCTTAGAGGCAACCAAGGGTAACAGAAGAAAAACAATGGTTTCAATCATCAGCAGAATATTAAAGCAACCAACCTGCTCTTATAATTAAATTAGCATGAGGCTATGTGCCCACATTGCGTTCTGTCCCTGCAGAAATTTCGGCAGCGATTTGAACAGCACATGTACGCTTCAAATCGCTGAAGAAACAGTCCGTAATGAAAAGCCGATTTCATGCGCTCTGGATGCAGCCTCTCCCATAGATAGAGCAGGACCTGCATCCAAAGCGCACGAAAGAAGTGACATGTTGCTTTTCAGAACGCAGCGCTTCGGCAGCAGCCGAAGCGCTGCGTTCTAATACGCCACGTGGGTATGGATTATGCACAATCTTCATAGATTGTGCTGGGGACGCAGGACGCATGCAGTTACGCTGCACAGCAGAACGCAGCGTAACTGCATGGAAATACGCTACATGGGCACATAGCCTTAGAGTGATATCGCTCAGTTTCCTTGTCCTCATTGTTCATCTTTAGCAAACAGTTTAATGAGAAGATCACTGAAATTATGTAAGCAGGTCATTTTGTGGTTGGGCTGAAAAAATCTTCAAAATACCAAAATTTCTACTTTAAGTTAAAGGGGTGTTCCATCTCCAAGATCCCATCTTAATTTGTAGTAGGTGTAATAAAGTGACGCCCTGGCCTATCAGGTCGTCACAGGGTATTGTGCAATCTGCCCTTCTGTGCAATATCCACCTCCTCCTTGGTTATGGGTCCCTAACTTATGGTGTTGCCAAAAACCAGCTAATCAAAATCCTAGGAACACTCTGCACCACACCCACCAGACACACCAGTGGACGGCTTGAGTGGAATAGGGTCGCCCACTTGTGGGGATGGTAAGGGGAGGTCAGGAGTGTCAGGAGAAGGCCAGTGTAGTGTTGGAGGTGAAGGAGAGAGGAGATCAGGAGCTGGGCTCCTTGGAAGTAATTAGGTGGCAGACGGTGGTCAGGGCCTGGTAGGAGCTGGACCCCCGGTCGCAGGGGATCGTGATAAGGGGCACGGAACTGTCGAGGAGGACAGCCGGCGGCCTTGTACCATCACTGGGCTGGGACCAGGGCACGAAGGGGGACATGGACCCCAGGTCAGGGAGTAGCTTCAGGCAGCCTGACAATTCACCCGACGAGAACGGAGCCTTCAAGATCCGCTCTCCTCCCGCTCCAAAATCGGGGTACTAGCGCAACGAGGGGGATAGGACTTTCCACTAAAACGGTCCAGAAAATCCCAAGCGTGAACCCTGAGAGCAAGCTCCCACAGTTAGCCACACTGGGGAGCGGAACCCGATTAGTTTTACAATACCGGGGCCAACTAAGAAGTAGACTAAGTGCCAAGGGAAGGGTCAAAGATCATCAGGCAATACCACCGGGAACGGCACCCAAACTAACTCCCCTCGGCGGCAGCGGTGTCCAGAACTTTGGTTTACCAAGTTGTCGGTGTCAACTTCATGAACTTAGTGAGTATGCAACTGACCCCTTTCACCCCCAACGGCACTCCCCAACTCCATCACCGAGTCCCGGGGCATTCCCCATACCCGTAGAGGGTCGCAACACCTGGCTGCCCCCGTCATCACCCAGGTTACTCCCCAACGGCAGCGGTGGTACTCCACCTTACCACACACCCACGGGTGGCGTCACAAACTCTAAATTCATAACCCCCTGTAAATACCCCCTTCATTTGAGTGGCCGCACAACCCCCGGGTCCGGACGCCCCTCGAGCCACCGCAGATTCGGATCCGAGCAGCCCGGCTGATGACGTGGGGGCGGCACAATAATATTAGCAAATATGTCCAATTAGAAATGTAGTATAGTTCTTCTGAATCACTATGTCACTTACCTCATGTTCAGGGCTTTGCAGGACCTTAGGTAATCATGGTTACAACCACATGTATAGTCAGTTTGTTATTTAGCCAGTTGCTCGTGGTCATAACCATGGATACCTAAGGTCCAGCAAAGCCCTGAACATGACGTAACCAACATAGTGAATCAGAAGAACTATACTCCATTTCTAAATTGTAGGTATTTGCTAAAATTATTATTACTACTACACCTACTACATATTGGGATAGGATCTTGGAGATGGGAATTACCCTTTAATTCTAATGGCAAGGAACGACTGCAATTCATCTTTATTACAATATAGAGTTGATGCAAATTGATACTAAGGGAATTCAGAAGGGACAAAATTACTTTGCAAGGAGAATTTTGCTGAAAACAAAACGTTCTTACAGAGGAGACTGCCATACTCCAGTCTCAACACACTCCATTGTGCTCAGCTCTCCCCTAGCTAACCGACAAGTGAGCACATGGCATAGTTCTAGTCATAGCCATCTAGGTGCACCTATTCAAGACCTGTATTCCTAGCATTTAACCCTGTCCTACCTGGATTTCTTACATACCCCACCTCTTCTCCAAACTGGGTGGTAGGCACCATCTGCCAACCCAGAGTGCCTACAAGAGGCCAGTTTTAGCACCTGAAATGCCCTGTCAGTGTCAGGAGACCACTTTACCAAAACTGATTTTCTGCCCTTAGGCACTACTATTGTGAAAAAATTAGAAACAAAGTTGCCATACTGAGAAATTCTCTGACCTGGTTTTTATTTTTGTGAGAGGGTGGAGCCAATTCTGTATTGTCTCCTCTAATACTATCTCCCGATGGGCATCAGGTATCCTAAAGGGCTTTAAATTGACCCGAGCAGGAGGATCATACTTTATGACATATGAATAAATTAGTAACTCTGTGAATCTGACGTTATTGTTTTGTACCATTTTCTTGCTGTTGTTTTTGAGAAGGTGACAAAGTTTGTGTCCCTGTGGCACATGCAATGTCAGCTTTTGAATTGGCTAAGGCTGCTTTCACACATCAGGTTTTTGCTGTGCGGCACAATCCGGCGCTTTGCAGAAAAAACGCATCAGTTTTTTTGCCGCCGGGTGCGGTTTTTCCTCATAGACTTTTATTAGCGCCGGATTGTGCCGCATGTACTTGCGTTTGATCCGGTTTTTGCCGGTTGCGGCAAAAATCGTCACTCCAGCGGCCGCACAGCACGCAGAGAGGAACGTTTTTTGGCCAGCGGCAAAAAAACGCATAGCGCCGGGTGCGGCGCCGTGTGGCATGGTGCATAATGAAAGTCTATGCACGCCGAATCCGGTGGCACGCATCAAACGTCGGAAGCATGTACAGGATTCAGTTTTTATTCTGAGCATGCCCAGAAGTGAGAAAAACATTGCTTGTCAGAAAATCTCACTCTCTCTCTCTGGCCTAAGAAAATCGGTGGGAGTGGAGTGCAATAAAACATTGCATTCCACTCGGACCAATATTAGCCTGTGTGTCAGCGCACATGAGCGATTATTTTCTCAGTCCTAAATCGGACCGAGAAAACAATCGCAGCATGCTGCGACTGTAATGCGAGACTCTTTTCTCTCGCACCCATTCAAGTGAATGGGGCGAGAGAAAAATCGCACTGCACTCGCGATACACTAGTGTACCGCGCATGCAGAGCGAGAGTCGCAATAGCCGGCTACGGAGGAGAGAGGGAGATAAATCCCACCTTCCCCTCCTCCATGCCGGCCCGCCCCTCCGCAGCGCTGGCCCGCCCCTCCTGAGAGCCTGCCCGCCCCCCGCAGCTGTGGTCCGTTCCCACGGTCGGACCGTAGACGCATGGACACTAGCATGACACTCAGCTCTGTTGTGCTACCAGTGCGAGCCGAGTGTCATGCGAGCATCGCAGTAGTGCCCCGTGTGGCCCCAGCCTTTCTCTCTCTCACTGACTGACTCACTCTCACCGATCACCGGTGCGGCGCTGCACGGCTCTCACACTCCTCTGGCGGCTTCTCCTGATTTGAAAATGCCGGCTGCCCATTATTCAATCTCGTATTCACTGCTTTCCCCGCCCACCAGCGCGTATGATTGGTTGCAGTCAGACACGCCCCCACGATGAGTGACAGCTGTCTCACTGCAACCAATCACAGCCGCAGGTGGGCGGGTCTATATCTTCCAGTAAAATAAATAAATTAAAAAAAAACTGCGTGCGGTCCCCCCAATTTTGATACCATCCAATATAAAGCCACACGGCTGAAGGCTGGTATTCTCAGGATGGGGAGCCCCATGTTATGGGGAGCCTCCCAGCTTAACAATATCAGCCAGCAGCCGCCCGGAATTGCCGCATCCATTAGTTGCGACAGTCTCGGGACTCTACCCGGCTCATCCCGAATTGCCCTGGTGCGGTGGCAATCGGGGTAATAAGGGGTTAATCATGGCAGGCGTCTATGAGACACCCCCAATGATTAACCTGTAAGTGAAAGTAAATAAACACATACACCCGAAAAAATACTTTATTTGGAATAAAAGACAAAAGAACACCCTCTTTCACCATTTTATTAAAATCCCCAAATACCCCTCCAGGTCCGACGTAATCCACAGAGGTCCCGCGACGATTTGAGCTCTGCTACATGAAGCTGACAGGAGCGGCAGTAAAACACCGCGGCTCCTCGGAGCTCCACGCAGCAACTGAAGGGAGTCGCGCTGTCAGCGGTGACGTCACTGAGGTAATGCCGGGGTGTGTGCGGTGATGATGATGAGTGTGGGAGTGCCGGCGTGTGTGCGGTGATGATGCGTGCAGGAGTGCCGGGATGTGTGCGGTGATGATGCGTGCGGTGATGATGAGTGCGGGAGTGCCGGGGTGTGTGCGGTGATGATGATGCGTGCGGGAGTGCCGGGGTGTGTGCGGTGATGATGATGCGTGCGGGAGTGCCTGCATGTGCGGTGATGATGGGGTCTCTCCCTCTCTCTCAGCTTTAAAAAATAAAAAAAAAACGAATCCATTTTTTTCCGGATCCGTCGCATCAGTTTTACACACTCTGAGATGGATCCGTTGCATCAGGCACAAGCCGGATTGTGCCTGATTGCAAAAAAATGATGTGTGAAAGCAGCCTTAGCGGGTCCCAAACCTTCCAGGGTTTTAGTTGGTTGCCATAATATATGGGAAAGGGATTCCTTTTCCTTCATCAGTGGATTTTATACTAGACCTAACAAACCTTTTCCATCACCACATAGGGTGTCTGCCACTTGGTAAGGAATTTGCTCTCCACTGTGGACACTAACACAAGTAAACAATCCCCAGGCTTAAATTGTCTCACTCGAGCCTTTAACTCCTTAACGACCGAGGACATACTGGTATGTTCTAAATCATCAAGGGCTAATCACCTCCGGCTGCTGTGGACAGCCGGCGGTGATTTCTGGACATGTCAGCTGATTTGAACAGTTGACATATGTGCCTCCCAGGCATGGGTGGATCGGCGATCCACCCACATCAGTTAACCCCTTAAATCATGCTGTCAATCTGTGACAGCGCGATTTAAATGCCTGCGGCGGTAAAAGTGGACTTACCCGTCTCCATCGGTGGCGACGTGACATGATCACAGAAAGCCAATGGTTGACATGGTAGCACAGGGTCATGTGATGACTCCTGTAACTCACATGACTCACTTCCTGTAACAGATGGCAGAGAAGCCTCTGTTACAAGAGATGAGCACTTCTGGTGATCACAGCTGTGTAGCTGTGATCAACAGAAATGAATGAGCGATCAGACTGCTGATTCCTATAGTCCCCTAGGAGGACTATTAAAATAAAACAAAGTAAAAAAAAATAAAATAAAAAAAGCTAAACGTTCAAATCACCCCCTCTTTCGCACCACTGAAAATGAAAGGGTTAAAAAAAAAAAAAAAGATATGCACACACTTGGTATCGCCGGGTTTAGAAATGCCCTATCAAGATATAAAATCAATTAATCTGATCAAAATGTAGCATCTGTGCAAAAAAGGTACTGCTAAAAACGTCAGCTCGAGACACAAAAAATAAGCCATCATTGAGTCATAAGTCCCAAAAAATGAAAACGCTACATATCACGTAAAATGGTGCAAAAAGAGCGCTTTTTTTTATACAAACTTCTGAATTTTTTTTAACTCCTTAGCTAAAATTAAACCTATACATGTTTGGGGTCTACGAACTCGTACTGACCAGAGGCATCACACCGACACAGTTTTACCATATAGTGAACACGGTGAATACAAATATCCCAAAAACAATCATGCAATTGCACTTTTTTTTGCAATTTTTCCGCACTCTGATTTTTTTTTTGCCGTTTTCCTATACACTATATGGTAAAGCGTATGGTTTAATTTAAAAGTACAACTAATCCCGCAAAAAGCAAGCCCTCACATAGCAAGATTGAAGGAAAAATTTTTTTTTACGACTCTCAGACGAAGGCGAGCAACCCCCCCCCCCCCCCCCCAAAAAAAAAAAAATGAAAAATCGCCAGGGAGTGAACGGGTTGACGAAGTCGCTATCCCTTAGGCATCTATTCAAACAAATAGCCAGTGACACAGCTTCCTCCAGGAACTGCGGTTAGGGACAGTAAGCCTTCATGTCCTTAATCTGACCGGAAAGTCCCTTGCAGAATTGAAGTCGAACAACAGTTATTGCAGGAAGGTTCGACTGCACCAATCTCGGGATTTCAGGCAGTAGGTCACACTTTTATTAAATGTGAATTCCAAGCAAATTTGGTTTTAGCACACCTCTCTATACAGAGCAGACCTCCTTTCTCCAGTCTTAACACTATCTCCACTCTGCTCAGCTTCCTCCCAGCTCTCCAACAAGTGAGCATATGGCTTAGTTCTAGTCATAGCTACTAGGTGCACCTAATCAAGATCTGTAGTGCTAGGATATAACCCTGTCCTACCTGGTTTTCCCACACCCTGCTAAAAAAAATGTTTTCTACTGGGGCCCAATTACGACTTTTGCAGTGGGGCCCCATGATTTCTATGTATACCCTTGCCCCTCACTCCTCTTGGTACGTGCTGAACTATGTGTTAGTCTATAGCGTTTTATCTTTTTTGTACAGTGCTGTGGAATGTTGATTCTCTAGAAATAAAAATTATTATTATTATTATTACATAGACGCACTTGTCCGCACCCACACATATATCTGCAAAGTGAAATTGGTGATTCTTGTAAATCAAACAAGTTGTTCAAACCGTGACAAGTATAATTTCTCAAATTGGCTAATCTCTGCTTTATTCTTGTAGAATTAATGTACCAAGATATTTCATACAATAGATGACGGCTCCTGCACCATCAACAGCGCAAATCTAGAGCTGCACACAAAGGCAAACAAGTCTGCAATTTGCAATCATGTACTTCTCACAAAAAGTTAGGGATATCTGGCATTCGAGTGATCTTTCAGGATGATCCTAAAATGCACTATACCTTTGACAGATGAACTTAAAGGGGTGGTTCACCCATATTTTTTATTGTCTAGATCGATATTATATTGAGAAACAATGTATCTCTCAAATACCTTGTGTTGTCAATAGTGCCTGTGAGAGGCGCTATTGCAGACCGCTGCTCCCCATCCAGTGACGTACCCGTCCAATTCTGCCACGTCACATCCGTGCAGCCGGCTACAGTCTTCCAGACTCTGAGCTGTGAGCGGTGTTTCACCGCTGTCACAGCCCATTTGCTCCCCCCTCCTCCTCCCTCCTAGCACAGCATGGCGTCTCCTGCTCCCCCCTCCCTCCTCGCAGAACGCTGCAAGCAAGAGACGTGCTGTGTGGGAGGAGCAGGGAGCAGATGGGCTCAGAATGTAGCCGGCTGCACGGATGTGACGAGGCAGCATTGGACGGGTACGTCACTGGAGCGGGATCAGCGGTCTGCAATAGCTCCTCTCACAGGCACTATTGACAACATAAGGTATTTGAGAGAAACATTGTTTCTCAATATAATATCGATCTAGACAATAAAAAATATGGGTGAACCACCCCTTTACTGTGACCTTCTCCAACTTTTGAATGCAAATGTCCAACTGTTCAATTTTTCAGTACTTTTTTCACAACTTGTTCTCTAACAAGGAGCTTAAAGGGGGTTATCCGGCTTATTTTGAGTTTTTTTCATTATTACCCTATTGGGCTACATTGGGGCAGGTAAGTAGATAGAGACCACTTACCTGCCCTGCTGTCAGCCCCTCTCCCCCGGCTCAGAGTGATCATGTGACCGCTCCTGACGCGATTTTGCTGCTTCCGGTCATTTCATGTCAACATGGGCAGGACCATGTTGACATGCAAATCTGGAAACAGCATGTCGTCACCCTGCTGGGCGGCTACAGTGCGTGGAGTCACCGCCCCCTTCCCTGCACCCTCCCACACATTGCCCTGCACCCCGTACTCTCCCCGCAACCTCCCCCTGCACTTCTGTGGGACCTGTGATCTTGGGGCGGGGCCTGGCGGCGGCTGCCGTGGTGTCACCACGGCAGCCCGGACCCCCTGCTCAGGATCGCACATTCAAATGTGCCGGTCATCAAAGATGCCGGTATATTTGAAAGCGCTGATGAGAAGGAGCGTTGCGCTTCTCATCACTGTCCCGCTGTCTGTGCTCTCTTCAGCACAGCGGTGACGTCACTACTGTGCTGATATGGCCAGAGCACAGACAGCGCGCGAACGTGCAGGAGCGACGGGGACTGAGGACGGGTGAGTATGTACTCCCTACATGTGTTCCCTATGGGGGGGGTTGGTGCAGAGCGCCGTGTTTGCGTGCGGTGCAGAGCCTGATGTGTGTATGCAGTGCAGAGCCCGATGTGTGTATGCGGTGCAGAGCCTGATGTGTGTATGCGGTGCAGAGCCCGATGTGTGTATGCGGTGCAGAGCCCGATGTGTGTATGCGGTGCAGAGCCCGATGTGTGTATGCGGTGCAGAGCCTGATGTGTGTATGCGGTGCAGAGCCGATGTGTGTATGCGGTGCAGAGCCCGATGTGTGTATGCGGTGCAGAGCCTGATGTGTGTATGCAGTGCAGAGCCCGATGTGTGTATGCGGTGCAGAGCCCGATGTGTGTATGCGGTGCAGAGCCTGATGTGTGTATGCGGTGCAGAGCCGATGTGTGTATGCGGTGCAGAGTCTGATGTGTGTATGCGGTGCAGAGCCTGATGTGTGTATGCGGTGCAGAGCCCGATGTGTGTATGCAGTGCAGAGCCCGATGTGTGTATGCGGTGCAGAGCCTGATGTGTGTATGCGGTGCAGAGCCTGATGTGTGTATGCGGTGCAGAGCCCGATGTGTGTATGCGGTGCAGAGCCCGATGTGTGTATGCGGTGCAGAGCCCGATGTGTGTATGCGGTGCAGAGCCCGATGTGTGTATGCGGTGCAGAGCCTGATGTGTGTATGCGGTGCAGAGCCGATGTGTGTATGCGGTGCAGAGCCCGATGTGTGTATGCGGTGCAGAGCCTGATGTGTGTATGCAGTGCAGAGCCCGATGTGTGTATGCGGTGCAGAGCCCGATGTGTGTATGCGGTGCAGAGCCTGATGTGTGTATGCGGTGCAGAGCCGATGTGTGTATGCGGTGCAGAGTCTGATGTGTGTATGCGGTGCAGAGCCTGATGTGTGTATGCGGTGCAGAGCCCGATGTGTGTATGCAGTGCAGAGCCCGATGTGTGTATGCGGTGCAGAGCCTGATGTGTGTATGCGGTGCAGAGCCTGATGTGTGTATGCAGTGCAGAGCCCGATGTGTGTATGCGGTGCAGAGCCCGATGTGGTGGGGGGTGCAGAGCCCGATGTGGGGCTGTTATTTCCAATGCTATAGTGATAACAGGTCAGGTGCTGGGGCAGAATATACTGACAGGGAATGTGTGTGCAGGGGGCGGGCAGAGGGTGGGGCTGGACACTGAGTTGGGGCTGGACACTGAGGCCGGGCGGTGCCAGCTGTGACTGGGAGGTTTAGCACAGGAAGTGGTCAGTTTGCTGGAGCTGAATGTAAACAAGGGGTTGCAGAGAATAAAGGGTGAATTCAAGAGGAACAAAAGTTAGAAAACAAAAAATAACAATGTAGGGGTGTTTTATATGACAATACAGCACAGATTGGCTTAAACTCAAAAATTTTTGTTATGTCGGACAACCCCTTTAACAACAAAATTCACAACAGGTGTTTCATCCAGGAAGAACCCAATGCTTTCGGAGTTCAATTAGAATTGGTATTTAAACAGTTCTCCTGATCATGATGTGGTGACCCATGGGAGAGATGCCAGATTTTTCAGTGGGGCCAGCTGAGATATCTAGTTCCACTGGTAGCAGATGGTACTGTCACGGTAGCTGAAGTGGGTCGCTGGACCCCTAAATGCTTCCCTCATGATTACAATTTAAATACTATGTCCCAAGAATGACAAAAGTATTTTAGGAGTGATACCTTTATAGGCTAAAATTATCAATAGTGGGAGGTGGCACTAATGGAGCTGATATAGGACCCCCCGGGGGCATTCCTATGGAGGTGGTCTCTGGGTGCAGGTGTTGGAGCACCCGAGATGTTTGTGCAGTTACAAGCAGCTGGACACACGGATGAACTTGCAAACATAACACTTTACTGAAGTGAATAATAGCCTACAGTCTGTTTCTTAAAGGCAAAGTGGCAGCAATTCACTGTGTAGGATACACTTACAGTGTTTCCCCGAAAAAAAAGACTCTGTCTTATATTTTTTTTGCCCCGAAAAAAGCATTAGGTCTTATTTTCAGGGGGTGAGGTATGGCTAAGCACACCGTTAGGTGGGTGCTCTGGAGAAAAATCCAAACTATAATAACAAGTAACTCCGGCACTCAAAAAGGGATTATGTTGTGATTAATCTTTTATTCAAAAAAATCTTTTCCAATAAAGTATTGCAAATAAAACGTTTCGGCTATTCGCCTTCTTCAGTTTTATATGGCTCTCTGGTAATGGAAGGTAAAGTCTGGACTCACAACACTTTTATCTTGGTTTATACAATTGAAGCAAAATTGTCTTGTATCGCTCTGACATATATCAAGCTACTGTGTGATACATCACTCACTTCTTCTCTGATCACCGGTGAAACAGCCCATTATATTCCTATCTCTCCTAATGATCCTTCATTTCATGACCTGATGTCCCCTGTAGTTTATGGGCGATGTATCACACAGTAGCTTGATATATGTCAGAGCGATACGAGGCAATTTTGCTTCAATTGTATACCAAGATAAAAGTGTTGTGAGTCCAGACTTTACCTTCCATTACCAGAGAGCCATATAAAACTGAAGAAGGCGAATAGCCGAAACGTTTTATTTGCAATACTTTATTGGAAAATAATTTTTTGAATAAAAGATTAATCACAACATAATCCCTTTTTGAGTGCCGGAGTTACTTGTTATTATTATTTTCAGGGGGTGTCTTATTCTCTAGGAGACACGGTTGGGGGTAAGTTTACCCCCCACAAAAAGCAGACCCTCCCCCCTTCCCAGGATCGTCATACTTACCAGCCCCGGACGTCTGTGTGGCTCCCAGATCTCTGTATGATTTCCCAGCAGGTATGCTGCACGCCTCCCCTAAGTCTGGCCGACACACAAACTTCAGATCACACATACACACATCAGATAGCAGACAACACACACACACACACACACACACACACACACCAGATTCCATATCATTCCTCCCTGTGATCTCAGGTGGGCGCTCCAGGCAGCTGTGCTACATGTCGTCCTCCTCTGCCTCTTGCTGACACTCACACATCAGAAAACACTCACACATATGTGTGTGTGTGTGTGTGTGTGTGTATGTATGTATATGTGTATATATTGTGAGGTAGCGCGGTCGGCTGCGCAGCAGAAGACACGGGATCCAGGCATCAAGGTTCACAGCACACGGTGTTTAATGTCCAAACAAAAATCCACAGCAATATACATGTCTCTCCAGCAGAGACTCAGGGAGTTGTGATCACTCCCTCACACCCAGCACACCTGCCCCTCGTTCCTGTTTCCATTTAACCCTTCCTTCAGCCTGTAGGGAAACAGCATTAACCCTAGAGTGGATTTACTTTCTATCATGGAGTGAGCACAACCGGGGCGAGACATACCGGCCGTCATAGATAACCCCGGTCACAGTCTCACATACCCCCCCCCTCAGTTCAAGCGAGCGGGGTTGAACTCCTGCCAGCAAACACGGGCCGCGGGACAAGGCATCGGCGTTGCCCTGCAACCTACCGGCCCGGTGTTCAACCGTAAACCGGAAGTTCTGCAGAGAAAGGAACCACCGGGTAACCCGGGCATTCCGTTCCTTGGCGGACCTCATCCAGACCAGTGGAGAGTGATCCGTCACCAAGCGAAACTGCCGTCCCAGCAGGTAATAGCGTAGGGACTCCAAGGCCCACTTGATCGCCAGGCACTCCTTCTCCACTACGCTATAATTCCGCTCGGGAGGGGTGAGCTTCCTACTTAAGAAGGTGACGGGGTGTTCCTCCCCCTGAACCACCTGAGACAACACTGCCCCCAGGCCGACCTCTGAGGCGTCAGTCTGTACTATGAACTCCTTCCGGAAATCAGGGTGTACGAGAACGGGCTGTCCGCACAGGACCCCCTTCAGGGCCCGGAAGGAGTCCTCGGCCTGCGGAGTCCAGCGTACCATGATGGACTTCTTGCCTTTGAGAAGGTCCGTCAAGGGGGCTGATAGTCCCGCAAAATCCTTTACAAACCTCCTGTAGTACCCCACGATACCCAGGAAGGCCCTAACCTGCTTCGTGGTCAGGGGTCTAGGCCACTTCTGGATCGCCTCAACCTTGTTAATTTGGGGCTTAATCACTCCTTGGCCTATCACGTAGCCCAAGTAGCGGGCTTCCGTGAGTCCCAACGCACATTTCTTGGGATTGGCTGTCAATCCGGCTATTCGAAGCGCGTCTACCACCGCTTGTACCTGTTCCAAGTGGGTCTGCCAATCGGAGCTGTAAATAATGATGTCATCAAGGTACGCTGATGCATACGCCTGGTGGGGTTCCAGCACCAAGTCCATCAACCTCTGGAACGTGGCCGGAGCGCCATGTAACCCAAAAGGCAAGACAACATAGTGGAAGAGACCCTCCGGCGTAACAAAAGCGGTTTTCTCCTTGGCGGACTCCGTCAGTGGCACCTGCCAGTACCCCTTGGTCAGGTCGAGCGTGGTAAAATATCGCGCCTGTCCCAGCCTATCAATCAGCTCATCCACCCGGGGCATGGGGTAGAGATCGAACTTGGATATTTCGTTCAATCTCCGGAAGTCATTGCAGAACCTTAAGGAGCCATCGGGTTTTGGTATTAGGACAATGGGACTAGCCCATTCACTCCGGGATTTTTCGATGACCCCCAGGCGTAGCATTGTCTTCACTTCTTCTGATATGGCTTGTCTTCGAGCCTCCGGCACGCGGTATGACTTCAGGCGTACCTTCAGGTGGGGCTCGGTGACAATGTCATGTCGTATCAGACTGGTCCTACCCGGCAACTCGGAGAAGACATCGGGGTTCTGCTGAACCAGCCGTCTGGCCTCTCGCCTCTGTTGCTTGGTGAGGGCTTCTCCGATCCTTACTTCCGGTTCGTCCTCTCCGGAGGTCGCTGAAGCCGGGAGTGAACGACCCGAAGAGGAGGGAGATGGGGGAAACTCAACCATCAGGCTTTCCCGTTCCTGCCACGGTTTTAATAGGTTGACATGGTATATTTGTTCAGGTTTCCGCCTACCGGGCTGCAATACTTTATAGTTGACCACCCCGACTTTTTCCTTTATCTCGTAGGGGCCTTGCCACTGAGCCAGGAATTTACTCTCCGCCGTGGGAATCAATACCAACACCCGATCCCCGGGTTTAAAGGTCCGCACGGTGGCTTGTCTATTATAGCGGCCGCTTTGCGCGGCCTGAGCCTCCTGTAAATGCTCCTTCACAATTGGCATGACCGCGCTTATGCGGTTCTGCATTCCTAAAATGTGTTCAATCACACTTTTATGGGGGGTGGGCTCTTGCTCCCATGTTTCCTTTGCCAGGTCCAACAATCCCCGGGGATGTCGCCCGTATAACAATTCAAAAGGCGAAAACCCCGTGGATGCCTGTGGCACCTCTCGGATGGCAAACATCAAATAGGGAAGCATCATATCCCAGTCCTTCCCGTCTTTGGAGATCACCCTTTTTAGCATGGTTTTCAGGGTTTTATTGAATCGTTCTACTAACCCATCCGTCTGAGGATGATACACAGACGTACGCAACTGCTTGATCTGGAGTAGCCGGCATAGTTCTTTGGTCACTTTAGACATGAATGGGGTCCCCTGATCCGTAAGGATCTCCTTGGGCAACCCCACCCGGCAGAACACAGAAAACAACTCCCGAGCTATAAGCTTCGCCGCAGTATGTCTGAGAGGTATCGCCTCTGGATACCGGGTGGCATAGTCAACGATCACTAGGATGTGTTGGTGCCCTCGAGCAGACTTTACGAGGGGCCCCACCAGATCCATCCCTATCCGTTCAAAAGGGACTTCTATAATGGGTAACGGCACCAACGGACTGCGAAAGTGGACCAGTGGTGCGGTAAGCTGACACTCCGGGCAGGTTTCGCAGAACCGTTTTACCTCCCCAAAGACCCCGGGCCAATAGAACCTTTGCAATATTCGCTCCTGCGTTTTCTTGACCCCTAGGTGGCCACTCATCAGATGTTTATGAGCCAAGTCGAGGACCCGCCGGCGATACGGCTGGGGCACCACCAATTGCTCCACCCCCACGCCCCGTATTTCATCTACCCGGTAGAGTAAATCCTGTTTAAGAGCGAAATGGGGGTACCTTACCTGGGCACCGGGCAGCTGGGCCACCCCGTCAATTACTAACACCCTATTCCGGGCATGTATTAACGTAGGGTCCTGGAGTTGGGCTGTCCCAAACGCATCCGGGGATGCCTCCAAGTCCGGGATGGGCTCGACCGTCTCAGCCTCTCCTGCCAATACCTCTAGGGGCGACCTATCGGGTTCACATTCTGTCCCTATCATGGGGACCCCTACGGCAGGTGTCCCGGATTCAGGATTGTAGGGCTCAGGCCCCGGACTGACCAATATCGGAGGGGACCTAGGGGTTCCCTTCCATAAAGTCCAAAAATAGGGCAGATCCCGTCCTAGGATCACGTCATAAGGAAGAGTGTTAAGCAGTCCCACCTCATGTTGCACCTGACCGCAAGGTGCTGTGATGGTGACAATCCCCGTGGGATAGTCTCGGCGGTCCCCATGTATGCAAACCACCCCCACGGTACGTCCTGTGGCCTTTACTTTAGCCCTCAAGGTGGATCGCACAAGGGTCACTAAGCTTCCGGAATCCAACAATCCTGTAACCGGACATCCATTCACCTGTATTTGGCACAAGTGGGGCTCAGTCTCTGGGGGAACCAGGTCAGCGGTACACACCACCTGAGCATACATTGAACCCCGCCGGGTAACCCCACAATCCATGGGCTCCGTGGTCAGGGGACACTGGGCTTCCATATGTCCCACCCGCTGGCACCGCCAACATCTAATAGGGAAGGAAACCCCCTTCACAAGTTGTCGTTTAGGGTACATGGCCTTCCGGACCTCAGGAACGGCGGGCGCGGCCTCAGCCAGGATGGTAGCGGACTCCTGTACCGGTGTCGGCGGTGGGTCCTTGGCCCTAGGCTTGGAGGGGCCGGACCGACGGGCGGTACGCAAAGTCTCAGTGTCCCGTATCAAGTCCTGCGTAGCCACATGCCGCTCTACCAGGGACACTAATTGGTCCAGGGTACTCGGGTCACCCTGTCCTACCCACCGTTGAACGGTGACGGGTAAAGTGCGCACAAAACGATCCACTACTACCCTTTCCACCATTTGCGCCGGGCTCAGAGTGTCAGGCTGCAACCACTTTTTTACAAGATGTAATAAGTCATAGGCCTGGGAGCGTACGGGTTTGGCTTCCTCATAGAACCACTGATTTACCCGCTGAGCCCGTACATAGGTATTCACCCCCAACCGAGCCAGTATTTCGGCTTTCAGGGTCACATAGTCAATGGCGTCCTCGGTACCGAGGTCCAGGTACGCTTTTTGGGGTTCCCCCGTCAGATAGGGCGACAATACCTCAGCCCACTGGGGGGTCGGCAGCTTTTCCCGCTCGGCCACCCGCTCAAACACCGCCAGGAACGCTTCCACATCATCCCCCGGGGTCATCTTTTGCAACGCTTGTCTCACCGCTTTCCGGACGCTGCCGTCGTCACCCGGTCCCGGGGTTGTTGCTGCCGGTCCGGCACGGATTGACTTGGCCAGGAGAACCATCTGTTCTTGGTGCCTTTTTTCCTGCAATTTCAAGGATTGCTGGTGCTGTTGCTGCTGTTGCTCCAACGTCCGGAGCAGGTGGGTATTCACCTGTTGTTGCTGTGCATTAGCCTCTTGTTGTTGTGCATTAGCCTGCTGCTGCTGTGCATTAGCCTGAGCCAAATGCCTTAGTATGTCCTCCATGGCGTCGCTGGGTTTGGGCCGTAGTATAGCTGCTTGAATCCAGGACATGTGCTACCGGATCACCAGAAAAGGAAGTACACCTCACCGGGCTGGCATGCCCGCATTCTCCACCATATGTGAGGTAGCGCGGTCGGCTGCGCAGCAGAAGACACGGGATCCAGGCATCAAGGTTCACAGCACACGGTGTTTAATGTCCAAACAAAAATCCACAGCAATATACATGTCTCTCCAGCAGAGACTCAGGGAGTTGTGATCACTCCCTCACACCCAGCACACCTGCCCCTCGTTCCTGTTTCCATTTAACCCTTCCTTCAGCCTGTAGGGAAACAGCATTAACCCTAGAGTGGATTTACTTTCTATCATGGAGTGAGCACAACCGGGGCGAGACATACCGGCCGTCATAGATAACCCCGGTCACAGTCTCACAATATATATAATGTCATAATGATGCTGGGTAAGCTATACTATGGAGAATATATTGGGAAATAATATGCACTTTGAGACCCATATTGAAATGAGACGTGGACTGCGGGTGCATTGTTTATTATGTTATTTGTGTGGTTTTTCTTATTGACTTAAAGGTTTTTCCCCTTTCTGTGATATTTCTATGCGGGGAATTTATTTTATGTATTGTATAATTTTGCTGTTAAATAAAAATGAACCTGATTTAAAAAAAAAGAAAACACTCACACATCAGACAGCATACACTCACACATCTGATCGCATACACTCACACACACTCATGATGTTTCACATACCTGTACAATCGCGCACATACACTCACAACATCCGGAGATACCACGTGCTTTCGGCCATGTGATGTAGGTCCTGGAAGCTCACTGCACAGTGCACAGTGTCGCAGGTCCTTACATGCACCGAGAAGCAAGCCATATCGCTGGATGTGGTGAGTGTGTGTATGCGATCGTTAGTGTGTGTGTGTGTGTGTGTGTGTGTGTGTGATCTGATGTGTGTGTATATGTGATCTGATTTGTTTGTTCCGTCGCAGGACCTTGATGCGCTCACCTGCGCCCAGTCGGCGTCTGGTATGATCGCAGGGTCTTCTATCTTCTTTCTTTAGGGGGTGTCCACTGTGTATAATGAAGTGTCCTGCAGGATTCTTTAACTTTTTTACCGCTGCACGGACACTTTATTATTGACCGTAGCTAGGTCTTATTTTCAGGGGATGTCTTATATTTAAGCCTCCCTGAAAACTCCTGCTAGGTCTTATTTTCAGGGGAGGTCTTATTTTTGGGGAAACATGGTAGTATTCTGAATATAAAAGGTGTTTTCTCCTTATGCAATAAGCAAGCTTAGGCCTCTCAGGGAGGCTGGAGTACAGTTCTCTTCACTTTCTGTAGGAGGTAATATAATGCACAGTCCAGGTAATGCTTAATTGATGAAGGGACCTTCACGGTTGGCTCCTCATGGTGACACACTAGTGGTATGGAACTACTCACGGTTTTAGCGCTACCGTTCCCTATTGCAGGGGGTAGGGCAGACAGAGCTTGTGGCATAAAAAGTCATGTTACACTGGTTCTGGAAGCACATAGGAGACCAGTATGCAGGAGAGCACGTGTTCAGCCTTAGCTCTCCTCTTGTGGAAGTTATTATATGAAGAAAAAGATGTCACCTCAGCATGGACTGGGATAGATTCTGGGAGCTTCTTCCCTCTCTCCTGACTAAACTTGTTTGTTACTGGACGTGTCAGCACTGAGATAGGAGTCTCCTCCCAGCTTTTGCCATGGCAGCTTGCTGTGAAAATGAACACCTAACTTTCATACGCATACATTGACCAGTAGATGGCAGCAATATACATTTAACAATCTCCAGGGTACCTATAGCATAACACAAAACAGTACATACTTCCTAACTCACAGGCACAAAGTAATTCTGGCACACTGGAACAGATCTACTACCACACAACAACTGTCTAACTCAGCAGCAGTAGAATAGGTACCGAGATACCACAAAGCTAATCACATTTTGACATAATGAAAACATGACGACACTTAATAATTGATCAACAGTGCCCAGCCATTGTGAGACTTCAAGCAGGAGGCTCTCAGATGGAAGTGGCCAATGAGCCTAGATTGTCACAGAGTGTCATAAGCAGGTTGCAACAGAGGTACAGAGAGACTGGAATAGTAACAGAAAGGCATAGAAGTGGACACCCTTTGGCTACATCGCACACTGATGACTGCTTTATTGTGAATAATGCCCTTCCGAACCAAATGTTGAATGCCACACAACTTTAAGGGAGGTGAGAGGCACCTAAGTGTCACGTCAGACCATTCAAAACCATTTAGATCATCATGGTCTGCATGCTAGACAAGCAGCAAAACAACCTGATCACACCATATGCCAGGGAGCATCTACCCTAGGTGAGAGACCAGTGGGCCTCAGTGCTGTTCACTGATGACAGTTGATTCACCCTAAGCAGCAATGATGGCTGCCAACGATGTTCGAGCCATCACAAATACTACCCAAAAGCCAACTTTTTGTGAGTAGCGTAACTATCATGATTTTTGACATGGCTGTCTACATTTAGCCTTGTCAAACTTATTGTCTACAGCAAGACGAAGTCAGAAGATATTTAAATAAAATTCAATCCGAAGCCTCCTGTAGAGCCATGAGAGCAAACCAGAATACAGAATAACCTTCCCCTGAGCTATTATGTTTGGTGTACATTTGCTTCATTGAATTACATAAAGGATTCAAAATATTTATGCCAGTTTTCTTGCTTTAAACACTTTGAAGCGTCACAAAATGTTGTGACTTTTGAAGTTTTTTTACGCCAGCCCCGGCCAGATCCACCAAAGCGGGCAGGGTATAAAGCGTGGTGGCGCCCTTCTGGTGAATAGCTCAAAAGATACGCTACTCTGGTGGTGAAACGTACACCAGAAATACTACTTAGGTCCTCACCATGCCGCTTCATTAGGACTCGTATCCCCAGTGCAAATCTTATTGAAAAGGCACCTAAGTTTTTAATTGTAAAGTCGACATTACTAAAATGCTTGGGTGCTTGTTAATCAAGTCGAGTAAGTCAACATCTCTGAAAGTGCTCAACCCGGGTAAAGAGTATAATGGAAGTGAATGATTGGGTTCTCCGCACACATACAGCAAGCCATTACAGAGCATTTCTAGGAACACGGAAGGTGGGGTTTGTTTCTTTTTAACATACTATACCCAAAAATGTTGTTTTAACCGCCAATGAGAGCCATTCAGAGACTGCAAGTGGTTTCTACTGGGGTCCATGCTCACATCAGTGAAGCAAGACTGTGCTCTGTGTTCGTTGTTCCACGAACTATACACTCGAGCATTTGCGGTACTCAGCTGACCACCTCTATTACCTGAGTACTCCGATGCTCAATCAAGTACCGAGCAAGGTCGCCCATCATTAACTCTGCTAAAACATACTGTACATAATTATTATACAACACAGTGATGGAGTAGAATCTGTGACTTCTCTGCATTTAGTGGTCACTACTCACCTGTGCGGTTATCTGTAGGAATCTCCTCTTTACACCGCTCATCACCCCTCACATATGTCTCTGTAGTATTAATATGGGTCAGATCTTCACCCTGAAAATAATATTGTAAAAGTCACAGACAGATGAAGAAGTCGCGTGAAATGATTCAGAAGAACAGAAAAGATCATAAATGACCAGGACGACCAAAACTGACAGCAGTAGATATCACAGAGCTGCAGGTCTCCTGTATAATCCAACCTGTCACCTCCTAATTGTAACCAGCAGTCTCCATAACCAGAAAATTGTGAGAAGATCCAGACAACATCTAATCATAATGTCTATGATCAGCTTTATCCTGTCATCTCCACCAGGTATATGACATACACTGAATGGCCACATTATTACAGACACCATCTAGTAGCGTTTTATTTACTTTGGCATTAAGGAATTCAAAGGGAACCTGTTAGGTCAAAAAAAAGCATTATAACCTACAACCAGGAGCATGTGTGAGCTATTAACCCCTTCCTACCCATCCCTTTCTTGTAATATTGTGTAATATGAAAGTAATAAAATATGTTTTATTACTTACATATTCACTATGTAAATAGCATAGGTCTCTAGCCCCATGGGCGTCGCATCGCCCTGTAGGCGTTTGCATGCTTTCCATAGCATGGATTTACATGAGCAACGTCACCATCAGCGTCTTCAGATCCCGCGCGTGCGCCCTTACCATTCTCGTCACCGCCTCATCCTGGTGTTTGCTGGTTGGCCTCTGACGCGCACTGCGCATGACAGGAAACACAGTAGACTTCTGAGCAGGCGCAGTGCGCGTCAGAAGCCAACCAGCAAACACCAGGATGAGGCGGCGGCGAGAATGGCAAGTGCATACACGCGAGATTCTGAAGAAGCTGATGGTGACGTCGCTCATGTAAATCCATGGTATAAAGCCCACAGGAGCGTGATACCAAGCCCACAGGAGCGTGATACCATGGAAAGCATGCAAATGCCCACGGGGCGATGAGACGCCCATGGGGCTAGAGACCTATGCTATTTACATAGGGAATATGTAAGTAATAAAACATATTTTATTACTTTCATATTACAAAATATTACAAGAAAGGGATGGGTAGGAAGGGGTTAATAGATCACACAGGCTCCTGCTTGTTTTTTTATAACGCTTTTTTTACCTGACAGGTTCCCTTTCAAGAATTTATCAAGTCAAAGATTCCAGGTGATGAAATAGTTCTGCAGGATTACAGGCCCATGGGGACATGAAAGCTTCTTACATTTACCGAAAATTAGACTGAGGAGCTGACAGGCACTGAACATCCCATTCTACCTCTGTTATGGACAAGATTATGAATTATTATAAGTATATAAGAGTTACATGGAGATATCCATAAAGAACAGGATTTAAGATGGTGTTTGAACTGTACCCCACATATCTCTTGGCATAAGAGTCAGACAGACAGTCTGGGCTATTCTTGTGACCAGTGAATCATGCTGACATTGCTTAATATAAATGAGGAACCAAGCACATTACAGTAAATTGTATATCACAGAATAAGCTGTTCTACTTTATCCAATAGGAGACGTGTTACGTATTCTTGGCACCTAGCCAATAAGATTATATATATCCGTACAATTTCCGTATTAAAAGTCAGTCTTACTTTCTATTCATATCCGAGTACGTCTCTCTGGTGTGTGTGAAAGAGTGGTTATGCATGCTACCACGAGTGACTCATAATTTGGACTGCAGACAGTTTAAGAGGGATGCATGATTAGATTGCATCAACCTAAATTACGGCCTTATCATTTGGCGCCCAACGTACCTTAGGACGGAGCTCTGGATGGCGGACGGCCGTGCTGACACCTTCAGTCGAAAGGCAACTACGCGAGAGGTGGAGAATTGCGCAACTCCAGCGGCAGGTGAGAACATTTGTATAATCTCACCTTGCAACCTCATGCGTGTACTTGCATTTCGAAGGGGGGGGTTGGGCTGTCCCAGTCTAGACACCTAATGACCGCCATCTCGCATGAGATAAGCCGTCCTAAGAGATCTCACACCAAGGTGGTCAGGTTCACCTTAAGCTGTCTGTAATTTATGTAATGAAATGGTAAATCACATGAAATGTAATGTGGTTTGAGGGTTTTTTGTCTGCTCTAGGAGAAAAGCAGAAGTTCTATGTTTTATTTTTCTCTGATTTAACTGCAGGGGAAAATGAGGAAGTTGTTATATACGCTGGATATATGAATATATATGGTTATATCTGCAGGTGAGATCAGCCACCTGGATGGTGTATATAGTGTCCTTATTGTTATGTCATTGTGTTGACCTGTGTCTACCTGTTGAGATGTCTGTCTATTTGCAGCAGGTGGAGTACTTGCTGGTTACGAGAACCGTGAAGTTCTATGTGCTTTGTTCGTATGGCTGCCAGAAAGAGGAAGTGTCACGTAATGTAGTGAGAGCTGTCTTTGAGTGAAGAGAAAAAAAACTCTGAAGCTGTACTTGGAAAAGTATGCTGTTTATGTATACTGTTATGTATATAGTGGATACACTGGTGTGTGACAAGTCCGGTCGATAGTTGATGTTTGATAAGGCCTTGGACGGACCTGATCTTCGGGGATAGAAGATTTGGAAGGGTTTTCTATGTACAGGTGCAGTCTTGTATAAAGTTACAAAAGTGGGGGACTGACCCTGGCTGTTACCTGGTACGGTGTTCCTGCTAAGCAGTGAGTTGAAGTTGTACTCATTGGTCTTGTTTTAGTGGATGTCAGTGTATTCTTACCTAGGAATTGAATATACTGGGGAAAACCCTTGATTTTAGGCTTAATCATTGAGTATTGATGTTCTGGACGGATTTGTTCAAATAAGGTGTATATAGTGTGAACAGAGGTTACTAGTACATGAAGTAAGAGATAGTGAGGGTGAATTTAGTTTCTATCACCCGCGTGACACTACTTCCTGGTAGGACAGCCCGTTTGTGTTGTGGTTTGTGGACTGAGGTAGAAATTCTGTGGATGTGGATAGTCGCTGGTCTAGGAGAGAAAGTGGCTAGCTCAGTCGGTAGAGCATCAGACATCCAGGTTGACGTGTTAGTTTTAGGTCGTGTACCCTTTGAAGATGGGGTCTAATCAGTCCACACCTGTCAAGTTAACAGCAGAAGAATTAGTAAGCGAGCAAAAAGGTAAAAAGTATGTTAAAAATGATGAAGTCGCTCTTGAAGGTGGCAGGAATCACTGCCAAGAAAGGGAGATTAGAGGAGCAAGAATGGAAAGATGTTTTGTTAAATAAGCGAGGGATCTTGAAAGATAAAGATCTCCTTATGGATGCTGAGGCATGGTATAGAACGTCAAAAGATGTTAGTAGATATTTCTATATTGCATATTGCACCAGATCAGAAAATGGCACCTCAGGAAGTGGCCAAGCCCATTAGGAAACAACGCCCTCCTCCTTATAAGTCGTCCCCAGAGGGTTGGACTTGTGTAGTTTGTCCCCCTGCCCACCAAACGCCCTCCCTAGCCTGCCCAGACGTCATTTCAGGTTGGGCCGCACCTAGTTCCCTTTTCCAGCCATCTTCAGTCCCAAGGCCACTGGCCTATTTGTTGCTGGAGCAGCAGAAGACACCGAGGGGTGTCAGGAAGATGACAATGATTTAACAATGATTCACCCCACCACCAGAACTGATTTGTATAGGCTCACCCAGATTAAAGCTGGGGATTCTTTCTGGCCAGTAATGAAGCCAGGTTTGCAGGTTTACAGTGAGGGTGCGTGTACCTTATCACCCAAGTGACACTGGAAGATGTTTTATGTATAATGTACGCAGTTTTTGGTGTGAAACACCGTAGGAGAGTTGAAAGGAAAAAAACAAAAAAAAAAAAAAACAGGGAAGTGTTAGTTTCCATTTCAGTCCTGTGAATGAAATTCTGTGAAGTTTAGTTGTAAATGACACACGTATGTTGAAATGGAGAATTCTGCCAAAGGGGGGGAGGTTAGATGACACTGAATACACTATGTGTATTTTACCTGTCTGTGAAAATAAGAAACATAAGCTGATATATAGAGTGGACTTGTGTGCTTTCTGTGAAGCACTGTGTCCACGTAAGCCCACCCCATTATTTTCTGTTCTGAATGTAGATTTCTTTCTGTCACTCTGCCCTGGGTGGGGTATTGTATGGGGATAGTTATCAGGGTCTGACAGGAGATAGGGATACGCTGGAGGCTCGGCCCTGACCACCATCAGGTCTACCGTCGAGATGAGGGCGAGTACAGGGTCCCTAGTTACAGGGTCAGCCCAGGGGTCCTTATATAATCCGTATTCCCAGTGACAGATTGAATACCTCCTGAATGTAGATGTCACAATACATGTCACTCCCTCCCAGGACTCTTCAGACGCCATTTTTGGCCAACACCTACTTCCTCTTTTAGCGGCTGTTTCTTATCGGTAATTATCTTTAGTGGACGTTTTAACTCAGACACTACATAGTTCATCTTTAGACGCCATTTTAGTCCAGCCGACACCCAGTTCCCTATTTTTGTTTTAGCAGCCAAAGTCACTGCTCTGTTTATTGCTGACATAGCAGGGACTGCAGAGGGGGGATATAGGGACCTGAAACACACACTCTGTTTTTGGTCATATATGTGTGAAGCCCCGCTAGTATGTGTCGGTGCAGTACCTTCAGGGACTCCATGTGGATGGAACAGTCTGGTCACAGGTAGGGAACCTTCTTTTAGGATTGTCGTGACGCCACTCTCAGAATTGCGGTCAGTGGGGACCGCCACTGCAGATTAAGGGATGCCTGGGGCTGATGGTGGGTGCAGTCAGTATATTAGCCCCCTGAGAGTGAGGCAAGCCCCAGGCCCCGGTGTATGTGTGTGGGACCACAGGTCGCAGAATGACTCAAACACAGTCCAAGAAGTCTTTCAACGTGTTTACTCACTGTTTGGAGGTCACGGTGAGATGCCCGGGCGACACTGTGATAACCAGGTTGAACCAGGAATTCCAGGAGGCCGTTCTGAGGGTAGCTGTCCACTCGCCTTCCTTGCACTCTTTCTGTTTTAGGAGGATCCTTTGCTTGAAGCGTGCTAGGACCCCTCCAGGGAAGCTGTTACCACCCTGCTCCCCTCTCTCTGGCTCGTCTGCCAGCAGCGTGGCCTTGGTGGGATGGCTTCTGGCCCTGTCCCCTTATGGGCCCGATGATTGCTGCTTGGCCCGAGCTCTGCGTAGTAGTGGTGAGGGCATGAAGTATCCCCACCTGTGAGTTGAGCAGCTCCGAATGATTTGCTGCATGAACTGGGGATCTAGTTCCCCTTGTGTGCTCGGATACCGGGATCTCCGTACTCAGCCACCCTTCTCTCTCTGGATGATTTTCAGGCCGACCCACGGTACTCCTTTCTCCCCCGCTTTCAGCTACTGCACTCCTCAGGACCTGTCTCACACTCTAGAGCTCCTCTGCCCTGCTTCCTCACACTTCAACTTCTTCCTCCAGACTCCTTCTACCTCTCTCTCTCTGCCCTGCTTCCTAGCAACCAGCCCCTGAACACACCCCCAGCTGGGAATTGAAAGTTAACCCCTTCTGGCTACCCAAGGGTCCCCTCTGGTAATATGGGAGGCCTGGTCACTATATGTTTGTGTGTGCGCCTCATCCTGGCCTTTGGAGATTACCTGGAAGCATTGTTCCCGCATGGGTGCAATACTCTGTGGTGCCTGACCAGGTCAGGGGCGCCACATTCCCCCTTAGTTATCATCAGCACGTCCTCGGGCTGCAAAGACAAGAGAAAGAAAAAAAAGGTAAATACAAACTTTTCCCACACAGGGGCAATTATTTACATTTAAACATGCCAGGTACCATTCCACCACCAACCACCCACATGTCCGAACCCCACCCAAAAACCTCCAGGAGGTAGGTCGCCGGTCCTTTTGGTGACCAGGTCTGGGCCATCACATTCCCCAGACCTTTCCTCCAATCTTCCTCTCCTGAGGAGAGTGGTGTAAGGTAGGCCCCATAAACAGGCGTACCCGCTTCCGAGTGTTGGAGGGCAGGCCCCATAAACAGGCGTGCCCCCTTGTTGGTGCAGAGCCATGCCCCTCAACAGGCAGACTCTGTGGTTGATACCAAGAAGGCAACTTTTTACAATGCAAAAGTTTGTGGTTAAAGCCAGTTCATAACCAGTGGTCTAACATTTTAAGGAGGTCTCACAATAGTCCTTGTGGGCACATTTCGCTTAAACGTTACTTAACTATAAACAGGTTAAACATTACATTTCATACCGTCACTTTGAACTAAACTGTACTTTCTCTATAGCGTAATGGGAGCTGACCAAAGTTGCTGCGGGTTGATCTACGCAGTACTATACTGTCATCTGTCTGAGGTTGTGTCCTCCCACCCGATGTATGTGTCTCGATGTGAATAATAGGTGTACTATGTATTGATGCCAGTGCATGGTCTTCTGTTTCAGCTACATTTGGCTCTTCCAGGTTCTGAACAGGTTCTTCTGGGTCTCTTACTTCTCTAGATTGAGGGAATGTAATAACCGGAATAACTACTGCTCCATTGTATTGAGGCCAACTTGCTGGAAAATCTCCAAGTACAGTATGGATCATCTTTTCTTTTGGTTCTTGAACTGGCAAAGGGTTGGGAATTTCTTCAGGGATTCTTAGTTGTTCAGGACATTTCTTTAAGCGATCTCTAGAAACGACAGCTGTTGTTTTTCCTCCATCTTTGCTGATAAGGCATGTCTTTTCATTGCTAAGCGTCGATGGTAACACAGTATAGGGTTCTTCTACCCAGTGATTGTCAAGTTTATGACGTCTTCTCTTTCTCTTGAGAACTATATCTCCTGGCATCAAAGGAACAGCAGGTGCTTTTCGATTGTAGGCCTTTTCTTGTTTCTCACGCTGCTGAGTCAGGCTTCGCTCCACACACTCTTGTACTTTCTTGTATTGGGCTTGGCGGTTGGAATCCCAATCAGCACCTTGTAGATGGTCTTCAGGGGTCTCAACTCCCATTTCCAGATCTACTGGCAATCTCCCTGGTCTGGCCCTCATCAGGTATGCCGGTGTGCAGTTCGTGGAACTCACAGGGATGTTGTTATACATGTCCACTAGATCGGGCAGTTTTTCCGGCCACTGACTTCGTTCTTCTAGTGGGAGCGTCTTCAGAAGGTCGAGAATGATGTGGTTCATCTTCTCACACATGCCATTGGTCTGAGGATGGTAAGGCGTAGTACGGATCTTCTGGCAGCCGTATAGGTTACAAAACTCCTTAAACACTTCAGCTTCAAAGGCTGGTCCTTGGTCAGTGAGCACTTGATCTGGATAGCCATGTGGTCGACAGAAGTGTATCTGGAAAGCTTTGGCTGCAGTTTGACCTGTCAAGTCCTTGACTGGTACTACCACCAGGAATCTGGAGTAGTGGTCAACCATAGTGAGAGCGTAGTTGTAGCCTTGTCTGCTGGGTGCCAACTTTACATGGTCCAGGGCCACGATCTCCAGGGGCCGTTTAGTTTGGATTGGCTGGAGTGGTGCTCTCTGGCTGTGCTGGTCTTTTCTTCTAAGATTGCAGGGCCCGCAGTTTCGACACCACTTCTCTAGGGCAGATCTCATGCCCACCCAGTAGAATCTTACTTTAAGTAGGGCCTCCAGTTTCTTCCAACCAAAGTGGCCTGCACCATTGTGATAGGCTTCTAGCACCATCCTCGTATCCTTCTGTGGTACAATCACTTGCCACACCTTCTCATGCGTCCTTGGGTCAATGATGCTCCTGTAAAGTTTGTCTTGATAGATGAATAATCGACCCCTCTCCTTCCATAGGTACTGTGCCTCAGGTGGGGCTCCTTTGTCAAGGCTGGCGCCCGGCTGGCTGATCAGTTTCTTTACCAAGCCTACCGCTGGATCATTTTCCTGGGTCTCCTTCCAGTTGTAGTGAGGTAGTGGGTTCAGGGTCACCTCTTGGCGGTTGGCACGCGACTGCCGACACTGTTTTGCTCCATGGCGATGGAACGCTGGCAGCTCAATCTCTTCAAGATCATCTACATCTTCACCCTCGTCTGCTAGGTGAGGCATCCTGGACAGAGCATCTGCGTTGCCGTTCTTGCGGCCAGCTCGATACTTGACAGTAAAGTCATAATTCGCCAGTCGGGCTACCCAACGCTGCTCCATGGCACCCAATTTAGCAGTATCCAAGTGGGTCAGGGGGTTGTTGTCCGTGAAGACAGTGAATTTGGTGGCTGCCAGGTAGTGCTTGAACCGCTCTGTGATAGCCCATACCATGGCCAGGAACTCTAGCTTGAATGAGCTATAATTCTCCGGGTTTCTTTCAGTAGGCCTGAGCTTCCTGCTGGCGTAAGCAATCACACGCTCTTTGCCTCCCTGCACCTGTGAAAGCACTGCTCCCAGTCCCACATTACTGGCATCTGTGTACAGTACGAATGGCAGACCGTAGTCAGGGTAGGCTAGGATCTCTTCACCCGTCAAGGCCCCTTTCATTTGTCTGAAGGAGTGTTCTTCTGCTTCTCCCCAATGAAATGGCGGGCCGGAGATCTTTCCTCTCTTCTTTGGGTGGCCTACCAGGAGCTCTTGCAAAGGCGCTGCCATTTTCGTGTAGCCCTTGATGAACCTTCTGTAGTAGCCTACCAAGCCAAGGAACTGACGTACCTCCCAGACGGTAGTAGGTGTGGGCCATTCCTGGATGACTGTGACCTTCTCTGGGTCCGGTGCTACTCCTTCTGCACTGACCACGTGACCTAGGTACTGGACCTTTGGCTTCAGTAAATGGCACTTGGATGGTTTCAGCTTCATTCCATATCGGGATAGTGCTTCAAAGACTTCAGCCAGGTGTTTCAGGTGGTCCTCGTAGGTCTTGGAGTACACGATGACATCATCCAGGTAGAGCAGGACGGTTTCAAAGTTGAGGTGCCCTAGGCAGCATTCCATAAGCCTCTGGAAGGTCCCGGGGGCATTGCAGAGTCCAAATGGCATGCTGTTGAACTCACAGAGGCCCATTGGGGTGGTGAAGGCCGTCTTCTCCCGATCTTCTTCTGCTACAGATACTTGCCAGTAGCCACTAGTAAGATCTAGGGTAGAAAAGTAGTTAGAGGCTTTCAAGGCAGCGAGGGATTCCTCTATCCTTGGCAAAGGGTAGGCATCCTTGTGTGTTATCTGATTTATCCGTCTGTAATCCACACACATCCTCATCGTGCCATCCTTCTTTCTTACCAGGACCAGGGGAGCTGCCCAGGGGCTGCAACTGTCCCTTATGACTCCTGCCTCCTTCATGTCCTTCAGCATGTCCTTTGTGCGCTGGTAATGGGCTGGTGGAATAGGCCTATGTCTTTCCTTAATGGGAGGATGACTGCCTGTGGGTATGTGATGTTGCACCCCTTTGATCCTACCAAAGTCTAGTGGGTTCTTACTAAAGACCTGCTCGTATTCCTGCACGACCCTGTAAACCCCATGTTTCTGGTAGTCGGGTGTAGAGTCAGTCCCCACGTGTAGTTTCTGGCACCAATCCTCTAACTGCTTTTGGGAGGTCTCGCCCTCTTTTGAGTCAGCTTGTGTCAGGGGACCTACAGGTGTTATGGCGTCATCTGAGCATGTAAACAGTTTGGCTATGGTAGCGTACCTTGGTAGTCTGGCTTCCTCCTCCCCACAGTTCAACACTCGTACAGGCACTCGTCCCTTGTGTACATCAACTACCCCCCTGGCTGTCAGAATCGTGGGCCAGTGGTCTGAATGAGTGGGCTCTAGTACAGCCTGGTAATCTTGTCCTCTGAGACCTACCGCTGCTCTACACCACATCATCATTTCACTCCGTGGGGGTATCACAATGGGGTTAGCATCCATCACCCGTACACTACCAATCTCACCGCCAGTCTGTTTTACCTGTTGCTTCCTCAGAATGATTCGGATCTCCTTTTGCAAGGCTCTTTTCGACCCGCCCTCAGCACCTTCAACAATCTGGTGAAGCAACAACAACACTTCCCCTAGGCAATTTTCTATGACATTAGTGCCTAAAATCATTTGCGGGTTCCTTTCTCTAATATCAGTGTCCACAACAATCAGTCCTTGTCCCTTCATTTCCTGCCTTCCCACCTTTATGGTTACCTCTTTGACCCCGATCTGGTCTATAGGTTGTCCGTTGGCAGCATAGATGGTGAGGGAGGGGTCCGGTGGTCGGAGATCGTCGTCCGACCAAAACCTACGATAAAGGACATACGGGATCGTGGTGACCTGAGAGCCGGTGTCCAATAATGCCGGGGTAGGGATCCCGTCGAGGACGATGGACAGGACAGGACGTCCACCCACGTACTGATCACAGCAGCGAACTGGGCCTGATCTTCTTAATCCTGAGGACTGGCCCCCGGCCCCAGGTTTGGCTCGTTTAAAGGACAGGCCCTTGCATAGTGTCCTGCCTCCTGGCAACGACGACAGATGGGTTGTCCAGATGAGTCATAGCGATCACTGCTCCTGCCTCGGGTTGGGGGACCTCTTCTCCTCCGCATCCAAGGGACGTCCTCTGGGCTGTCAGCTAGCAGGATCCGATGAGGGACTTTGGTGTCTGAGGGCAACTGCATTGCTTTCAGGATTTGTGCGACGTCCTTAGTGAGCTGTTGCACCTGGGAGGATAGCGTACTTATGGTCTCTGCTGGCGCGTTGAGTCCCTTTGCAGTTACCAGGGTCTGCGAGGAGGATTCCGCTCCTGCAGCCGTGGAACTGGCAGGCCATGCTGGTGCGACGGGGTCTGCGTCCACAGGAGGTTGGAGTGCTTTCACTGCCCTGTCTTTCAGAATGGCAAAGTCCACGTCAGGGTGTTCCAGGGACCACAGCTTCATCTGCTTCCCATCCTCAGGAGAGCGCAGGCCCCGCAAGAATTGTTCCTTCATCATCCGGTTTCCTTCCTGATCACTGACAGGGTCCACCAGCTTGAGAGCCCGTAGTGCAGCCTGCAGCCTGAGGGCATAGTCTCTTATACTATCTTGGGGCTTCTGACGGCAGTTATAGAAGTCCGTCCTCAGCTCTCCCTCTGTGCGGTGTTCAAAAGCAGCTGCTAGTTTGGCAAAGATGGTCTCAACAGAGCCCCGGTCATCATTGGTCCAGGACTCAGCTTCCAATTCTGCTGCTTCAGTCAATTGTCCCAGCACCACAGCGGCCCTCTGCTTACCAGTCATCGCGTGCATGTCTAGCAGGGTGTTGATCTTCTTCTTAAACCCGGTCAGCGTGTCTATTTTACCGGCGTATTGGGGCAGCCATTGCGCTCCTGGGACATACAGCAAGGAAACTGGCATTATGGGGGAGATTTCGGCCGGCGCAGCTGCGACCGCGGCACCGGCACCAGGCGCTGCTGCGTCCAGCGCGACGGGGGCTGGCATCGCTTGGGCTGCGTCGCCCTGACCAGGGGCATTACCTCCTGCAGCGTCCATTTTTCTTCAAAAATCTGCGCGCTCCCTCTCCACTTCCGGGGTCAGTACGCTCTCCGAATTGTGGGGATTCTGGGGCGGCCACACCTCTTCGTGGGCGGTGCTCTTCTCCCTCGCGCGGGATGCAGCACGCGCTTTTGAAGATGACAATATGGCGGCGGTTCAATTTTTGCGGTCGGACCTCTGAGGCACACGGTCACCTGTCTAAACAGGTCTAGTCCATATCCTGTTCGTGACGCCAGAAGTTGTGAAGCCCCGCTAGTATGTGTCGGTGCAGTACCTTCAGGGACTCCATGTGGATGGAACAGTCTGGTCACAGGTAGGGAACCTTCTTTTAGGATTGTCGTGACGCCACTCTCAGAATTGCGGTCAGTGGGGACCGCCAATGCAGATTAAGGGATGCCTGGGGCTGATGGTGGGTGCAGTCAGTATATTAGCCCCCTGAGAGTGAGGCAAGCCCCAGGCCCCGGTGTATGTGTGTGGGACCACAGGTCGCAGAATGACTCAAACACAGTCCAAGAAGTCTTTCAACGTGTTTACTCACTGTTTGGAGGTCACGGTGAGATGCCCGGGCGACACTGTGATAACCAGGTTGAACCAGGAATTCCAGGAGGCCGTTCTGAGGGTAGCTGTCCACTCGCCTTCCTTGCACTCTTTCTGTTTTAGGAGGATCCTTTGCTTGAAGCGTGCTAGGACCCCTCCAGGGAAGCTGTTACCACCCTGCTCCCCTCTCTCTGGCTCGTCTGCCAGCAGCGTGGCCTTGGTGGGATGGCTTCTGGCCCTGTCCCCTTATGGGCCCGATGATTGCTGCTTGGCCCGAGCTCTGCGTAGTAGTGGTGAGGGCATGAAGTATCCCCACCTGTGAGTTGAGCAGCTCCGAATGATTTGCTGCATGAACTGGGGATCTAGTTCCCCTTGTGTGCTCGGATACCGGGATCTCCGTACTCAGCCACCCTTCTCTCTCTGGATGATTTTCAGGCCGACCCACGGTACTCCTTTCTCCCCCGCTTTCAGCTACTGCACTCCTCAGGACCTGTCTCACACTCTAGAGCTCCTCTGCCCTGCTTCCTCACACTTCAACTTCTTCCTCCAGACTCCTTCTACCTCTCTCTCTCTGCCCTGCTTCCTAGCAACCAGCCCCTGAACACACCCCCAGCTGGGAATTGAAAGTTAACCCCTTCTGGCTACCCAAGGGTCCCCTCTGGTAATATGGGAGGCCTGGTCACTATATGTTTGTGTGTGCGCCTCATCCTGGCCTTTGGAGATTACCTGGAAGCATTGTTCCCGCATGGGTGCAATACTCTGTGGTGCCTGACCAGGTCAGGGGCGCCACATATGCAGTTGTTCCCCATTGTGTTCCCACTAATGAACCTTAGCAGAGGTTATTGCTGATAGTCCTGTGGAAACCTTTTCCCTTCACGTTTGCATGTTTGTTTTTGCTGGATGTTATACAATTTAGTAGACCATATAGACTGCTCACTATTAGTCCTGGTGGACAGTGAATATTCTTCTGCCTATGGCAGTTGCTGCTTAGCCTGGTTTTGAGATATTTTCACTTGTATGTTATCCTGCCTGGTGTCTTGCACAAGAGTTCCCTGATAGAGAGGGTGGAGGTTCATGTGGTCCCAAGGGGACATTGATCATCAGGAGTTGACATATATTAGAGTTTTCGTTGACAGCACCCAGTAATCCTTTGTGTCTTAGTTTGCAGGGTCTGACAGGAGAGAGGGATACGCTGGAGGCCCGACCCTGACCACCATCAGGTCTACCGTCGGGATGAGGGAGAGTGCAGGGCCCCCAGTTACAGGGTCAGCACAGGAGAGGTAGAGTAGATACGCTCCACTGCTTTTTCCTAGTTGTGTATATGTAGTCAGGGGGTGCTGCTTGGTAGTTTCCAAACACTCATGTGCTCTTTTCTTTCTCCGGGGTTTTAGGGGATCTTAGTTTTTAGAATTTCAGTGTTCTCCTGACCCCAAAGTTACACCCATTGCTCTTTCTTACAAACCTGGGTATAGTCCTTTGTATCAGGTCTCTGAGAGCCCACATGTAAACTACAGCTGGTAAAGACCAGTACACCCTCCTTCAAATGGCAAGACGTATGGAGATGAATCTAGCAGCTTACAAGATCACCCCACATACAGATGTGCAGCAGTCACAGTCACCTGAGTTACAGTCACAGTCACCTGAAGAGTATCATCACGTCATCTCCAGCCCAGAAGTCATTCTGCATGTTTGCCATGGAAGAAGATAGCAGCCCTTTGAACACCTACCGAAAGCACCAGTTGAAGATCAGTGCCCGTATGACATCACTGCTCCCTGACAAAGTCACCATCTCCCGGTGTGCGGTCCTTAATCCTTTAATCCTGCTGAACTTCTCCCTCTTCCAAGGGGGGAGTGTCCCACCTCTGACACCTTGGTGGAAGAGGTAGTCGACTCTGGCATAGCTGAAACTCTGGATTCGATACTGTGACGGATACACCTTTGGACCCTGACTTAACACCTTTGCGGATGGATCAAGATGTGCATCAAGAAGACGGTTCCACATGGGTATGGTGCTGGTAGCAGAAGACGCTGTGCTGATAGAGCAGTCGCTACCCGCATGCCTGTCTGTGAAGAAGCAGATGTATGTGCTCTCGCTGAAGCCTGCAAGATGGCAGCCAGCATCTACTCTGTGGAGGGCAAGAGACTTGATCACTGCCAATGAAACTGTACGCCGCCATGAGGCCATAGAAGAACGGATGGAAGCTTTGCTATTGCCAGACAGTCGCGGTGAGCAGGGTTGAGGCCTACATTGGAGGAGTCAAGGGAAGCAGTAAGAAGTGCCCTCACTGACAGAACATCCAAAGAAGTCCCAAGACCACTTACGAGAGAAACAGTCAGTCAATCTGTGTTCTTTGAATGACCCCGATGTGAAGAAGAAAGGAAAGATGGAAAGTCTTGAGAAAACGTTGTCCTGACCCTACAAGAGCAAGTCCCAGAAGAAGAAGAGGACTGAGATAGGGTGCAGCTGTGGGCTCCCGGAGACCATGGAAAGTGGCTAGTGACCTGCTTTCACTGCCAGCCAAAGATATGGCAGGCCTTAGACACAGAACTGACTCTACACACCCCATACCAGCCACAGAATAGAGGGAAGGTTGGGAGGATGGGGCAGTGTAGAAAGCAAGGGCATGAGAGTCTTCCCCTTGCATTGTTCAGTGTCAGACACACCCCAGCAGGGACCACTAGGTTGAGACCCTATGAAATCCTGTTTAGAAGTACTCCCAGATACTTCAACTAAGCTTGTTGTTTGTTTAAACATTTGCCTAATACACGTTTGAGTTTTCTCCTCCAGATCCAGCCAGAGCTAGATTTCTTCTCTTTTCTCTTTCTCTCACTCCTCTTTTTCTCTCTCTTTTTCTCTCTCTTCCTCTCTTTCCTCAAATCTTTCTCTCTCTTTCTCTCTTCTCAATCTTTCTCTCTCTCTTCCTCTCTCTTCTCTCACTCTTTTTCTTCGGACGAAGATCCATGCATTCCACTACAAAGAGATGTCGGACCTGCCTGAGACCAGGAGATGGCTGTCTTCCCTCTTCTACCCGATACTTTGTGCCAGGACCATGATATCTAAGCATGTGGACCAGAAGACGACTGTACATCTCACCTTTGATGATGTCCCACCATCACCGCCTAAGGACTGAGGAGCATGAGACTCTGAGTGAACCCAACCCTGATAAATATTAGCCAATTAAAGGACTACTGCCACGTTCCCCCTTCCTGAATAACGTGTGCCAGCGGAACATAGCCATGAGGACAGTCTAGAGAATACGGTCAGGATCTGGCTTCCTATGCATAGTCTGTTGGGTGGGGAGATTCATCCACAAGGGATGGGTTATCTCGTATGTGAGTGAGGCAACCATCAGCATTAGGACAGATCAATAGACTCGGGAAAAGTAAGGAAAGACTTTTTGGCTATCTCCGAAGGGGGGACTGTTATGGACAAGATTATGAATTATTATAAGTATATAAGAGTTACATGGAGATATCCATAAAGAACAGGATTTAAGATGGTGTTTGAACTGTACCCCACATATCTCTTGGCATAAGACTCAGACAGACAGTCTGGGCTATTCTTGTGACCAGTGAATCATGCTGACATTGCTTAATATAAATGAGGAACCAAGCACATTACAGTAAATTGTATATCACAGAATAAGCTGTTCTACTTTATCCAATAGGAGACGTGTTACGTATTCTTGGCACCTAGCCAATAAGATTATATATATCCGTACAATTTCCGTATTAAAAGTCAGTCTTACTTTCTATTCATATCCGAGTACGTCTCTCTGGTGTGTGTGAAAGAGTGGTTATGCATGCTACCACGAGTGACTCATAATTTGGACTGCAGACAGTTTAAGAGGGATGCATGATTAGATTGCATCAACCTAAATTACGGCCTTATCACCTCGTCCCAGAGATGCTCTATAGGACTAAGATCTGAGGATTGTGAAGGCCGAGGAGGCAAGAAAAAGTAATGTCATGTTCCTGATATAAAGAAGTGGAAGATCCTGGCACCCCCTGGAGAGAATTGCTGTGAGACATAAAGCTTCACTTGTGGATCTGCAGGATATACTGTTATTATATGGTGAAAGCTATGGGTCATTGTAATCCCTTTACTGTGAACGTTAAGGGAGAAAAGGCAGCTGGGAAGAGGGGAGTTACAGAGGGTCAGCCCTGCAGCTGGGCAGAGGAGAGTTACAGAGGGTCAGCCCTGCAGCTGGGCAGGGGAGAGTTACAGAAATTCAGCCCTGCAGCTGGGTAGGGGAGAGTTACAGAGAGTCAGTCCTGCAGCTGGGCAGGGGAAATGTACAGAGGGTTAGCCCTGAAGATGTGCAGAGAGTTACAGAGGGTAAGCCCTGCAGCTGGGCAGGGGAGAGTTACAGAGGGTCAACCCTGCAGTTGGGCAAAAGAGAATTACAGAGGGTCAGCACTGCAGTGGGGTAGGGAGACTTACAGAGGGTCACCGTGCAGTTGGGAAGGAAAGAATTACAGAGGGTCGCCGTACAGATGGGCAAGGGAGGAATTATAGAGGGAACGCCCTGCAGCTGGGCAGGGGAAATGTACAGTGGGTTAGCCCTGAAGATGTGCAGTGAGTTACAGAGGGTCAGCCCTGCAGCTGGGCAGGGGAGAGTTACAGAGGGTCAGCCCTGCAGTTCCGCAGGAGAGAATTACAGAGGGTCGCCGCCGTGAAGCTGGGCAGGGGAAATGTAAAGAGGGATAGACCTAAAGATTTGCATAGAGTTACAGAGGGTGAGCCCTGCAGCTGGAGAGGGGAGAGTTACAGAGGGTTAGTCTTGCAGCTGGACAAATGAGAGTTACAAAGGGTCAACCCTGCAGCTGGACAAGGAGAGCTGGGCAGGAGGGAGTTACAGAGTGTCTGCCCCAAAGGAGGGCAGGGGGAGAGATACTCAGAGTCAGCCCTGCAGCTGAGCAGGGGAGAGTTACAGATGGTCAGCCCTGCAGCTGGACAGGGGAGAGTTACAGAGGGTCAGCCCTGCAGCTGGGCAGGAGAGAGTTACAGAGGGTCAGCCCTGCAGCTGGGCAGGGGAGAGTTACAGAGGGTCAGCCCTGCAGCTGGGCAGGGGGCATGTACAGAGGGTCAGCCCTGCAGCTGGGCAGGGGGCATGTACAGAGGGTAAGCCCCCCAGCTGGGCAGGGGGGAGTTACAGAGGTTTAACATTGCAGTTGGTCAGGGGAGAGTTACAGAAATTACATGAATTTTATGTCATGGGTTATTGTCCGTCTAAAGAGTAGTCAGCTGTTGTGAAGGGATGAATTTAGTCTGTCACAATGCTTAGGTAATCTCTTGTGTCCAAACATCCATCTACAGGTAACAGGTAATATTCCCCTCACCCTTACACCCCCACAAATCTGAAATCTTGACACCTGACATGAAGGATACATGGATTCATGCTTCTTGTGCCAAATTCTGACCCATCATCAGGATAGAGCTGCAACCTGGATTCCTCCAATGTTTCCCACTGCTCAGTAACATTTTTTTCCTTCTTTTGCTCAAAAAGTTTAATTTCCTTCTGTTTCCCGTAGACAGCAAAGACAACGAAACTGATCGTCTACTGCATTCTAATACATTAGATGATCACCATCATTGTATTTAGGTGCAGATACCTGAATGATGAGATGTTTATATCCACTGGATCCAATACTACTGAATAGTTTTTCTTGATCTCAAAATTCATTATACTCTGTAGATTGTAACCTTTTGAAATACTGGTCCTGGCAAATCTAGATCAGTGTTCAAAATCATTACGATTATTCAAACTTCATATTCTGAAAGCTCATCAATTTATTATCGTCATACGAAGTTTTCTCAAAAATCGCCAAGTGTCATGGTGGCATCACATGCTGTTCATATGACAGATTCTGACACTTCACCCTATGGTTTCTCTGGTGATTCTGAGTGACAAAAACAGGCTCGGATCTTGACCAGATGTGTGCTTATTCATGGTCAGTATACCAAAAGTTAATCTCTGCTAGCCTGCTGTTACCTCTGGGATCACATGTTGTTGGAAACCAATCACATTTGCTCCCCACCTTTTTAAGATTGTGGAATCGGTCTTCCCATGTCGACTATAGTTTATTGCTGTGTTAGTCTGTCTGCTGTTGTGTCCCAATACTGCTGGTGATTATATTACATGGTGCTTAGAGTTGTTGTGGAGTTCTCCCGTCGTATTGTTGTGTAGCGCCCCTGACTAGGTGAGGGTGCTGCAGGGAACTGCATCCTGTCACCAGGGTGCAGGGCCTACCCCCCATGGTTCCAGGCTCCCATCAACAGTGTCACTGACATCCACACTACAAATCCCAACCACACCTCACACCAGGGCTTGACAAGACACACCAGTGGGTTGGTCAAGTTGGAGCACGGCCGCCCACCTAGGGGTCAGGCAGACTGGTGGGAGGGAGGAAGTCAGTTTGGAGTCAGCTCTCAAAGTGAGAGGGAGAGAACAGTGGTAGCCCTCAGAGAGAGAGGAGCATGGGAGTTGGAGATCCCAGGGAGGCGACAGGTTGGGTCACAAACGGTGGTCCGGGACCACAGGAGTCGGGGACCAGTATTAGGAACACTGGACAGAAGTGTAACAGACGCAGTATAGGAGGACTGTTGGCACTAAAAAGCCCAGCAACCTTATTGGTACCGAGCACGGCGGGGTACAGGACCCTAGATCAGGGAGTAACTTCAAGCAACCTGATAATTAACCTGTGGAGGATAGTCTCTTTATGAACTTTCCCGACGAGCTCAGAGATTGAGGCATCAGCACAACGCGGGGGATAGGGTTCTCCAAAACACACAACCCACTAAAATCCCAAGTGCCAGCCACCAAGAGCACAGCTGCCATACACACGGGTTGCGGGGCTCCGAAAGCTTCAAGCCAAGGGACCACAACTGTAAAACAATTTGTGCACGGAGGCAGGGATCCGGACTTACCAAGTGACACTGGTGGAAGCGGGACCTGGATGGGCTCCCCCCGTAGAGACTGTGGTGCCCAGAGACTTTGGTTTACCATCTGTGTGAGTGTTTGCTTAATCCACCTGATCCAACACCACGACTACCTCAGTGAGTAATCTAACCCCTGCACCCCGCTTCCCAAGGCCAAACAAGCTACCCATACACCAAATCCCCACTATCCGGGGCCTTCCCTACCTGTAGTGGGACTGACATCTGGCTGCCCCATACCATCTGCCCCAATACTCCCATTGGCAGCGACGGTACTCCCTTTTACCGCAACCCACAGGTGGCATTATGAAAATGTATCCCCTGTAAATACCCACTTTACAATTTGAAGTGGCCACGAGCCCCGGGTTCGTAGACCCTCGAGCTACAGCAACCCCGGATCCGAGCAGTTCAACTGCTGCAGGGGCAGCACAGTTGTTTCCGCCCTACTCTTATTTTCCTCCTTACCTTTTATTGTCTTATACCTCTATGTGAGCATGCTGTGAGATAGTTTTGATTTCCCCTGTTTGTCTTTCTCTATTGGGTTTATCACACTCCTGTCCCAGCCCTCCCCTGGGGCAGAGGGTATAAGATCATGGCTGGTCAGGAGCAGGGCTAGGATGGCGGCTCAGACATCCTCACCTTCAGAGGTAACTCTGAGATCAGTGATAGCTAGGGTCCCCCTAGCCTGTGGCCTAGTCTAGGAGCTCCTGTCCCAAGCTTTTGCCATAACACCTGTGACAACTATATGGTGCACTACACGATCATGTGCCTAATAGTTTCAAACTCGCATGTGAAATGTATCTTTAATAAAAAGCCTGTTCAGTGTATAATACTGGTGGATAAAACAAGACTGAACACAAGACAAAAGAAGAGCTAACCCAAGGATTGGTTTTCGAACCGAACATCAACAGGGCTCGGGTTCAGAGTTCGGATGTTTTACTTGCGGTGTGCTCAGGTACGCTTGGTGCTCAGCCCTGTGCGAGCCGCTTGCAGCGTTTGAACGGTGAACACTGGGGGTAATAACAGCGTGATCAGATGTAGTATGCACCGAAGAAAAAAAAAAGTCTAAAAAGCCCACCCTAGCCCAGAAGTGTTCTGCTTATTGCTGGCTGTATGTGGAGACTCAAACTGCCAATCAGTGATCCCGAACCTGCTCGGGCCATGTTCGGACAAGTGGAGGTTCGGTTCGTTTGCTGCAAGCGAACCGAAACCTCCAAAAGTTTGCTCATCTCTACAGAAGACCTTCACAGCCGTCTACACATCATAGGGAGATTTCATGACACCTTCTCTCTATTTACCTGATCATCCTGAGGAACATCGGGATCTTCTTGTTTACAGTCCTGTGGAAGAAGAGGACGGGGACATCTCTCTGGTGTTGTCCTCTCACTGGATAGACCTGGAGGAAACACATACAAGGAGTGAATTCATTCATAATATACAGATAATTATAGGCCGTGTGTATTTAGCCCTGTCTATTACCTGGTGGTGTGAGGGGCTGGGGAACCTCCATCAGGACGTCCTTGTACAGATCTTTGTGTCCTTCTAAATACTCCCACTCCTCCATGGAGAAATAGATGGTGACATCCTGACTCCTTATAGGAACCTGACACATACAATGATACCGTCACCCCCCGATCCCTTCATAGCGTCACTGTATAATGTCCCAGCATTCCCAGCAGTGTCACCTCTCCAGTCAGCAGCTCAATCATCTTGTAGGTGAGTTCTAGGATCTTCTGCTCATTGATGTCCTCATGTATCAGGGGGTGAGGTGGAGGCCCCGTGATTGGGCTCAGGGGTCTTCCCCATCCCTCAGACACAGGGTCCTGACAGCGCTCACTAGAGGTCTTCTTCACTACTGTGTAATCCTGGTTATGGAGAGACACATTAATAAATCTCACTACAGACATTTCCAGAGTCCTCACCTCTCCAGTTCTGTCCATCTGTTATTCCCATAGATAAGAATGATGTAATGTGACGTCATCAGAATCTCTCACCTCTCCAGTAAGCCGGAAGAGGATCTCTAGGGTGAGGTGTAATATCCTCTCCACCATCTTGTCCCTGTCCCTATCCATCCTTGATGGGTCAATCAGGAGAATTCTCTTCTATAGAAGATCTGAGAGGATCCGATATTGTAGGGACCTGAATGGGGAGAAGATGACGATGTAACATCAGAAAGATCCCATGTAAGAAATCTCCGGAGCCGTTACCGGCTTCACATGATCCCTACATCCAGTCCTGGCCCCGTCCTGCCCCCGGTATAACACATAATCCACCTATAGTCACACACAGAGATTTATCACAGAATATCTCCAATCCAGCACCATACCCGACTCTCTCATTCTCTGCAGCTTCACTTCTTGGGGCCTCTCCAACAAAGGAAAGCACTTCCTGGAAACTCTACTATGACTCCTCCCCTCCATGTGACATCATCACAGGTCCTATCAGCACAGAGCAGCCATATATCCAGGGTTGAGCCTAGAATGTACAGGCTGTAGTCATGCCCAGGAAGGAGCCTGTACATTCTAGCTTCTTCAGTAGTGAAGCAGCTAGAATGTACAGGCTGCAGTCATGATCTGGAAGGAGCCCGTACATTCTAGCTGGCTCACTACTGAAGAAGCTAGAATGTACGGGCTCCTTCCTGGGCCTGACTGTAGCCTGTATATTCTAGCTGTTTCACTACTGAAGACACTAGAACGTACGGGCTCCTTCCAGGTGTATATTACTGAGGATTTCAGATATACAGGCTCCTTCCCGGACCTGACTGCAACCCGTACATTGTAATACACCCTTTACTGAAGAAACTAGAATATATGGGCTCCTTCCAGGTGTATATTACTGAGGATTTCAGATATACAGGCTCCTTCCCGGACCTTACTGCATCCCGTACATTGTAATACACTCTTTACTGAAGAAACTAGAATGTACAGGCTCCTTCCAGGTGTATATTATTATTATTATTTATTATTATAGCACCATTTATTCCATGGCCATTTACATGTGGAAAGGGTATACATAAAAACAAGCACTATAATCATGAACATTACAAGACACAGACTGGTACAGGAGGAGAGAGCACCCTGCCTGCGAGGGCTCACAGTCTAATTACTGAGGATTTCAGATATACGGGCTCCTTCCAGGTCCTGACTGCAGCCTGTACATTCTAGCTGTTTCACTACTGAAGACGCTAGAATGTACAGGCTCCTTCCAGGTGTATATTACTGGAGATTTCAGATATACAGGCTCCTTCCCGGACCTTACTGCAGCCCGTACATTATAATACGATCTTTACTGAAGAAACTAAAATGTACAGGCTCCTTCCAGGTGTATATTATTATTATTTATTATTATAGCACCATTTATTCCATGGCCATTTACACGTGGAAAGGGTATACATAAAAACAAGCACTATAATCATGAACATTACAAGACACAGACTGGTACAGGAGGAGAGAGCACCCTGCCTGCGAGGGTTCACAGTCTAATTACTGAGAATTTCAGATATATGGGCTCCTTCCAGGGCCTGACTGCAGCCCGTACATTCTAGCTGACTCACTACTGAAGAAGCTAGAATGCACGGACTCCTTCCAGGTCCTGACTGCAGCCCGTACATTCTAGCTGTTTCACTACTGAAGACGCTAGAATGTACAGACTCCTTCCAGGTGTATATTACTGAGGATTTCAGATATACAGGCTCCTTCCCGGACCTTACTGCAGCCCGTACATTATAATACGATCTTTACTGAAGAAACTAAAATGTACAGGCTCCGTCCAGGTGTATATTATTATTATTTATTATTATACCACCATTTATTCCATGGCCATTTACATGTGGAAAGGGTATACATAAAAACAAGCACTATAATCATGAACATTACAAGACACAGACTGGTACAGGAGGAGAGAGCACCCTGCCTGCGAGGGTTCACAGTCTAATTACTGAGGATTTCAGATATATGGGCTCCTTCCAGGTCCTGACTGCAGCCCGTACATTCTAGCTGACTCAGTACTGAAGAAGCTAGAATGTACGGACTCCTTCCTGGGCCTGACTGCAGCCTGTACATTCTAGCTGTTTCACTACTGAAGACGCTAGAATGTACAGGCTCCTTCCAGGTGTATATTACTGAGGATTTCAGATATACAGGCTCCTTCCCTGACCTTACTGCAGCCCGTACATTGCAATACACTCTTTACTGAAAAAACTAAAGTGTACAGGCTCCTTTCAGGTGTATATTATTATTATTTATTATTATAGCACCATTTATTCCATGGCCATTTACATGTGGAAAGGGTATACATAAAAACAAGCACAATAATCATAAACATTACAAGACACAGACTGTGGTACAGGAGGAGAGAGCACCCTGCCTGCGAGGGTTCACAGTCTAATTACTGAGAATTTCAGATATATGCGCTCCTTCCAGGTCCTGACTGCAGCCCGTACATTCTAGCTGACTCACCACTGAAGAAGCTAGAGTGTACGGACTCCTTCCTGGGCCTGACTGCAGCCTGTACATTCTAGCTGTTTCACTACTGAATACGCTAGAATGTACAGGCTCCTTCCTGGGCCTGACTGCAGCCTGTACATTCTAGCTGTTTCACTACTGAAGACACTAGAATGTACGGGCTCCTTCCAGGTGAATATTACTGAGGATTTCAGATATACAGGCTCCTTCCCTGACCTTACTGCAGCCCGTACATTGCAATACACTCTTTACTGAAAAAACTAAAGTGTACAGGCTCCTTCCAGGTGTATATTATTATTATCTATTATTATAGCACCATTTATTCCATGGCCATTTACATGTGGAAAGGGTACAGGAGGAGAGAGCACCCTGCCTGTGAGGGTTCACAGTCTAATTACTGAGAATTTCAGATATATGGGCTCCTTCCTGGGCCTGACTGCAGCCTGTACATTCTAGCTGTTTCACTATTGAAGACACTAGAATGTACGGGCTTCTTCCAGGTGTATATTACTGAGGATTTCAGATATATAGGCTCCTTCCAGGTCCTGACTGCAGCCTCCTGTACATTCCAGCTAATTCACTACTGAATACACTAGAATGTATACAGTGCCTACAAGTAGTATTCAACCCCCTGCAGATTTAGCAGGTTTGATAACATGCAAATAAGTTAGAGCCTTCAAACTTCAAACAAGAGCAGGATTTATTAACAGATGCATAAATCTTACAAACCAACAAGTTATGTTGCTCAGTTAAATTTTCAACATAAAAGTGCGGTCAATTATTATTCAACCCCTAGGTTTAATATTTTGTGGAATAACCCTTGTTTGCAATTACAGCTAATAATCGTCTTTTATAAGACCTGATCAGGCCGGCACAGGTCTCTGGAGTTATCTTGGCCCACTCCTCCATGCAGATCTTCTCCAAGTTATCTAGGTTCTTTGGGTGTCTCATGTGGACTTTAATCTTGAGCTCCTTCCACAAGTTTTCAATTGAGTTAAGGTCAGGAGACTGACTAGGCCACTGCAACACCTTGATTTTTTCCCTCTTGAACCAGGCCTTGGTTTTCTTGGCTGTGTGCTTTGGGTCGTTTTCTTGTTGGAAGATGAAATGACAACCCATCTTAAGATCCTTGATGGAGGAGCGGAGGTTCTTGGCCAAAATCTCCAGGTAGGCAGTGCTATCCATCTTCCCATGGATGCGGACCAGATGGCCAGGCCCCTTGGCTGAGAAACAGCCCCACAGCATGATGCTGCCACCACCATGCTTGACTGTAGGGATGGTATTCTTGGAGTCGTATGCAGTGCCATCCAGTCTCCAAACGTCACGTGTGTGGTTGGCACCAAAGATCTCGATCTTGGTCTCATCAGACCAGAGAACCTTGAATCAGTCTGTCTCAGAGTCCTCCAAGTGATCATGAGCAAACTGTAGACGAGCCTTGACATGACGCTTTGAAAGTAGAGGTACCTTACGGGCTCGTCTGGAACAGAAATCATTGCGGTGGAGTACGTTACTTATGGTATTGACTGAAACCAATGTCCCCACTGCCATGAGATCTTCCCGGAGCTCCTTCCTTGTTGTCCTTGGGTTAGCCTTGACTCTTCGGACAAGCCTGGCCTCGGCACGGGATGAAACTTTCAAAGGCTGTCCAGGCCGTGGAAGGCTAACAGTAGTTCCATAAGCCTTCCACTTCCGGATGATGCTCCCAACAGTGGAGACAGGTAGGCCCAACTTCTATCTATCTTTCTAGTTTTAGACTGTATGTAACCCTTACGTGTTTTTGTGGTCCGCAAAAAAAAAGGCACACAGACCGTATATGGAATGGAACGAAAGGAATGCGCTTGTCACATGGATTTTCCAATGGATGCATCTGTTGAAACACAGGACCGTTGTTTGCAGACTGCAAAAACGGGACGGTCGTGTGAATGTACAGTACCCTAAGGTCCGGGTATTGGACTTGCTGCTCCATAACCTCCATTTTGTTGGACTGGATACAAAATTTTGGTTAGGGTTGTTGTCTTGTTGAAACACCCATTTCAAGGGAATTTGCTCTTCAGTGTAAGGCAACATGACCTCTTCAAATATTGTGATATATGTAAACTGGTCCATGACTCCTGGTATGCGGTAAATAGGCCAGTATCATAGTAAGAGGAACATGCCCATATCATGATGCTTGCACCACCATGCTTCACTGTCTTCAGCGTGACCTTTATACGCAGAGATAAATCTTTGTCAGATCTGTGGTTGCAGTGAAATCATGGACATATTGTTCCATTTGTACACAGCCACACACCTGGCACTGATTGTCCACAATTTCACTACAACCACAGATCTGCCGCAGATTTATCTCTGTGTGTAAAGTGGCCTTTAGAGTTTGGGTGTCGTCTGACAAACTATCTGTGGAACTTCGAGCAAAAAAGAACAATTTTACTTTCATCAGTCCACAAGATGTTTCTCCATTTCCCTTTATGCCAGTTGAGGTGCTCTTTGGCAAATTGTATCAACTTCAGTATATGTCTTTTTTTTTAACAGTGGGACTTTGCAGGGGTGGCACACCTCAAAATTCCTGGCGTCACGAACAGGATATGAGCAGGACCCACTTACCTGGGTGATATGCGCCTTGACAACCGAAAACCGCGCGTTTCCTGCCAATTCCGCCATCTTTTTGCCCCACAACGCCATCTTCCCCTCAAAAGAGCGCAAAGCAGAAGCCCTGCCCTTCGTCCTGAGTGAGAGGCCGGAACCGGAAGTTTCCAGAGGGCCACAACATCGAGAAGAGTGCTGAGTGAAAACCAAGGGGGCGTGACGGCATGTAGCAGCAGCGGAAGAGAAGCAGGGACTCCAGTACTCTGCCATAACGTTCCTGGACAGCGCTGAGGCAAGATGGCGGAGCAGAGCTGGTCACCGGAACGTGTTGTTCCCGGGACCGCGACTTGGATCGAAGAAGAGATGGAGCAGCTGTGCAGGAGAATGCGGATGCAGTTCCTGTTTATACTGGACCACTTGAGGGAAGAGATGAGGAGCTTGGCGATGGCGGTGCGAGCCCGTGCGATTGAGATGCCACGTGAAGAGAGGGTAAGCAGTTACCCAGTCCCTGTTGATTACCCTAATCCGGCCAATGCAGCTGTGGTATCCGGACCGCCCCCAATCCCCGTCCTCTGTGGACGCTGAGCTACTTACTTCCACCACGGCAGCGGAATCATCAGCTCCTATATACGAAACTCCTGCTGCGGGAAACACGGTTCTGTCGCTTGACCAAGTCACGACAGCGGTCACCCTGACACCGGCCAGACCAGACCCGGCCGCATTACCGGGACCGTCTTCAGAGGTGGAGCACCCGGACTCTGCAACCCCGGCTGCAGAGCAGTGGGTTCTTCTGTTTAACAAGGCGGAAGTGGAGCCTGGAGAGCTACCGATTCCACCGCCGCGTGACATCTCTACGGCTGTTGGGGCCGCAAGAGTGCACCTGAAGCCAGAGCCAGCTAGGGAGCAGAGGCCGGACGCTGACGCCCCCTACTGGGAGCGAGCACCACTTTAGCCGATTGTCAACAAGCAGCCCCTGGAGATTGTGGCTCTGGACCATGTCAAATTGACCCCCAGCAGGAGTGGATAAACGTATGCACTCACGATAGTCGACCATTGCTCACGGGGTTCTTGGTGGTGGTACCCGTTAAAGATTTGACTGCCAGCACCGCGTTCCAGGCACACTTCTGTAGGCCGCATGGGTACCCCGATCGAGTCCTTAAGGATCAAGGCCTTGCATTCAAGGCGGAAATCTTCCAGGAGTTCTGCAGTCTGTACGGGTGCAAAAAGATACGCACCACACCCTATCATGCGCAGACGAACAGGATGTGTGAGAAGATGAACCACCTAGTGATCAATCTGTTGAAAACCCTTCCTCTTGAGCAGCGGAACCAGTGGCCTGAAAAACTACCAGACCTTGTGGACATCTATAACAACATCCCGGTGGGATCCACCAAAAGTACCCCAGCTTATCTGATGAGAGCTAGACCTGGAAGACTTCCCGTGGACTTGGAGATGGAGGTCAAATTGCCCGAAACCCACGTGCCCGGAGCGGATTGGGACTTGCGTCGCCAGATCCAGTACAAACAGATTCAGAAGTCTGTTGACAAGAGTTTGAATCAAACCCGGGAACGGCAAGAAAGAAACTTTAACAAGCAAGCAAAAGCAGCCACCTTCGCCCGTAGCGAGATTGTATTAAAAAGGAACAGAAAGCTGCACAAACTAGATGATCAGTGGGAAAAGGAGCCATATGTGGTAGAGCCATCCAACTTTGATAACCACAAGACCTACCTAATCAGCAAGGATCAAGGAAGGACCACATCTACGGTATCCCGAGACCATCTGAAGAAGTGCCCAGATCCCTTAAGGGTGGCAGATGAAACTCAGCCTCAAGTGGTGGAAGGAAAGAAGAGGATGATACGTACCATCCTAGGTGACTTTCCGGAAGATTGGCCTATGCAGAATGGAGCAGTAGTAGTCCCTGTGTTAACATTCCCACAACCCGTGGAAGAACTAGAACAGGAAAGGCTTACTGACACTGCACCCACTCCAGCACCTAGAGTAGCGCCTGTACCCTTGCCACGCACACGTAGGGTCCTACTAGCTACACCCAACACTGAGGGCGAGGAACCTGTAGAGGAGTATTGTCGTGCCACCAGGTGGGGGGGATGAGGGTCTAGAATTGAGGAGGTCAACCCGTGCTAACTTTGGTCAGCCCCCACGGAGGCATCGTGAAGAATGCTAGAAGTACCAGTAATGTTTAATGTTGTAACAGAAATTGCTAGGTATCGGTGTTTTGTTATTTTACTAAGTTTATTTTTCATGTAGAGATTTTTAGAAAATGAGTGTGTCTAATCAACAGGGTCTAAATGAAGAGAGTGAAAGTTACCTGATTTGCGAGAAGATTGGCTATAATGTGTACAACCGGTACATGGACTTCGTTAATTATATATAGTAAAAATGGACCACGGTCACAGGACTGGTTGTGACCAACACGAACTTGTGTTTTTGTAAATAGTTGCACCTCCTGTGCCCACCAGAGTCGTCTATTACAACGCCCGTGACCTTAACCTGGTCACGGACCCACAATAGGTTTGCAGGGGGTCAGGTTGTTTGGTTGGCGAGTTAATGGGATTCTGGACATTGGGCCTGGACTGTTGCAGGAAGAGGCTGCAACAGGGCAGGTTAAGCCTCCTCTACTACTGAAACAGGTAGTGTTCCACCGTTGGAGAGATTAACTCACAGTTTCCCGTAACGTTTAAGTAACCAGCCTCCCTAATGAGGGATGTATTGTGTAAATAAAAATGTTTCTTTTTTCTACTTCAGTTTAAAAAAAGTAAATAATAAATGTCTGATGTACTGTAGCTCTGGGACGAGCTACGTTTAACCAAGGGGGAATGTGACGCCCTGGCCAATCAGGTCGTCACAGGGTATTGTGCAATCTGCCCTTCTGTGCAATATCCACCTCCTCCTTGGTTATGGGTCCCTAACCAATGGTGTTGCCAAAACCAGCTAATCAAAATCCTAGGAACACTCTGCACCACACCCACCAGTGGACAGCATGACAAGAGGCACAGTATTGTCGTGGAGGACAGTCGGCGGTCTTTTACCATTCCTGGGCTGGGACCCCTGCACAACGGGGTACGTGGACCCTAGGTCAGGGAGTAACTTCAGGCAACCTGACAATTCACCCGACGAGAACGGAGCCTTCAAGATCCGCTCTCCATCCGCTCCAAAATTGGGGTACTAGCGCAACGAGGGGGATAGGACTTTCCACTAAAACGGTGCAGGAAATCCCAAGCGTGAACCCTGAGAGCAAGCTCCCTCAGTTAGTCACACTGGGGAGCGGGACCCGATTAGTTTCAAGCTATAGGGGCCAACTAGAAGAGAACAAGGTGCCAAGGGAAAGGTCACAGATCATCAGGCAACACCAGCAGAAACAGGACCCAAACGTGCTCCCCCTCAGCGGCATCCAGAACTTTAGTCTACTAAGTTGTCAGTGTCAGCTTTATGGCCTGAGTGAGTACGCAAGTGCCCCCTACCTCCCCAACGGCACGTCCCGCCACCACAGAGTCCCGGGCATTCCCCCTACCCGTGGAGGGTTTAAACAACTGGCTGCCCACTCCATCGCCACCGGGTACTCCCAGCTGCAGTGGTGGTACTCCACCTTACCACACACCACGGGTGGCGTCACGAACTTTAAATACACCACCCCCTTTATTCGAGCGGCCGCGCGACCCCCAGGTCCGGACGCCCTCGTGCCACCGCGAATCCGAGCAGCCCGGCTGCTGACGTGGGGGCGGCTCAGTCTCCATCTGCCTCATTATAGTGACTTTTCAGTCAGGGGTTCTGTCTGAAGCCCGTGTTTCAGAGATTTTCACGGATTCTCCTGCTTAAGAGCTCAGCTCTGAGTTCAGGATAAATGTGTGCTGAACCCTTTTGCGATCTTCAGGAGGAACAATGAACAAATCCACAGTAGGTCAATAATTTCTTTATTTAGTTTTTACACAGTTCACTGTGCAGTATACATGATTAGATGTTGCAATTACACCAGTTATCGGATTTATATTGTGTGTCTTTAGATTTGGGTGAGATTTTCTTAAACAAAAAAAAAAAACAAAAAAACAACCTTTTTGCATCAAACTATTTTGAGAGCTTTCATTTTTCTTTAGGTCTATTAAAAGTCATCTAAGTGCTGTATTCTGAAGCACTAGTTTACATTTTTATTGTTAACATTTACATGCACATACCATTTTTTAATTGCTTTATATTAAGATTTTTAATAGGCAGAATGAACAAAAAAAAAAAAAAAAAGAAAAACCCAAAACATTAATTCAGGATGTTCACACCGTTCCGCATGTGTTACAAGTGAGAAGATGGCTTTATTCTCATGATTAAAGGGATACCGGATTTGTATTGTTTTTGCACAATAAAATAAACGAGTATAAAAATAATTATTTTGTTATATTCTGTATATTTAGTATTTTTCTCATGATAGAGTTGTTTGGCATCTTTATTTTTGCAGGACAATTCAATTTCTAGGATACCTTTTAATGCAGAAGGGGTTAAATATTTTTCCAGTTCTATAGTCAGCTTGTTCCTGATGTTTGCTGGACAAATATATCTACTTTATTTTATTTACATAAATGTACCTATTTAGTGACTATTTATAAAACGATTTCACTTTTTTTTAACTAAGTGGGACTTTAACTTTTATTACTCTCATTTCTGATATAATGTATAGCAATTAGGGATGATCGAATACTTCGATTACTCGGCTTTGCAAATATTTTCCAAATACTTTGCCACTATTCGAGCATTTGCGAATATTCGATGCACAATGTAAGTCTATGGGAAACCCGAACAACAACTATTCAGTACTATTCAGGCTTCCCATAGACTTACATTGCGCATCGAATAGTGGCGAGGTATTCGGAAAATATTCGCGAAGCCAAATATTTTAGGTATTCGATCATCCCTAATAGCAATGCTTCTGATTTGAAAATTATTATATCTGAGTTCTTCAATGAAAAGCCTCTCAATACATGCTCTTGCCATAGTCCGAGAGGATTTACATAGGCTGGTGACCTGGTGGTTGTCATGAGGTCTCTTGAGGAGCAGCCAAAATACCTGTCGAGAGGCGCAGAAGTCTCATTAACAGTTACAGGAATCGTTTGATGCCTCGAAAGGTTGTGCAACAAAATATTAAGTTACGGGATCATCATTTCTGTCCAGGCATGTATCAAGAGTTTCATTTTTTAAAATAATTCTGTGGAAGCAGAAAAGTAGCAATCTCCGACTGTCATTTGCTCACTTTCATAGATTATTATTTTTGGTTAGGTTCAAGTTATTTCTGTGACCATTGTGGGTTTTACTTTAAATGAGGGGTACCAACAATTTTGACCATGTAGATTTTAAAATGTACTATATATTTTAAAATTTTTTTAAAGAACAACATTTTTAATATGCTGTGAAAGTGGCTATAGAGGTGAGAAAGCGGCCGGATGCTGCATCGCAGGACTCTCCAGCACCACGGACAGCAGGAACAGGAGAGGTGAGTTTATGTCCATGTACAATCATGTATAACAAAGCACGCATGACGGATTTCACATGAACAACCCATGTGTGCCGTGAATCACAGCACACGGAGGGACATATGCATTATTTTACACGTCGGTGAAAAACGTCTGTTTTTCACAGACGTGTGAAACAGTCCTTAGGTCGGTGTCACTAGCGATTGCCTCTCGTGTATCTCGCGGTGCATCACCCGTCACGGACTGGCACTTTCCTCACAGGAGCAGGTCGGTTGCATGTATCTCTATGCAGCTAAGACACTCCTGTGAGGAAAGTGCGAGCCCGTGAAGGGTGATGCACCGCGAGACTCGCTCGAGATACACGTGAGGCAATCGCAAACGTGACACCGGCCTTAAGGATATTTTCCTCCATGCAGCTTTTGCAAGTGAATATCATTGTTACAAAAGTATTTTTCTTGTCCACTTCATGTTCTTATAAGGACTTTATGCTTTACACAGATGCATCAAACTTTTCCTGCATATGCATGTAATTAAAATGTAAACTTCAATATGGAAACTGACCAATTTTATAACTACATACTGAAGATGTGTTAAAAAGGGAAGAAGAAAAAAAAAAAACCCAAACATTTCCATTACTCATCGAAATTTAGTAATTTTACTTTGAAAAATAAATTTGGCATAAACATTTTCACATAAATATTTAAATAAAATAAACAGATTTAAATACAAACAGGACTAAATATTGTACAAATACAACTTTATTATAGTTTATCACAAATTAAACTTTTGTACAAAAACATTTTTTTACATTGTAAAATTTAGACTTTACTGTTTTATGTTTCTTATTTCTGATGCATTTAAAACTTACTTCAACTTCAGATATTAATGACTCAAAAACAGAATCTCCTTTTAAAATAAACTTTTTTCCTGAAGAGTGAAACTTTATAACCCCCCCAAAAAAAAAAAAAACATTACAAAGCAATGTAATGTAACCCCCCCCCCCCCATGTAGGACGCGTCATCCACACAAAGCAAGGAGTACGGAAATTCCATCATCAATTCTGCAGCAGATGTCAAAACCTGAAAAAAAAAAAAAAATTAAAATAATTAGAAGTGCATTTAATTAATTGTGTAATTATGGGTTTCTGGTGACTGCAGGGAGCAAGAAAGGAAAAAAGTTGTATTATGAAGCAACTTATAACCCAAAATTGAATTTAACCCCCCAATAAACCTCTGAAATCTCTTTTGAATGCAGCAGCCAGCATCATAGCTCACTCAAAACGCTAAACCCATGCCTCTACCCTGTGCCAGCTGCTGCCCATCCGCTACAGAGTACAATCTAAAGTTCTCTCTCAACCACAAAGCAATCCACAGATCTGCACCACCTACATCCCCTCCCCATCTCTGTCCATCACCTACCCGTCCTCCCCACAGTGCTGCACCACCTACATCTCATCCTCATCTGTCTGTCACGCCTTAGGGTTATGGGGTACACAGTCCTGAGAAGGAGGTGGGGGAGAGTGAAGGAGGAGGGGGGGGGGGGAGAGTGAAGGAGGAGGGGGGGGGGGGAGAGTGAAGGAGGAGGGGGGGGGGGAGAGTGAAGGAGGAGGGGGGGGGGAAGAGAGTGAAGGAGGAGGGGGGGGGGAAGAGAGTGAAGGAGGAGGGGGGGAGAGAGTGAAGGAGGAGGGGGGGGGGGAGAGAGAGTGAAGGAGGAGGAGGGGGGGGAGAGAGAGTGAAGGAGGAGGAGGGGGGGGAGAGAGTGAAGGAGGAGGAGGGGGGGAGAGAGTGAAGGAGGAGGAGGGGGGGAGAGAGTGAAGGAGGAGGGGGGGGGGGAGAGAGTGAAGGAGGAGGAGGGGGGGGGAGAGAGTGAAGGAGGAGGAGGGGGGGGAGAGAGTGAAGGAGGAGGAGGGGGGGGAGAGAGTGAAGGAGGAGGAGGGGGGGAGAGAGTGAAGGAGGAGGAGGGGGGGGAGAGAGTGAAGGAGGAGGAGGGGGGGGAGAGAGTGAAGGAGGAGGAGGGGGGGGAGAGAGTGAAGGAGGAGGAGGGGGGGGAGAGAGTGAAGGAGGAGGAGGGGGGGGAGAGAGTGAAGGAGGAGGAGGGGGGGGAGAGAGTGAAGGAGGAGGAGGGGGGGAGAGAGTGAAGGAGGAGGAGGGGGGGAGAGAGTGAAGGAGGAGGGGGGGAGAGAGTGAAGGAGGAGGGGAGGGAGAGAGTGAAGGAGGAGGGGGGGGAGAGAAGGAGGAGGAGGGGAGGGAGAGAGTGAAGGAGGAGGGGGGGGGAGAGAGTGAAGGAGGAGGGGGGGGTGGAGAGTGAAGGAGGAGGGGGGGGTGGAGAGTGAAGGAGAGGGGGGGGGAGAGTGAAGGAGGAGGGGGGGGGGAGAGTGAAGGAGGAGGGGGGGGAGAGAGTGAAGGAGGGGGGGGGAGAGAGTGAAGGAGGAGGGGGGGAGAGAGTGAAGGAGGAGGGGGGGGAGAGAAGGAGGAGGAGGGGGGGGGAGAGAAGGGGAGGAGGAGGGGGGGAGAGAAGGAGGAGGAGGGGGGGAGAGAAGGAGGAGGAGGGGGGGAGAGAAGGAGGAGGAGGGGGGGAGAGAAGGAGGAGGAGGGGGGGGAGAGAAGGAGGAGGAGGGGGGGGAGAGAAGGAGGAGGAGGGGGGGGAGAGAAGGAAGGAGGAGGGGGGGGGGAGAGAAGGAGGAGGAGGGGGGGAGAGAGTGAAGGAGGAGGAGGGGGGGGAGAGTGAAGGAGGAGGGGGGGGGGGAAGGAAGGAGGAGGGGGGGGAGAGAGTGAAGGAGGAGGGGGGGGAGAGAGTGAAGGAGGAGGGGGGGGGAGAGAGTGAAGGAGGAGGGGGGGGGGAGAGAGTGAAGGAGGAGGGGGGGGAGAGAGTGAAGGAGGAGGGGGGGGGAGAGAGTGAGGAGGAGGGGGGGGGGAGAGAGTGAAGGAGGAGGGGGGGGGGGAGAGTGAAGGAGGAGGGGGGGGGGGGGAGGGGAGAGTGAAGGAGGAGGGGGGAGAGAAGGAGGAGGGGGGGAGAGAAGGAGGAGGGGGGGAGAGAAGGAGGAGGGGGGGAGAGAGGAGGAGGAGGGGGGGGGGGGCGTGGGGTGGGAGGAGGGGAGGGGGGGGGGAGGAGGAGGAGGGAGGGGGGGGGGGGGAGGAGGAGGGGGGAGGAGGGGGGGGGGGGGAGAGAAGGAGGAGGGGGGGGAGAGAAGGGAGGAGGAGGGGGGGAGAGAAGGAGGAGGAGGGGGGGAGAGAAGGAGGAGGAGGGGGGGAGAGAAGGAGGAGGGGGGGGGAGAGAAGGAGGAGGAGGGGGGGAGGAGGAGGAGGAGGGGGGGAGAGAAGGAGGGGTGGGGGGGGAGGGGGGTGTGGAGGAGGGAGGGGGGGGTGAGAAGGAGGGGAGGGGGGGAGAGAAGGAGGTGGGGAGGGGGGGAGGAGGGGGGGGCGGGGGGGGGAGTGAGAGAGGTGGGGGAGGGAGGGTGGGGGGGGGGAGAGAGGTGGGGGGGGGAGAGAAGGAGGGGGGGGGGGGAGAGGGGAGGGAGGTGGGGGGGGAGAGAGAAGGAGGGGGGGGGGGGTGAGTGAGTGAGGGGGGGGGAGAGAGTTGGTGGGGGGGGAGAGAGAAGGAGGGGGGGAGAGAGAAGGAGGGGGGGGAGTAGATGGAGGGGGGGGAGAGAGAAGGAGGGGGGGAGAGAGAAGGTGGGGGGGGAGAGAGAAGGAGGGGGGGAGGGAGGGAGGAGGAAGGGGGGGGAGAGAGAAGGAGGGGGGGAGAGAGAAGGAGGGGGGAGAGAGAAGGAGGGGGGGAGAGAGAGAGGAGGGGGGGGAGAGAG